>NC_064629.1:65115287-65740287 GCF_023864275.1 Schistocerca cancellata
TGGTACAGAGCACCGCAGGTTTTGAATGCGCACCAGATGGCATGGACCTCGATTACCATTAGAGGTCTCTCCAGCTGTTGCGCCATAAGCCGTAGCTGCGCGCGCGCTCCTGGCCCGCGTATAATGTGAGGGCACCATAGTGGAGCACGTGGTCCCAGTGGCCAATAGCAACGTACTCTAACAGGTATTTAAGTGCCTGCCTCTTGCTCAGCAGGCAGTCTGATATTTGGGTTAGTCTATCGACATCTCGCCTACACACAGTGTGTTTACTTGGTTTCCTTGTATGAGTGGATGTTGTGGATTCGTGAGTTTCGCTTGTGACCCTGTTATTTGCTTGTGGTTGTTCGTTAGGTCTTGTTCAGTTGTCCATTGTTGTTCATGTCCGTCCTTCCCCGTTTGTTTTGTTTGTTCGTGGGCTGCTCCTGTTTGGTCCCACCACACTTTCATTCTCGGCAACCCCGCGACCGTTCTGGTTGTGGTTACAACACAAGCCGGACAGGCCAAAGGGGAGGAGCCAGACAAAGTGTGTCCCACAATGGCCTATCACTCCCACTTTCCTATCCCAAACCTGTCCTCACCATTTCCTGTTATATGTATAAGACCTCAACAGCAGCGACAGCGGAGAAAGAGTCTTCCGGAATGGGAAGCTGGCGGAAGAGGCACGTTTTGTCTTTGGATACAAAAAGAGTACAAGTAGCGGCTGTACCCGAGGGGCGGCTACAGACAGCGTCTGACTTGTAGTGAGCGGCTGATTTTTTATGTCTAAGACTGTTCATGTGGATAAATCAGTAAAGTCATGTTTATCAATCAATAATGCTATGAAGTTTTATCTCTGTGGCTACATGCCTGGCTGCAGATTCACAGGCCCTGGGTTCAATCCCAGGTCATTCCTAGTTTTTTTTTCTTCGTTTCTGGCAATGATTGTCAATGTGTAAAATGCTGAGTTGCACCATGGTTTGGAGTCCACATTAAATTATATGCCCCATACACTGAGGTGACTAAAGTCATGGGATAGTGATATGCACATACAGAGATGCTGGTTGTATCACATGCATGAGGTACAAAATGTTGGTGCATCTGTGGAGCTGCTATTTGTACTCGGGTGATCATGGCTGCACGAGTGCAATTAACAACCTTTGAACACAGAATGCTAGTTGGAGCTATACGCATGGGACATTCCATTTCAGAAATCATTAGGGAATTCAGTATTCAGAGATCCATAGCATCAGGACTGCTGAGAATATCAAATCGAGCAGTTCTAGGTGCTACCGTCTGGAACCACATGACCGCTACGGTCGCAGGTTCGAATCCTGCCTCGGGCATGGATGTGAGTGATGTCATTAGGTTAGTTAGGTTTAAGTAATTCTAAGTTCGGGGGGAATGATGACCTCAGATGTTAAGTCCCATAGTGCTCCGAGCCATTTTGAGCCAATATTAAATTTCAGGCATTACCTCTCACCACGGATGACGCAGTGGCCAATGGGCTGCACTTCATGACTGAAAGCTGTGGCGTTTGCACAGAGTTGACAGTGCTAACAGCCAAGCAACACTGCACGAAATAACCACAGAAATCAATGTGGGTTGTATGATGAAGTGCGGCAAAATTTGGCATTAACGGGCTATGGCAGCAGTCAATAGATGCAAGTGCCTTTGCTAACAGCATGACATCGCCTGCAGCCCCTCTCCTGGGCTTGTTATCATATTGGTTGGACTCTATAGATGACTGGAAAACTGTGGGCTGGTCAGATGAGTCCCAAAACTGGCTCTGAGCACTATGGGACTTAACATCTGAGGTCATTAGTCCCCTAGAACTTAGAACTACTTAAACCTAACGAACCTAAGGACATCACACACATCCGTGCCCGAGGCAGGATTTGAACCTGCAACTGTAGCGGTTGTGCAGTTCCAGACTGAAGCACCTAGAACCGCTCGGCCACTGCAGCTGGCGATGAGTCCCAATTTTGGCTAGTAAGTACTGTTGGTAGCGTTTGAGTGTGGCACAGACCCCACAAAGCTATGGACCCAGGTTGTCAGCGAGGCACAGTGCAAGCTGGTGGTGGCTCTGTCTACACGGAATGGACTCGGTCCTCTGGTCCAGCTGAACCAGTTGTTGATGGGAAATGGTTGTTTGGCTACTTGGAGACCATTTGCAGCCATTCATGGACTGAATGTTCCCAAACAATGATGCACCATGTCACTGGGCCACAATTGTTTGCAACTTTTTTGAAGAACATTCTGGACAATTCAAGTGAATGATCTGGCCGTCCAGATCACCTGACGTCAATCCCATTGAACACTTATGGGACATAATCGAGAGATCAGTCTGTGTACAAAATCCTGCACTAGCAACATTTTCACAATTGTGGTTAAGCTATAGAGGCAGCGCGGCTCAACATTTCTGCAGGGGACTTCGGGACTTCCATTGTCTTGTTGAGTCCACGCCACATTGAGTTGCAGCACTATGCTGGGCAAAAGGATGTCACACATGATATTAGGAGGTATCCAATGACTTGTCACCTTAAGTGTATATCTGTATAGGTAAGTCTACTCAAAGACCTGAGCAAGTCAAGGGCATACCTCCTACAGAGCACTATGCATAGTAAATCACTGTCGGGTTCAAATGAACCTTCAGAGTCAACAACAGCTCTAGCTAAGCAGACAGTGCAAATGTATACCTGTGCCACTATATTGATAGCTTCTTTAGCACTGAATACCAATGGCTTTAGAATCTACTAAGATTCTTCCATATATGAAGGCATCTAAATCCGTGCCCAACAACCTGTAATATGTATTAATGCTTTGTGATCAGAAACTGCTGAAACTCCACGAGAAGCAACACCAAGGTTCGCTCCACTTTATGTCCAATTGGTTGACCCACCTAATGGCTACAACAAGCTATTGACCAACGTATTCTCTATGGTATGGGGTCTAAAGATAACATTTTGAAATCAAACTGCAGAATACACCACTTGCTGTTTTATTAGGGTTCTGTGCCACTGATGGGCAGTGTTCAGAGTTGAAAACTTTAAGGTAGTGAATTATATTGTTCTTTTTTGTTTACTTTACAGATGTCTACGTAGATGTTTTCAGCTCTAGAGAATTTTTTCTGTTTATTTTCTTCCATCTTTACAACATGAAATCTTCAGTAATGTTGATAGTCGATTTAGTGGTGTTGCTGAGCATGTCTCATGGTAATGTAATGCAATACAACCTCTTTCAGGTGATAAGTTTACTGTTATCCAACATAGTTAAGAAAGAACCTAGTTCACAAATTCATTATTGCCAAACGTGATACCCAGTCAGCTATGTTTATCCAATCTGCCTGTAATTAATCTCCCAGTCCACAGGAAAACATTTACTTGCTTTGAAGCAGCTGTCATCCTTGTAATTGGGTTGCGTAGGAAATACTGGACAATAGTGGTCAGTATGCTAATGATTGTGTACAATAAACAAATGCAAAAATATTGGCATACTTTAAGCATTGAGACTTCATAGTGCATATAACAAAGGAAATGCTAATACATAACTAATTCCAATCACAAAGCACATTCAAATACATTTATTATTATTTTCCTCCTCTGTTGAATTTTGAAGTTGGCAAGTTAAAATTTCGCCTGGAAAAAATCTGCAGAAATAAGTTTCTAAGTCCCAAAACTGCAAATCTGTTATCACTCGAATGAGGCTGTGCACAAATGAAAGACCAAATTAGATGTATGTAAATGCAGTACAAGTGATCCAACTTCTAAATTTAGGATATTCTCTCTCTCTCTCTCTCTCTCTCTCTCTAACAAACACACACACACACACACACACACACACCACTTGTACGTAAAAAATTACTATCAGTATGTCTCAAATTTGAGTTTATTCACATTGGTGAGTTGCATGCGTTTATGGCAGTTTTGTTACAATATGTTCACACCTGGTACAATTAATTAAAAATAAATTGCCAAATCACAGTGTGACTTGGATTCCATGACTAACAACCCTCCATGTTTCTTGCCAAAAAGTGGACTTTAGCTGGAGCCAGTAACAGGGACACTATAATGTCTTTAACAGGACCACGATGATTAAAATGCACATTTACATTTTCAGGGATAGCTTCACAGACAGGCACATTAATCTGACAGCAGTGGCTGGTTCCCAATAAATGTTTTATTTCAACTAACAGCTTTTTATTATATGTAAAATTGCTTTACAAATTGAAGAGTGTCAGTTTTTTCAAATTTGAAATCAATAAATTAATGCACAATATAAATATTTTTAAAGATAATCGGAAGCCGTGATTTTATTCATTTGGTCTTATAGTCTTAAGAAATTAGAGTTTTTATTTTATTTTTACTGGTTTAAATTCAAAATGTTCAGCTTGTAATAAAATGCATGTAGCACCACTATAATTCCATACACGTGCAGGAAAAGTCAACAGATTTCAACTGATAATTCCTGTTTTAAAACAGGTTGTGAATTTGAATGAGAATTTTTTCTTTCATAACGATATACATCCTGTTTAACTAGTAATAGTTGTCACCAGGCTTTCAGAGACCACAATAATCAAAGAGGATTGAAATGTGAATTTGTGACAACTGAAATACAGGAATTGAGTACATTAAATATTTTACATGATATGTAACTTATCTAGTAATTTTAAGGAATGGTTAAGCAAGCTGGCTGCCTACATTACTTAGTGCACAGCTCTTATTTTGTTGTTAGTATTCTACAATAGTTGTCTATTTGAACATACATTTGAAATAACACCATACATTTTCTTAGATGATAATTGGTGTTTCCAAGAGGAGGTCACTTGCTGATTCTATATACACTTTTTTCGGCTATATAAATGTAGTTATGTCCTAAAAGTCTAATTGCAGCCAAGTTCTGGTGCTACGTTTAAGACATCTCACTTAAACGTGTATTTTGACCTGTTATGTATCCAAAATTCATTCACTGCTCATTGCCTTGTCCTACACACGTAACATTGGAACTAACAACCAAATTCAACAGTTTTAACTGTTCTTCAGAGGCAACGATGTGTTAACAGCTCCAAGTTTCATTTTACTACATATATGATTTGTAGAAGTCATATTTTTATGTATGGACAAAATGATTTAAATGTCAGTTAATGACAATAGTGACTCTGCAGTGTAATAAATGGATATCTGACCATACAAGTATGGGTCGACGTATGTCATTAGTATCTGTACTTTTTAATAAACAAGTATAAATGAGAATAGTTTTGATGTCTGATTTAATTTACTATGTAGTAGTATATTTACTAAAATAGATATTTTTCAACTTAGTTGTACACAATGCAATGTCAGCAGAAGTTATGTTTAAATCATTAGATCCTTATAGTAAACACAAGGTGAGAAAAAGTAATGGAAGAATATCTTACCATTTAGCTTGTATTTGGAATAAAATGTAATTTCAGTAGCATAGAGTTTTGAATGAACATAACTTTAGCATTTTATAAAATGTTTTCTGTGAATTAAACCTTTAAGTACCATAAGGCATTGTCATACAATTTTTTTAAGTACAACTACATTCATCACTTATTTTAGATTACAGGAAATTATTTCCATTATATGTTATTTTGAGATTCTTGTGCCACATGATACTTTCTCTTAAGTCATTTGGCCAGTGACTAATACAGCAAACTTTGTTTATGGCATTAGTGTAATCTATTAATTTTATATTTGTTACAAATATTCTATAGTATTCTATATATGCAATATATAGCTTTTATTATAAACATAAATCAAACCTCAGCATGCATTATGATTCACATTTTAAAACACAACAATTCACTGAATTCTCAATGAAAAATATTTATCACAAAACAGACACATTCTGTTCACATGCGGCAAATACAATCGGGTGGTCGCCTGTTGCTCTCTCTGTGGAGTCGGCGAGTGGTACTGTCTCCAAACTGTATTCCTGAGCCAATTCTTTCTGGATCCACTTCCCCTGAAAAAGTGTTAATTCAATATGCTATCTGCCAAAATTCACACACACACACACACACCTGGGCATACGTGAAGATATCTCAACGGGTATGACAAACTTAAAATATGCAATATACATATTCATTTAATTATGCACTGAATATACATTCTCCTTTTCATGATTTAAAACTGATTAATATGTTGCTGTGGATTAAGTCATTAATGCAGTTAACATGATGCATCACTGGGGGTACAAAGCTGAGTATGAAAGTGGTATGTGAAGAAGAAAGAAATACTGACATTTTTCCAACTGTCTGCATTCTGTTTCACTGAAAAGGTGTGAGGATGTCCATTAATTAAAAATAATTTGAATCTAGACTTTAAACACTTATTGAGCCGCCTATTTGTGTAGAAGGTAAATATATTGTGCAGAAAATTATATTACTTTTTATTTGCATACAAATCATACCCATGCACACAAACCTGTTTACATTTGACAGCCTTTGAAAAATAGCAGGTATAGTATTTCACAGACATGAAGTATTATTCACATTCACACATTGGTGCTTAAGTCTCACAGTTAAGCCTATCTTGAGCCATCACTGTAAACAGTCTGCAACCACATTTGCACCCCTCTGGACAGCTGGGAGCAACAATGGAAGTCTCCTGGTCCCCAACACATTCAATTCGAAGTTGAAATATTTGACTGTTTTACCACCGTGAAATCATTGTTGACTACAGCACTCATTGTCTCCTGTCCTCACTGTTGTTGTTCTGATATTTGCTTTTTACTGAGTGCCAATAAGGAGCTTTTAGTTCGGTTCTTCATCCACACTCATGAATAGGCATTTACTTAAAATAGCAAACTTAATTGTCTGGATCAGAATGCCTGAATATCCAGTAGCATGGGATTGGAAAAATCATATGACTGGATAATAAGTGGTTGGTTGGGGACCAAACTACTAGGTCATCAGTCCCTCCATCGTCGGACAGACTAGTCTATGTGACAGTACATTAGAGATGGTTGGTTGGTTTAAAAGAGGGGGACAGGGACCTAACTACGCGGTCATCGGTCGCTTGTTCCTAATAAAACAATGCCACAAGTGTGAGAATAAAACAGGTGAGACATAGAACAAAATGGAAAGAAAGAAAGAAACGAATACTGAAAGTAACAAAACAGGAAAAGAAAACAACAGAGAGATGCAAGAAACAGTTAGAAGAGAGTAAAACAAGAAAGCAGATTCCAGTGGCTGGCCAACCACAGAAATAAGAAGGAAAAGCCAGCCACTCTGCAACACATTAAAACCTCCACCCTAAAACCTATAGGGTGGAGGACACAGAGGGACAAAGGACATGCGTTAAAACTCTGATCAAATGATAAAACCCACCCTCAAGGATGGAATGCAAAACCAAATAAGATGATGAGGCGTTGTCTGCTAAAATCAATGATAACGAGTCTGGCAACTGAAGGTGAAGTCTCAGGGCAGCCAAAGAAGGACAGAGCAGAAGAATATGGGCCACTGTTAACAGGGTGCCACACCGACACTGAGGTGGGTCTTCACAGCGCAGGAGGTCCCTGCGATAGGCCCTCATCGAGGACTTCCACACATTTGTGGTCCCATTAATGGCTCTTAAGTTTGTTCTGTATAATGATATTTTGTCATTCCATTTCCCAAAGCTGAAAAACCTTGCAGCGTAATAACGAACGCAGGTCAGTTGCGGGGATGCCCACCTCCAGAAGTGGTTTCCGTGTAGCCTGTTTGGCCAGCCTGTCAGCAAGTTCATTTCCTGGGATTCCGACGTGACCAGGGGTCCAGACGAACACCACTGAACGACTGGACCGTTCCAGGGCATAGATGGACTCCTGGAAGGACGCTACCGAAGGATGACGAGGGTAGCACTGCTCGATAGTTTTCAGGCTGCTCGAGGAGTCAGTACATAAAAGAAGAGACTCCCCAGGGCATTAACAGAGATACTGAAGTGCACAAGAAATGGCTACATACACTGCAGCCATCAGGTAAGGAATGCTGTTCAATATGGCCGCCGTCAACGTAGGCAAAGCCTACACGACCGTCAGTCATTGAGCCATCAGTGTAAACCACTTCAGAGCCCCGGAAGACGTCAAGAATCGAGAGGAAGTAACAGCGGAGAGCCGCAGAGTTAACGGAGTCCTTATGGCCACGTGACAGGTCTAGACAAAGATGCGGCCAAGGCATACACCGTGGAGACATACGTGAAAGGATCGCAAGTAGAGGTGGTAAAGTGAAGGACTGCAGTTTGAAGAGAAGGGACCGCACACAAACCACAATCATTAGCCCCGACCTGGGCCACCGATGTGGGAGATGGACTGCCGCAGGCAGGAAAAGCAGACAGTAATTCGTATGCTCAGGAGAACTACAAATGTGTGCTGCGTAACTGGCGAGCAGTTGCACACGTCTGATCTGCAATGGACGGACCCCAGCCTCCACCGGTACGCTGGTCACCAGACTCCTCCTACAGCTCCTGTCGTTAGTCGAACCCTGCAGTGGTGCACAGGGTCGAGTAAATGCAATGCTGAGGGCACTGCCGAACCATAAACCACTCTCCCACAGTCAATTCGGGACTGGACGAGGGCTCTGTAGAGCCGCAGCAGCGTAGAGCAATCTGCACCCCAATTGTTGTTGCTCAGGCAATGGAGGGCATTGAGGTGCTGCCAGCACTTCTGCTTGAGCTGAAGAAGATGAGGAAGCCAAGTCAACCAAGAGTCGAAAACCAGTCCTAAGGATCGATATGTCTCCACTACACTACAATGAGTGGATCGTCATGAAGGTAAAGTTCTGGGTCCGGATGAATTGTACGCCGCCGACAGAAGTGCAAGACGTCTGCATACAGAGAAGGTGAGATGGATGGCCTGACAGCTGCTGCTAGACCGTTAATGGCCACTACAAAATAGACACATACTCAATACAGAGCCCTGCGGGACTCCATTTTCCTGGATATGGATGGAACAATGGGAGGCACCAAATTGGGCATGGAAAGTACTGAGCAACAGGAAGTTTCGGATAAAAATTGGGAGTGGGCCCCAAAGACCCCACTCATACAATGTGGCAAGGACATGAAGTCGCCAGGTCGTGTCATATGCTTTTTATAAATAAAAAAAGACAGCAACCACGTGTTGGCATCTGAAAAAGGACGTTCGGATGGCAGACTTGAGGGACACATGATTATCAGTGGTAGAGCGACCGTAGCGGAAGCAGCCCTGACATAGAGCCAGTAGGCCACATGACTCCAGGACCCGACCCAACCCAACCGCCGACACACAATACGTTCCAGCAGCTTATGAAGAACGTTGGTGAGGGTGATGGGTCGATAGCTATCCACATCAAGTGTGTTTTTACTAGGTTTGAGCACCGGAATGATGGTGCTCTCCTGCCATTGCGATGGAAAGACGCCATCACACTAGATCCGGTTGAAGATGACGAGATGTGGCTTGTAGTCAGATGAGAGAAGTTTAATCATCTGGCTGTGGATCTGATCAGGCCCAGGAGCTGTGTCGGGGATTATGCAAGGGCACTGAAGAGCTCCCACTTTGTAAATATGGAGTTATAGGATTCACTGTGGTGTGTAGTGAATAAGAGAACATTCCCTTCCAGTCACCGTTTGAGAGTGTGAAAGGCTGGAGGGTAATTCTCCGACGCAGAGGCTTGAGCAAAGACTCGGCAATTGCAAACACGTCAGTAGATAACACACTATTTATGGTCACACCAGGAACACCTTTTGGGGTCTGGAACCCAAAAAGACATTTGAACTTTGCCAAGACTTGGGAATGTGACGTATGGCACTCAATGATATGCTTCAGCGACTTCCGGCGACCACCAAGGGACGGCGTTACGCCAGGGGCACCCTAATGAGCGAAGGATCGTGTTTTCTGCTGCAGAAACAATTGTTGTAGTCACCTGCTCAACCATCACACTGATGTTACCATGTGGGGGAGATTCAACGGTGACAGCAGAGGTGAAAGTTTCCGAGTCCGCCTTGTTTAAAGCCCATCTGGGCAGGCGTCCGTGAGCCTGACGCTGGGTCAGTGACAGGAAGACAGGGAAGTGGTCACTATCACACAGGTCATCATGTGCTCTCCAGTGGATAGATGGGAGAAGACCTGGGCTGCAAAGTGATAAATCAATGGCCGAGTAACTACCATGAGCCACACTGAAATGTGTGGCAGCCTCAGTATTTAAGAGGCAGAGGTCAAATTGAGGCAGTAAATTCTGGCATCTCTGCCTCCGCCAGTAAGCATGGTGCCACCCCACAAGGGGTTATGGGCATTAAAATCTCCCAAAAGTAGGAAAGCTTTCGGGAGTTGATCAATCAGTGCAGCTAATACATTCAGGGGTATTGCACCTTCTGCGGAAAGATATACATTGCAGACTGTTATATCCTGCGTCGTCCTTGTTCTGACAGCCACAGGTCCAAGAATGGTTGAAGGGGCACAGTTTCACTACGGACTGAGTTTAGGAAATAAACGCAAACTCCACCCGACACTCGATTATAGTTGGTATGGTTCCTGTAATATCCCTTATAGCCAACAGATGGCAGGGGTCTGCATTGCTGGGAACCAGGTTACCTGGAGGGCAATGCAGATAGCGTGTGTAAAGCTTAACAGCTGCCATAGCTTAGCCAGGCTGTGGAAAAAAAAACTGCCGCAATTCCACTGGAGGTTGACATCATCGAGAGACTAGGGAGGCATGGAACATTCAATGAGGTAGGTTATGCCTCAGTCACCTGCTGCCACCGACTTATTGCCTGAGCAGTCTATATCCATTGTGTCTGAGGGACTGGCGAGATCTAGGTCCTCAGCGGATGCCAAAATCTCAACCCCATCCTCAGACACAGAGCTTGTGGGTAGCGGTGGTGTGGGTGCCACCACAACTTCCTTGGTCTTCCGGGTTTTCTTTTTGGATTTCCCTCACTGTCCTTGGGTTTCCCTGGCTGGGAGGACTTCACTGATTCAGTCTCCGGGACTGAAGATGAGCGTGAAGCCCTACGACCAGCTGCTTTTGGGCTCTATAGCCCCCCCATGAACCATGGACCTTGCCGTTGGTGGGGAGGCTTGCGTGCCTCAGCGATACAGGTAGCCGTACCGTAGGTACAACGACAACGGAGGGGTATCTGTTGAGAGGCCAGAGAAACGTGTGGTTCCTGAAGAGGGGCAGCAGCCTTTTCAGTAGTTGCAAGGGCAACAGTCTGGATGATTGACTGATCTGGCCTTGTAACAATAACCAAAACGGCCTTGCTGTGCTGGTACTGCGAACGGCTGAAAGCAAGGGGAAACTACAGCCGTAATTTTTCCCGAGGGCATGCAGCTTTACTGTATGGTTAAATGATGATGACGTCCTCTTGGGTAAAATATTCCGGAGGTAAAATAGTCCCCCATTCGGATCTCCGGGCGGGGACTACTCAAGAGGATGTCATTATCAGGAGAAAGAAAACTGGCGTTCTACGGATCGGAGCGTGGAATGTCAGATCCCTTAATCGGGCAGGTAGGTTAGAAAATTTAAAAAGGGAAATGGATAGGTTAAAGTTAGATATAGTGGGAATTAGTGAAGTTCGGTGGCAGGAGGAACAAGACTTCTGGTCAGGTGACTACAGGGTTATAAACACAAAGTCAAATAGGGGTAATGCAGGAGAAGATTTAATAATGAATAGGAAAATAGGAATGCAGGTAAGCTACTACAAACAGCATAGTGAACGCATTATTGTGGCCAAGATAGATACGAAGCCCACACCTACTACAGTAGTACAAGTTTATATGCCAACTAGCTCTGCAGATGATGAAGAAATTGAAGAAATGTATGATGAAATAAAAGAAATTATTCAGATAGTGAAGGGAGACGAAAATTTAATAGTCATGGGTGACTGGAATTCGAGTGTAGGAAAAGGGAGAGAAGGAAACGTAGTAGGTGAATATGGATTGAGGCTAAGAAATGAAAGAGGAAGCCGCCTGGTAGAATTTTGCACAGAGCACAACTTAATCATAGCTAACACTTGGTTTAAGAATCATGATAGAAGGTTGTATACATGGAAGAACCCTGGAGATACCTTTTAGTATCAGATACATTATATAATGGTAAGACAGAGATTTAGGAACCAAGTTTTAAATTGTAAGACATTTCCAGGGGCAGATGTGGACTCTGACCACAATCTATTGGTTATGACCTGTAGATTAAAACAGAAGAAACTGCAAAAAGGTGGGAATTTAAGGAGATGGGACCTGGATAAACTGACTAAACCAGTAGCTGTACAGAGTTTCAGGGAGAGCATAAGGGAACAATTGACAGGAATGGGGGAAAGAAATCAGTAGAAGAAGAATGGGTAGCTTTGAGGGATGAAGTAGTGAAGGCAGCAGAGGATCAAGTAGGTAAAAAGAAGAGGGCTAGTAGAAATCCTTGGGTAACAGAAGAAATATTGAATTTAATTGATGAAAGGAGAAAATACAAAAATGCAGTAAGTGAAGCAGGCAAAAAGGAATACAAACGTCTCAAAAATGAGATTGACAGGAAGTGCTAAATGGCTAAGCACGCATGGCTAGAAATGTAAGGATGTAGAGGCTTATCTCACTAGGGGTAAGATAGATACTGCCTACAGGAAAATTAAAGAGACCTTTGGAGATAAGAGAACCACTTGTATGAACATCAAGAGCTCAGATGGAAACCCAGTTCTAAGCAAAGAAGGGAAAGCTGAAAGGTGGAAGGAGTATATAGAGGGTCTATACAAGGGCGATGCACTTGAGGAAAATATTATGGAAATGGAAGAGGATGTAGATGAAGATGAAATGGGAGATATGATACTGCGTGAAGAGTTTGACAGAGCACTGAAAGACCTGAGTCGAAACAAGGCCCCCGGAGTAGACAACATTCCATTGGAACTACTGGCGGCTTTGGGAGAGCCAGTCCTGACAAAACTCTGCCATCTGGTGAGCAAGATGTATGAAACAGGCGAAATACCCTCAGACTTCAAGAAGAATATAATAATTCCAATCCCAAAGAAAGCAGGTGTGGACAGATGTGAAAATTACCGAACAATCAGTTTAATGAGCCACAGCTGCAAAATACTAAGACGAATTCTTTACAGACGAATGGAAAAACTAGTAGAAGCCGACCTCGGGGAAGATCAGTTTGGATTCCGTAGAAATACTGGAACACGTGAGGCAATACTGACCTTACGACTTACCTTAGAAGAAAGATTAAGGAAAGGCAAACCTACATTTCTAGCATTTGTAGACTTAGAGAAAGCTTTTGACAATGTTGACTGGAATACTCTCTTTCAAATTCTAAAGGTGGCAGGGGTAAAATACAGGGAGCGAAAGGCTATTTACAATTTGTATAGAAACCAGATGGCAATTATAAGAGTCGAGGAGCATGAAAGGGAAGCAGTGGTTGGGAAGGGAGTAAGACAGGGTTGTAACCTCTCCCCGATGTTATTCAATCTGTATATTGAGCAAGCAGTGAAGGAGACAAAAGAAAAATTCGGAGTAGGTATTAAAATCCATGGAGAAGAAATAAAAACTTTGAGGTTCGCCGATGACATTGTAATTCTGTCAGAGACAGCAAAGGACTTGGAAGAGCAGTTGAACAGAATGGATGGTGTCTTGAAGGGAGGATATAAGATGAACATCAACAAAAGCAAAACGAGGATAATGGAATGTAGTCGAATTAAGTCGGGTGATGCTGAGGGAATTAGATTAGGAAATGAGACACTTAAAGTAGTAAAGGACTTTTGCTATTTGGGGATCAAAATAACTGATGATGGTCGAAGTAGAGAGGATATAAAATGTAGACTGGCAATGGCAAGGAAAGTGTTTCTGAAGAAGAGAAATTTGTTAACATCGAGTATAGATTTAAGTGTCAGGAAGTCATTTCTGAAAGTATTTGTATGGAGTGTAGCCATGTATGGAAGTGAAACATGGACAATAAATAGTTTGGACGAGAAGAGAATAGAAGCTTTCGAAATGTGGTGCTACAGAAAAATGCTGAAGATTAGATGGGTAGATCACATAACTAATGAGGAAGTATTGAATAGGATTGGGGAGAAGAGAAGTTTGTGGTACAACTTGACCAGAAGAAGGGATCGGTTGGTAGGACATGTTCTGAGGCATCAAGGCATCACCAATTTAGTATTGGAGGGCAGCGTGGAGGGTAAAAATCGTAGGGGGAGACCAAGAGATGAATACACTAAGCAGATTCAGAAGGATGTAGGTTGCAGTAGGTACTGGGAGATGAAGAAGCTTGCACAGGATAGAGTAGCATGGAGAGCTGCATCAAACCAGTCTCAGGACTGAAGACCACAACAACAACAACAACAACAACAACAACAGCCACTGGCGGGTGTCGTTTCCTCACTAGCAGAAACCTGGGAAGGGAGTGACCCAAGGGACCCCTTTCTAGTGAGAGAAGCCAAAGAAGGCCTATCCTTCTCCAGTTTAGAAGTGGGGACAGACGTCCATGATGGTTGGGGTGGGGGGTGGGGGGTTGGGAGTGTTGCTACCAAAGTAGGTGGCGCAGATGATGTCATACGCACAGGATGCAGGGGTTCAAATTTTCTCTTAGCCTCAGTGTAGGTCAGTCGGTCCAGGGTTTTGTACTCCCTGATTTTCCTTTCTTTCTGGAGAATCCTGCAGTCTGGCGATCAAGATGTTTGGTGCTCTCCGCAGCTGACACAGATGGTAGGTGGGGCACATGGAGTATTGGGATGTGATGGGGGGGGGGGGGGGGGGTCCGCAATCTTGACATGTGACGCTCTAAGCACAGCGGGAAGACATATGGCCGAACTTCCTGCACTTAAAGCACCGCATCGGGGGAGGGGTGTAGGGTTTTACATCACAGCGGTACACCATCACCCTGACTTTCTTGGGCAATGTATCACCCTCGAAGGCCAAGATGAAGGCACTGGTGGCAACCTGATTATCCCTCGGACCCTGGTGGACAAAATGTACACCTCGCCACTCTAAACTGGCGCGCAGCTCATCATCAGACTGTAAAAGATGTCCCTGTCAAATATGATACCCTGGACCATATTTAAGCTCTTATGGGGCCTGATGGTTACAGAAACATCCCCCAGGTTGTCACAAGCAGCTCCTGTGACTAGACAGAGGATGCTGTTTTGATCAAGATTGACCCAGATCTCATTTTGGACAAGCCCTTCACCTCCCTAACTTGTCCTCTAAATGCTCAACAAAAAGCTGAGGCTTCATCGTCATGAAAGATTCCCCATCAGCTCTTGAACATACAAGGTAACAGGGCAAATAAGATCCGCTGCCATCCTTAGCCCGACGTTCCTCCCATGGTGTTGCCAAGGAGGGGAACGATTTGGGGTCATGCTTCTGTGTGTTGAATTGAGTTCGTGAACGCTTAGAGACTGTCGGTGTTTCACCACAATCAAGAGATGATGGACTACACATCATCGATTGTTATTTGCCCTGCTGCCACCCACTCTGACCTGGGGCCCTCCCCATGAGCGCCACCCAGCCACAGCAAAGGCCACCTGGCATGATGGCCATTGCCAGGAGTCCCGATACCCCAGGGGGATGGGCATCTACCCCTTGGCATACATGGGGAGTTAATGGTGCAGGCATCAGTAGAGTGATCCCTGTGTGATTAGGGGGCTACAACCAATAGGGTACCTGGTAGCCCCACCACAACGGACTGGCTACTGTGCTGGATATCTGGTGCAAAAAAGTCCGTGGTCATCGTTGACGCAGAAGGCGACACTGCATAGTCCATGGTGGAAAATGTACCCAGGAATGTGTCCTCCCCCAAGAGATGGAGAATGGGTGGGACTTCAATTTGACGATGAGAAAGTGGGCCAAAGATCTCAATGCATGATGGACACAATGCATCATGTAAGGGGCCATTCCCCAATTGGCTCGCTCTTCGGGACAATTTTGAAAAATGGAGGTCAAACCCTAGAGGGACTATCACATAAAGGCCGAAACATGTGACATTCCTTTTAGTTGCCTCTTATGACAGGCAGGAATACCTCCTGCCTATTCTTACCCCCGGACCCGCAGGGGGGCATTACAGATGGCTACTGTCAAAAATCCAGGAGAAGAAAAGTAAGTTCTATCAAATCTGAACAATGCCTAGGTAAGGGACAGGGAAGAAGGGAGACATAGGAAGAAAAGCAGGTGAGGTGCCCATCTACGGAGCAGCAGGAAGGCCCTCGAAAGCATAGAGCAATGAAGGGACATAAACCATTCCCAGCCCCCGACACATAAAGAGGTACACCACTCACAAATTGCCTTGGAAAGACTATCAACACAGACAGGGCAAGAGAAGCACAAAGAGACAAAACGTGAACAAGTCTTCAGATGATGTGAGAGGGGGAAGAGTAGGTAGGATGAGGATCAGGTAGGACCAGCTGCAGCCCGGTCTGGGCAGAAGCGGCAACAGAGTGTTCTGCCAACCTCTCACTGGGCCGATACGATTAGGTGGCCTTCCCTTAAAGAGAGAGTTAGAAACCCCTTCACGAATAAAATGTAAAACTAAGTGAGCTGGAGATATCGTCTCCTAACACTGGGGGTAGTGAGTCAGGGAGTTTATAAGAGTGTGTTGCAGGGTGGCTAGGTTGACACAGTCCAGTAAAATGTGGACCACCGTCAAACAGGAACCATAATGACAGTGGGATGGGTCCTCACGATGGAGGAGATGACCATGAGTCAGCCAAGTATGGCTGATGCAGAGTTGGCAAAGGACAGTAGAGTCCTTGCGAGAGACCTTCATGGAGGGCCTCTATAAATTCGTAGACTCCTTTACTCTCCATAGTTGTTTGGTGAATTCAGAGTGAGCCATTCCATATTACAAATCGCTAAAACTTGATGGCATAATATCGATCTCAAGAGTCGGCCTACTGGTAGCCAGTTTGGCTTGGCTAATCAGCAACTTCATTCCCCGGAATCCCAACGTGGCCCAGGATCCTGACGAATGTCAGAGTCCACATTGTTCAAGGGCATACAGGGAATCCTGGATAGCCATGACCATATGCTTGAGAGCAAGAGAGATGGCTACCAAGACTGCATTGAAAACATAGCCATCCGGCAAGTAGTGCAGTTCAGTATGTCCCACATGAGCATTCGGGATGAATCAAGTCTTTCAGCTTGTGATAAGTCCTGATGAAACCGTGGCCAAGGGATGAACCACAAAGACATATGTGAGTGGGCCCAGAGGAGAGGTAAAGGAAACAACTGGAGTTCAGAGAGGAGGGATCGGATGCAGATTGCGATCATAAGCCCCAAACTGGGCCGCTGTTGCGTGAGATTTATTTCAATCTTTGGAAAGAGATGGCTTTAGTTTGGATGCTTAGGGGAGCTACAGACATGAGTAGCATAATTGACTAGCTGTTGTTGGTACCTGATCCACAATGGAGAGACCCAAGCCTTCATGAGTAAGCTGTTCACAGGGCTAGTTCAAAAGGCTCCTGTTGTGAGTCAACCCTGCAGTGGTGTATCGAGCCAGTATCCACAACGCTGAGGACAATGTCGAACCACATGCCAGCCTTCCATAATCAAGAAAGGGTTGAATCAGGGCTTTGTAATGCTGTAGAAGGATAGTGTGATCTGTGCCCCAGCTGCTGTTACCCAGGCAGTGAAGTATATTAAAGTGCAGATAGCACTTTTGCTTAAGCTGGTGAAGCTGGGGAATCCACATCAGATGAGCATTGAAGACCAGTCCTCAAAATCAGTAAGTCTCCTTCACATCTACTCTACATCTACATATACATCCATACTCCGCAAGCCACCTGACGGTGTGTAGCGGAGGGTACCTTGAGGACCTCTATCAGTTCTCCCTTCTATTCCAGTCTCGTATTGTTAGTGGAAAGAAGGATTGTCGGTATGCCTCTGTGTGGGCTCTAATCTCTCTGATTTTATCCTCATGGTCTCTTCGTGAGATATACGTACGAGGGAGCAATATACTGCCTGACTCCTAGGTGAAGGTATGTTCTAGAAACTTCAACAAAAGGCTGTACCGAGCTACTGAGTGTCTCTCCTGCAGAGTCTTCCACTGGAGTTTATCTATCATCTCCGTAACACTTTCACGATTACTAAATGATCCTGTAACGAAGCGCGCTGCACTCCGTTGGATCTTCTCTATGTCTTCTATCAACCCTATCTGGTACGGATCCCACACTGCTGAGCAGTATTCAAGCAGTGGGCAAACAAGCGTACTGTAACCTACTTCCTTTGTTTTTGGATTGCATTTCCTTAGGATTCTTCCAATGAATCTCAGTCTGGCATCTGCTTTACCGATGATCAACTTTAAATGATCATTCTATTTTAAATCACTCCTAATGTGTACTCCCAGATAATTTATGGAATTAACTGCTTCCAGTTGCTGACCTGCTATATTGTAGCTAAATGATAAGGGATCTTTCTTTCTATGTATTCGCAGCACGTTACACTTGTCTACATTGAGATTCAATTTCCATTCCCTGCACCATGCGTCAATTTGCTGCAGATCCTCCTGCATTTCAGTACAATTTTCCATTGTTACAACCTCTTGATATACCACAGCATCATCCGCAAAAAGCCTCAGTGAACTTCTGATGTTATCCCCAAGGTCATTTATGTATATTGTGAATAGCAACGGTCATACGACACTCCCCTGTGGCACACCTGAAATCACTCTTACTTCGGAATACTTCTCTCCATTGAGAATGACATGCTGTGTTCTGTTACCTGGGGACTCTTCAATCCAATCACACAATTGGTCTGATAGTCCATATGTTCTTACTTTGTTTATTAAACGACTGTGGGGAACTGTATCGAACACCTTGCGGAAGTTAAGAAACATGGCATCTACCTGGGAACCCGTGTCTATGGCCCTCTGAGTCTCGCGGACGAATAACGCGAGCTGGGTTTCACACGATCGTCTTTTCTACAACCCATGCTGATTCCTACAGAGTAGATTTCTAGTCTCCAGAAAAGTCATTATACTCTAACATAATACGTGTTCCAAAATTCTACAACTGATCAACATTAGAGATATAGGTCTATAGTTCTGCACATCTGTTCGATGTCCCTTCTTGAAAACTGGGATGACCTGTGCCCTTTTCCAATCCTTTGGAACGCTACGCTCTTCTAGAGACCTACGGTACACTGCTGCAAGAAGGGGGGCAAGTTCCTCCGCGTACTCTGTGTAAAATCGAACTGGTATCCCATCAGGTCCAACGGCCTTTCCTCTTTTGAGGGATTTTAATTGTTTCTCTATCCCTCTGTCGTCTATTTCGATATCTACCATTTTGTCATCTATGCGACAATCTAGAGAAGGAACTACAGTGCAGTATTCCTCTGTGAAACAGCTTTGGAAAAAGACATTTAGTATTTCGGCCTTTAGTCTGTCATTCTCTGTTTCAGTACCATTTTGGTCACAGAGTGTCTGGACATTTTGTTTTGATCCACCTACCGCTTTGACATAAGACCAAAATTTCTTAGGATTTTCTGCCAAGTCAGTACATAGAACTTTACTTTCGAATTCATTGAATGCCTCTCGCATAGCCCTCCTCACACTACATTTCGCTTCGCGTAATTTTTGTTTGTCTGCAAGGCTTTGGCTATGTTTATTTGGTTATTAAGGTACAGTTATGGTTGTGGGTGAAAGGCACAACATTGACAGAAGTGCATGATGCGAGTCTTGGCAGCTGAAAACCGAAAGCTATGGGCAAGTCCCCATGTTCATGCCTTTCATATGGTGCCTTGCAGTTCACATTCAGTGACATCCCCACTAGAGGAGCAGTAGTAGAGGCAAAAGTCTTCAGCATACAAGGAGCATGATACTGAGGACCCCACAGCTGCTGCTAGACCATTGATGGCTGGTACATAGCGGGGGACACTCTGTACAAAGCCCTATGGGACCCACATTCTCTTGGATATGGCGAGAACTGTGGGTGGCATCAACTTCAACATGGAAAATATGATGAGACAAGATGTTCAGTAGTGGAACAGTCTGGGCAAAATCCACCCTGGGATGCAGCCAGTAGACCCAGAGACTCAAGGAGCTACTAGCTCACCACTCTTTCAAGGCACATACAGAGAACAATGGTGAGATGAATTGGGCAATAACTGTCCAACTCTAGAAGGTGCTTACCCAATTCTAGTACTGGGACCATGATACTTTCTTGGCACTGCTATGTTAACTCACCCTCGCTCCAGATGCAATTAAGAATGACAAGGATATGATACTTACAATCCACCAATAGGTGTTTGAACATTTAGTTATGGATGCAGTCTGGCCCTGAGGCAGTATCAGGGGATTGGGCTAGGACACTGACAAATTCCAATTTGCTGAATGAAGCATTATAGGATTCCAGATGGCGTGTAGTAAAAGATAACTACTTTCACTCCACCTACTGTTTTAGGACACGGAAGGCAAATCGATAATTCTCAGATGCAGAGGCTTGAGCATAACACAGAGCAAAATGTTTGGTGACAGCATCTGGGACAGTGCAAACAGTCCCATTGAATGTAATACATCTACATCTACATTTATACTCCGCATGCCACCCAACGGTGTGTGGCGGAGAGCACTTTACGTGCCACTGTCATTACCTCCCTTTCCTGTTCCAGTCGTGTATGGTTCGCGGGAAGAACAACTGCCGGAAAGCCTCCGTGTGCGCTCGAATCTCTCTAATTTTACATTCGTGATCTCCTCGGGAGGTATAAGTAGGGGGAAACAATATATACGATACCTCATCCAGAAACGCACCCTCTCGAAACCTGGACAGCAAGCTACACCGGGATGCAGAGCACTTCTCTTGGAGAGTCGTGCCACTAGAGTTTGCTAAACATCTCCGTAACGCTATCACGCTGCTCTTCTTTGGATCTTCTCTATCTCCTCCGTCAACCCGACCTGGTACGGATCCCACACTGATGAGCAATACACAAGTATAGGTCGAACGAGTGTTTTGTAAGCCACCTCCTTTGTTGATGGACTACATTTTCTAAGAACTCTCCCAATGAATCTCAACCTGGTACCTGCCTTACCAACAATTAATTTTATATGATCATTCCACTTCAAGTCGTTCCGCACACACACTCCCAGATATTTTACAGAAGTAACTGCTACCAGTGTTTGTTCCACAATCATACAATAAAGGATCCTTCTTTCTATGTATTCGCAATACATTATATTTGTCTATGTTAAGGGTCAGTTGCCACTCCCTGCACCAAGTGCCTATCAGCTGCAGATCTTCCTGAATTTCGCTGCAATTTTCTAATGCTGCAACTTCTTTGTATACTACAGCATCATCCGCGAAAAGCCGCATGGAACTTCCGACACTACCTACTAGGTCATTTATATATATTGTGAAAAGCAATGGTCCCATAACACTCCCCTGTGACACGCCAGAGGTTACTTTAATGTATGTAGATGCCTCTCCATTGAGAACAACATGCTGTGTTCTGTTCGCTAAAAACTCTTCAATCCAGCCACACAACTGGTCTGATATTCCGTAGGCTCTTACTTTGTTTATCAGGCGACAGTGCGGAACTGTATCGAACGCCTTGCGGAAGTCAAGGAAAATGGCATCTACCTGGGAGCCTGTATCTAATATTTTCTGGTTCTCATGAACAAACAAAGCGAGTTGGGTCTCACACAATCGCTGTTTCCGGAATCCATGTAGATTCCTACAGAGTAGATTCTGGGTTTCCAGAAACAACATGATATGCGAGCAAAAAACATGTTCTAAAATTCTACAACAGATCGACGTCAGAGATATAGGTCTATAGTTTTGCGCATCTGCTCGACGACCCTTCTTGAAGACTGGGACTACCTGTGCTCTTTTCCAATCATTTGGAACCTTCTGTTCCTCTAGAGACTTGCGGTACATGGCTGTTAGAAGGGGGGCAAGTTCTTTCACGTACTCTATGTAGAATCGAATTGGTATCCCGTCAGGTCCAGTGGACCTTCCTCTGTTGAGTGATTTCAGTTGCTTTTCTATTCCTTGGACACTTATTTCGATGTCAGCCATTTTTTCGTTTGTGCGAGGATTTAGAAAAGGAACTGCAGCGCGGTCTTCCTCTGTGAAACAGCTTTGGGAAAAGCTGTTTAGTATTTCAGCTTTACGCGTGTCATCCTCAGTTTCAATGCCATCATCATCCCGGAGTGTCTGGATATGCTGTTTCGAGCCACTTACTGATTTAACGTAAGACCAGAACTGCCTAGGATTTTCTGTCAAGTCGGTACATAGAATTTTACTTTCGAATTCACTGAACGCTTCACGCATAGCCCTCCTTACGCTAACTTGACATCGTTTAGCTTCTGTTTGTCTGAGAGGTTTTGGCTGCATTTAAACTTGCAGTGAAGATCTCTTTGCTTTCGCAGTAGTTTCCTAACTTTGTTGTTGAACCACGGTGGGTTTTTCCCTGTCCCTCACAGTTTTACTCGCCACGTACCTGTCTAAAGCGCATTTTACGATTGCCTTGAACTTCTTCCATAAACTCTCAACATTGTCAGTGTCGGAACAGAAATTTTCATTTTGATCTGTTAGGTAGTCTGAAATCTGCCTTCTATTACTCTTGCTAAACAGATAAACCTTCCTCCGTTTTTTTATATTCCTATTAAGTTCCATATTCAGGGATGCTGCACTGCAACGGCCTTATGATCACTGATTCCCTGTTCTGCGCTTACAGAGTCAAAAAGTTCGGGTCTGTTTGTTATCAGTAGGTCCAAGATATTATCTCCACGAGTTGGTTCTGTGTTTAATTGCTCGAGGTAATTTTCGGATAGTGCACTCAGTATAATGTCACTCGATGCTCTGTCCCTACACCTGTCCTAAACATCTGAGTGTCCCAGTCTATATCTGGTAAATTGAAATCTCCACCTAAGACTATAACATGCTGAGGAAATTTATGTGAAATGTGTGGTGTCACCGCCAGACACCACACTTGCTAGGTGGTAGCCTTTAAATCGGCTGCGGTCCGTTAGTATACGACGGACCCGCGTGTCGCCACTGTCAGTGATTGCAGACCGAGCGCCACCACACAGCAGGTCTAGAGACACTTCCTAGCACTCGCCCCAGTTGTACAGCCGACATTGCTAGCAATGGTTCACTGACAAATTACGCTCTCATTTGCTGAGACGATAGTTAGCACAGCCTTCAGCTACGTCATTTGCCATGACCTAGCAAGGCGCCTTTATCAATTGCTATTTATCTTGTGATGCATGTACCGTCAAGAGAGATGTTCACCCATTGTGGATTAAAGTTAAGTATTCCAGAAGCTCTGTTCTTTTTTTACTAGACTCAACTCCTTTAACTGTTCCAGACCTCACGCCAGCCTGCGTGAACTTAATGCGTGCTTTTCGGCTATCAATCATAGTGGCTTGGCTGTCTTGCCAAGTCACAACAAAATGTATTCCAGACTTTCTCTCAGTTGTTCTGCCACTAATGCTGCTGAGTCGGGAGGTCGGTAAAAAGAGCCAATTATTAACCTAGCTCAGTTGTTGAGTGTAACCTCCACCCATAATAATTCACAGGAACTATCCCCTTCTCCTTCACTACAGGATAAACTACTACTAACAGCGACAAACACGCCACCTTCGGTTGCATGCAATCTATCCTTTCTAAACACCGTCTGTGCCTTTGTAAAAATTTCAGTAGAATTTATATCTGGCTTCAGCCAGCTTTCCGTACCTATAATGATTTCAGATTCGGTGCATGCTATCAGCGCTTGAAGTTCCGGTACTTTACCAATGCAGCTTCGACAGTTTACAGTTACAATACTGATTGCTGCTTGGTACCTGCATGTCCTGACTTTTCCCTGCACCCTTTGAGGCTGTTGCCCTTTCTGTACTTGCCCGAGGCCATCTAACCTAAAAAACCGCCCAGTCCACACCACACAACCCCGGATCTTTCAGACTGAAGGGCAACCTCTGGAACAGGACAAGCAGCCATGTCCGGCCGAAGATCAGTATCAGCCGGAGACAGAGCCTGAAACCGGTTCGTCAGACAAACTGGAGAGGCCTTCCGTTCAGCCCTCTGGAATGTCTTTCGCCCCCTGCCACACCTCGAGACGACCTCCCACTCTACCACGGGTGAGGGGTCGGGCTCAATGTGGACAGTATCCCGGGCAGCCACAGCCGTAGTCCGATCGGGGGATGCGTGGGACGAGCTGGCCGTCCCCGACAAACCCCCATCCACACCTCCACAGTGATGCCCATTGGCAACAGGTACACTTGCAGGGTCTGCTATACGTAGAGACATCTGACCTTTGGCAAAACCTGCGAAGGAGAGGTACCTAGTCCGATGGTTGAAACATACTATTCCCAGCAGTCTCGCTTCTGTTGTTTTATTAGGTGTCAGACCTGGGCACAGAGGTGCTCCATCGATGGATGCTGCTTATGATGTTTTAGAGCCTGCCTATGATCTCTAATGGCCTTTGTGATTTCTGATCACCACCATGGGGGACTGTCTTCTGTTGGAGTGGTCGCTAAATCAGCTGCCGAAAGAATGGCTGTAGTTGTATTCTGGACTGCCCCACTGGTATCTCCATGTCATGGGGAGCCAAGGGGGACAGCAGAGGCGAAAGCACCCCAGTTAACACTGTTGAGCCTGTCTGAGCAGGTGTCCAGGAGAGTAACGCTGATGGAGGGACAGGAAGATTGGTTGGTTGGCTGGTTTAAAAGAGGGGGGAAGGGACCAAGCAACGAGGTCATTGGGCCCTTGTTTCAAAGGAAACAATGCCACAAGGTTGAGAATGAGAGAATGTGACTTACAACACAAAACATAATGAAAGGAAAAACCACAACAATGACTGAAGGGCAACATAAACGTAAATGGACAAAAGGGGACAAGAAAAACACAAAGACGCAAGAAACAGGTAGAAGAGGTTAAAACAAGAAAACAGGTTACCATGGCTGGCTGACCATGAGGATAAAAAGGAAAAGCCAGCCATTCTGCAACACATTAAAACCTCCACTCTGAAAGCACTAGGGTGGAGGACACACAGAGACAAAGGGCATGTGCCAAAACTTAGAGCAAATGATAAAACTCACCCTCACGAATAAAATGTAAAACTAAAGATGCTGCTGAGGCATTGTCGCCCAACACTGAAGGTAGGGTGCTGGGAAAGTTAAAAGTCTGCCGCAGAGCAGCAAAAAGTGGGCAGTCCAGCAATAGATGGACGACCATCATTTGTGAGCCACAGCGACACCAAGGTGGGACCTTTTGATGGAGGAGGTACCCATGTGTCAGCCACGTATGGCCAATGCGGAGCCGACAGAGATCTACAGAGCCCCTGTGAGAGGCACGCCCTGAGGTCTTCCACACATTCGTAGTTTCCTTAATGGCATGCAGCTCGTGCGTACTGGGGTTATGCCATTCTGTCTCCCAAAACCGCCAAACATTGCGGTGTAATACTGAATGTACGTCAATTTCAGAGAATCCTATCTCCGTAAGTGGCTTCCACGTAGTCCATTTGGCCAGTCTGTCAGCAAGTTCATTTGTTGGGATTCCGACATGACCAGGGGTCCAGACAAACACCACTGGATGACTGGACTGTTCCAGAGCATAGATGGTCTCCTGGATAGGTGCTACCAAAGGATGACGAGGGTAGCACTGGTTGATAGTGTTCAGGTTGCTCGAGGAGTCAGTACATAAAAGAAAAGACTCCCAGGAGCATGAACGGAGATACTGAAGTGCACAAGAAATGGTCACAAGCTCTGTAGTGAATACAATGCAGCCATCAGGTAAGAAATGCTGTTCAATATGCCCACCGTGAATGTAGGCAAAGCCTACATGACCATCAGCCATCGAGCCATTGGTGTAAACCACTTCAGAGCCTCGGAACACGTCAAGAATCGAGAGGAAGTGACAGCAGAGAGCCGCAGGGTTAAAGGAGTCCTTAGGGCCAAGTGAAAGGTTGAGGCGAAGCCGAGGCCTATGTGTGCACCATGGAGGTGTTTGTGAATGAACTGCAAGTACAGGTGGTAAAGGCAAGGACTCCAGTTTGGAGAGAAGGGATCGCACACAAACTGCAGTTGTAAGCCCTGACTATTGACCGTCGATGAGGGGGATGAACCACTGTGGGCGGGAAAAGGAGACGGTAATTCGAATGAGCAGGAGAACTACAAATGAGTGCAACGAAACTGGAGAGCAATTCCACATGCCTAACTTGCAATGGAGGGACTCCGGCCTCCACCAGAACGCTGGTCACCGGACTTGTCCTAAAAGCTCCTGTTGCTAGGCGAATGCCACAGTGGTGCACTGGGTCGAGTAAACGCAACACTGAGGGTGTATAAGGAGGTCAGAGCCACAGGATATAGGCGCTCATATTTTCTCTTAGCCTCAGTGTAGGTCAATCGGTCTAGTCTCGTATTCCATGCTTTTCCTCACTTCCTGTAAAATCCTGCAGTCTGGCGAGCAAGGTAAATGATGCTCTCTGCAGTTGACAGAGATGGGAGGCGGGGCACATGGATTATTGGGATGCGATGGATGTCCACAATCTCGACATGTGATGCTGGATGTACAGCGGGAAGACACATGGCCGCACTTCCAGCACTTAAAGCACCGCGTCGGGGGAGGGATATATGGCTTGAAATCACAGAGGTAGACCATCACCTTGATCTTCTTGGGTAAGGTGTCACCCTCGAAGGCCAAGATGAAGGCACTGGTGGCCACCTGATTATTCCTCGGACCCCGATTGGTGCGGCGCACCAAATGAACACCTCGCCGCTCTAAACAGGCGCACAGCTCATCGTCAGACTGAAAAAGAAGGTCCTTTGGAATAAAATATCTTGGACCATATTTAAGCTCTTCTGTGGCGTGTTGGTAACAGAAACATCCCCCAACTTGTTACAAGCGAGTAAAGTCTGTGACTGGGCAGAGGATGGTGTTTTTATCAAGACTGACTCAGATCGCATTTTGGACAAGTCCCCATCAGTTCTCATACATATGAGGTTCCGGGGTGAATAAAGTTCGCTGCCATCCTTAGTCTGGCGTTCCTCCCATGGTGTGGCTAGGGAGGGGAATGATTAAGGGTTGTACTTTCTTGCATTGTACTGAGACTTAGAACACTCAGAGACTGCTGGTGTTTGATCACCAGCAAGTGACTATGTGATACGCTTCATCGTGCGTCATCTGCTCTGATGTCACAAGGCCAACTGGCAGGATGGCCACTGCTGGGAGTCCTGATGCCCCAAGGTGACAGGCATCTACTCCTTGGCATATGTTGGGAGTTAAAGGCGCAGGCATCAGCAGAGTGATCCCTGTGTTGTCAGGAGGCTACAATCAACAGGGTACATGGCAGTTACACCACAACGTACTGGCTACCATGCTGGATATCAGGTACAAATAAGTCCATTGTCATCGTTGGCGCAAAAAGCGACACTGCATAGTGCATGGTGGAAAACACACCCAGGAAGGCATGTTTGCCCAAGAGATGGAGAATGAGCTGGACTGCAGTGCAACAATGAGAGGGTGGGCTATAGATCTCAAGGCATGATGGACACTATGCACATGTAAGGCGCCCTCCTCCAATTGGCTTCTCTTTGGGAAAATTTTGAAAAATGGAGTTCAAACCATACAGGGGACCATCACATAAAGGCTGAAACATGTGAGACTCCTTTTAGTCGCCTCTTACGACAGGCAGGAATACCTTGGGCCTATTCTAATCCCCGAACCCGCAGGGGGTGGACATGAAGATTGTGATGTGATCACTACCGTACAGGTCATTGTCGACTCTCCAGTGGATGGATGGGAGAAGACAAGGGCTGCAGATGGAAAGGTTAAAGGCCAAGAAAGTTCCGTGCGCCACACTGACGTGTGTGTGGGCACCAGTATTCAAGAGGCAAAGGCCACGTTATGCCAGTAAGTTTTTGGCTAGTGTTAATTGTTCCACCCCATAAAGGGTTATGGGCATTGAAATCACCCAAGGTTAGGAAAGGTGAGGGGGAGCTGAGAAACCAATGCAAACAATATGTTCTGAAACACTTCACCATTGGGAGGGAGGTAAACATTGCAGATGGTAATATCCTGAAATGCCCTTACCCCAACAGCCATAGCCTCCAAAGGTGTACTCAGAGGCACAAGTTCGCTATATAGAGTGTCCAGAACATACGTACAAACATCACCCGACACACTGCCATAGTTAGCACAATTTTTATAATATCCCCAGTATCCACAAAGGGCTGGGGTCTGCACTGCTGGAAACCAAGTCTCCTGAAGGGAAATGCACAAGGCAGGAGAAGTGCTCAATAGATGTCATAGCTCAGCCATGTGGTGGAAGAAACCGCAACAGTTCCACTGGAGAATAATGTTGTCAATGTACTGTGAGGCCATGAAGGGACCAAGGAGGCAGGTTATACCCTAGTGTTACCTGCTGTCACTATTTGAGGGGTTATGGCCTCAATGTACAGAGGATCCTGATTCCATTGTGTGGTGCAAATCAAGGCCTCAAGGGCCACCAGAATCTCCACCTCAGCCACAGCAGTGGAACAGGCGGGATCTGTTTTTTTTTTTTTTTTTTTGTGGGTTTTTAGGGCACTCAACTACTAAGGTCATTAGCACCCAGTCACAAATGTAAGTGCACATATAATCTGGTAAAACTCAAGGAGGGGGAACACCAGAAAGTTCTTACAAAGACGCAGATAAAATAATTAAAAGAGTTAGATGTCTTAGGACAAGTCCGTCAAAGTAATAAAATGAAGAACACGAGCAGCTGCTCGAGCGTCATCGGCTAAAATTTCCTGTAAGGTAGGTGGCAGAGACAGGACAACACGAGATTGATTAAAACAGGGACACGACAATAAAACACGGCGCACTGTCAATGCATGACCACAACGGCACTGCGGGGCGGGGTCACCGGATAGCAGGTAGCGGTGGCTAAACCGACAATGCCCAATCCGCAACCTGGCCAAAATGACCTCCTCTCGCCAAGATGGTCTGGAGGAGGTTGTCCAAGCTGTTGGGAACGGTTTTATGGCCCGGAGCACATTTTCTTGAAGTGACGACCAAGTATCCCACCATAATGACACAAGCCTCTTACAAACAACCCCACTAATGTCAGACGATGGGACACAAAGGGAGGCTGGCCGAGGCAGGAGGACTGCAGCCTTGGCCGCTGCATCAGCAGCCTCATTCCCAGGCATTCCTACATGGCCTGGAACCCACATAAAGCTAACAGGAGAGCCATCATCAGCAAAAGAATGGAGGGATTGCTGGATCCGTTGCACCAAGGGATGGACCAGATATGGAGCTCCAAGGCTCTGAAGAGCACTGAGTGTATCAGAGCAGAGTACATACGGAGAATGGTGGTGGTGGCGGACATACTGAACGGCCTGAGAGAGAGCAAAAAGCCCGGCCGTAAAGCTGGAACACTGGTCAAGGAGCCGGTATTTAAAGGTGACGTCCCCGACGACAAAGGCATAGCCAGCACCATCGTCAGTTTCGGCGAGTCGCGCACGAAGTTCGACAAACCGTGAGCAATACACTGCATCTGGAGTACCCACCTTCGGGAGCAAGCTGAGGTCAAGATGAATGTGAACCGGAGCCTGGAGCCAAGGTGGTGTAGGGCTCTCACCCTCTCTGAAGGTGGTAGGGAGGGCACAATCCAACTGTCGAAGCAGGCGACGAAAGTGGACTTCAGGGGGCAGCAGGGCAGACACATACAACCCATACTGACGGTCGAGAGAATCGTTGAAGGAGGACTGATAAACGGGTTGGTCGGGCATTGACAACAGCCGGCAGGCATACCGACAAAGCAGTACGTCGCGCTGGTAGGTCAATGGTAATTCGGCAGCTTCAGCATAAAGAATCTCGACGGGACTAGTGTAGAATGCTCCGGTCGCAAGACGTAACCCCCGATGATGGATGGAGTTGAGACGGCGTAAGAGGGATGGCCAAGCAGACAAGTAGATGAGGCTCCCATAATCCAGCTTCGATCGGACTATGGACCGATATAAGCGAAGCAGGACAGTGCGATCCGCTCCCCAAGATGAACCACTAAGAACACGGAGGACATTAAGGGAACGTGTACAATGGGCGGCCAAATAAGAGACATGTGGAGACCAACAAAGTTTCCTGTCCAGTGTGAGCCCTAGAAACTTCGTTGTCTCCACGAATGGGAGAACAACGGGACCGAGATGTAAGGATGGTGGAAGGAATGCTTTATATCGCCAAAAGTTGATGCAAACCGTCTTCTGTTCAGAGAACTGGAAGCCAATAGCCACTTTCCATGAGTATAGGTTGTCAAGACAACGCTGAAGGCAGCGCTCCAGGAGGCATGTTCTCTGGGCACTGCAGTAGATCGCGAAGTCATCAACGAAAAGAGAGACTGAGATGTTAGGTGGAATGCAATCCATAATTGGATTGATCGCTATGGCAAAAAGGGCTACGCTCAAAACGGAGCCCTGAGGCACTCCATTCTCCTGGAGGAAGGCGTCGGACAATACGGAACCCACACGTACCCTAAACATTCGATCTCTTAAAAATGAATCAATAAAAAGGGGAAGGCGACCACGTAGGCCCCACCTGTGCATAGTGTGGAGGATACCTCCTCTCCAACAGGTATCTTAAGTCTTCTCCAAATCGAAGAACATAGCTACCATTTGGCGCTTTCGCAAAAAGTTGTTCATGATGAACGTCGACAAGGTCACAAGGTGGTCAACAGCGGAGCGGTGTCGACGAAAGCCACATTGAACATTGGTAAGTAGCCGTCGAGATTCAAGAATCCAAACCAACCGAGTGTTAACCATGCACTCCATCACCTTACAGACACAGCTTGTAAGAGAAATGGGGCGGTAACTAGAAGGAAGGTGTCTATCCTTCCCTGGTTTGGGTATGGGAACAACGACGGCCTCACGACAACTCATGGGGACCTGACCTTCGGTCCAGATGCGATTATAGGTACGAAGAAGAAAGCATTTGCCTGCCAGAGAAAGGTGTGTCAGCATCTAAACGTGAATGGCATCTGGCCCCGGAGCAGAGGACCGGGACAGTGCAAGTGCATGTTCGAGTTCCCGCATGGTAAAGGGGGCATTATAATCTTCCAGATTCAGCGAGTGGAAGGAAGATCGCCGAGCCTCTTCTGCCTTTTTTCTGGGAAGGAAGGCAAGGTGGTAATGGGCGGAGCTTGAAACCTCCGCGAAAAAGCGGCCGAAGGCGTTGGAGACATCCGTAGGGTCCACAAGTACCTCATTACCTGAAGTCAGGCCAGGTATCGAGGAGTGGGCCTTAATGCCCGACAGCCGGTGCAGGCCACCACAGACGACAGAAGAGGGAGTGAAACTGTTAAACGAGCTTGTGAAAGAGGCCCAAGAAGCTTTTTTGCTGTCTCTGATGACTCGACGACATTGCGCTCGGAGTTGTTGTAATCAATGCAATTCGCCAGCGTAGGATGGCGGCGAAAGGTGCGTAAAGCACATTGTCGAGCACGAATAGCGTCTCTGCAAGCCTCATTCCACCAGGGGACTGAAACGCGATGTGAAGAAGAGGTAGTAGAGGAATGGAACGTTTGGCAGCATTGATGATAACAGCCGTGAGGTAGTCGACCTGACTGTCACAGCTGAAAAAATCTTGGTCCGGAAAGGTCGCCAGGGAAGAGTAAAGTCCCGAGTCAGCTTTCGGTATGTTCCAGCTTGAGGGACGTGGGGATGGGATGTGGTGCAGGAGACAAACGACACAACGGAAATGGTCGCTCGAATAGGTGTCAGAAAGGACATACCACTCGAACCGACGGGCAAGAGTGGTAGAACAGATCGAGAGGTCCAAGTGGGAGTAGGTATGAGTAGAGTCCGAGAGGAAAGTCGGGGCGCCAGTATTGAGGCAGACAAGATTGAGATGGTTGAAAACAGCCACCAAGAGGGAGCCTCTCTGACAGGATGCAGGAGGACCCCAAAGGTGATGATGGGCGTTGAAGCTGCCAAACAATAAAAACGGCGGAGGAAGCTGAGCAATCAGGTGCATCATGTCAGCCCGACTAACTGCGGATGACGATGCAGGGTAGACAGTACAAACAGAAAAAGTAAAGGCAGAAAGAGTAATACAGACAGCTAATGCTTGGAGTGGGGTGGTCAATGGGATGGGATGGTAATAGACATCGTCCCGAACGAGAAACACGACCCCATCATGAGCTGGAATACCGTCCACAGGGGTTAGGTCAGATCGCTTGGAGGTATAGTGGGTAAAAGCAATACGGTCAGTTGGGTGTAACTTCGTTTCCTGGAGACCAATGACGAGCGGACAGTGCAGGTGGAGAAGTAGTTGCAATTCCTCCTGATTAGATCGAATACCTCTTATGTTCCAATGTAACAGAGCCATCGTGAATCAGAGAAAGGGGGAACAAAACGGGTGAAGAGCTGGTCACCTCGACGGCCGTGGAGAGCCAGGTTTCGAGGAAACATCGCTACAACCATCGGGGGGCGGATCCTGTTCCATTGAGTCGTTGCCAGCTGCGGCCACATTCCTGAGTTGCGCAGGAGGGGCAGCATCGTCCGCCGATGACAGGTCAGCTGAGCGCCTGGCAGCGGAGCGTCCCGGCGAAACTGAGGACGGCCGGGAGCAGCGACTGTCAGATGGAGCATCAGACGAAATGCGCCGGGGTGGAGAGGGGGATAAAGACTTCTTCTTTGAGGCCTTCTTGGAAGACCGATGAGTCACAGGGATGGTGGGCTTTGGGGGCTGGACCCGAAGAAAGTCCTCACGCTCGGGGTCCTTTTTTGAACGCCGGACCTCTGAAGCCGGGGTCCGTAACGTTTCCCCGATGGACACCTGAGAAGGGGATCGCTTCTCAGGCGGAGGAGGAGGAGGAGGAGGAGGAGGAGGAGGAGGAGGAAGGGTGGCCCCTGGGGCAGAGGGGGCAGGGGCTGCGAGGGAGGAGGATTTGGAAGGGAGGGATTTGGGAGGTGGAGGCATAGACCCCAGATGGGGTGAGGAGGGGAGGGGGGACAGAATATGGGTGAGGATACTGTGGAAGGAGTGGACACGACCGAAGCAAACGACATTGTCAACATCACAGGATGGAGGCGGTCATATTTCTTCCTGGCCTCAGAATAAGACAGACGGTCCAAGGTTTTCAATTCTTGTATCTTCTTCTCCTTCTGATATGAGGGGCAGTCGAAGGATCTAGGCGAGTGGAGGCCACGACAATTGACGCACCGAGGTGGTGGGGTGCATGTATGTCCCTCACGAAGAGGACGTCCACAATCGCCACAAAGGGGATCAGCTTCACACCATGACGACATGTGCCCGAAGCGCAAACATCGAAAGCATTGTATAGGAGGCGGGACGTAAGGTCGCATGTCGCACCGGTAGCACATCACCTTTACCTTCTCCGGGAGAACATCCCCCTAGAAGGCGAGGATAAAGGCCCCAGTGTCAACGCAACGATCTTTGGGGCCGCGATGGACTCGCCGGACGAAACGCACGCCATGGCGCTCCAGGTAGGCCCTGAGCTCCTCATCAGATTGCAGCAGGAGGTCTTGATGGAAAATAATCCTGCGTCCTATTGAGCAACAGATGTGGGATAATTGACACTGGGATGTCCCCTAGTCGGTCGCATGCCTGGAGCACCACCAAATGTGTAGCGGAGGTGGTCTTTATGAGAATGGACCCTGAACGCATTTTACTAAGAGCCTCGATTTCTCCGAAGATATCCTCGATATGCTGTACACAGAACATGGGCTTGGAGGTGGCGAGGGCCACCAGAATGTCCTTCTTGTTGGAGGGCTTTTTCTTGTCTTTCCTCTACTTAGAGGATTTTGTTGATTGCAAGGGCTTCTCTGAATCTATTTCAAGTAAAGATGATGACCACAAAGTGCTATGCTGTGACCAGCAGCCTGTGGCTCCTTCAGCCACTGACTACTGTCCAGTTGCAGACTGGCAAAAACCTTGAAAGTAAGTGTCCTCAGGGACCCCTTCATGATTAGAGAAGAAGCCAGAGGAAGGTGGTTCGTGTCTGGCTGGAAGGAGGGGACTAATGTCCCTGGTGGGTGGAAAGCCATCGACCCCAAAGTTGGTGTGAGGGAACCAGCAAGAGGTGAGCCCCCAACCATCAGGTGGGCAGGCATGGTTGACCGACTCTGAGGCGGCCATTATAGAAGTTTTAACAGGCAGGAGTATCATTGCCAAAGGCGGCAACAGCGACATAGCTGTAACGTATGACACTTATACACGCTGGGTGCAACTGCTCATCCTTCCTCCAGGTGTCTTGATAATTTAGTTTGTCCAGAGTCTTATATTCTTGAATTTTCTTCTCTCTATGTAAAACAGCGCAATCTGGTAAGCAGGGAGAATGGTGCTTTCCACAGCTGACACAGATGGAGGGAGGAGCCCAAGGAGCATTCACATGCAATGGTCATACACAACCTCTACAGATGGGGCTAGCGTTGCAATGCAAAGACATGCACAAATTTCAAGCACTTGAAGCATCACATGGAGGTGGTGGTGGGGGCTGGTTCGGAGGTGGTGGTGGGGGCTGGTTCGGGGGTGGGGGGTGGACAAGGGAGCTTGGGAACGTACAGTTTCATATCGCATCAGTATATCATCAGCTTGACCTTTTCAGGCAATGAATCACCTTCGAAGGCCAGGATGAAGGCAACAGTAGGAACCCCATTGACCCTTGGTCCTCTGTGAACACAGTGGACAAACTGCACACCCCGTCACTCCAAGTTGGCACATAGCTCATCATCAGATTGCTGAAGCAGGTGTCAGTGGGAAATGAGGCCCTGAACCATATTTAGACTATTATGGGGAGTGACAGACACCTATATGTCCCCAGCTTATTATAGAAGAGCAGTGCCCAACTGGGAAGGGGATTCTATTTTTATCAAAATTGACTCACTTTTGCTTTTAGAGATGGCGGCCACTTTCCCAAACTTGTCTTCTATGTTCCCCATAAAGAATAAGGGCTATGTGGTACAAATGGCTCTGAGCACTATGGGACTTAACATCTGAGGTCATCAGTCCCGTAGAACTACTTACACCTAACCAACCTAAGGACATCACACACATCCATGCCCGAGGCAGGATTCGAACCTGCGACTGTAGCTGTTGCGCAGTTTCAGACTGAAGCACCTAGAACTGCTCGGCCACTCCGGCTGGCTAAGGGCTATGTGGCCAAGAGCAAATACTCATCAGACCAAATATTAGGGGGGGGGGGGGGGGTATTTCTCTGCTTGCCACTGAACCCTACATTCCTCCCATGGTGTAGGAACTTTTTAGAACCGGATCTCTCTGCATTAAAAGAGGACTGTGGGGCAGTATAGCCACCAGCAGGAGATAACTTCATCTGCTTCATTTGAATTTCATTTGCAATGGTCCCACCCCCTCCAAACGGGGCCTCCCCCCTTGGGTGCTACTCAGCCTTAGTAATGGCTGCTGGCCAGTAATCCATTGCTTGGAGTCCCTGTGCCCCCACAATAGGTACGTACTCCTTGGCATATATGGGGAGCTTTCACCTCAGGCGCCAACAGTGTAATCCCTGCATGGTACGCAGGTACGAGGGTGGTTTGAAAAGTTCTTGCAACAAAATAGAAAAAAAAGTACTAACATCACTGAAACTTTTTTTTGTTTTTCAATGTAGTCTCTTTGTAGATTAATGCACTTGGTCCAACGATGTTCCAGTGTCTTGACCCCATCTGAAAAACATGTTTCCTCCAGGCCTGCAAAATAGTTGTTAACTCCAGCTATCAATTCTTTGTTTGAAGTGAATCTTCACCACCAAGAAAAATTTTCAGGTTTGGGAAGAGATGGAGGTCTGACAGAGCCATATCAGGTGAATAAGGTGGGGGTGGCAACACTTCATTCCTTAGTTCATGTAATTTTGCCTGGCGATCGCATGCATTTTTTGATCCAGCGTCAAGAGCTGCGGCAGATAATTTTTTCATTTCTAATTCTTCAGTTAAAATGTGATATACCCTTTCAGATGACAACTAGCAAGCATGATCAATTTCACGCGCTTTCAATCAGCGATCCTCCATGACCATTTTGTTCATCATTTGCAATGATTTCTGGAGTAGAGACATCTGGGCTGACCATGCGTGGATCATCATCTAAGCTCTCCCGACTAAATTTAAATTCACTTGTCCACTTGGCAACAGTTGCCTATGAAGGAGCAGAGTCCCCCAGTGTATTATGGAAATCAGCATGAATGTTCCTTCCTATCATACCTTTCTTTATGAAGTACTTAATCACTGCTCAAATCTCAATTTTTGCCATCTTCACAAATCGCTACATGGGAATAACAACAGAGCCACATCACCGCCACCGCTCTCTTCCAAGAGCACTGATGTGGCATGTGTTTACAGGCAACAGTCCAATGAATATCACGAGAACAACTCGTCGTACTAGCGCTGACCTCTCGTGGTGATTCCGAGAACTTTTCAAACCACACCCTCGTACATGTTAGAACACTCCATCTTTTTGAATTTTGTATTTGCTAAAACATTCAACAACTTTGAGAGCTTAAATCATTACAAATGTTCAGACAATGAAGAATACAAACAGAAAGATCAAAAGCTAGTGCAACCAACAACAAAGGAAGCAATAAATAAAACTGGAAATAAAATTGGTAGCACTTGATGAGTATGAAACATGTTAAATCCATGTAAATTGAAAAAAAAAGGAAAAAAAAACCTTCTGAAAGAAAATTAAATGGGAATCGCCAAAGACTTATTAGAAACCTCTCATGTATGTCACCTAACTTTTTTAATATTATACAATATGCATGTGACTTAAACTGTACAGGTAAAGAAGTAAGCTAACATCTGCATTAGAGGTCTGGCACAGTACATTCTTTGACTTGTTGTAGATCTTCCCTCTTTCTTATCAATGTAGACACTGGCCTAGTTCCCTGTGTCTGCTTAAAACACACACTGTGATATAAGAAATAAACAGTCAATGGTAAGTTACAGGCACCAATCTTTCCCAATAGTAAGTTCAGACAACTTACATTTAGCGTGTGCAAAAGTTGTAACCATTGGTAGGCTCAGACAAATTATTAGAATTACACCATGATATATGATCTCCAATGTTGAGGGGCCCAGTGTGGTGTGAAGTAATCACAGAGCCTCTAGAGGTCACACCAAATATAGAATACATTGACAATCTTAAGACACTCGCGTATGGTTTGTATGCGAGCCCTCAAACCATCAACAGTGGCTGCTGGGGGACTGTGACAAACATGTTACCAATAAACCATATCCCACCCATGTTTGTTGGTTGGTATAACAAGTGAATATGCACACCACAACAGCAATGGTGCACGATGTGTGCCTGCAAATTACCAGCTACATGTGGAAGGGCATCGCCCTGGAGAAATGTATATGGAATTTGCTGAAGGGGGCACACTATTCTGAATTATAAAACCTGCATATTGCTGTGGTTTTTATACAGATTGCTCTCAATATGTAAGATTCAAAATCATATGTTATATCCAATCTCAACACCAAGCAATAACACTTTGTTTTCATCTGCTATGCCACTCAACAATGCAGGCTACAAGACTGCAGTCACCATTATAGCAACAGACTGTCGTCACTACCACAGGTTAAAGCAGGGCTTGTCCAAAACACATTTTGCCACCTAAGCATGACATAAAAGATGTTCATTCACCAAATGAAGCATCTGTAGTTTCTGAACAATGGAATCTCATGCACTGGGAAGCATGCCACCAGTCGAATCTACAGAAGATGATGTCGTAGTTGCAATACTTCAGTGGATGGTTCATTACAGGCATATAAAAAAGCAAACCATCATCCTATGTTTTGGTCAAATGTCAGGGTCAAATGCACATACTGTGCCTTTTGATTTCAATGGACCATACTGAACCTTGCTTTCATTCTTTCACTTTGTTTAGCAGTTCTTTGCAGACTAAGCCTGGTATAGCAATGGTCTTTCTGGCCACAAAAGAGAGAGAACAGGTGGGGCCCACATTTATAAATGTCATCTCTCTGCAATCTAAATTACTTATTATTGGTGCATAGTTCCATCCATCTCTCAAGTTTGGATTCACTTGGGCCATTCATTCTGTATGTTCCAATCTTCTTCAAACATTGGTTTCTAAAAGTTTATGGTGCACTCTTAATCTGCCAGTAGTTAAGATGAATAAGCAGCTAGTGGAATAATGGCACATTTCTTATTTTGAATAGAAATGATTCCATGTAACAGGCTTTTGTAAATACCCATTCATGTCTGCAATAAGAAGATTCCATGGAACAGGCTTTTGTAAATACCTGTTCACATCTGCAAGATTCGGTCGTGACACATTTGCTCAATTTCTTTGTAGAGAAGTAGTTCTGTGTCATACAATACCGGTACTGCAAACTTTATTAACACATATACACTTATAATGAAATGGAAGACTGTCACTGTTAATAAATCTTGAAACTTACTAACCTCACCAACCTCACAACCCATTAGTTTTACTTCTGGAAACATACAAATTCTGATCCCTATCACTAATAACCTCTACCATCTGAAGCAAACAAGCAACATTAAAAATGTGGTTCCCATGCTAATTTTGTTGAATTTTTTTATCATGTGCTTTTATGTATGAGGGAATACAATAAAATTCAGGTGATCCATATAGACAGTTTAAAATGCTATGACAACATTATATGAATACATACCAGTCTCAATTTTTGCCAATATGGATTTTGAGCATTTAAGAAATGCTTCTTCAACATTTTCTCCTGTTCTGGCACTTGTTTCAAGAAACATCAGCTCTGAAACATTTCAAAGCCATTGTATTTTATTTGCAAAGCAGAAAATTTCTGACTTTTTCCTTTAACAAGTAATAATAATAATAATAATAATAATAATAATAATAATAAAGCATTATCACTGGCATGATAACTACTGAAAACTATTGAACTTCATTAACAACTAGAATCACAGATGTACTGAAGGTGGAGGGGGGGGGGGGGGGGGGCTTGGCAAACTGGGCAATTGCCCAGGGCTGCAGGTTTTTTTAGGGGGCAGCAATATTTGGACAAAATTGTTTGAAAACCATGGACATTATACAAGTTCCTATACTTTAAATCTCCCACTCACATGGGTAAATTAACTGACACACATTAACAGTGCTGATTGGTTTCCATGCCATGTGCATATTCCTAAAATTTAAATCTCCTACTCACCAGGGAATATTAGTTGACATACACATGCAGAAGAGTGTTACATAGTGTCATTTATTCTCGATATTAGTAGCAAAGGTAGGAAATAGTTTGATATAGTTATGTTAATTACTTATTTTAATAACTTATGAGCGAATGTTCTCGTATGTTTCATTTTTGATTGATAATTATGTTAAACTGTGGTTAAATGGAGTTAAGGTACACCCACACCAGTGTTAATTTGTTAACTTCATCTGAACGGAACATCAGTCTGAGATACCGCCATAGTTGACGTCAACAATGAAGAAGCTGAGTAATCCACAGTTGGGTCCCGAACGGCAGCTGGTCAACAGCTCATTGTTGGCGCATTCATTGTTTTCCAGTAAGTAGATTTTTTGTTATTGTTGGTCCGTGAGACCGTGTTCCGAAAATGTGCATTCTCTTCCCAGTCTGACAGATTGGGTGATCCTAAAAGTGTCAAGTTTTTGCCAGTCTCTTTGACTGCATGTTCCCAAAGGTGTCATGTATTTGTTGGTCTTTTTGACCAGTGTTCCCCTCTTCCAAGAGTTTTGTTTTCTTTGTTGCAACATTTCATCAATTTGATTGGAAGTTTTGCTTCTACACTACAGTTAATATTTCTGTATTCATAGCGGGACAAAAAACTGTAACAACTCCCATTTTACGTTTTAAATTTAAGTATTCCGTTATTCGCACACGTAATCCAATTTACTATGGAAACTTGTTACAGGAATAGAAATATCTCCATTAAAATTCATTAAAATAAATTTTTCCTGTTTTCCATACAGTTTTACAATGGAAGGTCTGAAATATGTTTCAAATTGGTTGAAAAAAAATTGTAGCCTTTGCACTCTCTCAAGATTACTTTGAAGAATCTGACTCGGAAGTAGATTCAGATGAGTCATACATTCCGAATGAGGACCTTACTATCCTAGATCCTCATAATGAAACAGATAATGATGATGACTCTCCCAATGATGATGATCATGGTGATGAAACTATTTGAGAAATACTTGAAGTAGAAAATACACCATCCCGCGAAGAAATCGGAGAACAATGACAGCCTGACACAAGTTCTAGCGGAAGCACACTTATCACTCCACAGCTGCCTACTGATGTTTCCAGCTCATCTATGTGTTCAGACCATGACAATCAAGATGAGAATTGTCTTCCAGTTTCTTACTATGGCAGAAATAAATGTTTCACATGGTCATCAGTTCCTGTACATTCTAGGACATGAACAGCAGCATCCAACATCAGAAAAGTACGGCTATCCAATACACAAGGCCCTGCCCTCGCTGTGGGAAAAAAAAACCAATGCCAGGTAAGTATGGCACCTTTTCTTTACCAACAACATGACAGACGACTGTAATTCATACAAATGAAAAGTTGGCGAAAATGTGTTCTGCTATTGAACTAAAGGAAAGTATAGCATACAAAGACACTAATTGAAGTGAATGCTGTGGTTGGACTCTCAGTTCTTTGCACCATATTCAGATCAGCAAGGGAGCCTATGAACTTGCTGTTTTCCACTTGAGTCTTGGGCAGGCCAATTTTTCGACCAATTATAACAGAAAAGTGATTAAGAGTATTGCTTAGAGCATTTCAATTTGATGAATCGGGCACGAAGAAACAGAGGGAGAAAAATGATCCAGCTGCTGCTATTACAGAAACATTTAACAAGTTGATTCGGAACTGTCAGCAAATTTATATCCCTGGAGCACATTTGACAGTTAATGAAACCAAAGTGCCTGTCAGAGGGCGGGTTAAATTCTGTATATACACTATGTGATCAAAAGTATCCAGACATCCTCAAAAACATACATTTTTCATATTAGGTGCATTGTGCTGCCACCTACTACCAGGTACTCGATATCAGTGACCTCAGTAGTCATTAGACATCGTGAGAGAGCAGAATGGGGCACACTGCGGAACTCACGGACATTGAACGTGGTCAGGTGATTGGGTGTCACTTGTGTCCTACGTCTGTACGCGAGGTTTCCACACTCTAAACATCCCTAGGTCCACTGCTTCTGATGTGATAGTGAAGTGGAAACGTGGAGGGATACGTACAGCACAAAAGCGTACACGCTGACCTTGTATGTTGGCCGACAGAGACCGCTGACAGTTGAAGAGAGTTGTAATATGTAATAGGCAAACATCTATCCAGACCATCACACAGGAATTCCAAACTGCATCAGAATCCACTGCTAGTACTATGACAGTTAGGCAGGAGGTGACAAAACTTGGATTTCATGGTCGAGCGGCTGCTCATAAGCCACACATCATACCGGTAAATGCCAAATGATGCCTCGCTTGGTGCAAGGAGCGTAAACATTGGACCATTGAACAGTGGAAAAATGTTATGTGGAGTGACGAATCACAGTACACAATGTGGCGATCCGATGGCAGACTGTGGGTATGGCGAATGGCCGGTGAACATCAACTGCCAGTGTGTTTAGTGCCAACAGTAAAATTCGGCGACGGTGGTGTTATGGTGTGGTGACGTTTTCTATGGAGGGGCCTTGCACTCCTTGTTGTTTTGCATGGCACTATGACAGCACAGGCCTACACTGATGTTTTAAGTACCTTCTTCCTTCCCACTGTTGAAGAGCAATTCAGGGACGGTGACTGCATCTTTCAACACAGTAAAGCACTGTTCATAATGTACGGCCTGAGGCGGAGTGGTTACGCGATAATAAAATCCCTGTAATGGACTGACCTGCACAGAGTCCTGATCTGAATTGTACAGAATACCTTTGGGATGTTTTGGAACGCCGACTTCATGCTAGGACTCACAACCAACATCGATACCTCTGCTCAGAGCAGCAGCACTCAGTGAAGAATGGGCTGCCATTCCCCAAGAAACCTTCCAGCACCTGACTGAACGTATGCCTGCGAGAGTAGAGGTTATCATCAAGGCTAAGGGTGGGCCAACACCAAATTGAATTCCAGCATTACCGATGGAGGGCTTCACGAACTTTTAAGTCATTTTCACCTAGGTGTCCAGATAGTTTTGACCACATAGTGTATATATGCCCAAAACACCCACAAAACAGCATGAAAGTCATGGGTCTGGCAGATGTACATAATGCATATAGTTAAAATGCTCACATCTACTGCAGCAAAGGATGTGATGGAGCCACACTTTCTGTATTAGAAAAAAAATTTAGCATCCTCACTCAATCTGTAATCCGTCCATCTAAAGGGCTGTACGGCACAAACAGAAATATTAGTGGCGACGACTGGTTTGTTCTTCAGAACTTGCTCAGGAGCCACTAGCTCACAATTTGACATTAGTTGGGACACTACAAAGGAACAAACCCCAGATACCAGCCGAATTTCAAGCAACAAGCGCTTGTGAATTACGGCTTTACAAAAGACATGACCCTGCTTTCTTATGTCCCCCCAAAAAATAAGGCAGTCCTACTTCTATTGACAATGCATCATTCCATTCCAATTACACTGACGTTGCAAATGGTAAACTTGAAATCATCTTTTTATAATGGTACAAAAAGTGGAACAGACACACTAGATATGGAGTGCAGTTTTGATTCTGCTAATCGTAAAACAAGAAGGTGGCCGTTGGCAATTTTTTATCACATAGTGGCCTTGGCCAGATCAAACGCAAGTATTCTTTATGGACTTTTTGAAGAAACAAAAACCATATCACGTTTTGATTTCCTGAAAAGAGTCTGCTATATTTGGTCCACAATTTCGTGAAATCCTGACTGGCAACCTCCAACCCGCCTCAAGAGCTACGAAATATTATTTCATCTGTAGAGGAAGATGCAGCAAAAGAAAAACAAATTGTTAGCCAATGCAATACATTTTTAGTTTGAGTTGACAACACTTCATGTCCAACGGACATGTTTGAGAAAAGAAAAACTTGTCGATTTTGTCCATATCAAAAAAAGAGGAAAACTGCATACAAATGTATTTGTAGTGAAGAGCCACTGTGCTTGGAGTGTTCATGAAAAGTGTGCAAAACTTGTGCGATGAAAAATGAATGTTAAATTTTGTTGTTGCATTACTTGTGAGTATTCAGTTTCTTTACAAGTAATTGTCATAATGTTAAACACAAAAAGTTTCCAAACAAGTAAAATGTAAACAACCAAATACTGCAGACAAAGTTCTTCCCAGTAATAATTTTGTATTTGTTGGTAACATAACAAATTTTATGGTTTAAAAACTTAGTATTATGTTTATTTATGCCTTAAGGTTTGATAAAAACGATTTGGAATAGCGAAAAATTCAAAAACGGGGAGAAAAATGTAGTTTATAAGTTCTAGCGGTCTAGGATACTGATGTTCCGCCTAACTGCTGAATAAAAGATGTTCTAGTTAGAGGGTTAATAAACTCTAAACAAAAGATATTGATACTTTTTTCCCCGTTCATAAATAAAACAATGTATTTTTGAAACTTTCCAGGCAGTTTTATAAACAGATATTTTTAACTTTTTTGAGTCAAATGAAATAACTTATCGTAATTTTTTTTAACTTTCTTACATCGCACATGCATGTATAACAGCAGCAAGTAGCAGATGTACTCTTTATGATTTTCATATGGATGACTAAATACAGTTTGCTTTAGTTCATTAAATCAAATGACAAGTGAATAAGAAATGTAATAGGAAAACAAAAAATTCTTTTATGGATCTGATTCAGACACTGAAGAAATTAATGAATCTGATGAGATGACGATATCCTTTCTTTTGATTTTGGATAAACTGATTGAACAACTGAACAAGAGAGTTTCTTCTTATCAGGACTTCAATGAACCATTTACATTTTTGTCAAACATGAGTAAGCTAAGTCCACCTGAAATCTGGAAAGTGTCATCCAGCCTCCAGCAAGTCTAAAATTCAGTTCCTGAAGACTCAGTTTACACTCCAAAAGATACATCTCTGATGTAAACAATAAAATATGAGTCATACTCTCTTCCAGAATGATGCAAGATGCTAAAAGGTAGCAACTTAGAGAATGTTTACCCAAATTTGAACATAGCTCTTCAAATATACTTAAATACGCCTGCTTCTAGTTTCTCACAGAAAGATCATTTTCTGCTGTAAAACATGTAAATAATTATTTAACATCACAAAAAGAGGACTGTCAGTTATCTTTGTGTCCTTGCAACTGAACCAGACCTGACAACCAAACTGGACTGTGAGGAAATCATATGCTTGTCTGGAAATGACAGGGCAAGAAAAAACACTTTGTTATTTCACTGATCAGTGTTTTGCCTGTGGTATCTCTCCAAGTGCAATGTAAATTGTTTGCACTGCTTCTATTTAATTTTAATGAAAGGGCAATTATAGTGTTTGCATTTACATTTACTGTGTGACACTTTATTAAGTTTTAACAAAATTATGGAAAGGATAGTTGCTACTTCCATATAATGGAGATGCTGAGTCACGTAGGGGTACAACAAAAACACTGCCAAAAATTGAGCTTTTGGCCAAGAAGGACTTTGTTGGAGATAGCGCATGCCTACACCCACACGCACACCCACACACGCAATCACACACACATGACCACAGTCTTTGGCTGCTGAGGCCACAATGTTTTTTTTTTTTTTTTTTTTTTTTTTTTTATAAAAGCATGGTTTCAGGTTTGCAACTCATTGTTAAGTATTACACACATAAAAAACATCCCCACATGTTAGACAAACTTTTATAAATATCTGTATTTCAGGTGTTTTTTTAATTTTTTTGAGGGGGTGGGGTGGGGGGGAGAGGACAACAGAGATTTTTGATCAGGGGCATCGGGAGTCCTAAAGTAAGGCCCTAATCAATGAGAAAATATATTGACTATAACAAGAAGAGGGGAAAATCTGATGGTAAAAGGTTCAAATGGCTCTGAGCACTATGTGACTTAACTTCTGAGGTCATCAGTCGCCTAGAACTTAGGACTAATTAAACCTAACTAACCTAAGCACATCACACACATCCATGCCCGAGGCAGGATTCGAACCTGTGACCGTACCAGTCGTTCGGTTCCAGACTGTAGCGCCTAGAACTGCACAGCCACTCCGGCCGGCTGATGGTAAAAGATTCTTAAGTATATCTTTGAATGATACACTGTAACACACGACCAATAAGGATACTTACTACAACCCTGTGTACAGACTATTACTCAAAATATGCTGAAGTCCCCATAATTTAAAATCACACGAATTCAAAACAACGATAAAGGCAGACACTTTTCGAAAAAATTCACTAGCTAACAAATTTCTGTTTCATTCCATTATTATTAGAAATACAGACAAGCTATATAACTCACTTGGACACTTCAAAACTGCTCTGTACATACATACATACATACATACATACATCAGTACCATAATTGCCAGTAAAGCATGCACAGAACTTTTCAGTCTCTCTACAGTCAAATAGAACATATCCGTTATCAACCACCATCACGTTTTTCAGCCTTGTATGATTTACTGTTTGTTACAAATCTACTGTTATACCACAATAGCTATTACATAACGCACGATACTTTTTGCATACGGAAAATTGGCCTTTGACTGAGAAAACTAAATATTTGACACAGTAACACTGTTGACGCACAAACCAAACAAATCCAGGCTTTTCAAATAGCAAATTTAATTCAATTGTTCACATATGCACAACATGTTTTCTTTAACCACAACTGTACACAGCTGGAGGTTTGGTCATCTGTGATTGTGTAAAATGGTGTTAGTAAAACAGAAAGTTATTCACAACCTGATACAAATTAGTACATTAATACTGTGCAATATGTTCAACATTTAATACCTCATCTCTGGATTGGTCTTTGATTGATGTTCCTGAGGAGTTTCATCAGAAAGTACTAGAATTACAAAAGTGTGTAAGTAAAATTATCACTGTGGAAATACCAAAATTTCACTTCAAATTTGGTTTTCATACACATTTCTGTTCCTAAGTCAACCAATAAACTAGTATTGGGGTTTATAACTGTATATACACCACACGATCAAAAGTATCCAGTAGACATTAATATGGCATGTATCCATCTTTTGCCTTTAGCTCTGTTGGGGAACCCTTTCAATGAGGTGTCTAAATGTCCACAGAGGAATAGCAGCCTATTCTTCCTCAACAGCTGAAACCAGAGAAGGTGCTGCACAGTTTGATGTGTCACACCACGGATCGTGCGGCCCCTTCCGCCAGAGGTTTGAGTCCTCCTTCAGACATGGGTATGTACGTTGTTGTTAGTTTAAGTAGTGTGTAAGTCTAGGGACTGATGACTTCAGCAGTTTGGTCCCTTAGGAATTCACGCAACACATTATACTAGCAGAAAATGTAGTGGTACTGCATGCTGGGCTCTTGAGCGAAATATATTACATAACTCATCCCTGAAGTGTTCCATTGGGTTCGGATTGAGACTCTGGGCAGGCAAGTCCCTAACAAGATGTTATTGTCCACAAACCATTACCTCCCAGATGCTGCGTTATGACACGGTGCAGTATCATGCTGATATAAACATTCATGATCTACAAATCGTTCCTCTACTGTACACAGTTCACAAAGCTGTAAAATGTGTTCCCTTCGTTGCAATATGGGAACCACATCCTAACCAAGAAAGATAACCCCATACTGTAACACCACCTACTCTCTACTTCACTATTGGCAGGTAACATTCTCCAGACATACGCCAAACCCAAACCCTTCTACTGTACACTATTCTTTTTAACTACCGACGCGCAGTCATTGTGACAGCTGGTTTGCTGGTAGCACTTTGGAACTCACGAGTGACTCCTGCTGATTTCATGTGATTTTTATAACCATACTCTTCAATTCTTTATGGTCCCTGCCTGGGCTTTGTTCAGTTGTGGTTGTTCCTTTGTGTTTATACTTCACAAACACATCAACGACAGTCAAACTTGAGCAGGTTTAGATGGGCTGAAATGTCCCTGATGGATTTGTTACTCAAGTGGTGTGTGTGTGTGTGTGTGTGTGTGTGTGTGTGTGTGTGTGAGAGAGAGAGAGAGAGAGAGAGAGAGAGAGAGAGAGAGAGAGAGAGAGAGAGCATGCATGTGTAAGAGAGAAATAGTGGAGAAGCATAAGCGGGCTATGTGCACAGAGAATGTGGTTGGAGCAAATGTGGGAGGAAGCCATCAGACAGGGTAGTCTGTTGGTGACAATGATTAGTCATTATCAGCTATTCCACAGTCACATAAGCAAGCACACCTCATGAACACATGACTGCTATCTCTGGCCCCTCTGGAGAATCTACGAGGCATGTTGGAACTCTATGTTCATGTTTAACAACTCAAGTCCAGGATAATGAACTTGTAAACACATCATGGCAAAATCCTTGATTAATTGTGGTGCAATAGAAACCTACTACTTATCACACTTATGCTGGCTTTCAAAGGATGGTCTGCAAAGCAAGTGTGTGGCTGTCAAGGGGAAACTCTGTGATGATCATCAATTCTACCAATTAGTGTTTGATGGGGAAATACCTATCATGATCCCATCAGGGCAAGCGATTAATATCTTTCTAGCATGGTCAGTCTCCCATGCGGTTGTTAGCTACAGTGCAGGAGTGATCTGAAGAACAGTATGAGATTTCTCATCTCATCCCACACTAGACCTCTGCCCTATTTAAATCATATGTGTGGGGGACAAACCTGACCACATGAGAAAACTGGTCTGACCCTACATCAAGAACCTTTGGGATGTTGCCCTAGCTGCCTGGGAGGAGGTGGCAGAAAATGAGAGTTTTATGACTCACCCTGCATACTTTTTGTCCTGGTGGAATGCAATGGTCATTTAAGTGGAAGGCTTCTGGACTGCAAATTAAGTGAAGAAGAAACCACATGCTGAGTCCTTTTGAGGGCCAAAACAATCTTATTAAGAACCTTGAACTGTTTTTCCATCAATTTTGTATTTTCTATACATTAAACAAATTAATCAAATAAAACAAAAAAAAATAAATGCCGAAAGTGGGGTTCAATCCAAATCCTGCTACTGAGCAGTTGTTTATCGGCCTGTTGACTATATCATCAAACTGTGAAGTCCATATACTAAGTACTGCAATATTGAGGTATTTCTTATTATTGATCTGCCCTTGACTTCACCTCACAACTTCATGTTCCTTTTCTACATTTGAAATGCAAGGAATGTCACCGAGAAGATTTTCTTGAGTCTTTTTATAAGACGTGTGCTTTCTGCCAAGTGTCAATAAGGCATAAACTCCTTCAATTACATACAAAATTACAGATTCCATTATGTTTATGAGCACTAATGTATGCTCTGTAAAGTGATTGGCTAATGTGGTATGTGGAGGGCATCTAAATCTACATCAGGGGCGCTCAACATCGTGGGCACCAGCGCCCTGACGAAAAGTCAGCATGCCAATCTCATGAGTGGGGACGAAGGCTGTCCCCACATGTACAGCAGGTTATAATATATTAAAGTATGCCTCCCTTCCCCACCAATTTAGGGATAAGGCCTGACAGTTCACAAAATTTCACAACTTTTGTAACACTGAAAACAGTATCTGCATGGATGGTGGGCAGATCTCCATCAAGACTCAGGGCTGCCCTAATATCAGTACATAGGACACACGTGGCCAAAATATGCTGAACTGAAAGTGGCATGCCACAAACTTCACACAATGGTGGAAGCCATGTGTTAAAGGGATACGTCCGATGCGCAGTCTGGTAAGCAGAATCTCCTTCCAGTGGTGAGGCTGACATGAATTCTGCCATGCCTTTGCAGTCAATTTGAGTGACTGCAGTTTGTTTTCTGTCATCTGCAACCATTCAGTCTCCCACTGACACATAATGTGTCTGTCAGAAAATGAGATGATGGCATGCAAAGGAATGAGATAGTGACGGACAGCCCCATCCCGACATGCTCCCTTGGTGGCTTTGCTGGCCATGTCATTTCCCTGTATCCTGATGTGGCAAGGTACCCAGCAAAAGTTCACCTCCTTGCCATGGTGTTGGAGCCACTGTAAGGAGTCATGGATGAGCTTAATCAGCTGGTCTACTGGATACAGTTGGCGCAGTGCTTGTAGTGAACTAAGTGAGTTGGAACAGACAAGAAATCTTGTATGGTGATGTCTGTGAACCCTTTCCAGTGTCATCAGAATGTCATATAATTCTGCATTATAATTTGTAAATTGTCCAGGAAGACACACTTTAAAAACCCAATCAGGGAAAACAGCAGAACATCTGAGGACATTCTCTTGCTGGGATCCCTTTGTCTAAACAATGATAAACTGTGGTACGTACATAAAATGGACAAAAACAAAGCTATAAAAACATAATCTGGAGTACAAGTTTTTTTGTAGTGTGTAAAGTTTAAAACCACTTTGAGCCTTTGAAGACACCAAGGCAGCAATGTTGTTTCGTCACTGGCTGTGTATTTTGATGCCTGATAGATCCAAATCCTTGAGACAATCTGTAGCACATATTCCAAATGGCTTGGTTGCAAGGGGCCAATTCCTGAACAACCATTCAAAGGTGGGTTGGACCACTGCACTAAATGCCAATGACTGAGGTGACGCTGAGATTTTCAGTGCCAGTCAAGCCAAAAGGACACAGCGCCGAATCCAGAGTGGTGATTCACCAGCCTCTGCACACAGACTCTGAACTGGGCTGGTCCGGGAGGCTCCAGTCGATATCCAAATACCCTCATAGTGGACAGCATCTAGCATCTTGAGGTAGGAAGTATGGGCTGATCCGTAGACCACACTGCCATAAGCTAAATGTGATCAAACAAATGCCCTACACAACTGCAAGAGGTGGGACCCTCCGCTAAGGCACTACAAAATATCCAATGACTGGAAGCCATTTGTTCATATATCATTCAGGTATGGGAGCCAAGTTAATTTCAAGTCAAATAATAAACCCAAAAAGTGCACAGTTTCTTGAAAACGTAAACTATTGTCCCACATTGTGAGCACTGGCGGGTTAAAACTTTGACTCCCACAGCACATTGTGTGCATTGAAGTCCACCACAAGGAGGAACGGGCACAGGAGTGCCTAGAAGAAGAGTTCTGTCGGTGCTTCTGCATCCAAAGCATCATTAGGTGGAAGATACAAAGAACACACTGTTATGTTAAAGGGTACTAGAACTTTCACAGAAATTTTTTGTATGGTTGTGGTAATAGGGACAGGAGAGGAGAGCATCTGTCATCAATGAAAACAGTCACTCCATCTTTAGCTCTGTCTCCAGTAATATCGTCCTTCCTGTCTGGGTGGTAACCCCGCAATGCAGATGTGTTGGTGACTTTAAGATGCGTTTCTTGTAAGAAGATGCAGAACAGTTTCTCCTGGACCAGGAGCTGTAATTCTTCCAAATGTGAGAGATATTCATTTAAATTCCACTGAAACACAAAAGTCCTTGTGGAAACCACTGTTTAGTGAGGGCTGTTTGTGTCTTTCTTCCTTGGAGGTGTTGACATACCGGGGAGGTCAAGGGGAATGTTAGCTAGTTCCTGGCCCTCCAATTACTCCGACTGGAAGTTCATACCCTAAAGAGCATATGTCGGTTGGTTGGTTTAAACGAGAGGGGAAGGGATCAAACTATGAGGTCATCGATCCCTTGTTCCTAACAAAACAATGCCACAAGTGTGAGAATAAAACAGATGAGACATATAACACAAAACGGAAAGAAAGGAAAAACCACAAGAAGGCAGGAAAGGCAATGAACACTAAAAGGAACAAAAGAGGACAAGAAAACAATAGAGAGATGCTAGAAACAGAAGAGAGTAAAAATGAAAGCAGATTACAGTGGCTGGCCAACCATGAGAATAAAAAGGAGAAGCCAGCCACACTGCAACACATTAAAACCTTCACCCCAAAAGCACAAGGGTGGAGGACACAGAGGGACAAAGGACACGTGCTAAAACTTAGATCAAATGATAAAACCCACCCTCACAAATAAAATGTAAGCCTACATCAGCCAATGAGGCATTGTCAGATAAAATGAGTGGCGACGAGTCCGGTAACCCAAGATTTCGTCGCTGGTCAGTCAAAGTGGGACAGGGCACCAGAATATGGGCCACTGTCAACAGGGTGCCGCACCAACACTGAGGTGGGTCTTCAAGGAGCAGGAGGTAACCGTGGGTCGCCCAAGCGTGGAAATGCGGAGCTGGCAGAGGACAACTGATTCCCTGCGAGAGGCCCGCATGGAAGACTTTTACACATTTGTAGTCGCTTTACTGACACGCAGTTTGTTCTGCATACTGTTATGCAATTCTATCTCCCAAAGCCAAAAAACCCTGTGGTGCAAGTGACGTGTGGCACCCAATGGTTCACACACGTCTTTCCCATCACTTCTGCTTCCGTAGTTTGATAACTTGGTAAATGCGAGTATGGAGCCATTTAAAGGTTATGAGGCGCTCCAGGGAAGGGTGCCACTTACGCCATTGTAGAGCTCACCGATGCTACGTAATTGATTCAGAGACTTCCGGCGACAACCGAGGGACTGCCTTTCATAGGGGGCACCCTATAGAGTAACACCTGTTGTTGTCACCTGCTTAACAATCACATCGATGTTCCCGTGTGGGAAGATTCAATGGTGACAGCAGAGGTGAAAGTTTCCCAGTCCACCTTTTTTAAAGCCCATCTGGGCAGGCGTCCATAGGCCTGACGACAGGGCAATGAAAGGAAGATGGGGAAATGGTCACTACCACACAGATCATCATGTGCTCTCCAGTGGATAGATAGGAGAAGTCCTGGGCTGCAAATTGATAAATCAATGGCCAAGTGACTACCACGAGCCACACTGAAATGTGTGGCAGCCCCAGTATTTAAGAGGCAGAGGTCGAACTAAGACAGTAAAGTTTCAACATCTCTGCCTCGGCCAGCAAGCACAGTGCTACCCCAAAAGGGGTTATGGGCGTTAAAATCTCCCAAAAGTAGGAAAGGTTTAGGGAGTTGATCAATCAGTGCAGCTAACACATTCAGGGGTACTGCACCATCTGGAGGAGGATATACATTGCACACAGTTATTTCCTGTGTCGTTCTTATTCTGACAGCCACAACTTCAAGAGGGATTTGAAGGGGCACAGTTTCACTACAGACTGAGTTTAGGACATAAATGCAAACTCCACCTGACACTTGATTATAGTTGGCACGGTTCCTGTAATATCCCTTATAGCCGCAAAGGGCAGGGGGTCCGCATTGCCAGGAATCAGGTTTCCTAGAGGGCAATGCAGAAAGCAGGTGGAAAGCTTAACAGTTGCCGTACCTCAGCCAGGCGGTGGAAAAAACTGCCGCAATTTCGCTGGAGGATGACATCATCATGAGACTGGGAAGGCAGGGAACATTCAATGAGGCAGTTTACGCCTCAGTGTCACCTGCTGCCACCAACTTATTGCCTGAGCAGTCTATATCCATTGTGTCTGAGGGTCCGGCGAGATCTAAGTCCTCAGCAGATGCCAGAATCTCCACCTCATCTGCAGACGCCGAGCTTGTAGGTAGCGGTGGTATGGGTGCCACCACAATTCCCTTGGTCTTGGGGAACTTCTTTTTGGATTTCTCTCGCTGTTCCTTGTGTTTCCCTGGCTGGGAGGACTTCACTGGTTCAGTCTCCAGGACTGAGGATGAACGTGAAGCCCTGCAACCAGCTGCTTTTGGGCTTTTCAGTCACTGGCAGGTGTCATCTTTCCCACTAGCAGAAACCTGGGAAGGGTGTAACCCAAGGGACTCCTTCCTAGCAAGAGCAGCCAAAGAAGTTGTACACTTCTCTGCCTTAGAAGTGGGGACAGACATCCCTAATGGTTGAGGGGGTGTTATTCCTGAAGTTGGTGGTGCGGGAGCAACAGGGAGGGAAGTGCCCCCCCGCTATCAAGAGGGCGGGTGTGGTCTTCTGACTCTGAGAGGTGACGGCGGTTGGCGAAGTTGATGGGGCTAGAACTGTTGTAGCAGCGCCGTAAGGCGATGTCATGTGTACAGGATGTAGGCATTCAAATTTCCTCTTAGCCTCAGAGTAGGTCAGTTGGTTCAGGGTTTTGTACTCCATAATTTTTCTTTCCCTCTGGAGAATCCTGCAGTCTGGCGAGGAAGGCAAATGGTGCTCTACACAGTTGACACAGATGGGAGGCGGGGCACATGGAGTATAGCGATGTCATGGGTGTCCGCAATCTCGATATGTGATGCTGGAAGTACAGCGGGATGACATATGACCGAACTTCCAACATTTAAATCACCGCAGTGGGGGAGGGATATAGGGTTTTACATTACAGCATTAGACCATCACCTTGACCTTCTCGGGTAATGTATCATCCTCTAAGGCCAAGATAAAGGCACCAGTGGCAACCTGATTATCCCTCAGACCCCGGTAGACATGCCAAACGAAATGTACATCTTGCTGTTCTAAATTTGCACACAGCTCATCGTCGGTCTGCAAAAGAAGGTATCTGTGAAATATGATACCCTGGACCATATTTGAGCTCTTATGGGGCATGACGGTTACAGAAACTTGTCCTCTATATGCTCAACAAAATACTGAGGCTTCATCGTCATAAAAGATTCCCCATCAGCTCTCCAACATACAAGGTACGGGGCCAAGTAAGAGCTGCTGCCATCCTTAGCCTGATGTTCTAAGGTGTGGCCAGGGAGGGGAACAATTTGTGTCCATACTTCTGTGCACTGAATTGAGCCCGTGAACATTTAGAGACTGTTGGTGTTGGACCACCAGCAAGAGATGATGTACTACGATTCATCGCTTGTCATCTACCCTGATGCCACCCACTCTGACCAGGAGCTCTCCCCACAGGCGCCACCCATCCGCAGCAAAGGCCACCTGGCAGGATGACCATTGCCAGGAGTCCGGATGCCCCAGGGGGATGGGCATCTACCCCTCGGTTTATGTGGGGAGTTAATGGCACAGGCATCAGCAGAGCAATCCCTGTGTTGTCAGGGGGCTACAACCAACAGGGCACACGGTGGCCCCACCACAAGGGACTGGCTACTGTGCTGGATATCAGGTGCAACCAAGCAAACAAGTCCATTATCATCGTCAGCATAGAAAACAATACTGCATAGTTGATAGAAAAATACACACCCAGGAGGGTGACCTCATCCAACAGTTGGATAATGAGCAGAAGTGCAGATCCACATCGTTGAAGGATGCAAAAGGCCTCAGTGCATGATGGACACGATGTACCATGTAAGGCGCCTTTCCCAAATTGGCTCGCTCTTCAGGAAAATTTTGAAAAAAATTGAGTTCAGACCCTATAGGGGACCATCACAAAGGCCGAAAGTGTGAGACACTCTTTAGTCGCCTCTTACAACAGGCAGGAATACCTCGGGCCTATTCTAAGGCTGGTATTACACTATCAAATTTCTTTGTCAAAGATTTGATCAAAGATGTGATCCAATATTCCGTCCAATATATTTGACAAAGATCTTTGACGTAGCACTAGAAGGGGTATTACACTGTCATCAAATTTTTCGTTTAAGTTCAAGATGGCTGACAACAACTTGTTATTAACCGCAGCAGTTGTTCGTACCCCAATTGCATTGTGTGCACATGTGGAAAAGAAGTGGGGGAAAAATGGAACCATACATACGAGGTTGACAGTCTTAAAGTCCTGGGATTACAACTTGATAATAAATTCAGTTGGGAGGAGCACACCACAGAACTGCAGAAAGGCCTAAACAAATCTGTATTTGCAATTCGAGTGTTAGCAGACATAGGCAACATAAAAATGAAAAAGCTTGCATACTTTGCCTACTTTCATTCCATAATGTCATATGGGATATTATTTTGGGGTAAATCTTCAAGTCAAACAAAAGTTTTCGCAGTCCAAAAGCGTGTAATACGTATTATTTATGGAGTAAATTCACGGAAGTCCTACATAAACCTCTTCAAAGAACTGGATATACTAACTACTGCCTCTCAGCATATTTACTTCTTAATGAAATTTGTCGTAAATAATATATCTCTTTTTCCAACAAACAACGCAGTTCAAACATGATCTGCACAAGGACTTAAAAGCACTTACTATAGTTCAAAAAGGGGTCCACTACTCACGAACACTCATCTTCAATAATTTGCCAGGAAACATAAAAAATTTATGTTAGAAATAAAGATCAGTTTAAAAGGAGCCTGAAAAACTTACTACTAACCAACTCCTTCTACACCATTGGCGAAATTTTTAATAGAAACAAATGGTGTATTGTATTTATTCATACTATTAGTATTGTTATTTCAGCTTAAAAAAAAATCGACATGTTCCACATCCACGAGGATCTCCTCAGCACGGATCTATGGAACGAAAAACTAATCTAATCTGGGTGAAGCCGTGGGTTTTACGATGACACGATAAAAGCATTCAACAAAACTTGTTACGTGAGCTTACAGTGGAAGACGTCAAGTCGTACATCATTTACTTAAGAATGGATGAGCATACATTTCTGTATGTGCTCAATGAAGTGTATCCTCATATCACAAAGCACAATATTCACTTAAGAACTGCTACATCTTCAGAAGACAGGCTCGCTGTAACACTCCGATTCCTTGCTACAGGAGAGGGTTATGTTATGTTATGTTAGGTTAGGTTAGGTCAGGTCAGGTCAGGTCAGGTCAGGTCAGGTCTCCAATCTTCTTAATCTATTTTTGTATTCAGGGTGCCTCACGTTGTAAAGCGCCTCATCAGGTTCAGACATCTTTATTAATTTTGTAGTTGTCGGCACACACCAATTGTATTTACCGGCAATGGTTATAAAAACACTACAGACGACAGAACGCTGCAGCGATGCTAGCGCTCCATATGGTAACATGTCACATTACAGTGAACAGAAGACAAGCGGTTTCTTTGATCAAATATACAGCGAGGCCCTAGATTTGATCAAATATTGGACGACATTTGACAAAGTCCCTATTACACTATCAAATATCTTTGACAAAGATATTGGACAAAGAAATTTGATAGTGTAATACCGGCCTAAGCCCCGGACGCGCAGGGAGGTAAAGAGCATAGTCCCCATCAGAGAGGGAATGAGCTAGCCGATTCAAAGGTTTAAGTACCATTTTCTTGGACTTGGAACTACTTTTTAAAGGATGTTTTTGTTTATTTATTGGATGAGGTTGTTACTTGAGTTGTGGGGATGGCTTAGTTGGCTGCTGATGGTGGGCAATGATGTGTGGCTCAGGTGGTAAGCCCATTGCCAATGGCTTCTGAATGACTTCTATTTGAAGTGAAGCATTTCCCCCACAGGTACACCGACAAGTGCATGTGCTCGTACTTGGATCTGCGGTCTGAGTTTGTGTGGGGGCATCACACTTGAGGACTGGCGTCTTAAGGGCAGATGCAAAAGAAGTAGCAAAAACCGGAGGTTGTATAGCTTTGAAAGCTTTCTTAGCTTCACTGTAGGGCAGGGCTTAACAACTGGTCAGTTTTGAGCGCGAGTACTCGCGTCTGCTCAGGCACATGCTCGCGAGCAGGTGCAAGGTCGCGGAGTAGGGAAGGAGAGGAGGGAGGGGAAATGCGCGCGCACGTTTGAATAGGGCCGCAGCATGCCTATTGAATTCGCACAGACTGTGTAACATTTAAAGTACTACTATCAGCTCTAACAGTCACTTCGCTGGTTAAGAATCATGTCAAGATGCCGTTGTGTAACCCCAACCATGCTTTCGCAGTTCAACCCCCATTGGGAGGAATTGTATCTGTTTACAGAAAAAGATGGAGTTGAAAAATGTTTAGTATGTCACAAAACGCTGAATTCTTTTAGGAAATTTAATTTGCAGTGACATTATATGTCGTACCATGCGAAAGACTACGGAAGTGGAAAATGTGATGGACCAGATCGTGCACAGGAAGTTATTAAACTTAAAAGGAAGCTATCCGAAGATGATCTGGACGACGAAGAAAAATCAACTGAGGCAGCTCTCAGAGTGAGTTACAAAATTGCTTTGCTTTTAGCAAAATCCCTGCGCCCCTTCACTGATGGTGATTTAATAAAAGAATGTTTGGTAGCTGCAGCGGAACATCTGTGTCCATCTCAAGTTGAACAGTTTCTGATTGTGCCATTATGCGTCGCATACAGGACATGGCAGACAACATCCAGAGCCAGCTTGCAAATATCTGTAAAGATTTTATGGTGTATTCTCTAGCTCTGGACGAAAGTGTTGATATCACTGGAACAGACAGCTTGCCATATTTATTAGAGGTGTTAATAGAGATCTTCAGGTGAGGGAGGAGCTCCTCTATGTAGTAGTCACGAAGAACACTGCAACTGGATGTGATATTTTAAGTAGTGCTGAAGAAAGTGTTGAAAATATAGGATTGTCATGGAATTCTTTAGTTTCAGTGTCTACAGATGGTGCACGAGCCATGACAGGGAAAAAATCAGGTTTCGTTGCGTTGTTGAAGGAGAAAATGCAAAAACTGACCGTGCCGCATGAAATAAGCGGCATTCACTGTGAGATCCACCAGGAAAACTTATGTGCAAAGAGTATCACTCTAAAAAATGTGATGAGTGTTGTTGTTCGTACAACCAATTATATAAGGAAGCATGGGCTACAACACAGACAATTTAAAAGCTTTCTTGAGGATGTAGAAAACCAGTATGGTAGCCTGCCTTATTACAGCGAGGTCCGCTGGCTTAGTCGTGGCGAATTATTAAATCGATTTTTTTGCCTATTAAATGAGATAAATATGTTCATGGAAATAAATAACATGTGTGTTCCTGAATTGAAAGAGCCTTCATGGAAATGTGATCTCGCGTTCTTAGCAGATTAAACCAGCCATCTGAATGCTTTGAACATTTCACTACAAGGTAAAGATCTGCTAATTACTCATTTCATAGATCGAATACGAGCTTTTAAAATGAAATTGACACTTTGGGTGAGTCAGCTGGAAACAGGAAATCTAGCTCATTTTCCTAAATTACCATCCATGCAAGATGTTCACAAAAACTGTGAACGTTATTCACATAGTTTAGTTGCCTTTAAGGAAGAATTTGATCAACGCTTTCAAGATCTGACAGCACTAGACAGTGATTTTGTTCTGTTCTCCTCTCCATATTCAGCGAATATTGAAGAGATTCGTCCTGAGCTGCAACTAGAAATTATTGACCTGCAGTGTGACAGAGAATACGGAGACAAATTTCAGAACAAGAAAAACATTTTGGAATTCTACAGACACTTCCCTCAGCATAGACTTCCTCGTTTGCACAAACTGGGGGCTACAATAATATCAATGTTCGGTTCCATGTATGTTTGTGAACAACTGTTCTCTGCAATGAAATGTAACAAGACGCGCCTGAGAAACGCATTTTCTGATCGAAATTTAAACTGCACGCTGCGCCTACAACGCACAAGAACAATTACTCCGAACATAAACGCAATTGTAAAGGGGAAAAAGTACAAGATAACCGAGAATCCCACACTTCAGTGACACCTTTTATTGTGTAACAGTTCACAAATTAATACGAATGTAGAGGCATACACTAAGCTAATAAAATTATCTGGCACGTATACATTCTCCTTTATTTGTTTCATTTGTTGCAGTATAATTCATGAGTGATATCCCTGCAGGTGGCCGCGGATTTACATTGACTGGCGGCAGCTGTTGTGTGCCTCACATGACTCTCCCCACTCTCCGCTCTGGTCCGGTAGTGGGGGTAGCGTGCTCGCGCTGCTCACAGCTTGCTCCGCGAGCATGTATGTTGTGAAGCCCTGCTGTAGGGTATGCATCTCTTGACATTCAACTCCTGAATTTTCCTTTTCTCATTGTAAACCTCACACCTTCTATTCCACACTGGATGATCCCCAGAGCATGTGATGAAACAAGCTGGGATATTTTTACTTCCCCTCTTGTTTTGCCATCAGCCTCCTTAAATTCTTTTTTCACTTTTAACTAATTACCATTAACATACGCAAGTGTAATCTACATTTTTGTGAAAGAGGAAGGCTGGCCCTCAGTTTTAAAGAATGTAACACAAGATTTACTTTTTTGCTTAGTTTTATGTATGTAATTGATTTTCTAATTTATTTTGACTATACCTAGTTAGGACCTTTCATTATACAGTGAAATCAGTAACTGTTTCGTAAATTAAATTCTATTGTTATCGTATAAACAAATATAAATTCTGTACTAATTATAAACATTTGGAGGAACAACTAATAGTATTCTCAAAGGATTTGTTTGGCTTTATTCAAAAACATGTTTGCAAAGCCAGCCCTTAATTAATTACAAAGTAATTAACAGTTTTGTCAAAAGTATTGTTTGCATAATGATATTTGTTAATTTCATCATTTAAACAAATAATTTGGCTTAACCCTTGTAGTCCAAGAAACTGTTAAAAAGAACTAATTTTTTGATGTATTCAGTTAATTTAATGAGTTAAATTTTAATTGTAATTTCTGTAAATTAAACTTCGAACAATGTGTGGTTTCAGCACCTATTATTGTGAGGATATATAAGGGATTTTTGGTCCCGAGACAGTCACTCCACGACTGAGTTTCAGAAGAGAAAACTGTGTTGGTTACAACAACAACAATGCTTCAACTTAACTGTGAAATAAGTGTTACACAATTAGGCCGTGTGTTAAAACAATGACAGTGATCCATATGTACCTTTCTATTCTTCAAGAACTGTGAACTTTGTGGTTAGGTTTTTACTGCTCGTAGATGTTCAACAGGAAACTATTGTAGCAATATGTGGATGATCGCCTGCAACCTATTAATAAGGCTTATCAAAAGTTAAACAATAGTGCACTGGCCATATAACTGTGTATTACTAGGGGATTGTGAACTGTGAAAGTAAAATACTGTAAACGCAAATGTGCACCTGTCGGCTACATCATTTAAAGTAGTCAGTGGAGTACTTCCACAACCCATTTTTCAGCCAGTGTAGCAACGCAGTATGTCAACACTGAGGACAACAAATGAAGAAATAAAGAAGGTGAATGTTGTCACAAGCAGTTTACACATTTAGCAGAAAATGTACAAGAACTGCCTGTTTTGTGAGAAGAGCCTCCACAATTGCCACCTGTTGTCCTCCCACTACATCCCATAGTGGTATGACCAAATCTTTGACATCTGAAGCATCACATTGGGTTAGGAACATACGGGTTATCCTTAGGATGGATATGGTCTGCAAGGATATGTTCTGATAATTCCAGAGTACTAAACATTAGAATAAATGTTGCCGATTTTTCCAATTTGCCATTGACTCTCCTCATATAATCCTGCACTTCCGTGACGCCAATATTTTTCCATTCTTCACGTAACTCTGTGGGGTCCACCTCCATTATATTGGAGCAGGTAACCACACCCTTAACGTTAGTAGGGGTGTTATGCAACTCAGCCTCAACTGTGTATTCGCCTAAGGCCTTCCATCCCAGAAGCTTTGATATTTGATTTGAATTAGCAGTTTCAACTAGAAGTGTCATTTGACACTTTTTAGAGAGACAGCAATACCTTCCAACACCTTGTGAATATAAAAAGCAGAGACCTTTTCAAAGGTTCCTCTGTTCGCTTGATTACAATGAAAGTGTTAATGGCACACCAATACCCGTACTATGATTCTGAGACTTCTTAATGGGAGGACTCACCAACTGAGCTTTCTTTGACGAGTGGGTGTATGTACTACCTGACAGTACAGCCATCTCATCAGGAGTAATAGTTTGACGAGACTGTTCCATAAGGATCCCACGAGATACTAGGGAAACAAACATCGACCCAGGCAGAGCCTGCATGCTTCAGCAAGCCTTATAAAACTGGAGGGTGACAGATGCCCCAGAGGTTGCTGTTAGAGACTGTTTTATCTCAACAGCCATTCACCTTGTCAGCACTTAGCACACCTTGAGGTTGAGAGGTTTTTTATAGAGGTGTGTACCTTCCTTGCGGTCCAGGCAGTGAAGCCAAGGCCCCCATTCTCCGAAACACACAACATTCCACCGTTCGCCCCACGGTGGGCACTGAAGCGTGACAAGAGCTTACAGTGACAGAGGACTGTCGGTGCTTACCAGCTCCCAGCTCAGGAACCCTGGTGTCACCAAGCCTGTACTCAGCAAATGAATGCTGAGCCCCTGAGAGGGTACTTTGCATGGTATCACATGTCAGGGTTTCTTCTCGTTCTAAGCATGTACAGAGTGCGGGAAGAATGACTGCTTAAATGCATCTGTGCAAGCTATAATTTAAATTTGTCTTCACATTATCTATGGGAATAATACATGGCAGGGCAGAAGAATGCCTCTAGATTCTTATCTTAATACTAGTTCTTGAAATTTTGTATGCAGTCTTTTGTGGAATGATGTACATATATCTTCAATAGTCTGCCAATTCAGATTCTGGTCTTCTCCTGTGAGTCAAACAAACCTGTGACCAATCATGCCATCCTCCTTTGTATACGGTAAATATCCACCATTAGCCATATTTTTTTTATAGGTCTCACAGATGTGAACAATAATTAATGAAACTAGTCTACTTTTCCCCCTCCATGAACCATGGACCGTGCCGTTGGTGGGGAGGCTTGCGTGGTAGCCATAGCGTAGGTGCAACCACAACGGAGGGGTATCTGTTGAGATGCCAGACAAACATGTAGTTCCTGAAGAGGGGCAGAAGCCTTTTCAGTAGTTGCAGGAGCAACAGTCTGGATGATTGACTGATCTGGCCTTGTAACACTAACCAAAACAGCCTTGCTGTGCTGGTACTGCGAACGCCTGCAAGCAAGGGGAAACTACAGCCGTAATTTTTCCCAAGGGATGCAGCTTTACTGTACAGTTAAATGATGGTGGCGTCCTCTTGGGTAAAATATTTCGGACGTAAAATAGTCCCCCATCCAAATCTGTGGGTGGGGACTTCTCAGGAGGACATTGTTATCAGGAGAAAGAAAACTGGCATTCTACGGATCGGAGCGTGGAATGTCAGATCTCTTAATCGGGCAGGTAGGTTAGAAAATTTAAAAAGAGAAATGGATAGGTTAAGGTTAGATATAGTGGGAATTAGTGAAGTTCGGTGGCAGGAAGAAAAAGACTTCTGGTCTGGTGAATACAGGGTTATAAATAAAAAATCAAATAGGGGTAATGCAGGAGTAGGTTTAATAATGAATAAAAAAATAGGAATGTGGGTAAGCTACTACAAACAGCATAGTGAACACATTATTATGGCCAAGATAGATACGAAGCCCACGCCTACCACAGTAGTACAAGTTTATATGCCAATTAGCTCCTCAGATGACGAAGAGATTGATGAAATGTATGATGACATAAAAGAAATTATTCAGATAGTGATGGGAGATGAAAATTTAATAGTCATAAGTGACTAGAATTCTATAGTAGGAAAAGGAAGAGAAGGAAACATAGTAGGTGAATATGGAATGGGGGTTAGGAATGAAAGAGGAAGCCACCTGACAGAATTTTGCACAGAACATAACTTAATCATAGCTAACACTTGGTTCAAGAATCATGAAAGAAGGTTGTATACATGGAAGAAGCCTGGAGATACTAAAAGGTTTCAGATAGATTATATAATGGAAAGACAGAGATTTAGGAACCAGGTTTTAAATTGTAAGACAGTTCCAGGGGCAGAAGTGGACTCTGACCACAATCTATTGGTAATGAACTGTACATTAAAACTGAAGAAACTGCACAAAGGTGGGAATTTAAGGAGATGGGGCCTGGATAAACTGACAGAACCAGAGGTTGTAGAGAGTTTCAGGAACAATTGACAAGAATGGGGGAAAGAAATACCGTAGAAGAAGAATGGGTAGCTTTGAGAGATGAAATAGTAAAGGCATCATAGGATCAAGTAGGTAAAAAGACGAAGGCTAGAAGAAATCTTTGGGTAACAGAATATATATTGAATTTAATTGATGAAAGGAGAAAATACAGAACTGCAGTTAATGAAGCAGGCAAAAAGGAATACAAACGTCTCAAAAATGAGATCGACAGGAAGTGCAAAATGGCTAAGCAGGGATGGCTAGAGGGCAAATGTAAGTATGTAGAGGCGTATATCATTAGGGGTAAGATAGATACTGCCTACAGAAAAATTAAAGAGACCTTTGGAGAAAAGAGGACCACTTGCAAGCATATCAAGAGCTCAGATGGAAACCCAGTTCTAAGTACAGAAAGGAAAGCAGAAAGGTGGAAGGAGTATATGGAGTGTCTATACAAGGGCGATGTTCTTGAGGACAATATTATGGAAATGGAAGAGGATGTATATGAAATTGAAATGGGAGATATGATACTGCATGAAGAGTTTGACAGAGCATTGAAAGACCTAAGTCGAAACAAGGCCCCAGGAGTAGACAACATTCCATTAGGACTACTAATAGCCTTGAGAGAGCCAGCCCTGACAAAACTCTACCATCTGATGAGCAAGATGTATGAGACAGGCGAAATACCCTCAGACTTCAAGAAGAATATAATAATTCCAATCCCAAAGAAAGCAGGTGTTGGCAGATGTGAAAATTACCAAACTATCAGTTTAATAAGCCACATCTGCAAAGGAGAAAGCTTTTGACAATGTTGACTGGAATACTCTCTTCAAATTCTGAAGGTGGCAGGAGTAAAATACAGGGAGCGAAAGGCTATTTACAATTTGTACATAAACCAGATGGCAGTTACGAGAGGTGAGGGGCATGAAAGGGAAGCTGGGGTTGGGAAGGGGGTGAGACAGGGTTGTAGCCTATCCCCGATGTTATTCAATCTGTATATTGAGCAAGCAGTAAAGCAAACAAAAGAAAAATTCTGAGTAGGAATTAAAATCCACGGAGAAGAAATAAAAACTTTAAGGTTTGCCGATGACATTGTAATTCTGTCAGAGACAGTAAAGGACCTGGAAGAGCAGCTGAACGGAATGGACAGTGTCTTGAAAGGAGGGTATAAGATGAACATCAACAAAAGAAAAATGAGGATAATGGAATGTAGTCGAATTAAATTGGGTGATGCTGAGGGAATTAGATTTAGTAAATGAGTTTTGCTATCTGGGGAGCAAAATAACTGGTGATGGTCGAAGTAGAGAGGATATAAAATGTAGACTGGCAATGGCAAGGAAAGCATTTCTGAAGAAGAGAAATTTGTTAACATTGAGTATAGATTTAAGTGTCAGGAAGTTGTTTCTGAATGTATTTGTATGGAGTGTAGCCATGTATGGAAGTGAAACGTGGACAATAAACAGTTTAGACAAGAAGAGAATAGAAGCTTTCGAAATGTGGTGCTACAGAAGAATGCTGAAGATCGGATGGGTATATCACATAACTAATGAGGAGGTATTGAATAGAATTGGGGAGAAGAGAAATTTGTGGCACAACTTGACTAGAAGAAGGGATCGCTTGGTAGGACATATTCTGAGGCATCAAGGGATCACCAATTTAGTATCGGAGGGCAGCGTGGAGGGTAAAAATCATAGAGTGAGACCAAGTGAAGAATACACTAAACAGATTCAGAAGGATGTAGATTGCAGTAGGTACTGGGAGATAAGGAAGCTTGCACAGGATAGAGTAGCACGAAGAGCTGCATCAAACCAGTCTCTGGACTGAAGACCACAACAATAACAGTCTACTTTTACCAGCCACTATTTATTTATACCCACAATATGTTTCTGAGGGACCAAAATCTCTGGAATCCACAATAAGAGTTGCTGCTGCTGTTGTTACTTTAGGATGCAAAACAGCTGAGGTCATAAGTACCCATGTCATATAACTATAAATAGTAAATTACCAGATGCAGTTGATACTCAAGGCCTAATACTCAGAGCCTAATCAATGGGAGTGGAGGGGTAGCTTAAAACAATCACTTCCCCTTTGAGGAGGGTGCTCAAATGGTTGAAAATTAAATTTCCTTCACCATATTACTCTGACAAATAAAAAGCAAAATGTGATCGACAGCTCATGCTGTATCTGCTAAAACATCTTAATTCAGACGACAAACATATATTAAAACATAAACAGTTATTAAATCGGCATTGGGTCAGAAAATAGCACACTGTCAATGGTTGGTTGCAGTAAGCACAGAGTAGTGCAGCATCTCCATTTAACAAATGACAGTGACTGAAATGATAATGCTGAATACGCAGCCAAGCTGAAAGTATTTCCTCATGACAGAAGGGGCGAGAGGAAGTCATCCAAGCTGTTGGGAGGCGTTTAATTTCCCAGAGATTGTTCCCATATGGAGAAGACCAGTGTTCATGCCAGAGGGACACAATGTTCCTACGTGCAGCAACACAGAGATCATCTGAAGGGACAGAATAGCTAAAAGGCCTAGGTAATCAGACTGCAGCTCTGGTAGCACCATCGGCAGCTTCATTCCCTGACGCTCCAACGTGACTAGGGACACACGTGAAAATTACATTGGCTCCATAATCAGCAAGCGGCTGGAAGCACTTGCATATTTGTTGTACCAAGGGATGGTATGTGTGTAGGACACATAGAGGCTCTGGAGGGCAGTAAGTGAATTTGAACATAATACACAATTGAGAAGCCTATGTCATCGGACGTACTCAGTGGCCTGATAGAGGGCAGAAAGCTCTGCAGTAAAAATTCAGCACTGGTCTAGAAGCCAGTATCTGAAATGTTTGTTGCCCATGACAAAGGCGCATTTGATACCATGGAGGATCTTGTAAACCAGATTATCAGTATTGGAACAGCCTTGGTGAAACCACCCTGGGACGGAGCCAGAAGACCCTGATAATTCTTTCTCATCATTGCAATCTGAACTCACCTTTGCTCCAGATGCAGTTAAAAATGGCATAGATATAAGGCTGACAATCCACTGGTTGGTGCTTGATCATTTGGTCAAGGATGCAGTCTGGCCCTGAGGCTGCAGGCATCAGGACAGTGGGCTAGGACATTGACAAATTCCCACTCACTGAATGGAGCATTATATGGCTCCAGGTGAGGTATAGTAGAAGACAACTGCTTTAGCTCCACCCGCTCGTTTAGGACAAAAAAGACAGGTTGATAATTCTCATATGCAAAGGCTTGAGCACAACGCAGAGCAAAATGCTCAGCAATGGCATCTGGGTCAGTGCAGACAGTGCCATTCAAGGTATCAGGTGCACCTGCTGTGCTCTAGCATCTGTAGAGATGTCTGATCTTTGCCCAAACCTGCGAATGGGAGACACATGGTCCGATGGTTGAAACTACAATTCCCAGCATTCTTGCTTCTGTTGTTTTATTAGGTGATGGACCTGGGAATAGAGCCATTTAAAAGCAATAAGATGCTCCAGCAATGGGTGCCACTAATGGTACTGGACAGCCCGCTTACAATCTCTAATGGCTTCTGAGATATCTGATGCCCACCAAGGTACTGTCTTCTGTTGAGGCAGATCCAATTAACAGGGGGTCAGCTACCGAAAGTGGCGGAAAGTCAGTGCCGGCATGCCAGTCGGTAACGACAGAGAAGAGGAGGCTCAGAAGAGGTCAGCCAATCGCACACTGACCGACCTCCCTCCAGGATAACAATGCAACAGCAGCGGCCCCTAGGTGAAGACGACATAAGCGCCGCACCCGACTGGTGGCAGCCCACTTCGATAGCAGCTTCAACATTAGCCACTATGATGGCGGCTTCAATGTTAGCCACTTTCATAACCGACACATTGTAGCTTCTTCAGTAGTAACCTGGTGAGCTAGGAGAAAGGTACTTTCCACACTTAACACAGACGGATGCAGGAGCACAAGAAGCATTCGTATGCAGCTTTTGTCTACAATCTCTACAACTGGTGCTAGCATTGAAACATGAAGACATGAACCCCAATTACAAGCACTTGAAGCAGCTCATGGTGGGTAGGAACATATGATTTCGCATTGCATCAGAATACCGTCACCTTGATCTTTTGAGGCAATGAATCTGCCTCAAAGGCTAAGATGAAGGCACCGGTAGCGACACTATCGTCCTTTGGCCTTCTATCAACACAATGGACAAAATGAACAACCCATCGCTCCAAGTTGAAGTGTAGTTTGTCATCTGATTGCAAGAGAAGGTCTCAGTGGGAAATGAGGCTCTGAACCAGATTTAAACTATTATGGGGAGTGACAGTCACCAGTATGTCACCAGTTTGTTACAGGTGAGCAGCACTCTTGACTGGGAAGGGGATGCTCTTTTTATCGAAACTGAGGTACTATTACCAGCACAGTCTTTACAGATGATAGTATTCTCCTCCTTGGTAGCAAACATGATCATGAGCTTCAAGAGGACACAAATGAAGGTACAAACAAGTTGGGTGATTGGTTTCGCAGAAATAACCTGATAATCAACATAAAGAAAAGTGCCTTACTGAAGTGTTATCTAAGAAGCAGGGAAATCGAGCCCAAGATGAAAATTCATGGCTATAGAAACAAGATTTTTCAGCCTGTGGATACAGGGAAATTGAAAATGAAAGCACACACCAGCAAAAACAAGTAGAGAGCTGAAGAAGCATGTTATTCCAAGGCACACTCTTGTACAGCAGAAGCCTGGAGACTGTTTGCACTGTTTCATGGCGTAACGCAATACAGTCTCATATTCTGGGGAGTCTCTCCATGTAGCTCAGACATTCTCCTCACTCAGAACAGAGTTGTGAGAGTGAGGCATTACACGAAGCCAACAGGAACACACAGATTTCTCTCCAAATAACTTCTTGCCAGTGTTTACATATTGGAAATGTGTAAGATTATTAAAAGTAACATTACTAAATTATCAACAATGTGAATGTCTACAATAATGGTGTAAGACATAAAATAAAACTATGTTCAAACAATGTGAACATCTGTCTTCAAAAATTCACCCTTTAACCATTAAGTTTCTGTCCTTGTTTCACAAAAATCTGCAAGCATTCACGCTTGATCATTGTCTCTACATTGTACCAGAATTTTTGGCCAATGTGTATTCAGAAAAACACAAAATCAAATGCAGACATAAATAAAGCTGAAATTGAATAGTGTTCGGAGCAAATGGACAATGGCAAAACTAAGGATATATACTCATATTCTGCAGTAATAGTTCCATGCGCTTTGCGAAGAATTCAAAAATCAGTGATTTTAGGTCAAAAGTGTCAAATTTTCACACTCACTCTCATATGCCCATTATGAGCTATGACAGGTTCAAAGCAATTTTGTCCAACTTGCACCTCAATAACAATGGCAAATATATTCCCTGTAACAAGTCTAACCATGATCCTCTTTTCAAAATTAGCCTGCTTTTTTATTACTGGAGTTCTGCGTCATTTTCTTCACTTGTCCCATATGAGTGTACAACATTTGACTAAGATATTGGTGGTTTATGAGGATATTTTCATTTTGTAAGAAAACAAAATACCTACAGCCATCCACAAGATGTCATTTATTGTGTAGCTACGAGGTGTGACAATGAAGTAATGAGACTTATTTTCTTTACAAGATGTGACAACCCTGCAGGCTTGCATAGGCACAATATCTTTGACCTTGGTCTATAAGCTGCTTCTAGTCCAAGCGGCACATCGATGCAACTGCTCAGTTGTGAGTTGTGCTGCAATAAGTTAACACATATTTAAGTCTCTCGTCATGGAAATGGAGCCGCATAATATTGCGCAATGGTACGCTATTTCAATCCAGAATTGTTGAGCTGTGTTATCACTGGTGATGAAAGTTGGTTTTTTCAGTACGATCCAGAGACAATACGCCAAAGTTTGCAATGGTGCTCGAAGAGATCACCCAGACCAAAAATAGCTCATATGTCAAAGTCAAAAGTGAAATGCATGCTTGTGTGCTTCTTTGATTCCAAGAGAATTGTTCATAAAGAGTGGGTGTCTCCTGGACAAACAGTTAACCAATATTACTACAAAGAAATTTTAGAAAGACTTCATAAAAGAGTTCTTCGTGTCCGTGCCAACATTGCTGATAATTGGATTCTGCATCACGATAATGTGCCATCCCATACGGCTCAGTCAGTACAGCAATTTTTAACCTCAAAACAAATTTTAGTACTACCACAGCCACCTTATTCACCAGATATCGCCCCATGCAACTTTTTTTTTTATTTCCAAGAGTCAAAATGGCGGTCAAGAGAGACCATTTTCAAACAACACAAGATGTCCAAAAAGCTGTGATGAGCGTCTAGGAGGATATTACAGAAGATGAGTTCCAGAAATGTTACCATCAATGACAGAAGTGCTGGAAAAAGTGTGTGCAATCAGAAGGGAACTACTTTGAAGGAAACAACACTAAATTTGACTAAAACAGTAAGCAACATTTTTTTTTTCACATCAGTCTCATTACTTTATTGTCGCACCTCGTACACAATAAATGACAGCTGTAGGTGTTTCAGTGTTTCATTTTTTTACAATAGCGATACATCCAGACCTCCAGCCACAAGGATGGACGTTAAAAAAAAATCATTTTGCATGTGTGTTGTTTAAGACACTTTGATTGTGTATATACTTAGGATGGATGTGTTTGTAGGGAAAGGGGCATAGCAGCCAGGTGTTACGGTAGTTTTGACTAGATTACTGGAAAACTATTTTGACAGAGGTTATATCATATACACAGGACAGTGGTTATATCATATACACAGATCACTGTTATGTATCATCTGCTTTGTTTCATGCTTTATGGTAATGCATGACTAAGACATTATGTACTTTTGTGACTGACAGAAAAAAATCTCCCTTAATATATGGTTGTCAGGCTGAAAATACAAAAAAGGACACGATTTTTGGGAATATGTGCTGTAGCTGAAATGGACAGACATAAGGGATATGTCAATATGGAGATAACTCTACTTATGCAAGGGGAGGACAGGGCAGGGAAGTCAGTGACTAATATTCATGAAGTAGGAGTGTATAAAACAGACCTTTCATGAAAAAGCAATTCAAATGGTGGCACAACTTTTTCATTCCTTTGCTTTCAAACAGCATCATAAATGCATTTATCTTTTATAAGGAGATGCAAAACATTGACAAAAGGAAAAATGAAAAATATAACTTCTCCAAGTTGTATATAGAATTAGGAAATTCTCAGGGTTGCAACGCAATCAAGATACAGAAGTTTTTTCTTTCTTAGGTCTGCATGAGTTAGTAGCAGGCATTTTGCCACAAAAACTCACCAGCTATTGTGGAAAAACTGCAGCACCAGACATGTACCTGCCAATGTAAGAAAGAACCACAAAGGATAAGTGTTCTGAAAAGAAACGTCTTTGTGGTGTCCAAATTATGATGATGTTCTCTGTATGCCAGAGTGTTTCAAAACACACCACGTAGAAGCATATTATGTGCAAAATGTCCAGCATATCTCTAGATGCTTGTTAATTAAGATTACTGTACGGCAGTAAGTACTGTAACTTATTGTTTCAAATATGTATTTATACAGGATCGTCAAAGTGGTCTGAGAAGTCTGTAAGGGTGTTAAAGGGTAGCTTGTGGTGAGAAATAACTTAAGAAAAAATTTTGATATGTTGCACCATATCTGAGTTAGTTAGCCATGAAATTAGTCAAGCAGGATGTTAAGCGTGCAAATTCATGCAGCCTGGCAGAGACAGTGTTGCCAAATGTGTTCTTCATTTGGTTTCTCTAAAACCTAACAAGGCAGCGATACAAAAATTAGACATGGGAAATTAGCAAGGATCAAACCTGAGCCAAAGGCTTAGCAGTCTTGTGCACTATCATCTACAATATGAGAACAATTGAGACTGGCTGCATCTGATAGGCCGCTTGGATTTGCACGTATATCAGCTTGACTGGCTAATTTCAATGCTAATTAACTCAGAAATGGCACAACATACCAATTTTTTCTTAACAACTGCTTCTCGCAGACTGTCTCTGACCACCCTGAAAATGTACGCATGTATTAATGTTGTACACTGAGGCTGTTATTCCCCTGGGCAGCAATATCTGTGATTATGTGTCAATGCTGTTAAGTTGGCACTACGAGTGGTATCGCTGACTGATGAAAGTTTTAACTGTAATTTATGTTTAAAATAGAACAGGAAGCTGCTCAGTAACATGACTGATTAAAGTAGACTGTAAAGTAGACTGTGTACGTATATATTTGGTGAAATATGTTCACAGGAACAAGTGCTGTGTGTGTAACTTTTTCTTAAAATGCTGAATGTTGGAAAAGCCTACATTCTCTGATATTTCTCAAGTTGGCACCAGTCAAGTGCTGACAACAGCACTGTTCTATTCATCAGCTTTGTACTGCCAGCAGTGATTACAGAAAGGGCTTTCATTACTCTGAGTTTAGTGGTTTTAAATTTGGGGGTGCTAGGGATGGGAGGGGGGGACTAAAGGTAACTAGACATTGTATAGAAAACTATACTATATTTCAGACTTCGAATTCATGAACCTCAGTTCATCTAATATCATTTCATTGTCATGGTCACAGGAGTTTGTATTTGGGTGTCTGTGTGGTTGTGCATGTGAATGCATGTACTTTTACTAGAAAAAGACCAAGAGGGTGAAAGGCAGTGCAAATAGTGTCTCCCACTACATGTTTCTACACTCCACACATCAGTCTGCTTTAAGTGAGTAGTTGGGTTTCCCTTATTTTATGTACTCTTTCACCTAATTTTTACTCTGAGAAGGCGAATACCAACTCTCTCTCATGAAGTCTAAATGATAAAGGAAAGTTCTTATCAGAAAATGGTTATTTGATATAATTTGGAGTGTCATGAAGTAGTTACATATATTTTCAACAAACTTTGTAACAGATATGTTATGAGACATCTACATCTACATTTATACTCCGCAAGCCACCCAACGGTGTGTGGCGGAGGGCACTTCACGTGCCACTGTCATTACCTCCCTTTCCTGTTCCAGTCGCGTATGGTTCACGGGAAGAACGACTGTCTGAAAGCCTCCGTGCGCGCTCTAATCTCTCTAATTTTACATTCGTGATCTCCTCGGGAGGTATAAGTAGGGGGAAGCAATATATTCGATACCTCATCCAGAAACGCACCCTCTCGAAACCTGGCGAGCAAGCTACACCGCGATGCAGAGCGCCTCTCTTGCAGAGTCTGCCACTTGAGTTTGTTAAACATCTCCGTAACGCTATCACGGTTACCAAATAACCCTGTGACGAAACGCGCCGCTCTTCTTTGGATCTTCTCTATCTCCTCCGTCAACCCGATCTGGTATGGATCCCACACTGATGAGCAATACACAAGTATAGGTCGAACGAGTGTTTTGTAAGCCACCTCCTTTGTTGATGGACTACATTTTCTAAGGACTCTCCCAATGAATCTTAACCTGGTACCCGCCTTACCAACAATTAATTTTATATGATCATTCCACTTCAAATCGTTCCACACGCATACTCCCAGATATTTTACAGGAGTAACTGCTACCAGTGTTTGTTCCGCTATCATATAATCATACAATAAAGGATCCTTCTTTCTATGTATTCGCAATACATTACATTTGTCTATGTTAAGGGTCAGTTGCCACTCCCTGCACCAAGTGCCTATCCGCTGCAGATCTTCCTGCATTTCGCTTCTAATGCTGCAACTTCTCTGTATACTACAGCATCATCCGCGAAAAGCCGCATGGAACTTCCAACACTATCTACTAGGTCATTTATATATATTGTGAAAAGCAATGGTCCCATAACACTCCCCTGTGGCACGCCAGAGGTTACTTTAACGTCTGTAGATGTCTCTCCATTGATAACAACATGCTGTGTTGTGTTTGCTAAAAACTCCTCAATCCAGCCACACAGCTGGTCTGATATTCCGTAGGCTCTTACTTTGTTTATCAGGCGACAGTGCGGTACTGTATCGAACGCCTTCCGGAAGTCAAGAAAAATAGCATCTACCTGGGAGCCTGTATCTAATATTTTCTGGGTCTCATGAACAAATAAAGCGAGTTGGGTCTCACACGATCGCTGTTTCCGGAATCCATGATGATTCCGACATAGTAGATTCTGGGTTTCCAAAAACGACATGATACTCGAGCAAAAAACATGTTCTAAAATTTTACAACAGATAGACGTCAGAGATATAGGTCTATAGTTTTGCGCATCTGCTCGACGACCCTTCTTGAAGACTGGGACTACCTGTGCTCTTTTCCAATCATTTGGAACCTTCCATTCCTCTAGAGACTTGCGGTACACAGCTGTTAGAAGGGGGCAAGTTCTTTCGTGTACTCTGTCTAGAGTCGAATTGGTATCCCGTCAGGTCCAGTGGACTTTCCTCTGTTGAGTGATTCCAGTTGCTTTTCTATTCCTTGGACACTTATTTCGATGTCAGCCATTTTTTCGTTTGTGCGAGGATTTAGAAAAGGAACTGCAGCGCGGTCTTCCTCTGTGAAACAGCTTTGGAAAAAGGTGTTTAGTATTTCAGCTTTACGCATGTCATCCTCAGTTTCAATGCCATCATCATCCCGGAGTGTCTGGATATGCTGTTTTGAGCCACTTACTGATTTAACATAAGTCAGAACTTCCTAGGATTTTCTGTCAAGTCGGTACATAGAAATTTACTTTCGAATTCACTGAACGCTTCACGCATAGCCCTCCTTACGCTAACTTGACATCGTTTAGCTTCTGTTTGTCTGAGAGGTTTTGGCTGCGTTTAAACTTGGAGTGAAGCTCTCTTTGCTTTCGCAGTAGTTTCCTAACTTTGTTGTTGTACCACGGTGGGTTTTTCCCGTCCCTCACAGTTTTACTCGGCACGTACCTGTCTAAAACGCATTTTACGATTGCCTTGAACTTTTTCCATAAACACTCATCATTGTCAGTGTCGGAACAGAAATTTTCGTTTTGATCTGTTAGGTAGTCTGAAATCTGCCTTCTATTTCTCTTGCTAAACAGATAAACCTTCCTCCCTTTTTTTATATTCCTATTAACTTCCATATTCAGGGATGCTACAATGGCCTTATGATCACTGATTCCCTGTTCTGCACATACAGAGTCGAAAAGTTCGGGTCTGTTTGTTATCAGTAGGTCCAAGATATTATCTCCACGAGTCGGTTCTCTGTTTAATTGCTCGAGGTAATTTTCGGATAGTGCACTCAGTATAATGTCACTCGATGCTCTGTCCCTACCACCCGTCCTAAACATCTGAGTGTCCCAGTCTATATCTGGTAAATTGAAATCTCCACCTAAGACTATAACATGCTGAGAAAATTTATGTGAAATGTATTCCAAATTTTCTCTCAGTTGTTCTGCCACTAATGCTGCTGAGTCGGGAGGTCGGTAAAAGGAGCCAATTATTAACCTAGCTCGGTTGTTGAGTGTAACCTCCACCCATAATAATTCACAGGAACTATCCACTTCTACTTCACTACAGGATAAACTACTACTAACAGCGATGAATACTCCACCACCGGTTGCATGCAATCTATCCTTTCTAAACACCGTCTGTACCTTTGTAAAAATTTTGGCAGAATTTATCTCTGGCTTCAGCCAGCTTTCTGTACCTATAACGATTTCAGCTACGGTGCTTTCTATCAGCACTTGAAGTTCCGGTACTTTAGCAACGCAGCTTCGACAGTTTACAATTACAATACCGATTGCTGCTTGGTCCCCGCATGTCCTGACTTTGCCCTGCACCCGTTGAGGCTGCTGCCCTATCTGTACTTGCCCAAGGCCATCTAACCTAAAAAACCGCCCAGCCCACGCCACACAACCCCTGCTACCCGTGTAGCCACTTGTTGCGTGTAGTCGACTCCTGACCTATCCAGCGGAACCCGAAACCCCACCACCCTATGGCGCAAGTCGAGGAATCTGCAGCCCACACGGTCGCAGAACCATCTCAGCCTCTGATTCAGACCCTCCACTCGGCTCTATACCAAAGGTCCGCAGTCAGTCCTGTCGACGATGCTGCAGATGGTGAGCTCTGCTTTCATCCCGCTAGCGAGACTGGCAGTCTTCACCAAATCAGATAGCCGCCGGAAGCCAGAGAGGATTACCTTCAATCCATAGCGACACACATCATTGGTGCCGACATGAGCGACCACCTGCAGATGGGTGCACCCTGTACCCTTCATGGCATCCGGAAGGACCCTTTCCACATCTGGAATGACTCCCCCCGGTATGCACACGGAGTGCACATTGGTTTTCTTCCACTCTCTTGCTGCCATATCCCTAAGGGGCCCCATTACGCGCCTGACGTTGGAGCTCCCAACTACCAGTAAGCCCACCCTCTGCGACCGCCCGGATCTTGCAGACTGAGGGGCAACCTCTGGAACAGGACAAGCAGCCATGTCAGGCCGAAGATCAGTATCAGCCTGAGACAGAGCCTGAAACTGGTTCGTCAGACAAACTGGAGAGGCCTTCCGTTCAGCCCTCCGGAATGTCTTTCGCCCCCTGCCACACCTTGAGACGACCTCCCACTCTACCACAGGTGAGGGATCAGCCTCAATGCGGGCAGTATCCTGGGCAACCACAGTCTTAGTTCGATCGGGGTATGCGTGGGACGAGCTGGCCATCCCCGACAAATCCCCGTCCGGACCCCCACAGTGATGCCCATTGGCAACAGCCTCAAGCTGTGTGACCGAAGCCAACACTGCCTGAATCTGGGAGCGAAGGGATGCCAACTCAGCCTGCATCCGAACACAGCAGTTGCAGTCCCTATCCATGCTAAAAACTGTTGTGCAAAGAACGTCTGAACTAATCTACAGAGAGTGCAAACAACTTGACACAAAATTTAAACGGTTATTAAAATACAAGATTGCCTAGTAAATGCAGTAATGCTGCGACTTGCGCACTGCTGACACACTGCTCGGCGGCAGAAGGAGACTACGCGATTTTACACTATTCAGGTACTAAAACGCGATGCTACAACTGTCAAATACTATAATACGCCAGAAATTTATGAAGTAAACAATGCAAGTACCAAAAACACGCAAAGAAATTAAGAATTAAACTATGTAACAAATGAGTGAGCTAGGAGTATACGACTTGCTGCTGCAGCTGCTTATCCAACGGCGGCAGGGAGCACACATCATTAATTTTTAAGGTTCACATGAACTATTATAGTGCCATGAGCAAATGCCAAACTCACCATTCTCCTGAGCAAAACAGCTGGCTTCCAGGAAGGTAACTTCTCTTTCAGCATCAAGGTCCTTCTTATTTCCAACCAGCAAAATAACTATGTTTGGACTGGCAAGTGATCGTGCATCTGACAGCCAGTCTGCCAAAGCATTGAACGAATCACGATTTGTGATATCGTATACAAGAAGAGCACCAGCAGCACCACGGTAATAGCTCCTTGTAACTGATCTAGAAAGAAATACAGCTTGTTGGTTTCATATTTCAAAAGTAAAATGAAGCTGATTAACTTAAATACAGGGTGTTACAAAAAGGTATGGCCAAACTTTCAGGAAACATTCCTCACGCACAAAGAAAGAAAATATGTTATATGGACATGTGTCCGGAAAAGCTTACTTTCCATGTTAGAGCTCATTTTATTACTTCTCTTCAAATCACATTAATCATGGAATGGAAACACACAGCAACAGAACGTACCAGCGTGACTTCAAACACTTTGTTACAGGAAATGTTCAAAATGTCCTCCGTTAGCGAGGATACATGCATCCACCCTCCGTCGCATGGAATCCCTGATGCGCTGATGCAGCCCTGGAGAATGGTGTATTGTATCACAGCCGTCCATAATACGAGCACGAAGAGTCTCTACATTTGGTACCGGGGTTGCGTAGACAAGAGCTTTCAAATGACCCCATAAATGAAAGTCAAGAGGGTTGAGGTCAGGAGAGCATGGAGGCCATGGAATTGGTCCGCCTTTACCAATCCATCGGTCACCGAATCTGTTGTTCAGAAACGTACGAACACTTCGACTGAAATGTGCAGGAGCTCCATCGTGTATGAACCACATGTTGTGTCGTACTTGTAAAGGCACATGTTCTAGCAGCACAGGTAGAGTATCCCATATGAAATCATGGCGGTGAATCGAGGAAGTACAGTACATACTGACGAAACTAAAATGAGCTCTAACATGGAAATTAAGTGTTTCCGGACACATGTCCACATAACGTCTTTTTTTTTATTTGTGTGTGAGGGATGTTTCCTGAAAGTTTGGCCGTACCTTTATATAACACCCTGTATAACAGATTGAATTAGAACCGCTGAAATGCAATGAGTGAAGTTAATATGAATGAAATTAAGGATGATGCATGAGGAATGTGATCTGCACATGGATGTCAGGATTGTGGCTAGGAGGGATGCTTCCAGTGGCTAGCTGTTAACAGTAGCCCAGACATGTGCCACCAATGAAGGTGAAAAAAGTCCTGTGCAGGAGAGGACTAATTTAATGGGAGATAATTTATTCTCTTATGGAAGTTTTTGTGAGAGAAGTGAGCGATTATTATGCATGAGAAAGAGTTTTAGATGGGAGTGTTGAAAAAAATGTTTTACTGTACTTTCTGACACTACAACCACAAGTTCTCTGAAGTATTTTATGGGCATATCACCAGCGAGGGAATGGATTATATGGAGGACTGTGGCTTACCCTTCCATGTATACTAACTGAACTAAAATCACTGAAATGGAATGAATGAAGCCAATGGAGATTAAACTAATGAATACGCAATGGCATGAAATCCATTCCAAAAAGGATGAATGCCTCTAATGATTCCTTCCTATTACTTCTGAATACTGTAGTTAGATACTATCCCACATGATATGCAGAAATTGTACCACTGCGAATGGGCTTTAGAGCAGACTCAGGAATGTTAATATCTCAGGAACATTAACACCTCAAACAAATCTGTTCAACCAGTGACGCTATTTGCACATACCCTGTGAGAGAACCTCTTCTTATAGTTTACTTCAATACACATAGTCATGGTCACATTGAAGTTGTTTATTTTTTGACGACCGTTTCGATTTCTAAGAAATTGTCTTCAGATCTTATATTCCTTCATCTACAATAAGAATAAACAACTTAAATGTGATCGTGGATGTGTGAACTGAAACATGTTACAATATTATAGAGATCGCTGTTTTTCCTGGAACAATGTTCCAAATCATTTTTCTGCTTGAAGTATTTGGAAGTAATAGAAAGTAACATCTGTGTCACTGAAAATTCGAAATGGCATTATAGGTGTGCCTGGAACAACTAAATGGTTACAGCAACCACTTGAAATAAACGGCACAGCGACCACTTGAAATAAATGGCAGAGTCCTGGTCTGCCACAAATTTTTGGGTGTCATCACATATTGAATAAAATTTCTGAAATGTTTTCACTGATTCCATTTCACACAACTGAATCTTAATTATAGTTCATTCCCTATTGACTCAGCCTGCAAAACAACTCTCATACCAGCAATGTACATCTCATGTAAGGATCATGAAGACAACATAAGAGAACACAGGACTCCTGTGGAAGCATATAAACAGTTCTATTTGTGAGTGGAAGAGGAAAGGAGATGGCTAGCAGTTGTACAATGTACCCTTGCCATGCCCCTATGATGGCTTGTAGAGTACATATGTAAATGTAGAATAAATGTTTACTATCAAACAGTTTATAGCAGCTAAGTAAATCACTAGGTGATGGAACATGTTGCTGAATACAATACTGATGACTATTTCCTTAACAGAGACTGTTGATCCTTCTTCAGATAAATAGCTACTTCGAAACGCACACGATGGAGACGGAAGATAAAGACGGACAATCGGACGGCTGTCTAAGTGTAGACACAGAAAGAGAGCAGGTTACCTGACTCGCTGAGGGCAGTGTGAGGCAGCCTGAAGCAGCATGGAAAATTTGTCTCTCTCATCTAATGAGGCAGCACACAATGGCAGCCAGGTGGCAGCACCAACTGGTGCAGAACCGTGCCTGCCGGCAAACCAGAATGTATGAGACATGGTTTGCCAGCTCTTGGTGTCACAGGTTGGTGATGCTCTGCATTAACAGAATCATGGTGCGCACCCTGCAACATTTCTCAAACAATTTTACAGAAACTATTCAGGGTAAACAAATAATTTTCATGTTACTTATAGCTTTGTATGTCAGCTTCATGGTGAAGCATCCATTATTTCATTAATGATCATAGTTATTGTGATTTTTCACATTTAAGTAAAACAATGCACAAATTCTAAAAGCTTGTAACGAAAGGTCACAATGATTTTGCATTAGGTGCATATTACATCATACATTGTTTTGTATAAAATTTAGCTAACATACCAAATTTTTATTTAGAACTGGGAGGAGGTTTCTATCTCCAATATCAAGAAAATTTGTTTTATGTAATAAACTCAGTCTCGAGCACATGCACCAGTTGGTTGGTTGATTTAAAGGAGAGGGGGAAGGGATCAAACTGTGAGGTCATCGGTCCCTTGTTCCTGGTAAAATAATTACACAAGGGAAAGAAGAAAAGAATGGAGACGTGCAGCACAATAACAGGAGAATGGAAGAACCAGAAGAACAACAGAAGGACAACCAACACTACTATGGACAAAACAGGAAAAGAAAACCACAGAGAGAAGCAAGAAACAGGTAGAAGGGATAAAAAAGAGAGCAGATGACCATGGCTGGCCAACCACTAGAATAAAAAGGAAAAGCCAGCCACTCTGTGACACATTAAAACATCCAGCCTAAAAGCATTAGAGTGGACAACACAAAGGGACAAAGGACATGCGTGAAAACTTATAAAACGTAAAACTAAATTAGCCGATGAGGCGTTGTCAGCTAAAATTAATGGCAACGAGTCCGGTAACTGAGGAGTCCATCGCAGGGCAGACAAAGACGGACAGCTCAACAAGATACGAGCCACTGTTGGCCGGGCGCCGCACCGGCCTCAGTAGCCATGTGTCACCCAAGCGGGGCCAATGCAGAGCTGACAGAGAACCACAGACTCCCTGCGAGATGCCCGTGTGGAGGACTTCCACACATTTGTAGTCTCCCCAGAGCTGCAAAACCTTGCAGCGTAGTACTGAATGTAAGTCAGTTGCTGAGAATCTGATCTCCATAAGAGGTTTCCACGTAGCCTGTTTGGCTACCCTGATGTCAAGTTCATTACCCGGGATTCCGCTGTGACCTGGAGTCCAGACAAACACCACTGAATGACTGGACTGTTCCAGGGCATAGATGGACTCCTGGAGAGTCACTACCAAAGAATGACAAGGGTAGCACTGCTCAACAGGTTGTAGGGTGCTCAAGGAATCAGTACACAGAAGAAACGACTCCCCAGGACATGAACGGATGTGCTCAAGAGCACGAGACTACAGCCATCAGGGAAGAAATGCTGTTCAATATGTCCTCCACGGACATATGCGATGCTGATGTGATTGTAAGTCATTGAGCCGTCAGTGTAGTGTAAACCACTTCATGGCCTCTGTACATGTTAAGAATCGAGAGGAAGTGGCAGCGGAGAGCCGCAGGGTTAAATGAGTCCTTAGGGCCAAGTGAAAGGTCGCAACCTAGGTGTCGCTGATGCAGCAGATGAACCGCCATGGGTGGGAGAAGGAGACAGTAATTTGGGATGCGTAGGAGAACTACAAACGTGTGCAACGTAACTGGCCAACAGTTGTGCACGCCTAAGCTGCAATGGAGGGACTCTTGGCCTCCAACAGGACGCTGGTCACCGGACTCGTCCTAAAAGCTCCTGTCGCTAGGCGAACGCCACAGTGGTGCACTTGGTCAAGTAAACGCAATGCTGAGGATGCTGCTGAACCATAAACCAGACTCCCATAGTGAAGGCAGGATTAAACAAGGGTTCTGTAGAGCTGCAGCAGCGTACAGTGATCTGCACCCCAGTTGGTGTTGCTCAGGCAGCGGACGGCATTGATGTGCTGCCAGCACTTCCACTTAAGCTGACAAGTGTGAGGAAGCCAAACCAATCGGGCATCGAAAACCAGTGCTAAGAATCGATATGTCTCCACTACAGTGAGTGGATCATCATTAAGATCAAGTTCTGGTTCCGGATGAACGGTATGAAGCCGACAGAAGGGCATAACACACAACTTGGTGGGGAAAACTGGAAACCATGGGCTAGAGCCCACGACTGTCCACTGTGGATGGCTCCCTGTAGGCCCTGCTCAGTAACATCAGTACTGCTAGAGCAGTACAAAATGCAGAAGTTGTCTGCATAGAGAGAAAGGGAGACGGACGGCCCTACAGCTGCTGCTACAACATTAATGGCTACTAAAAATACAGATACACCATAGCCCTGCAGGACCCCATTCTCCTGGATATGGGGGGGGGGGGGGGGCTATGGAAGGCACCAACTTGGACACAGAAGGTACGAAGCGACAGGAAATTTTGTATACAAATCAGAAGCGGGCCTCGGAGACCCTACTCGTATAATGTGGCAAGGATATTATGTCGCCACAGCATGTCATATGCTTTTTGTAAATCAAAAAGATGGCATCCAGGTGTAGGCGTCTGGAAAAGGCTGTTTGAATGGCAGACTTGAGTGACACAAGATTATCAGTGGTAGAGCGACCCTGTAGGAACCCGCCCCAACATGGGGCCAGTAGGCCACGAGATTCCAGGACCCAACCCAACCACCGACACACCATACATTCCAGCAGTTTACAAATGATGGTGAGGCTTATGGGCCAATAGGTATCCACATCAAGCATGGTTTTACCGGAATTGAGCACCGAAATGATGGTGCTCTCCCGCCATTGCGATGCAAAGATGCCATCGCACCAGATCCGGTTGAAGATGACGAGGAGATGTCGCTTGTTGTCATATGTGAGATGTTTCATCATCTGACTGTGGATCCGATCTGGGACACGAGCTGTGTCAGGGCTATGTGCAAGGGCACTGAGGAGCCCCCACTCTGTAAATGGGGAATTAAGAGGATTTACTGTGGCGTGTAGTGAACGAGAGGACTTTCCCTTCCAGCTGCTGTTTGACAGTGCGAAAGGCTGGAGGGTAATTCTCCGACGCAGAGGCTCGAGCATAGTGCTCAGCAAAGTGCTCGGCAATCGCAATGGTGTCGGTAAATAATACACCATTTATATTAAAACCAGAAACACCTACTGAGGTCTGGTACCCGAAAACACGTTTGATCCTTGCCCAGACTAGGGAAGGTGACGTAAGGCACCCAACGGGCGAGACTTATCTTTCCCAGCACACCTGCTTCCTTGTTTGATACGTTGGCAAATGGGGGCATGGAACCGTTTAAAGGTTATGAGGTGCTCCAGGGAAGGGTGCCACTTACACTGCTGTAAAGCTCACTGACACCCCTTAATTGCTTCAGCAACTTACAGCAACCATCAAGGGACTGCCTTTCGCTGGGGGCACCCTAAAGAGTGAGGGATCGCGTTTTCTGTCACAGAAACGATTGTTGTAGTCACTTGTTCAACCATCACATCCATGTTGCCGTATGGGGGAGATTCAACGGTGACATCAGAAATGAAGTTTCTCAGTCCACCTTGTTTAAAGCCCATCTGGACAGGCATCCATGGGCCTGAGGGGCAGTGACAGGAAGATGGGAAAGTGGTCACTACCACACAGGTTGTCATGTGCTCTCCAGTGGATAGATGGGAGAAGTCCTGGGCTGCAAATTGATAAATCAATGGCCGAGTAACCACCATGAGCCACACTCAAATGTGTAGCGGCCCCAGTATTTAAGAGGCAGAGGTCAAACTTAGACAGTTAAGTTCTGACATCTCTGCCTCGGCCAGTAAGCACAGTGCCACCCCACAAGGGGTTATGGGCATTAAAATCTCCCAAAAGTAGGAAAGGTTTAGGGAGTTGATCATTCAGTGCAGCTAATACATTCAGGGGTACTGCACCATCTGGAGGAAGATATACATTGCAGACAGTTATTTCCTGTGTCGTTCTTATTCTGACAGCCACAGCTTCAAGAGGGGTTTGAAGAGGCACAGTTTCACTACAGACTGCGTTTAGGACATAAATGCAAACTCCACCTGGCACTCGATTATAGTCACTATGGTTCCTGTAATATCCCTTATAGCCGCAGAGGGCAGAGGTCCGCATTGTCAGGAATCAGGTTTCCTGGAGCAATGCAGAAAGCAGGTGGAAAGCTTAACAGTTGCCGTACCTCAGCCAGGCGGTGGAAAAAACTGCTGGAGGGTGACGTCATCGTGTGACTGGGAAGGCACGAAACATTCAATGAGGCAGTTTACACCTTAGGTTTACCTGCTGCCACCAACTTATTGCCTGAGCAGTTTATATCCATTGTGTCTGAGGGTCTGGTGAGATTTAGGTCCTCAGCGGACGCCAGAATCTCCACCTCGCCGCTCCAAATTGGCGCGCAGCTCATCGTCCGACTGCAAAAGAAGGTCCCTGTGAAATCTAATACCCTGGACCATGTTTAAGCTCTTATGGGGCGTGATGGTTACAGGAACATCCCCCAGCTTGTCACAAGTGAGGAATGCCTGTGACTGGGCAGAGCATGCTGTTTTGATTGAAACTGACCCAGATCTAATTTTGGACAAGCCCTCCACCTCCCCAAACTTGTCCTCTAAACGTTAAATAAAAAACTGAGGCTTCATCGTCAGCTCTTGAACATACAAGGTACCGGGGCGAATAAGAGCTGCTGCCATCTTTAGCCTGACGTTCCTCCAATGGTGTGGCCAGGGAGGGGAACGATTTTGAGTCCTACTTCTGTGCGTTGAATTGATGGGCATTTACCCCTTGGCATACGTAATGAGTTAATGGCGCAGGCTGCGTTGTCAGGGGGCTACAACACAAGGTTACATGGCGGCCCCACCACAACGGACTGGCTACTGTGCTGGATATCACGTGCAACTATGCAAACAAGTCCATTATCATCGTTAGCGTAGAAAACGATTCTGCACATTTGATGGAAAAATACGCACCCAGGAGGGTGACCTCATCCAACAGTTGGATAATGAGCAGAAATGCAGACCCACGTGGACGAAGGATGCAGAAAGTCTCGGTGCATGATTGACACGATGCACATGTAAGGTGCCCTTCCCTAATTGGCTCGCTCTTCGGGAAAATTTTGAAAAATGGAGGTCAAACCCTCCAGGGGACCATCACATAAAGGCCAAAACGTGAGATTCCTTTTAGTCACCTCTTACGACAGATAGGAATACCTCAGGCCTATTCTAACCTCTGGACCTGCAGGGCGACATGCGCCAGTGATAAACCAGAATGAAATATTGATAACATCCCTCATATCTCACAAATGATCTGAGATATGGAAATGAGAGCATGTCATATGGTTAATATGTGAGAGTTCATTATCTGTTGGTGTACTGAAGTAACTATAGATTTTTTCAATGAAATAATTTAATTTTTAAGGACCATCGATAACTGGTGAAACATAAGTGAAGAAATTACACGTTTATTTTTATACCAAGGATGTGCTTTTTCATAAGCTGTTGACCAGGTATGGCCTTAGTTCCTCACTTAATAAACCGCTGTTTCAGGATTCTGTCACAATTGCATCTGCACTAGCATGTCAGTGAGGTGGTGGTGTGTAAACTCCACTGTATTTTGGCTCAAGAAGTAAATTTTAACATGCGAACAAGAAAAACGTAGGTTTTTAGTCAAAACTCACTACTGATGACATCGCTCAGAAGGAGAAAACTGGTAAGAAGTCTGGGGCAATTAAACCACTCCTGTTGCAATTTCAGTGGAATCCTGTAGCCCGGTGTGTTTTTTGTAATGAATAGCTGGTGCGGAAACTCAAAGAATTTTCTTTCTGCACTTCAATGATCTGAGAAATAAGAGAATAACAAAATTCACATCAAATAGCACACCATTGTTGTTACGGTGCAAAGTCAAGTGCCAGCTCACCAGTTGGGAACAATAGAGCGGAAAGGGCTGTGAAGGACAACAATGCGACAGCAGTGACTTCTATGAGAAGAGAACATAAGCACCGCACCTGACTGGCCACGACCCAGTTCTACAGCAGCGTCAAGGCTTGCAACTAGGACAGAAGCATCAAAGCTCATTACTTTGCTCGTACATTTTATGTAGCGTACACTTGGAATTATTGTACTGAAGAGATTTCTTATTTTGTTTGTCGCCCTTTGCTTGCAACAAATCTGTTTAACAGATAATAAAATTCATGAATACAATTTTTTTGAAAGTTGTCTTGATCTGAGAAAGCAGGTTTCCTGGACACCCCATATTCGACAAGGAGGCAGTATTCAACAACTGTTTTGATCCTAAGAGTAAAGGATTAAACATATTCATCTCGAATATCTTTTAGTTCATCAAAGATACTGATAATCTATTTTCCGCTTGACAAGTAGTGAACAGGATTCTACAGGTCATCAGAGTGACCACAACTTCAGAGTTATAAATGTATTATATTAACAAAAACTACTATTCCAGAGCCAAAAGGAGAATAGTGATATTCATAAAAACATGGTTAATTTATTTTATGAGCCATGTGCAACTACTCATCAACATGAGAATAGATTATATCCTTAACATATCAAAAGATATTTGAGATGAAACAGCTCAGCAATCACTTTCAATGGGGATACGAACAAAATGATTGTGCACCATGTACGGTGAATTCTTTTCATTTTTCTCAGAGCACAGATGTGCAGAAAGAAAATACCTTGGTAAATTTCAGTACCAGCTGTTCATTATTAAAAACACACTGGTTACAAACTTCTAAAAATGCAACAAAAGCAGTGATTTGTTTTTGCGTGACTTGTTAACCTTTTTTACTTGAGGGAAGTGGCATTAGTGGTGAATTTTGAGTAACATCTACATTTTTCTTTTCTTGCTGCCATGTTAAAATTTTCTTATTTTGCCAAAACACAGCAGTGTTTACAAATATTCATCACACTAGCAATCTAATGTATTTGAAATTGGGACAAAAGTGACAGGGGGGCAGACAGGTCAGTAGTTTATGAAAAAACCCATTCTTTACATAAAAAACCAAACATATCATTTCTTCACTTAAGTTACTGCACACACCACAGCAATTTTTGTTTCACCAGCTATCAATAGCCCTTAAAAATAACATTGTTTAATTGAAAAAATCTATAGTTATTTGAATAATGAGGCAGATAACGAAATTTTAGAAAAATACTCTCCTCTTTGTATACTATCATTTTCCACAATTTTGTTTCAATACCTCACACATTATGTGATACAAGGGATATTATGAATATTTCATTCTGGCTTTATCACTGGCATGTGCATGTGCACTCTAAACTGAGTGCGTGACAAAATCAATTATCTCAATATTGGAGACAGACACCTCATCCCAAGTCTAAAGAAATATTTTCAATGTGTCAGCTAAATTTCATATGCAGTAACATATGATGTAATATGCACCAAGTGCAAAATTATAGCAATCCCTATTTTTCATTGTAAACTTTTAGAAATTCATGCAGTGTCTTACTTAAATGGGAAATATCACAATAACTACGACCATTAATGAAATGACGGGCACTTCACCATGAAGCCAACATATAAAGCTGTAAATAACATAAAAATTATTTTTTACCAAATAGTTGCTGTAAAATTGTGTAAGAGAGACTGCAGAGCTACCCGAGTATGTGCACCTTTCTACTCATAATGGCAATGCTGCACCTTGACTCTCAGGCTAACCAGCCTTCTCTGTGTACAACCGTAGGAGCGTATAACTGCACTCGACAGAGCAGCGAGTCAGCATGCAGAATACTGACTGACTTTGTGTTCTTACACTAACACCTAAATTCAAGGAATCCACCTGTCATCACGATCTGTTTTATCCTGTACTACACACTGTTATCCCTTTTCTACTCTCCCAATTTTTCTCTTTCTTGTTTTCCTCTTTGCCTTTCCTTTCACCCTTCAATTTTTTTTTCCTATCTGTCATCCTTCCACAATAAAACAGTCATGGGAAGTGAATACCAGAATCAGCACAGGACTCCCTGCATGTAACAAGTATTTATAAGACAAGTGCAGGGCTCTGTGATTTCCCCTGTGTTTTAGGCTCTCTGGGGAAAGAGTTTGGTACAGAAAATCATGGGAGGGGGGACGGTGAGAGGAGCAGCAGTAACAGTTTTGTTCATAACCTCAACTACACAACTGAGGACGATGTCAAGCAGATTACTGAAAATGCTCTGCATTCTCATGTGAAGCAGAGAGAGAGAGAGAGAGAGAGAGAGAGAGAGAGAGAGATGCTGAAATTTTGATGACGTGTTCTGTTGAATGTGTAACAACAAGTGCGTGTGAGTGACCCGTTACCTCTCAATGTTGCACCAAACACTGCAGCACAGACTGCAGCTGAATGTTACTTGCATTACTAATTTGCTGAAGCATTCAGAATAATATTCAAACAAATGAAAATGGCTTATAAGGAAGTATTGGTAGAGGTAAATGCGCACACATAAAATTAAATGCTATCCATCGAGATGGATAAGAAACTGAAATAGCACCAGTAAGTAGGTAAGTTAACCAAGAAACTTGGTTATGTCTGCTTTACACTTAGAAATCTCTCCGATCGTGTTGACTCGCAGATGGGATTTCCTAGCACACTTTCACGCAATACTATGTGATGGTACAATGTCCTGAAGCAATGCAACTAAAGTAAAAAGGCAGTATGTACGCTACAGAAGTGTGTAATTAGAATATTGTTTAAAGTTGATAACCGAACATCTTGCAGAAGGCTGTTGGGATTCTTACATTCATGTGTTAATGCACTTACTCCCCAATGGTCAACTGTATTTGTGGTTAATAACATGATAATTTATCATGAACTATGAAAATCACAGCCACAATACTAGAAGTGAAATTAATTTCCACTAGATTGTGTGTACCCGTAATGTTCAGAATGGCATTTAAATTCTGTGGCAAGTAGACAGGAAATTACAAATCACCAGAAAACCAAAGTCGAGTAAAAGAGTACCTTATTAATGACTTGTATGACTTATTAGTATATTTGTACCTGAGGTTGCAAATTCCAGCTAATACTAACATTTGTATTATACAGATTTTTAAATTATCAAGTATATAGACTGTCTGTAATCAGTAATGTCTGCATGAAGTAGTAGTGAAACACCAAGTGAGTAGTGCAAGAGGAAGTAACTTGTCATTGTTTACTTGTTCCACAACCCTGAAGGCTTTGCTTCATGATGGGATTTGTGTGCGAATTAACTAACTGTAAAGACACTTGCCCCCCTCCTGTCTTGCACACTGTCATCATTTCACTGTGCTTCTCTAGCCAATATTCTGTTACCTCAAACCACCTGGATTTTATGTTCTCATATTACTGGTTTAGGGAAACCTCAGAAATACTTCTCTTTTGATGACATACCATCCAGATCATCAGTTATACATTTAGATTTAGATTTTTATGCATAGTTCAATGAAAGGTAATATTTCACTTGTGTGATGAATTTTTTTTTCTTCTTCAGTTAAATAATTTAATTTTAATTACAAAAGAGTAGCAATAGTCTCACAAAGTCCCATGTGTAAAAATTAAACTGAAAATAATTTTTGTTTCAATCATGTTCAACTTTCCATGCATATGATCACTGAGGAAGGGGGTAGAAACGTGAGAGAGACAAGCAATTTCCCATGCATTCGTAGAATAGTATTGAAGTTGTATTTTAATGTAGAATCCTGTTGACTTTGGATTGTGTTACAAACTATCTGCCATAAAAAGTGAGTAGCTCCGATGTTATGGCATTTTTATACATAAATAATGAATAATGGAATAAAATACATTACGAATAATGTTTATTTCTACTGTTGAGGATACATACTATGCAAACAGTTAGTGTTACCGAAATATTCTTAGAGTATTGTATAATATCTGATTTACAGAAACTAGACAAGTAGAGCTAGAAAACTGAAGAACTGTTACAAAAATAATACTTAAATGCTATGTTTGTGCAGAAATTCAGATAATTATTTCACCTGAATCTTTCTTGACCTGCAGTGTCCCATATTTGTAGCTTCACAGATTTTCCTCCAACATTCACTATTTTAGATCCAAACTCAACACCGATCGTGTGACTACTTTCATCCTTAACTGAAACAAATTTTATAATTATATTCTGAAACAGAAATTAAATCTCAAACATTTCTGTATGTGATGTTTATTGCAGTCACACTATAGTAACACTTGTATTTGTTTATTGATTTTTTTTAAAGACACTCTGAAAGGGGAGATCATGAAATATACGATTTAGACAGTCCAACCAGAAACAATTTCCATAGTTTCCCCAAATAAGAAAACTGAAATAAACACTTCTTTTTGCAGGAAATACCATAAGAGGAAAAAGAATGTGGTATGCATAGGTAATCACAAAATTTTTGTAACTTCTTACAAATTACAGTGCGCCATGAATGATAGAAAAAATTCAACATAACTTTCAATTCTAATGCTTTTCTGGGAACATGACTGACACAACTTTTCAACAGAAAACGATAATGAAAACGAGTGTACATGGTGCTCTGGGCCAAAGATTAAACACCACTGTTTCAATGTTTATTTTTTCTGTTCTTAGTAGTCAAACAGTGCTTCAACTAGGAAATTGGCTACCATTAATAATCACCATTGAAATCATGAACAGACTGCTATCTCCTTTTTCAAGAATACTTGTACAATTATCACTACCCACTTCCACTGGAAATGATGTCAGTAGTGAACACTTATCATGCAGCAGCAGCAACAACAAAACAGATATCTAACTTGCTGGATTTACTTTTACTCAAATTGTTATTGAAATAAAATTCATCACTGTAGGTGTAGGAATTATTAGTTCTACAAGGACTTAAAATGACCCTACAGTGCAATTATAACAACTTGCAACTTTTGACTTTACAGCCTGGTGGACAGGACAGGAAGTTATTGCTGACAGAACACCAACAATGACCCAGCATCCCCACCTGACAAATCAGGAAGTTATGCACACACTACACTGGGGTGATTAAAGTCATGGGATATCTCCTAACATCTTGCCTGACTTCCTTTTGCCTGGCGTAATGCACCAAATCGACATGGCATCTACTCACAAGTTGTTGGAAGACCCCTGCAGAAATATTGAGCCATGCTGTCTCTATAGCCATCCATAATCATAAAAGTACCGCTGGAGCAGGATTTTGTGCAGGAACTGACCTCTTGATTATGTGTCATAAATGTTCAATGGGGTTTATGTCTGGGTGGTCAAATCATTCACTCGAATTGTCCAGAATGTTCTGACATGCTGCACTCTCATCCTTAAAAATTCCATTGTTGTTTGGGGACACAAAGTCCTGAATGGCTGAAAATGGTCTCTAAGTAGCCAAACATAACCATTACCGATCAATGATAGGTTCACTTGAACCAGAGGCCACAGTCCAATCCATATAAACACAGTCCACACCATTATAGACCCACAAACTGCTTACACAGTGCCTCGTTGACAACTTGGGTCCATGGCCTCGTAGGGACTGTGCCACACCTGACCCTTACCGTCAGCTCTTATCAACTGAAATTGGGACTCATCTGATCAGCTCACAGTTTTACAGTCATCTAGTGTCCAACTGATATGGTCACAAGCCCAAGAGAGGTGCTGCAGGCAATGTAGTGCTGTTAACAAAGGCACTTGCATCGGTCGTCTGCTGCCACAACCTATTAAAGCCAAATTTTGCCACACTGCCCTAACTGATAGGTTCATCATATGCCACACACTGATTTCTGTGGTTATTTTACGCAGCATTTTCTTTTTTTTTTCCTGTTAGCACTGATGACTCCACACAAACACTGCTGCCCTTGGTTATTAAGTGAAGGCCATCAACCACTTTGTTATCCACAGTAAGACGTAATGCCTGAAATGTGGTATTCCCGGCACACCTTGGAATATAAATTTCCCAACAATTGCCTAGCGCCAACTACCATTCCATGTTCAAAGTCTGTCAGTTCCCATTGTGTGGCCATAATCATGTCAGAAACCTTTTCACATGAATCACCCAAGTGCAAATGACAGCTCTGTCCATGGTCCCCTTTTATACATTGTGTGCACGATACTATCATCATCTGTATATGTGCATATCAGTGTTCCATGACTTGTCATCTCACCTCAGTGTATTGCATGCCACTATTAAACAGTAGTATGTAGGGTTGAGTATCAGGCGTTTTCGTGCTCCTCAGCTCTCGTGAAACGTACCATATTGTGAATTCATCAGCTGTTGCTGTGGCCTAGTGTTTTTATATTAGCACTGTTTTAACAGTAATTTTGTCAAGTCCCAACACCAAGTTTTGTCATAAAAAAGATTATCTGAGAACACATTCACCAGCTTCTACAGGTATTGAGGGGAGTCCCTTTCCACAAAAAAGGCTGTGAATTTGTGTGCTTTTAGACTGAGCACTGCCAACTGGAATACAACAGTGGGGTGTTCAGTGTTATAAGTTACAAGAGTACTGGACAGAACAGTAACTGCACATAACATTCAAAACTCTACAGTGCTGAGAAGAGGAAATAATCAGGGAAGGAAGAAAGACGAGAATGATGAAGCATCATCAGACCATTCTCTCCTGGAAGCACGGGAAAAGGCTCTCCTGGAAGCACAGAAAAAGAAAAAAAAGGATAAAACAGATGGGTAACCAAGAGGAACACATTCAGCACGATGCAACATGAAGACATGCATACACTTATAATTATCATCATCATCATCATCATCATCATCATCATCATCATCGCAAGAAGTACCCTACATTAAACAAACTTCTTTTTAGCCTAAAAGAAACATAGTTGTTTAATGAAATTAAACTTGTCTCTTCAAAAATGTGTTCACTGGCTTGGTTCTTAGAATAAAAAGAGTACCATCAAGAAAACTGACAGACAGGCCTGGTGATACCTGTATCTGCATGCTGTGAGGAGCATTTTGTTCAAAGACATCATGTAACTTGACAGAAAGCACAGCAAAAGCAACAACCAAAGCACTGTTAGGAAAGCATGGCATGATAATTGGGCTTTACGCTACCTCAGCTCATGGCTTCATTCCAAACTGTTTATTAGGGTTCTGTTCTGGGAAATGAAATGAGTATTGTGAGAAAATGAATACCACAGTCTTTTACAGACTGGCTTTTTCATTTTCTGTTCCAAAATATCCCCCCCCCCCCCTCCGGCATCAATGAAAGGCTATTTTGTAGTTAGGGCAACCAAAGTTTAGATTATACATTATTACTGTACAGAAATTTTCAAAAATTCTGCAAAATAATCTTAATAAATCGTTTGAAAAAAATTGTGAAAACGAATGAAATTTATTCATGGTCACATTAGTTGTATACGGGATCTTTTATTAGGCAATGCACCATTATGAGAGCATATTCAGGTGAGAATCTGCGCCAGCTGCAGTGGCCGAGTGGTTCTAGGCGCTTCAGTCCAGAACCACGCAGCTGCTACGGTCGCAGGTTTGAAACCTGCCTTGGGCATGGATGTGTGTGATGTCCTTAGGTTAGTTAGGTTTAAGTAGTTCTAAGTCTAGGGGACTGATGACCTCAGATGTTAAGTCCCACAGTACTTAGAGTCATTTGAACCATTTTTGAGAATCTGTACTGAATACTTCTTTTAAATGAAAGGCTGTTAATACATAGTATATAACAGCAACAAATAGGTACAGGTTTTTACTCACCAATTTTTGCTTCATAAGGCTAGAGAGAATGTACGATGTCCCAATGTTCGAGTTGTGAACAGATTAAGTGCATTAGCTCTTAAAAGGTGGATCACTGAATGGCTAAACTCTGAAATTATACACCATAAGGCGAATGGTGAAAGTGTCACTACCCACGCTCAAATACAATACCTTGGAAACAAGAGCAAATCCCTGCAAATTAGAATATACAGGGCAGAAACAGTGGTAATTGATACTCCTGCTCCAATAAAAGGCTTAGGGAATGAGAAATAGTGGTAACAGACACTGTGTAGTGAAAGATACCACTGATTCAAGGTCTAAAAAGTTGACTCATTATTAAACGTAGCCTTAGTGAAAGAGGATTGCAGCTAGCACATACAAGATCTCTGCCAGGTGGATACAAACAGTTTACATAGATGATCTACAGACAAAAATGAACTGGAATTTTTTTTAACCGACTGTAGTCCAGCACAAACAGAAAGAAAATGGGGCAGCAAGTAAACACACATTAACCAGGAAGAATTGATAAGAAAAAACTTTTCAGAAAGTTACCAATTAAACTGTGCTAAACCTCTCAGCACACGGAACATGTTAGCTAATACCGATGTGGCGCTCTACAAATTTTATGACGTAACTTCCTGCTATTTCTAGTTGAGGAGCCATTTTGTCATGTGAAACACAAAATTTCTGCAATAGTACGCCAACATAAAGTAGAACCAACAGGAAGCAAGAATGGCTCCCAACACCACAAGCAGAAAGCAAGGTGCCATATTGAGTAGATGTCCATATTCGGTCGGTATTACGTTATATGTTACTCCCTATGAATATGTGCTGTTTCTAACCACCAGCACTTTGAATGTCACTAGAATGAGTCACCATTTGTACAATTTGCTGTAATAAAATGACTGGAAAGGTCATGTTGATGGTTAAAGGACTTTCATATTTAGTTATTTTCGCTTTGTAACTAGTGTATCATGACCCACTGAAGACTCATGAAAATTTGTTGTTCTTTAAAGATTTGTTATAATTAAATGTCAATAACATTTCAATGAACAAAGCATGTAGGAAACAGTTATAAAATTCGAGGTCACTGAAAGCTGAGTTTCATCATAGTGTAGTTGGTTGAGGCATCACGGCATGGAACTGATGGTGGAACAGTTCACATCATCCTGCATACAATCCCTCCTCTTCACATTTTCTAAAAGGTTGTGGGACTTTCCTATGAAATTAATAGAAATGATTTGTGTAATATTTGATGTTATGTACATGTAAGTGCACACTCTGTCAGGCACGAGTTCATTCGATTTGGTGAACTTTTATAGGCTGATATGGATATACCGGGTGACCAAAAAGTCAGTATAAATTTGAAAACTGAATAAATCACGGAAAAATGTAGATAGAGAGGTGTAAATTGACACACATGCTTGGAATGACATGGGGTTTTATTAGAACCAAAAAAATACAAAAGTTCAAAAAATGTCCGACAGATGGCGCTTCATCTGATCAGAATAGCAATAATTAGCATAACAAAGTCAGACAAAGCAAAGATGATGTTCTTTACAGGAAATGCTCAATATGTCCACCATCATTCCTCAACAATAGCTGTAGTCAAGGAATAATATTGTGAACAGCACTGTAAAGCATGTCCGGAGTTATGGTGAGGGACTGGCGCCGGATGTTGTCTTGCAGCATCCCTAGAGACGTCGGTTGATCACGATACACTTACGACTTCAGGTAACCCCAAAGCCAATAATCACACGAACTGAGGTCTGGGGAGCTGGGAGGCCAAGCATGACGAAAGTGGCGATTGTCATGCGCAGCCACTGACGTTTTGCTGTCCAGCGCCATTTGTCGGACATTTTGTGAACTTTGTTCTCTTTTTTTTTTTGTTATAATAAAACCCCATGTCATTCCAAGCATGTGTGTCAATTTGTACCTCTCTATCTACATTATTCCATGATTTATTCAGTTTTCAAATTTATACTGACTTTTTGATCACCCGGTATATCTTTTATTTTTGTCTATTCACAGATATTTAAGTTTTTATTTATGTATGTTACAGACAGAACAACATAACTAGCATGTTGTCAAGAAAGGAAATGTGCGTTTTAATAGAGCTAACATTGGAATTCTACACACATTGATTATCATGAACAAACTGCATAGTTTGTGAGCCAAATAAAGCCGACAACTGCTGCTGGAGACCACAAAACCATGTTAGCCAGTTTCTTCCCTGTGCCGATGGCACTGTGTCTCATTACACTGGATATCGCGTTTGCATGCAAGTCAACGTTAGCTGCCTCATCCCCTGCGACAACAGCTTTAAGACAGAGATGAAGGAGCTATGAAAGTTTAAAGTGGTCATCTAATGATAGGTTCTTGCACCAGGCTATTGAGAGTCCATCTAGTATGGTATCCATTACAGTGGGCTATTGTGACAGTCCCGCGGTAGAAGAGGTCACAGAGAGGCACTAATACGAACTGAACACAGGCTGAGCAGGCATGACGTGAAGTAAAACTAAGCACGAGCATGACGTGACATGGCACAGAGAACAGAATGCCATTTACTCTGTGAATAACTGAAAACTGAGAATCATATTACAGGATTAAATGATAAGTACACAAAGCAAAAGCACTGTGGTGATTGAATGAATTTGAAAGTATAAACAGTATGAACATTCTTTTTTTAATTTTGAAAAATATTTAATGTTCCTATATTAAGCAGGCTTTAAAACATCAATACATATCTGATATGCAAGATCTGAAGATGGGCAAGCGATGGGGGTTCGGGCAATCAAAATTAGTCAAAATGCTATGGTGTTTCAACTTAGTTTGGTTTTTCAAGGTGTGGGTGGGTGACTGCTTCAAAGATCTCATAATCTGCACTTCTAAAATGTTTAAGGTGTTCCCTTTGTTTTCTTTAAATGTTGTAGTTGTTGTTGCATCTTCAGTCCAAAGACAGCTTTGGTGCAGCTCCCCATGCTACTACATCCTGTAAAAGCCGCATCTCCGAGTGACTACTGCAACCTACATCCTTCTGAATCTGCTTACTGCATTCATCTCTTGGTCTCTCTGCATGATTTTTAACCCCCCCCCCCCCCCACCTCCCTCCCCCCACACTTCCATCCAGAACTAAATTGGTGATCCCTTGATGCCTCAAAATGTGCCCTTCCAACCGATCCCTTCTTTTAGTCACGTTGAACCACAAATTTCTCTTCTCCCCAATTCTATTCAGTTCCTTCTTATTTGTTATGTGATCTACCCATCTAATCTTCAGCATTCTTCTGTAGCACCACATTTCAAAAGCTTCTTTTCTCTTCTTGTCTAAACTATTCATCATGTATGTTTCACACTCAATACAAATACTTTCTGAAAGGACTTCCTGAGATCTAAAACTATACTCAATGTTAACAAATTTCTCATCTCCAGAAATGCTTTTCTTGCCATTGCCGGTCTACATTTTATATCCTCCCTACTTTGACCATCATCAGTTATTTTGCTTCCCAAATATAAAAACTCTTCAGCTACTTTAAGTGTCTCCATTTCCTCATCCAATTCCCTCGGCACCACCCAATTTAATTCAACTACATTTCATTATCGTCATTTTGCTTTTGTTGATTTTCATCTTACATCCTCTTTATGTAAAACTTTTAAATTATTCTCCATACCAGAAATTGTGTGTCCTGTTTTGTGCAAATGCGAAGCGATGGCAGACTTTGGAGTTGGCCAAACTGTGACACCGTGTTGTGTATCAGCTTGTAGTTCCTGGGTGCCAGCGGCCATGGCAAAAAATTGGTCATAAATATGGGTGGGTACAGCACTATCTACTTCCAATAATGTGGTTGACACATACATTTGGTGTCACAGGTTTTATTTCTGTAACTGCCAGGCACCCCTCACTGAATTAGTTATGAACAGTCCATCTCTTAATTAAGTAATTAAGTCTCCTTTGCTAGATATGCACATTCTGCACCTTCTAATTATATTATGATAGTCACTGTGCAATATAGCATAACTAACCTACAACAGTCTGACACACATGAAACGATACATGTGGCACTTTAATAAAAAGTTAATCAGCAATCATTGTTAATTGTCTTACTTCACAGTCCATTTTCTTATTCACAAAACTAAATCATTGCACCATTAAATCTTGGAACAGACTGACTTTAAAATGCCTTCAGGCTCAGTGCTTATATAGCTTCAAAAATGACTACCAAAGTTTCAGATTGTTAAACACATAATTTTGATAATTTACAATCTGAATTTTACATCTCAAATTAATTGTATATTGCAGAGAAACTGGTTTTGGTCTGAACATCATGTTAGAATAAGAGTGTCGACCAAAATAAGCCTTTTTGATGACAAAAACTTCAAAAATAGCTAAATAAACAGTACCATACATAAAAGTGTTAATTACCCAGAAACCAATTAAGTGCTGATGTTCCTACCAGGTTTTGAAAATTAGCTACATGAATACTTTAATAATTTCTATGGGTTTTACTTTATTAGCAATATAGTAATTACATCTGTTTACATGTAAACAATGCAACTAGAATAAGAAATAATTACTGTTCGTTAACTGAACTGATCTTTAGCAAAACTAGTTACTTGAAATGGTACAAATTAATTAGGAACTTATTCTGACTAATTGGTATTCCCGTTTAAAGGCTTCCTGCAAAAGCACTACGCTATTGAATTGGTACAAGAGCAACCCAAATGCGGCCTTTTTATATTTCCCCAGATGATTAAATGTCTGGTGTAGTGTGTTGTTAGTGAATGGTTTGCAGACAGTATCGAAAAGAAAGTCCTTTAAGGTAATGAGTAAACTGAGGTACGAGAGCGTACCCTCCACATTATGTGCAACGGTAAATTGGATATTTTCCTGATAGGAACATAACTGGTTAACAAAAGTGTCACAATTCACGTATGAACCATTATACAACATAAAAGAGTCACCTACATAACGGTACCATGCCATAATCTTTCCTGTACACAGAGGGGACTGTTGTACATATCCACATTTGACGTCAGTCATATAAATATTATCAAGACAGTATGCCAGGGGTAAGTGTACAGTGAGTCCCTTATCCCTTTCTTGGAGAAAAGATGGACTTCCAAATTTGAAACAATTATGCTTTAAGACTAGGTCAGGCAGTTGTAACACCTCATCTACGAGGGTAATCCCAAAAGTAAGGTCTCCTATTTTTTTATAAGTGCAGAACTCTGTTTGCGTAGCAGTTGGTCACACTGTTATGAACGCGCTGTGTGTAAACACGCCCACACCGTGCTGAGGTGCTCAGTCTTGGCTTGGCAGCTGTTAAGAATGGAGCTCTCATAGGATGTTGCCGCCAAGTGCGAATTGCGTGCAGTTATTTGGTTTTTGAACACAAAGGGCACTGCGCTGATTGAAATCCATTGCCAATTGATGGAAGTGTATGGTGAGTCGTGCATGGATGTCAAAAATGTTTGTAAGTGGTGTAGAGAGTTAGCAGCTGGTCGGACCGAAATTCACAACAAACAAAGGAGTGGGAGAACACCAATTTCTGAGGAGACAGTGTTGAAGGTTGAGCAAAGCATGCGTGAATATCAGCAGATCCCTGGATGATCTCTGCATGCTAGTTCCTGAGGTTTCCCGAAGCACTGCTCACAGAATTTTAACGGAAACATTGAACTACTGGAAGGTGTGCACAAGATGGGTGCCTGATATGCTGACTGAGGATCACATGCGGCAACGAGTTGATGCTTCCCACGCATTTCTTCACCGCCTTGCAGCCGAACAGGACAACTTTCTGGACTCAGTTTTCATGGGTGACGAAACCTGGGCATACCACTTTACACCTGAGACCAAGCAACAATCATGCCAGTAGCGGCATCCTTCTTCGCCAAAGCCACGGGAATTCAAACAAACACAGTCTGGTGGTAAAGTCATGACAACCATTTTTTGGGATCGGAAAGGGGTATTGTTGGTCGACTTTATGCCAACTGGGGCCACAATTAATGCTGATAGGTACTGTGAGACTCTGAAAAAACTCAAATGGGCAATTCAGAACCGGAGAAGAGGAATGTTGAGCAAGGGCGTACACATTCTCCATGACAATGCTTGCCCACACATCACTCAGCACACTGTTGCTCTCCTGCAACAGTTTCAGTGGAACAATCACCCACCCATCCTATAGTCCTGACTTGGCGCCCAGTGACTATCACCTGTTCCCTAGGTTAAAAGAACATTTGGCTGGAAAGCAACTCAGCTCCGACGATGAGGTGAAAGAAGAGGTTCATAACTTTCTGAACAGCATGGCGGCAAGCTGGTATGACATGGGCATACAAAACTGCCACAGCGTCTACAAAAATGCATCGACAGAAATGGTGATTATGTCGAAAAAACGCTAAATTTTCAAGCTGTAAACTGATGTACACCATTGTAGAAATAAACAGGTCTATGTACTTATAAAAAAATAGGAGACCTTACTTTTGGGATTACCCTCGTATTTCATCATGAGGGCATCTACCACAAGTCTGTAAATTACTAGATATGATTTCGCAAACTTGGTTGGTCAGAATGTTAGAGTACATGTTTTTGATATTGAGAGAAATCACACTGGTACTTGTAGGAATAGATATCTGTGACCGATTAGAAATTAAATGCTACCTATTGCAGGTTGTATATTGGATAGGACGTTTGTTGTATTTATTTAAATGCTGCCTGACAAACAGCACTGCCCAGGAATTCATTTTGACAATTTTCTAAAAGAAATGAAAACAAAAAATGAAACTGTATTGGTAGTGTACAGTTTCTGTATGCTGGGTGCAGCTGTTTCATGTGTCTGCAACACAATTTTGTAAATGTCGCTATGGCAACACCTCTTCATACCTCTATAGATAGCTATTATTTTTGCCTAAAGCCATTTGCACTTTGCAGTTGAAAGCTGTCAAAAGTGGTGCCATGTTTCTGGGATTTCCTTAAACTGGCTAAACTGTGGGAGTGTCGTGGTAGTAAAGAATACATGTATTAAAACTTCATGCACCATGAGGCATTTTTTCATGCATCTCAGTGTTTATGATGTCAAATCTTTTGAACTATCTGTTGTACAACAATATATTTATATAGGTACATTCAGTGGCATGTGTGGATACTGTCTGTGAAATATATTACAAATATTGTTAGTAGCAAAGAAGTAATAAATTTAAACGTTAAGCATGATGAAACAGTTTTCCACACATCTCATTGTTTACGAAGTCATATCTCCTGAACCATGTTAGGTTGGTGGTTCTTACCCCAACATCTATTGTTGCCTGATAGTAAGGGTTGGGTTGAAACTGATCCTGTGGTTTAGGAGGATATGTGGAACACACACATACATCCAACCATTTTTATAGTAAATATGGATGTTGACAGTATTTTTTCAGATTGGCATCCAACTATATTTTTGCATTAACAACTGGGAGACTACTTGAGAGCCTGCAACCAACCTGTCTGCATGCTAGACACACTGGACATAAACTTGGAGTTATCGTCTGTGGTGTGGTTTTGTATGACAACTGGAGCACTCTTGTGGTTATCCCAAACACCCTAACTGCAAAACTGTACGTCAATCTGGTAATTCGACCTGTCATGGAGCCATTCATGAACAGCTTTCCAAGGGGTGCTTTCCAATAGGATAACACTTGCCCACATGCTGCTGTTGGAGCCTAACATGCTCTACAGAGTGTTGACATGCTGCCTTAGCCTGCTTGATCACCAGATCTGTCTCCAGTCAAGAACACATAGAACATCATTAGATGACATCTCCGGCATCATCCATGAACGGCACTAACCATCCTTGTATTGACCAACCAAATGCAACAGGCATGGAACTCTATCCCACGAACTACTGACATCCGGCACCTATACAGCACAATGCATGCACATTCGCATTCAACAGTCTGGCAGTTTCACCAGTTATTAATGTAACAGCATTTCACATTTGCAATGGCTTACTTTGCACTTAAATTAACCTGTGATCTTACAATGTTAATCACTTAAATTTGTTACCTACACTAATTAATTTCTGAAATTACTCTACATTATTTTTTGGTGCCGAGATTTTTTCTATCAGTGTGTATACACACTGTCCCAAAGTGTAGGGCAGAAAGACGGCATCAAGTGGAGGAATTTGAGTATAGGATCTAGGGGTCACAGCTGGATATTTACGGCTCTGCGCCAGTATGAAAATGGTGGTCAGTCTGATCATTTGCTATGACATACTTATGTTAATTGAGTGGTGGGAAGTCCATGTACACGAGCATACTCATTTTTTATTTACTTCAACCTTTTTGGGACATAATTAAACATCAAACATGGACATATGATTGCTTTCATTTCTAAAGAAGTGTTATAGGGTGTGTCAGCTAAGTACAAAACGTGTATGTGATGCATTACAGTTTTCATGTTCTCACTGTGATCATTGGTTAGTCCAAAAATTTCACCTATGTACATATTTTCTGTGAGTTTATTTCATTTTGTGTAAAGATGTCTATATGTCAGATTTCCATTACATTCCTGTGGCACCGAAAATATCCAGCTGCTACCCATAGTTCCTACATTCAGAATCCTTTGTTTCATGCTGTCTTTCTGCCCTACACTTTTGGCCATATATTCAGTACAGATTATCACCTGAAGCTGCACCAATAATGGTGCAAAACCGGTTGTGTTGCCTAAAAAAGAACCTATACACAGCTAATGTGGTCTTGAATAATTTTTATTCATTTTCAAAAAAAATTGAAATGACTTATGAAGCAAATGGAAACTAGATACAATGAAAGTTTGGAGCATAATCAGACTTCATCCATAACATGCCTATTTCAGTTGAATTGAACTTCAATGGGCTGAGGAGAAAAATAGTGGCAAGGAACAATAAAATGTTTATTCTTAATGAAACAGAAATGCTGACAAAAGAAGCTATTGGTAATGTCACCCCACGTGACTCATCTCAAACTGTGAACATACTAAGAAGGTGGTTGAGAAAACATCAATCCACGAAGGATTGCTGGAAGATGTACGAGATGAACATTTCTATCAGCTCCAGCACCAGTACTGATCGGAGAAAGAACAGTGATGATCTGTCCAAATTGTGCTGTTTTCATCATAATCTTGTGTATTTACGAAATACTCATTGATGTAAATGTCCTACTTGGTTATTAATATAATAGAGGGAAACATCTCACATGGGAAAAATATATCTAAAAACAAAGATGATGAGACTTACCAAACAAAAGCGCTGGCAGGTCGATAGACACACAAACAAACAAACACAAACGTACACACAAAATTCAAGCTTTCGCAACAAACTGTTGCTTTGTCAGGAAAGAGGGAACGAGAGGGAAAGACGAAAGGATGTGGGTTTTAAGGGAGAGGGTAAGGAGTCATTCCAATCCCGAGAGCGGAAAGACTTACCTTGGGGGGAAAAAAAGGACAGGTATACACTCGCGCGCACACACACATATCCATCCGCACATACACAGACACGAGCAGACATTTGTAAAGGCAAAGAGTTTTTTGCCTTTACAAATGTCTGCTTGTGTCTGTGTATGTGCGGATGGATATGTGTGTGTGCGCGCGAGTGTATACCTGTCCTTTTTTTCCCCCCAAGGTAAGTCTTTCCGCTCTCGGGATTGGAATGACTCCTTACCCTCTCCCTTAAAACCCACATCCTTTCGTCTTTCCCTCTCGTTCCCTCTTTCCTGACGAAGCAACAGTTTGTTGCGAAAGCTTGAATTTTGTGTGTATGTTTGTGTTTGTTTGTGTGTCTATCGACCTGCCAGTGCTTTTGTTTGGTAAGTCTCATCATCTTTGTTTTTAGATCTACTCGGTTATTAGTTATCCATGCCTCAATGATGTCCAGTTTAATGACCATGTGCCACAATATAACCATAAAAATAAAATGCTGGCATGAAGAAGACAAACAAGCATATAATAAAAGGACGGAAATAATACACACAATATTGAACTGGCAAAATATTCATTGTCTCAACTTCATCTATGGCATGTAAAGAACTGCTTAAAATCTACAAACAGCATTCAGATAAAACTTATATAACGTGTTTATAAATATGAATCCTTTGTTTGCAGATATAGTAAATAATGAAAGTAATGTATGTGTTAATCATTATTTATGGCACTCATGATTAAATTACAGACTTTTCTCCTGAACAATGATAATGTGAACACTTTGTGGATCAGAAAATGTGTATTTCTGTTGAATGTTGAAATATATGCAAACGAAGCATGGTCGACTGTAGCACAAATGAAAAGCAGACACTACATTGCCACCTTTTGGACTTTTAGGTAGTCTTTTTGTTAGGAGAGTGAAGACTGTATGGAGAGCTGCATGCTACCCTAAATGTACTATACATACGAGGGTAAGTCAATTATTATCCACAATTTAGTTATATTTTTGTTTATTTTGGTAGTACTGTCATTTTACATTGATGACACATGCTTTGTTTATTTGTTGTTATATCTTTGCAATTTTCGAGCAGCTACGTTAGTTTCGTTATTGCTGTCGTGCTGTTAATCATGGCTGCTCCGCTGACTATTTGCACCAATGAAGAGCAACGTTCAGTGATCCACTTTTTGTGGTCGGAAGGTGTATCAGGGGCCTAAATTCATCTAAGACTTTAGGTACAGTACAGGAACAGTGTTTTGCCACAACGGAGTGACTACAAATGGATTCAAAAAATCTGAAATGGTCACACAAGTGTTACGCACAATGAAGGAGCCAGATGACCATTTTCCACCATAAATGAAGAAACCAGTGTTCACGTGAAATGATTCTCTTAGACAGATGATTAACTATTGACAAAGTGGCACATCGTCTGCAAATTAGTCACAGTTCTGCCTTGAAATCATTCCCAACAGACTTGGGTTTCATAAAGTTTGTGCAAGATGGGTCCCAAAACAACTCACACAGTTGCATAAGCAAACACACTTGGACATCTGCAAAAAACATTTGGATCACTATGGTAATGAAGGGGACAACTTCTTAGACAGGATCATTACTGGTGACGAAACATGGATCCATCATTACGAGCCGGAAAGTAAACGGTAGAATATGGAATGGAAACATCCAAATTTGCCATGCAAGTAAAAGTTCAAGATCCAATCATCCACAGGAAAACCGATTCTTACGGTTTTTTGGGATGCACAAGGTCCAGTACTGGAATGTTATGGGGAAAGGGGCATAACAATAAACAGTGTACATTACAGTGAGATGCTTACTGCCAGGCAAAGCTTGCAATTAAAGCAAATGCCGAGGATTGCTGTCAAAAGGTGTTGTGTTGTTATATGACAATGCCCGTCCACATACTGCTGCCCACACTGCTGAAACGCTCCAGAAACTCAAATTTGAAATACTGGATCATCCTCCATATAATCCTGATCTTGCTCCTTCTGAATATCACTTGTTTTGTCCCCTCAAAGAGGCATTAAGGTACAGTCAGTTTGCCTCGGACAAAGCAGTGAAAGAAGTGGTGCATTCCTGGCTTGCAGCTCAACCGAGAATCTTCTTTTATGGGGGCATCAGAAAGCTTGTACAATGATGGACCAAGTGCGTTGAAATGCAAGGAGACTATGTCGAAAAATGATGTTCTTGGAAGTTTCCTATTTAATTACAATAAAATTTTATAACTACTTTGCAGACAATAATTGACTTACCCTCATATAAACATTTGCAGTCTGCAATGGCAAATCACGCAGAATATCACAGTTGTTTATGTGGAGAAAGTGAAGGGCATCATCATTCTTAATGATATCCCTCATGCACAGCAACCCTACAGTTATGTGCAGTGACACAATGTACCATATTGAGTGAGATGATGGATTGTTGACAGAAGTTCACACGAGTCAAATACCAGTGATGGTGACTTTTCAGTGTGGCTCTAATGAAAAGTGTAACGTTTTCTATTTACCTCCTCTTATTGATGATTACCACACATGCTGTAGACCTACATCAGAAAAGTATTATTTTAGCTCTTGCAGAACATAATAAATATGAAGGAGAAGCATAGGACAGACAACCCAGCAAATGGAAAATGTGTATTATGAAGGCTCATAGAAACAGTGAAAAAAAGCTAAGACAAAGTGTTTAAATGACACTCCTGTGCACAATGATAGAAGTGTTATGAAATGTTGCATCCCACAACACACACCACGTACGCAATAATTTTTGTCCGATGTGTAGGAAGATTACAATTTCATACATGTATACCATGGAAACAGTTACGATTTGTAGTTTCCGAAATAGTGGGCGACAAGATTTTATTTGTTGTGCAGTACACATGTATCTGATAATTGTCTTTTGCAGTTTCAGTACTTGAGGTATGCTATTTGAACTTCTCCAGAAAATTATACCATATCTAATGACAGATTCAAAATAACTATGACATGCTATTTTTCGTGTACTCAAGTCAATGGAATTCACTAGTATTTGCATCGCAAATGCAAAACTGCTTCATTTATTTGAGAGGAAGTCAATATGTGTATTCCAGCTTAAGTTCTTGTCCACATTTAGTCCAAGAAATCTGATCGTGTCAACTACTTCCACAAGATGATTGTTATGTCGCATTTTAAGTTTGACACAATTCAAATGTTTGGTTTTGAAATGTACTAAATGGGTTTTTGCAATGTTCAGTTTCAACCCATTTAACTGGAACCAGTTTCCTAATGTATCCAGGGCGGTTACGATGCAGCTCAGAACTTTTTTCTGCACCGTCGTCATCAATTAAAACAGAAATATTATCTTCAAACAGAACTGATGGGGTATTTACCTATTTGGATAAAATGTTTACACAGAATAGGAACAGGATTGCCCAAAATGGGGCATTGAGGCACATTTTGTGATACTGTACACAATTTAGAATAATAATTCACTGCATTTGAAGTGATAGCTACCTTTAGTTTTCTGTTGTGCAAGTTGCCCTTAATCCCATATTTATCTAATTTGGATATAGGCATGGCATGGTTCACAGAGTCAAACACTTTTGTAAGATCACATAAGATACCAGCAACTTTACTCCCCCGATCCAATCACTTGCATAACTTTTCAGAAAAGTTATTCACTGCATCCATAGTGTTTTTTCCTGATTGAAATCCAAGTTACTTACTTATAATTATATTTTTTTACAGTAAAATTTTTGATCTGGTTTGCAACTACTTTAACATGTTCGATAGGACTGGAAGAGTACAAATAGGGTAACAGTTTCTCATGTCTTCCCGCAACCCTTTCTTGAACAGAGGTCTGTCTTTGGCATACTTCATCAAGTCAGGAAAGCATCCCTGCTCAAAAAGATTGATTATTTTAGTTTGAAGAGGTGCTGGTATGTCATACGCTGTTTTAATCACTTTAGTGGGTATTCCAGCCCACCCAGAAGAGTTTTTATTTTTTAATGATAACATAACATTTTTCACGTCCTTTATTGTGACTTTTTTAATAATCCGTGAGATACTTAGCTTCTTGGTGGAGTACAAAGGGATTTACTTTACTCTGATGCATCAGCCTCTGACTTGCCACCTTTACGAAGAATTCACACTCTGATATTTGAGCTGGGTTTACACTAAGGCTACCATCTGCTTTAATACTTTATATTTCATTACACCTAACTAAGATCTGACAACAGACCACACTGCTTTTGTCTTATTTTTATATTATACAATGAAGTTACTGTTTGCTATTTGTTTGGCTACCTTAATAACTTTTTTAAAATATGGGATTAAAATGTCAAACATATTCCGTAAAATGTCTGTTTTTATTATATTTTAGTTCATTGTGGAATTGCCTCTTCCTGGTAACAGAAATTATTAAACCCTAAATTATCCAGTTAATTTTGTTACATGTAGTTCTAAGTGGAGAAGTAAGTATCATTAAAGCTTTCAAGACAGCTACTTAAAAATTTGCAAAGGTATTACAACTTGAAACACAGCTGTTGTAAGGCAATTCATTCTCTCTTAACTTATTAATAAATGTAGCTGAATTTTTTTCAGCAAAGTTCTTTTTCAGACAGCTTTTGTTACATGAAATTTCTTTGCTAATTTTTGGTAGTTCAATGAATAATGCAGAGTGAACCCACATGCCTAAATCTATGCAAAATTTATAAACATCTTCAAATACATAATTTGTTAAAATGTTATCAATAAATGTCACTGACTATTACAGCCAGTTTTGACAGAATGGCAAGTAAAGACATTCGTGCTTCAAGATGCTGAGACACTTAACATTTTCTAAAGATTCAGCTTCAACACATAGTTCTCTCATAGCCTCTGTCAAACATTTGTATCGACTTATTTAGGAACAATAAGCTTCACAGTTCTTGACTACTCTCCCTGATGCTCTGCTCCCCCCTTCCCCTCCTCTCCGAACCAAATCTCACGAGTGACGAGTCATCAGCTGAAAGCACCTAATTTCAGACACATGAAGTGTCTTGTGGTGATGCATGTGCCTATCTGCAAGCAGGTATAAACAAGGAAAAGAAAGAAACAAACAAAAAGTGAGAGATTTAATGAGTAGTGCTTACAGTAATGAATTATTTTGAATAACAATAATAATAATAATAATAGATGGGAAGTGCAGAACTTTCTTACTGATCTTAACATACTTCTCACTTTTCAGTACAGTATGTGTCTGCAGCACTTGTGGGAGATATGGGCTCAATTGCACATGTTTACTGTATTTAAAATTTTCTGAAAGTTTAATAGCCCGCTGCTAGACATTAATGAAATAAGCAAACCAGACCAAAAATTGGTCACCCCACAAGAGAAATCACACTAATGCCATGTAGCATCACCTCTAGCCTTAATTTGGGGAAGAAAAGAGTTCTCAAGTATACTCGAGTATGGAATATCTAACTGAATCCGGTCATTGATGATTACATCCCACAGAGCTACCACATTGCACGGATGTTGGTTTCTATGTTTCACTTGTTGTTCCAAATAGTACCAAACATTTTCGACAGGATTAGGATCGGAAGATTTAGTGGGCCAGTCGAGGTACAACACAGTACCTGAATGTTTGTCAAACCAGGAAGCTATTTGTGCAGCCCTGTGGCCCTAGTAGTTATCTTGGAAGACAGAAATATCTGCAGCATACTCATTGTGAAGATGTTATAGAAAGCACAACACTGTCACCAACCTAGTCATCAGTTGAGGAATAACCATAACACAATTCATGCACCGCTGGTTAAATGTATCATTGGGCTGTCAGTGCACTCAAAATCTTCCAGCATTTTACAAGGCACAAAATTGTGACTGGTAGGATCCCATTATATTCCTCCAGTCAGCAACTTCCCAATTTTTGTACTGTCTGGCCCAATCAAGACATCTACATCTACATCATACTCCGCAAGCCACCTAATGGTGTGTGGCGGAGGGTACTTTCGGTACGACTATCTGATCTATCCAACCCTGTTCCACTCGTGAATAGTGCGTGGGAAGAATGATTGTCGGTAAGCCTCTGTATTGGCTCTAATTTCTCGAATTTTCTCCTCGTGACCAATACACGAGACGTATATGGGGGGAAGCAATATGCTGTCAGTCTCCTCTTGAAAAGTGCTGTCCCAAAGTTTCAACAGTAACTCTCACCGTGATGCACAATGCCTCTCTTGTAACGTCTGCCAGTGGAGTTTGTTTAGCATCTCTGTAATGCTCTGTCACCAGCTAAATGATCCTGTGAAGAAACGCGCTACTCTTCATTGGATCTTCTCTATCTCCTCTTTCAGTCATACTCGATAGGGATCCAAGGTAGATGAACAATACTAAAAAATCGGGTGAACAATTGCCTTGTAAGCAACTTCTTTCATGGCCGAGTTACATTTCCTCAAGATTTTTCCAGTGAATCCGAGTCTGGTGTCTGCTTTTCCCACTATCTGTTTTCGTCTTAGTTGAGGATCAGGATTCGGAAAAAATTCTCAAATCTGTGATCAGTACCTTAGAAACTTTGTTTCAGCTAAATGGGTTGAACTAAACATATCTAAGACTCACATGATGCATTTCAAAACCAAGCAGTCAAAATGTGAACAGATTAAGATTGATAGAAGCCTCTTGAGGGACCTAAGGATTCTAGAATGAAATTTTCACTCTACAGTGGAGTGTCCGCTGATATGAAACTTCCTGGCAGATTAAAACTGTGTGCCGGACCGAGACTCGAACTAGGGACCTTTGCCTTTTGTGGGCAAGTGCTCCACCAACTGAGCTACCCAAGGATTCTTACACTTACATGCCAACACACGTATATTATAATGTTGTTTGTGGTTAATAACAACAATGAATTTAGGATGAATTCAGCATCATCAGTTTGAGTACATTATTTAAAATTTGTTGTCAGTATGCTTTACAGAAGTAGCCAGCCATGGTTGCTTCTGTCAATGTACAACACGATTCATTCACATCCCATTATTACAGAACACAAGGTGTGAATGAATGAATTTATGGCTAATAACCAACAAATAAGACAACTTCATTCAAGGTGTGTCAAGGTCATGTCTACATCTATAGTCTGTAAGCCACCTTGCAGTGTGTGGCCAAGGGTACTTTGTATACCACTGTCATCCCCCCCCCCCCCCCCCATTCTTGTTCCATTCGAGAATGGTTAGCTGGAAGAATGATTGTTGGTATGCCTTCATCTGGGCTCCAATCTCTTATTTTCATGGTCTTTTTGCGAGATATACGTAAGAGGAAGCATTATATTTGTTGGCTCTTTTAAGAATGTATGCTCTTGGAACTAGCAAACCATACATTGACTCTCTCTTAGCATCTGCCACTGGAGCTGGTTGATCATCTTCATGGTACTTTCATGCTCACTAAATTAATCTGTCATGAGACACACTGTACTTCTTCAGATCTTTTGTATTTCCTCTATCAATCCTATTTGGTACGGATCCTAATACTGACGAGTATTATTCAAGTACTGGTTAAATGATGGTTTTGTAAACTACCTTCTTTGCTGGTAGACTACATTTTCATGAAGATTCTTCCAACGAGTTTCAGTCTGGCATCTGCCTTTCCTCAATAATTTTTAAGTGCCCAGAATGAGCACAGTTTTAATCTGCCAGGAAGTTTTAATTTTTAAGTAGTTGTCCCACTTTAAATCGCTCCATATGCATACTCCTGGACATTTTATATACATAACTGCTTCCAGCAATTGATCTGCAATTGCATTATCATACAGTAATAGGTCTTACTGTCTATGTATATGCAATAACTTACATTCCTCTGCGGGTCTTCCTGAATTTTACTACAATTTTCTAGCCTTATCATTGTTCTGTACATAACAGCATCATCTGAGAAGAGCCTCCTGGAATTTCTGATGTCGCCTCATACATATTTTATTGTGGAAATTATGGACCTATAAACCCCCCCCCCCCCCCCCCTGGGATACGCCTGAAGTCACCTCTCCCTGGAGAATGGCATGCTGGGTTCTGTTTGCTAGAAACTCTTCAGTCCAATCACATATTTGGTCTGGTAGTCAGTACACTTGTATTTTGTTCATTAGGCAGTGCGGGACTGTATCCAATACCTTACAGAAGTCAAGCATCCACCTGGGTGCTGGTATCTACTGCCTCCTGGGTCTCGTGGACAAACAGAGCGAGATGAGTTTCACACAGCTGTTGTTTTCAGAACCAATGTTGAGTCCTACAGGGAAAACTTGATAGTCCTCTTTACTGATATGTCGTGTCTCCACCTTACAGAGCTGATTGCATACAACAGACTGGCACATACAAACCATTTCACTGATATGACTTACGTCTGGGGTGGTGGGTTAAATAATTGCCTGGTACCAGTACTGCACCATCTGTGCTGGTCCAAAGTGACCAACATGTTTTTAAAGTGGTGAGTTGAATAAAGACCAGTGGAATTGTTTTGAATAATGAAGATGAACAACTGAACTGAATACTGTCCTGCATTAAGAACTGTCGTGGAATTTGTTTATTTTGGTGACAACAAAAATTCATATTAAAATTAGATTGGCATTTGAATTTCACTTCTCCCAGATATATATCCTATGCCCCACTGTTTTCATTTGGTTGCTTTTGCAGATACTTTAAAAAAGTTCTTTTATGCACCTGAAAACATGGAGGAGGGTGGCACAGAGGGGACGGAGAATGCCAAGTGGTGGTGACTGGCTCTTTGAAGTTACTTGACACCAGAAAATAAGAGACAGCATTGGTGGGTTACATATCGGTTTAAAAGACAGTTTTGTTATGCAACGTAAAAATGTGTGGGTTGAACCTACTGATACCAAGCACTGCCTTGTTAATGTGGCATGTGGTAACGTGCACAAATAGCCAGAAGATACCACTAACCATATTTATTTTGCTTCTATATCATTTCTTTGCACTGCAGTTTGCTGTGACAGTGTGATCTGTAGTGCAACTTGAGTTGTAGATTACACTGAAAAGTGACATTTTCATTAGAAGTTGGCAAAGCCAACAAATGTGATGTCATGAGAATAACTAAAATTCGTGCTGTGGAGGATATTATGTGCATATTGGATTCTGATGAGTGGTCTGCCTTTTGACCATGACTTAAAGCAGACGTATGATATTATATGTTAAAGGAAACAAGACAATTTATTAAAAAAAGTTTTCAATGACCACACCGAAAAAAAACTTTTTAATTGAAAAACTGTGAACATTACAATGATAATATTCATGCTATACTTTCTGATATATAAATTGATATTTATAAAGGACATATTAATATCAACAAATTGTTAAGATAATTAAATATTTCTACACCAGTGTATTAGATCCATTTACGACTAGACACTAGAAGGCCTGACAACTCTCTAACAAAACCTGCAAGCATTTTTTAATCCTAAATAATATCTAGGTATCGGTCATTTTGATGGCAGCGTTTGTGTGTTAGCTGTATGAAACATCCTACATTGAACAGAAATTAAGAGTAAGAGTTAGGCCTATATAGTGAGGTCCCCCTCCCCTCCCCCACAATATGCACCAAAACAGTACCTGAAGATTTGCCTACCATGTAACACAAATTTTATGAATTGCAGTGTTACATTCTTGTGATGAAAATTTGTTTTCTAGGGAACAAACATACACCTCTGACCATGGTGCAGCTCCATCTATTACCACAACCTATATTTCATATTCAGATTATTTCACTTCATTAGCTCTCAATGAAATTGCCACATTCCACTCTAACCCAGATCTCCAGCTACACAACAGATCAGTCTGTCATCACAATCAACATTTATAGGAGAGAGGTGGGGTACACACACTCATTCGAGCGAAATGGTTGGCCTGGGAGAATGTAAGAGGCATCCTGACAATGTACTTAAAAGAAAAAGATTCATCAGTAGCACGACATGGAAATTTTATACTGGGGAAATGAATATTTATTGTCTGCATTTGTCACTTTATCCATTATATACACAAAATAATGTGCTTTAGAAATAGAGCTACTTATAATTTAGTTGTACGTGGACTAGTAGGTTTTCTACAAACATGATTTTAAAAAAGATATGTGACAGTAAAATTTTCTCTAAAACACACACACATTAGTATAGTTATTTATGAATACTTACATTTACATTCTATGAACTGGTGCAATAAACACGATTTTCCTGAACCAGCACTGCCAATAACTAAAAATTTAAACAGGAAATCTGAAATAAAAATCAATTTTAATAAGTAATGAGGGCTTAGGGGTATATTAATGGAATATGCAACACTGAAATACTAGATCACCTACAGGTGAAAATGTCTCATTCATTTTGAAAGCATAGTGGCAGTAAAATTTTTTCCAGAACTTAGTATCAGGCAAAACATATGCAAGTGTAAAACATTAGCATTGTTATACAGCTGTCAGTCTTACTTTACGTGACGAATGTTTTCCCCTCAGACAATATAAACATTCATCAAACAAATACAATAATGACCAAACAAATAAATTGCGACAGTTGTGCATTATCTCATACAGGCAAGCCCGATGCTACTTAACTCTAAGGCTGAAACGTAAACACCGCCAACGTTCGTTTATAACACAATTTTAAAAAAAAATCCATAAGTATTGCGTGCTGAATCTAACAAAAGAAAGTAATTTTTATTTTTCGTATTAACATTCACACAGAAATGAAAAAGGTAAAATGTTGTCAGTAAACATAGAAACAACGCTATCTGTTTCCCTTATCCAACCATGCGGAGTCATGACAAATGAAAAACATCGCCTAATCACACGAAGTAATGACATTTCTGTGTTACAGTATAATTAATGTAATAATTACCGTACGACTCTGACATCGTTCAACATTGACGTGACTACATTTAATTTCAAACTTTTGTAGATCACATATTTATTACGCCTTTGCCGCAAAATTTACTCCGACACATTTATTTCTCCAGAACTGCGTTCGATTTCTCCTCCAACAACACTTCGCATACGTCACACGCTACACTCAAACTAAGCACCAATCAACAACTTTCAATAATTACAAACACACGGAAACAATACAAAGATACTACAAAACAGAAGCTTCCCCGAATTTCCATAGAACTTCATCGTTGATCGTGGCTACATTCGGTTACATTATTCACATCAGAAATTTTTCATCAATACTACAAAAAAAAAAAAAAAAAAGAAATTGAAGGACATTGTACCCAAACATCTAAACGTTTTTGTAGCTTCTGCCTCAGCATAGTGTCGAGATTTTATTATTTAGAACAAACATAAATTAGAATCATCTCGATCGATGGACGGATTCAAAACTATTCGTAAAATAGTCCTTTTTTAAGGTGAACACATGAAAACATAGTGTTTTGTTTCATTATCGGTGTTCTGATACCGTTCGCTTTCTCTATTTATTTGTAGTATGAACAGCAGTTATAGTCTTTTGATTGATGGAGATTTTATATCACTTTTGGGCGTAGTCAACTGTGTAAAAAATAAGACTAGAGGAAGATATTGTGTAGGTCCAAAAGTTGCGTACAACCTGCAGCTCAACAGGTCTTATAACGTGCATTTACTTACTATTAAGTTTTCAGCATTGGTAGGCATCGTTTCAGTCCAACAAAATCTTTGATTTAGTGCGGAACATTTGTTGTTTCAGATGTAAACAGGTGGTGGAGCTAAACCCCTTGATCAAGTTACTCGTATCGAAAGCTAATGTTACTTTTTTTACCTTATTATTTAAAGACAGTAGCAGGTTATCAATGTAAAGGAAAAAGGTGAGTGGTCCAAAAGTCAAGTCCTGCGGTACTCGATACTATAAGTTTCCCCATTCTGAACATAATATTACTCCCAATGCTTTAGTTAGATGGAAATAGGTGGGAACGACTTACTGGAAATAGTCATCCCAAACCATGTCTATACAAATTTAATTGCAATCAACCATCACGAAATTAGCTGAGTGCAAGGTAACATGAGTTTCCGAGTGACTGCAGCCTACAGCTACACTGGAGCTAAACTTGCAGCCCAAGTGTTAACTCCATTTTCATTGGACACACAAATGGTATTCGATCGGTATTAGAGAAACACTAAAGCGACACTAGCGGCACAAGTGTTAATTCCACTTTCATTGGCGGCCAGAAGTGGCATTAATACTTTCATTTGCAAAGTGATACATGTGATGATTAAAGAATAAGTAACTTTACTTTTATATTGTGTTTTTATTTTGCATCATGGGTTTGATGAACTGGCTGGACAGAACACCAGCCAGAGAAGAAACAGGTGAAAACAGTGCATGTGTTATCGAAAATCAGTGTTCAGTAGGCGTGACTAACAATAATGAAAGTGATCCACATGTGGTGACTTGTGAAACATCAGGTTTTTCTAGTTGTTACAAGAAAGATTAGCACAAATGTAAAATTCATGGCTTTAAGTGAAAAACAAAATTTCTAGGATGTCGTTTTTGTTATGAAATCAGTGCGCTTGGTATGGGAACACCAAGATGTGCAGGAATTAAAATTTTGAAGTAATGGGTGAAATATAAAGTTAAGCGCAATGATGGCAACAAAATGAAAGAACAGCCTAGTTTGAGAAAATGAAATTTATATACACAAGACTTCAGCTTGACATAGAGCATGCGAGTCAACAAAAAATATTTTTAAAATACTATAGATAACATGAATCCTAAACATTTAGAAACTAGAGTTAGAAAATACATATATAGGGATGTTTCAGCTGATATTTTCAATGTCGTTTTTGCAAACTGTAGCTGGAGTCAGCCTAAATAAATACAGCTAATCATGTCTTTGAAGCGTTTCCCAGTGTCAACAGACCAACTCGGTTTTTTTCTCGTTACAAACAAAAAGATTTTTAATGTGCAATTTGGTGTGCACAATCAATAGAGTGCTTCCAAATTAGTCTGGTGAGATATTCACTTTAGAGATCGGCATTAAAAGGAGCAGAAAACATAAAGAACTTCCTCTGTCTAATGTCCATGCTGTCTACAACTGCCCATATTTTACAGTCACTGTTAGTACATTCCAATAAATCAAATATCACACTAGACTAATTTGGGACCACTCTATCGAAGAGGAAAGTAAAATTCCACTTCAAAAATCATTTTGTTTGCAGTAGAAATGAACCTGCGGTACCTGTCGATACTGTGCAATGCATGAAATATGTGATGAGTGTTATTTGTTTGGACTGATTCCAGCTACACACTGCAAAAACGAGATTGCAAATATCTGCCAAATATATATATATATTGACCACCCTAAATAACTGTTTGTCCAGATGCAAATTACAAAATGTTTCAAACAAATGTTCTTTAGCCGTCAGGGGGACATCAATCAGCATGGTTGTCTTCGTTGTAAATTTGTTTTTTACAACAATATGAACATTGGTATGACTTTTTTAAATGGCACCCTGTATTTCTTATATGGTAATTCATTTCCTCTCCTAAAGACCTATTCAAAAATGTATCACGGTGTACCATTCACTGAAAGACCGTTTCTGGTAGCTGAGTGGTCAGCGCAATGGAATGTCATACCTAACGGCCCAGGTTCGATTCCCGGCTGTGTCGGAGATTTTCTCCACTTAGGGACTGGGAGTTGTGTTGGCCAGGGGTACATTTTCATGGCATTCATTGGGTGTCTCGCCATTCTGAAGGCACAAAGTATTAACACAGGTATGCATCTATCCTTGGGGAGCAGGTCCACCCCTACATGCAGTTTGTGTCGAATGGGCTGTCCGTGCCACGGATTCCCAGCCGAGAAACCTAGCCTAGCGCAACTGGCCATGGCACTGAAGTTGGCGTGGCTGCACATCCCTGTCGGTACTTTCCAGAACCTCACTACCCTCTTTCTGCACGTCTCGAAGCAGTTCGCACTGCAGAAGATAGTTATTTAGGCTTTTGACAGGTGGTCACGTTAATGTGACTCGACAATAAAGTTGTGAACAAATGAAATTAATATAGCAAAGGTGGAAAATGCTACCTTCTTTTGATAGTCTCAAAATGTCCTCATTCTACATAATACCCTCAGACTTCAAGGAAAATATAATAATTCCAATCCCAAAGAAAGCAGGTGTTGACAGTCATGAAAATTACCGAACTATCAGTTTAATAAGCCACAGCTGCAAAATACTAACGCGAATTATTTACAGACAAATGGAAAAACTAGTAGAATCCGACCTCGGGGAAGATCAGTTTGGATTCCGTAGAAATACTGGAACACATGAGGCAATACTGACCTTACGACTTATCTTAGAAGCTAGATTAAGGAAAGGCAAACCTACATTTCTAGCATTTGTAGACTTAGAGAAAGCTTTTGACAATGTTGACTGGAATACTCTCATTCAATTTCTGAAGGTGGCAGGGGTAAAAGACAGGGAGTGAAAGGCTATTTACAATTTGTACAGAAACCAGATGGCAGTTATAAGAGTCGAAGGACACGAAAGGGAAGCAGTGATTGGGAAGGGGGTGAGACAGGGTTGTAGCCTATACCTGATGTTATTCAATCTGTATATTGAGCAAGCAGTAAAGCAAACAACAGAAAAATTCTGAGTAGGGATTAAAATCCATGGAGAAGAAATAAAAACTTTGAGGTTTGCCAATGACATCAACAAAAACAAAACGAGGATAATGGCATGTAGTCGAATTAAATCGGGCGATGCTGAGGGAATTAGATTAGGAAATGAGACACTTAAAGTATTAAAGGAGTTCTGCTATTAGGGGAGCAAAATAACTGATAATGGTCGAAGTAGGGAGGATATACACTCCTGGAAATTGAAATAAGAACACCGTGAATTCATTGTCCCAGGAAGGGGAAACTTTATTGACACATTCCTGGGGTCAGATACATCACATGATCACACTGACAGAACCACAGGCACATAGACACAGGCAACAGAGCATGCACAATGTCGGCACTAGTACAGTGTATATCCACCTTTCGCAGCAATGCAGGCTGCTATTCTCCCATGGAGACGATCGTAGAGATGCTGGATGTAGTCCTGTGGAACGGCTTGCCATGCCATTTCCACCTGGCGCCTCAGTTGGACCAGCGTTCGTGCTGGACGTGCAGACCGCGTGAGACGACGCTTCATCCAGTCCCAAACATGCTCAATGGGGGACAGATCCGGAGATCTTGCTGGCCAGGGTAGTTGACTTACACCTTCTAGAGCACGTTGGGTGGCACGGGATACATGCGGACGTGCATTGTCCTGTTGGAACAGCAAGTTCCCTTGCCGGTCTAGGAATGGTAGAACGATGGGTTCGATGACGGTTTGGATGTACCGTGCACTATTCAGTGTCCCCTCGACGATCACCAGTGGTGTACGGCCAGTGTAGGAGATCGCTCCCCACACCATGATGCCGGGTGTTGGCCCTGTGTGCCTCGGTCGTATGCAGTCCTGATTGTGGCGCTCACCTGCACGGCGCCAAACACGCATACGACCATCATTGGCACCAAGGCAGAAGCGACTCTCATCGCTGAAGACGACACGTCTCCATTCGTCCCTCCATTCACGCCTGTCGCGACACCACTGGAGGCGGGCTGCATGATGTTGGGGCGTGAGCGGAAGACGGCCTAACGGTGTGCGGGACCGTAGCCCAGCTTCATGGAGACGGTTGCGAATGGTCCTCGCCGATACCCCAGGAGCAACAGTGTCCCTAATTTGCTGGGAAGTGGCGGTGCGGTCCCCTACGGCACTGCGTAGGATCCTACGGTCTTGGCGTGCATCCGTGCGTCGCTGCGGTCCGGTCCCAGGTCGACGGGCACGTGCACCTTCCGCCGACCACTGGCGACAACATCGATGTACTGTGGAGACCTCACGCCCCACGTGTTGAACAATTCGGCGGTACGTCCACCCGGCCTCCCGCATGCCCACTATACGCCCTCGCTCAAAGTCCGTCAACTGCACATACGGTTCACGTCCACGCTGTCGCGGCATGCTACCAGTGTTAAAGACTGCGATGGAGCTCCGTATGCCACGGCAAACTGGCTGACACTGACGGCGGCGGTGCACAAATGCTGCGCAGCTAGCGCCATTCGACGGCCAACACCGCGGTTCCTGGTGTGTCCACTGTGCCGTGCGTGTGATCATTGCTTGTACAGCCCTCTCGCAGTGTCCGGAGCAAGTATGGTGGGTCTGACACACCGGTGTCAATGTGTTCTTTTTTCCACTTCCAGGAGTGTATATAGGCCCTCTATCGAATGCACCAGAAAGGAACAGAATCGACAATCAAATTTCCTCACACAAAAATTGCCGGATGACGTCATCATTGGAAACTCGCCCTTATATTATACTTTGTAAGCTACATATTGGCTTGTCGCTTTCACAGTAGGTATTTGTTCACACTCCATAAAAGTATGGAAGCGAACATTCTGGCAACGAATGTTCTCGAAACAAGCGAGCCACATATGTGAGAGAAGCAGAGTCGCTGCCAGGTAGTCAGTTTGAAAGCTACAATCGTCGCGATAACTTGGAAGTGATAAAAAGGGAACAACTGCGATTATTTATGTGATTCTTCAGTTTCTCCCGGCGTATTTCTTGCTTGAACAGTCCACGGGTGTACGGTGCCCGTTGGACAGTATGGGCCGGCAATAGACCCGTGGACTGTTCGAACTGTGATTATTGGCTATTACCACGGACGTCAGTCATTGATGTGCTTAGTGTGCGGAGTGTGACCGTGTGTGTTTTACTGCAAATTGTACTAGTGTTGCATTTTTCAGTGCGAATAAAGTGTTTATTCTTGAATAATTGGCATCTAATTTGCCTACGGCGTAACAATATAATATAATGGATCGTTATGCAATAAGAAAAAGAAAAGTAGAAACATCTGAAGATTCCGGTCACCACTGAGCCGCAAAAACACCACCAGATGTACAGGCAGAGCCCAGCACTTCGTCGAAACTTCCACAACAAAGTTCATCGACTGGTTCCTTTAATTCCACAGATATTGGCAATTATTTGGCTATATTGGCGTCAGGAAATATTAGTGATGCTATAAAACACAAACTTCTCACAGCTCCAAGGAAACTTGAAAAAGGTTATATCTTTTCTAGTTCTGAGCACAACAAGAGGGGACGGATTGAACACAGACAAGTGCCCGACAATCACTTTGAACAGTAACCGTGGCTGGTGTCCTCACATGTTAAAAAGGGACTTCTTTGCATTAACTGTTCAATTTTTGTGAATAATAAAATGGTTGGAGGAGACAAATCCATCATCGCCAAGAAACTTGTGACTGACCCACTAACAAAGTTTGCCAAACTTACCTTGAGACCCACTCTCAGCCCAAGCACCACGTTGAAGCGTCAACAGATGTAAAATTATTTTTGGCTACACGAGACAACCGCGAACTTCAGGTCATAAATCAATTGTCAAGACAGAGAATGGAAAGTATTAAGGAAAACAGAGAGCGTCTTGTACTTATAATAAAAACAATCATATTTCATGGAAAGCAAAATATTCCTCTACAGGGGCATAGAGATGATGGGAGTCTATTAGAAAACGAAAATGAACGTGAAAGTATAGTGAGTAATGAGGGAAGCTTTAGAGCCCTTCCAAGATTTAGAATTGATGCTGGAGACCTGCAACTAAAACATCACCTGGAGACCACTAAAGAGAACGACACTTACAAAAGTAAAACAACGTGGAACGAACATATTTCATGCTGTGAAACAGTGATGTCATCGAGAGTACTGGAGGAAAAAAAAGTTTCTCGTTATTACAGCATAATCTTCGATGAGACTATGGATATAGTGCACATCACTCAACTGAGTTTAGCTACAAGATATGTTGATGGTGACAGCAAATTACACGAAAGATTTTTGGGTTTCGTTGACATCCACAAAGAAAATGATTGTAGTGGAAACATTGATGGCGAACCTCAAGAGAATCAAGATGAAAAGTGTAGCATAGCAGTAGGGCCGGGCTGTTTGTAGAGCATTTTGTTACTGCAGGTTACCTACATCAGGGGCAGGTATGCATTCAGGGGCAAACCTATTGTTCTCCTTTGATTGACGGGTACTTAACCTATTGTTCTCCTTTGATTGACAGGTCCTTAACCATTGTTCTGCTAAGAGGATCCTTCCTTTTGACTAATAGGCACTTAACCTATTGTTCTCCCACCCCATCCGTCTTCCCTCGCTGCTAAGGTACACTTTCAGGTCTGAGTAATTGGAACAGCCCCTCTCACTTGTTTCAGTTTGATTGACGACTTAATTAATCTCACCCCTCTGGTAAATCCTCTCCCCCTCACCCAAAAATGGCAGGAAGTTCAAATTCCATCAGGACAATGCAACATACCATGGCTACCTCCACTAACCTAGGAAAAGGCGGGAAAAAAGGGCACTTGGGCTACCTTCACTAACCTAAGTCATCTGACCGCCACCTCTTCCTAGGAATTGGCAGGAAATGGACTTGGCCTGTGCTGGACATAAGTCTTTATTTTCAGTCTTTATCTAAACAATTAGAGGCAGTACCACCATCAAGTGTGTTTGACAAGAGGTACAGAGTACAGCTGACCTAGTACACCGTACTGCCAACAGAGACCGCTGTCGTCCCTTCCGTGATGTGGTGGTGGGGAAGAAGGATCTCATAATAGAAAATTCAAGGGTATATTGTTTATTTATAAAAAAATTCAGTTTGTGGAGGTTGGATTTCTCCTGCTCATCATACTCTGCCGTTTGAAAACATGTAGGTCTTGTAGGAAGTAATTACATGGGGAAAACATGTAGCATAACATAATGTTCGGCACTGTACCCTGGGTATCTTAACCTAATGTTTAGCCCTTTGTCGGCACTTAACCTGTTGTTCTGTTAAGTGGTTTCCCATGTCACCTCCATTTCCTCAAACTATTGTACCGCCTTTGATACCAAATTAAGTAATTAGTTATGTCCTCCCACTACTTTCTGGTACACTTTTCGAATGTCACATGCTTTTGAACGCCATTTCAGGCGCATTCTTCTTTGTCACCTACCACCTTGAACTATTGTACTGCGTTTTTCATAAAAATTATACAAATTAACCTAGTGTTCTGCACGTAACCTGCTGTTCTGCTCCATGTCATCCAATCACGCACATCCTCCCCATAACTATTGTACTGCTAACACCGCCTTGAGATAAAAAATTTATGCAAATTAATTAAATCGAGATTCTTCACAAATATGGAGTAGTGTTTTTTAATTTGCAAGCGCCGTATTGGTTGGTGAAATCGATGGAATATAGTTTAAACTAAAGAACAATAATAAAAAACACATCCCACGACTCAACGCCCATCGCCGATGCCACTGACTCCACACACGTCCCCCAGGAGTTGGGATGCACCGGTGGTCCCCGCGAAGTGATGACGAGATTGTCACCTGCCAAGCAATGTGTAGGTGTCAGTTTTGGTCCCACAAGGATGAGGTGGCAGGATCTCTTTCATACTTGACACCTGAGAAATTCCTGTCGAAACACGTGTTTACCTAGGCACCACTGCTGGCACGATGACGCCTCGCTACAGATCATCAAGTATGTACAAAGCTCACAAGACTATTAGGAGCCAGGAACATATTTACCAGTGTAACTACTATTAAATATTACGATTGCTGCTCCAGTCTGACACCAACCAATGTACAGGTAATGTCTCCTCTTGACGGTTATGTTTCTGGAATGAATCTCTGTATCTATTAAGCACATATATTTCCATGTAAAAATCTCTCTCATACCCTCACAGTTATTGATGTGCTGAACCTATACATCCCTCACAATAGGACACACACTCATCTTCTCTGGTCATGCCACAAAATAAGCCACAGTAACATTACACTGCAATATATACACATTTTACACAAAAAGTGCAGTTATATTCTATATCTGTATAGCACCTAAAAAAGTATGGTATGCCTACTCTCACACCAGCTATATGTCTTAATTCTCCTCAGTCCTAGGAAATTATCTAGCATAGTCTCCGAATCAGCGCTTCTGGAATGTTCTGCATCCTGACAAGATTATCTCAAAAACGTGTTATGATGGACAGGCGTCTGGCACTACGTGTGATAATGAATGCCACATGTGCAGACGTAATGCTTGGAAAGACATCACCGATGCGGGTTGGTGTACTGTAATCAACATCACTATCAATAGAACAACAAGGAAAATGAGAGGGTACACTTAGGTGTGCCGATGAGGGGACATCCTGCAAAGTGGCCTACAGATCGTCAAATACGGAAGGACTCTTACTCAACTACACCGCTCTGCCACTGAGGGCAGGAGTTTGAATATTAGAGCGTGAAACATGACAATATACCACCACATACCTTGTCACTGTAGTAAACATATATAATTCGTCTCATACACCTTACAACATCGCCTATTTTAAATCCTTCATATAGCTATCGACCGCCAGATACTCATACATATGCTGCAAACACAGACAGCATACGCACATGCGCCGTATGTATACTCCTCGTTGCACTAGATATTTCCTGCGATGTCATCCACTCCCAACGCGTAACCAGAGGCCTCTCAGTGGACCGAAGTAGCTCTCAGAACTGTTCCACAAATTCGGGGTTGGCACAAACGCGTTACTGTTTCTGGTCCGGACCTGCTTGCTTGCTTTTCTACACCCATCTACAGACTCTGGGATTACAAGAACATATGTATTTTCGCATGGTTTGCCATAATATTATACCATTTACTCGATACATCTTGATATCAAGCACATAGCACTATCCTACCGATCGCTTGCGAAACGTAACTCCGAAGATATAGACTGGAAATTATTTCTCTACAAACCCGAAACTTTAGTGAGGTGGAGCGTGCTGTAACCATTTAGTAACTAGAAACTTATTCCACCTGCGGAGAGCTTTACATGAGAACTCGAAAAAATAGAGGAAACTGATATTTCCTCTCGCAAATACCGATGTCGGTGATTTAACAGATTCCAAATCACCCCCTATAATTTACAAAGTCAAATAAGGTCTTTTTCATATCTAGAGAACTGGCAAACGTGTCTTCCACCTGCTAGAGGCACACACCACAATCGATGTTCCTCAAGTAAATGAAGGTGCAAAATGTGCAGAAGCAGTCAACTGGACAATTTACATGGGAGGGAATAATGGTCCAGCACAAACACATGTTCATATTGAATCTTCTCAAATTTCCACGCGATCACGATAGCTATCCAACACATACTAAGTATTAGTTCGCTATTCGGCCATCTAGGGGACAACGCGGTTAAGTCACCTACATTCCTACACTCCAACATGTCTCTCCATTCGGATGGCTCCTACCGTTAACAGGAAACATGAATCATTCCCGTCACAGGTCACCGGCGCTGCACGTCAAGCACACGTAGACAGAATCGTCCTAAGAAAGAAACTGGCCTCATATATATTTTATCACTGTACTTACAACTAAATGTTACAATTGCAGTCTCAGCTGAATGGCATTCGACAATGAGCGAAGTATCGGAAGTACACCCTGCTGACGACCGTGGCTCTGGAAATAGAAATATCCATACCATTCTTATGACTTGACATACTCTTCCCTTTGCTATCACAGTACTCCACGTCAAATCCATACCCTCCTTACGACTAGACATAGTGATGTTCTTTGCACATGTCATAACACAGACACATACTGAGCCTGATGCTCGAAGTGAAACTATCACACACCTCCTACTACTATGACGTAATCGTCTTACAAACGTAATATGTTAAAAAAAACATAACAATATTACCATCACAAGCGGTCTTGGTTCTACAGGTGTACATAAATATCCATGTTAAAAGCTACACCGGCTTTATAAATCCACGTATGGCATTACCTACGAATTACGTGGTTTTTCCAGACAAATACCATGACACTAATATAGACGGTGATCGCCGGAGTGTATTGTATCAGCCCAACAGTGCAGTTACACGTCGCCGATGGTGCACCTTCGTAATAAAATTACCGAATTTTGAAAGTTATTCAGCTAAGGAGCGTGGCATGAAACCGGTATCTGCAAACTCCCTGACGCCGCCGCCACTAGATTTTTCTCCAGTATCTGTAACGCATTGTGTCTCGATGCCATGTCAGAGGTTCTGCAATGTATCTACCGAGTTATGGGCGATGATTGATTGAGAAGGATCACAAACAGTATTAGATAGTGTGATGATTGAGGACGTAAGAAACGTACACTAGCTTTTCAGATATCTAGTGCTACGCTTTCGGTAGAAATGATGTCTACGATATGGAATCAAGTCTTTCCATTCAACCACATAGCTGCGTTGGATCCTATGGAGAAATCCTTTAATGATTACAGCCTCTAGTGAATCATATTTCTGGCACTCTCATATCTCGAAACGAGCCACCTTTCTCTAACCTATCTGCTATAGTAAAATTCCAACGTGGTTTTAGGTAGCCCCTATGCATCTTGCAACTACCCCTCAGACACAGCACTACCATCCCTGGAGCTTTGCAATGTAATTGTTCCAATGTAAGTTGGGACTGAGTAGAAGTCGCAAAAAGCTATATCTACCACCTACTGCAACCAGTGTAGAAACAGGCGAAGCTGAGTTACTGCGTCAGAACTGTGTTTTGACCATTCGACAGAAACGAAGCCTGCTGCTGCAACACGAGGTAGTATAAAAGACAGTACGGGAACTGGGGGAAGGACGTGGATTTTGCTACTGCATTGTGGTGCTTCTCAAAATTACAAGCAGGTATTACAGATCCACGTTCCTCAGGGCCCATTCACGCTATTACCCCAACATTCTATCATCGTTATTCTGTACCATCCACCGGAGAAAAATTACGAACTATAAAACCTCCAGTAACTTCGTCCAATAGAGAACTCGATAACATTTTTCCCGCATCTCTCTCGTCCCATATATCGGAAGCAAATGCCGCATGCGTGCCGGCATAGAGCACATGTGAGGATTGTATTAAATATACAGGTATTGATCCACTGCACAGACCAGTTTAAAGTTTCATCACCTGTACTGTAGGAGCATCACCGTATCCCACAGACTATACTGTTAAGTCGCAAGAGACGCTCCCTGTTTCCGTGTGTCATTGTTTGAAACATTGTTTTTTTCTGCTGTAACAAGCTTTGCACACTGACATACATTTTGTTTTTCCGCCACGACTTCGATGTCTGTGCCATGTTCTAAACTGACATTAACACATTGTGATCCATTGCTCTCGCAGAGAACTAGACGTCGTAGGGTGTAAATCATGATGTTACTGCGGCTACCGTAACATGCCACACACACTGGATGATTTTAAATAAAAGACAGTTACAACATAAGGAAACTGGAAGTGTTTGGCGACGTTGTGGAGAGTTTCCAAAATGCTGTCCGAAAGTGCTTGACGACCTCTACATTTAAACTCATCTGTCACAGTGACGGAAAAGCTGATGGCTCTGCATTCCATTTCGACTGATTCCTCATATTGTAGTTATGTACGTGGTCACTGTTCCGGTGCTATCCATACCCAGAAGGTGTTGTCCCTCCACCAAAACTCTTTCTCCAACTCAAACAAGTGATGTCATTCAATCATTATGTGGTAACCAACAGCGTACCAGGATAGGGTGGAAAAGACCCCATCGATGTACTCTGATAATAATCATCACAGTTGATAGTGCGAACAATTTTAGCATTTTTAGAGTAATTTCAACACCGAGCAATGATGCGACAGCATATTTCCCAATTTTAGTCAATGTAGTACAGCTGCCAACACCTACCGCAAATGCTCTGATCGGGAGGTAGAGTATAGCACTGTACTCGATTGTATCCAGCTGTACTACATTTACAAGCAATTTTAGAACACGGAACGAGAAGTTATGTCATGATCGCATGGGTAGAACTGACATAAAAAATCGATCGAATTGCGGAAAATAACGTATATATTGATGGAAGATACACCGAAATGCGGGGAAATTGAGCAAGTACTTGCGTGTCTTATGCCTGGCGCAGAACAATTTGTACATGGGAAGAAGCATGCGACAGGAAGAGGTATCCGAGAAAACATCGACATGGAAGTGATGGGAACCAGGGAAACCGTCACTTTTTTCCGTCGATGCACCATTCTACTGCGGGTAACTGAGGTAACAGTGATACACGCGAGTTGACTATTGTATTTTACGCTTTTCAGGAAGACAGAGAACCATCTGCCTCTAAACTTACTTGCATCTGCGTTAATGGATGACATTGAGTGGATGGATTGGTCGGTTGAGATGGAGTTGTAACGAGGTACGATTTAATGGTAGACTGATGATGCATTATAGAGAGAGAGAGGGGGGGGGGAGAAGTTGCTGCAGGTCATTTGACCATTTTTTTCCTGATGTTCTGTCAGGATGCATCAGTTGGGTGACATGGCCTACGTTCGACTCGTATACAACCACTTGTTCTGCGTGGGTCTAAGAGCAGTGTTTACTTGCGATCGTTAACAGCAAACCTCTCGGTCATCAGAGGACTTCCATCTCACATGTGATGAAACATGATACATTCCTCCAAACGAACGAAGATTTATGCAATGTATTCCATTCTCCTGTCGCATCTTAAGTGTAAAATCGATATTTCGGTTTCATAACTAAGTTAGCGATAGGTGTTTGTGAGACACTGCAATGACACTGCAATCTCCTGTGTATACATCTGCTTGACAGTTGTCCTGTTTACAGAGTTAGTGGCGGCGTGACTTGTAGTTTCACATATCGAATACCGCTTCTATGCGTTTATCTGTTTCCTCTATTGTGCATGTGTCACAGTAAGCCACTGCTTTAAGGAAGTAGTTTTCTCGTTTTACTGTTCAGTACCATAGTTTATCGTAGAGAAACCTTCAAGATGGATGTTTGTCATGTGCTGGAAATATATTTCTTACAGTGGAGTATTAACAGCGCTGTATTCCACACAACTGATAGGTCGGGAACTCAAGCGATCTAACATTATAGCCTGTTTTAAGTGCGGAACATTGTAGCCGTAGGAGTGCGTGTGTTTATGTGCTCTCTTACCAGTACGTTCCAGGTACTGATCCTAGACTCTACGACAATACTTCAGAATTGATAGCGTAGTTGATTTGCGTAAAATGGTTCGAACTGCATCAGTCTCGAGCTCCATCATGCATAAAAATCACCCGTTTCTTGTTCTTCTCAACCGTCTGCTATTATATCACAACACTTTCAAATTTGTTACTATACACCGATAAGGGGAAATGGGAGTATCTGGAGAAATCTTGTGTGCTTGGATGGGTGAGGACTCGCCTCGTTCCATTCATTCACGAGACGTGGAATGTAGCGGTCTACTTCTGGTCAGCTGCAGATTAAATCGGTAACGGTGTTGCAGGGCGGTCCGATCAAAGACAGTGCGGAGGGTCTTTCAGTCTCTAATTTTATCCTAAGACTGCGAGAATGCTCTGTGACTCCCATCCGCATAGAGACAGATCGTAAATTATGCACTATGTTAGAGGCGCTAGGAATACGAGGTTGGAACTTTAATAGCGGCAACTATTTATTTACAGCTTGTACAAAATAGATACGTGTTTCAAAGTTTTACTACACCTTCAAAGTAGTCACCAGTATTGTGTATAACTCGTTGCCAACGATGTGGAAGTTGTAGGATACTCTAGCAGTGCCAATTGTGTTGACATTCGAGCGGCACAGTCTATTGCCCGACGAATTTGTAGCAGTTCTGAAGCGAATGCCGTGAAGTATTTCCTTCAGTTTAGAAATCGAGTTGAACTCATGAAGGCTGTGCAGTAGGTGGTATAGCACTTAGCAGCCCCATCAATCAAACAAATCAGTAACAGCTTGGCTGGGCACTGTCGTCGAGCGGTTCTAGGTGCTTCAGTCCGGAACCACGCGGCTGCTACGGTCGCAGGTTCGAATCCTGCCTCGTGCATGGATGTGTGTGATGTCCTTAGGTTAGTCAGGTTTAAGTAGTTCTAAGTCTAGGGGACTGATGACCTCAGATGTTAAGTCCCACAGTGGTTGGAGCCATTTGAGCCATTTGAGCCATTTAGAGTGACAGCTTGCACTGTATGTGCTTGAGCATTCTCCTGCAAAATGATGGTTAGGTTCTGCAGAAAGTGTCATCACTTCTGTCTCTAAGCTGATCGTAGGTTGTGTTCCAAAAATGAACAGCATAGCGGCAGAAGTGATGACATTTTCTGCAGGACCTGACCATCATTTTGCAGGACAACGCTCAAGCACATACAGTGAAAGCTGTTACTGATTTGTTTGACTGATGGGGCTGCTAAGTGCTATACCATCTACTGCACTCCCCTGACTTAAGCCCTCGCGAGTTCAATTCGATTTCTAAACTGAAGCAAACACTTCACGGCATACGCTTAAGAACGGCTACCAATTCGTCGGGCAATAGACCGCGCCGCTCGACCTGACAACACAACTGGCACTGCTAAGAGTATCCTACGGCTTCCACATCGCTGGCAACGGGTTCTAGACATTGCTGGTGACTACTTTGAAGGTTAGTAAAACTTTGAACACGTATCTATTTTGTACGAGCTGTAAATAAATAGTTGCCACTATTAAAGTTCCAACCCTCGTATGTAGAGCGCTGTCTGGTATACTTTGATGACGTATGTGTTCGACGATTAACAATGAATGGACGTACTGCACAGTCATCTATCTACATTGGCAATGATACTAGCAAAGTAGAGAGGGGGCGGTTTAGCTATGATACTGAAATTGTGAAACATGCATCATGCATCATTGCTCAGTGTTGAAATTACTCTAAAATTGCTAAAATTATTCACACTATCAACTGTGATGCTTATTATTAGAGTACATCGATGTTGTCTTTCCCATCCCATCCGTCCACTAGTACACTGTTGGTTACCACATAATGACTGAATGACATCACTTGTTTGAGTTAGAGAAAGTGTTTTGGTTGAGGGACAACACCTTCTGGGTGGCCGGCCGCGGTGGTCTAGCGGTTCTGGCGCTGCAGTCCGGAGCCGCGGGACTGCTACGGTCGCAGGTTCGAATCCTGCCTCGGGCATGGGTGTGTGTGATGTCCTTAGGTTAGTTAGGTTTAAGTAGTTCTAAGTTCTAGGGGACTTATGACCTAAGATGTTGAGTCCCATAGTGCTCAGAGCCATTTCCACCTTCTGGGCATGGATAGTGCCAAAACAGTGATCACGTACATAACTGCAATATGAGGAATCAGTCGAAATGGAATGCAGAGCCATCAGATTTTCCGTCACTGTGACAGATGAGTTTAAATGTAGAGGTCGTCAAGCACTTTCGGACAGCAGTTTGGAAACTCTCCACAACGTCGCCAAACACTTCCAGTTTCCTTATGTTGTAACTGTCTTTTATTTAAAATCATCCAGTGTGTGTGGCATGTTATGGTAGCCGCAGTAACATCATGATTTACACCCTACGACGTCTAGTTCTCTGCGAGAGTAATGGATCACAATGTGTTAATGTCAGTTTAGAACCTGGCACAGACATAGAAGTCGTGGCGGAAAAACAAAATGTATGTCAGTGTGCAAAGCTTGTTACAGCAGAAAAAAACAATGTTTCAAACAATGACACACGGACACAGGGAGCGTCTCTTGCGACTTAACAGTATAGTCTGTGGGATACGGTGATGCCCCTACAGTACAGGTGATGAAACTTTAAACTGGTCTGTGCAGTGGATCAATACCTGTATATTTAATACAATCCTCACATGTGCTCGATGCCGGCGCGCATGCTGTATTTGTATGCGATATATGGGACGAGAGAGATGCGGGAAAAATGTTACCGAGTTCTCTATTGGATGAAGTTAATGGAGCTTTTATAGTTCTTAATTTTTCTCCGGTGGATGGTACAGAATAACGATGACAGAATGTTGGGGTAATAGCGTGAATGGGCCCTGAGGGACGTGGATCTGTAGTACCTGCTCGTAGTTTTGAGAAGCACCACAATGCAGTAGCAAAATCCACGTCCTTCCCCCAGTCACCATACTGTCTTTTATACTACCTCGTGTTGCAGCAGCAGGCTTCGTTTCCGTCGAATGGTCAAAACACAATTCTGATGCAGTAACTCAGCTTCGCCTGTTTCTACACTGGTTGCAGAAGGTGGTAGACATAGCTTTTTGCGACTTCTACTCAGTTCCGACTTAACATTGGAACAATCACATGCGCAAAGCCGCAGGGACGGTAGTGCAGTTTCTGAGGGATAGTGGCAAGATGCATAGGGGCTACCTAAAACCATGTTGGAATTTTACTGTAGCAGATAGGTTAGAGAAAGGTGGCTCGTTTCGAGATATGAGAGTGCCAGAAATATGATTCACTAGAGGCTGTAATCATTAAAGGATTTCTCCGTAGGATCCAACGCAGCTATGTGGTTGAATGGAAAGACTTGATTCCATATCATAGACATCGTTTCTACCGAAAGCGTAGCACTAGATATCTGAGAAGCTAGTGTACGTTTCTTATGTCCTCAATCATCACACCATCTAATACTGTTTGTGATCCTTCTCAATCAATCATCGCCCATAATTCAGTAGATATATTGCAGAACCTCTGACATGGCATCGAGACAGAAAGCGTTACAAATACTGGAGAAATATCTAGTGGCGGCGGCGTGAGGGAGTTTGCAGATACCGATTTCATTCCACGCTCCTTAGCCGAATCACTTTCAAAATTCGGCAAGTTTATTACGAAGATGCACCTGTGACGGGAATGATTCACGTTTCCTGTTAACGGTAGGTGTCGTCCGAATGGAGAGACCTGTTGGAGTGTAGGAACGTATGTGACTTAATCGTGTTGATCCCTAGATGACCGAATAGCGAACTAATACTTAGTATGTGTTGGATAGCTATCGTGATAGCGTGGAAATTTGAGAAGATTCAATATGAACATGTGTTTGTGCTGGACCATTATTCCCTCCCATGTAAATAGTCCGGTTGACTGCTTCTGCACATTTTGCACCTTCATTTACTTGAGGAACATCGATTGAGGTGTGTGCCTCTAGCAGGTGGAAGACACGTTTGCCAGTTCTCTAGATATGAAAAAGACCTTATTTGACTTTGTAAATTATAGGGGGTGATTTGGAATCTGTTAAATCACCGACATCGGTATTTGCGAGAGGAAATATCAGTTTCCTCTATTTTTTCGAGTTCTCACGTAAAGCTCTCCGCAAGTGGAATAAGTTTCTAGTTACTAAATGGTTACAGCACGCTCCACCTCACTAAAGTTTCGAGTTTGCAGAGAAATAATTTCCAGTCAATATCTTCAGAGTTATGTTGCACGTGCGATCGGTAGGCTACTGCTATGTGCTTGATATCGAGATGTATCGAGTAAATGGTATAATATTATGGCAAACCATGCGAAAATACATATGTTCTTGCAATCCCAGAGTCTGTAGATGGGTGTAGAAAAGCAAGCAAGCAGATCCAGACCAGAAACAGTAACGCGTTTGTGGCGACCCCGAATTTGTGGAACAGTTCTGAGAGCTACTTCGGTCCACTGAGAGGGCTCTGGTTACGCGTTGGGAGTGGATGACATCACGGGAAATATCTACTGCAGCGAGGAGTATACCTACAGTGCATGGGTGTATGCTGTCTGCCTTCGTGGTATATGTACTAGTGTCTGCCGGTCGATAGCTATATGAATGACGTAAAAGGGACGATTTTGTATGGTGTAGGATATTAATTAAATGTTTACTACATTGACACGATTCACAGTGGTATATTGCCAGTTTGGAGATTGGTTTCAAACCCGAATATTCAAGCTTCCGCCCTCAGTGGCACAGCAGTATAATTGACAATCTGTAGGCCACTTTGTAGGACATCCCCTCATTGGCACTCCTAAGCGTACCCTCTCATTTTCCTTGTTGTTCTATCGATAGTAATGTTGATTACAGTACACCAACCCGCATCGGTGATGTCTTTCCAAGCATTACATCCGCGCGTGCGGCATTAATTATCACACATAGTGCCGGACGCCTGTCCGTCATAACACGTTTTTGAGAGAATCTTGGCAGGATGCAGAACATTCCAGAAGCGCTGATTCGAAGACTTTGCCAGATAATTTCCTAGGACTGAGGAGAATCGAGACATATTGTGGTGTCACAACCAGACACCACACTTGCTAGGTGGTAGCCTTTAAATCGGTCGCGGTCCGTTAGTATACGTCGGACCCGCGTGTCGCCACTATCAGTGATTGCAGACCGAGCGCCGCCACACGGCAGGTCTAGAGAGACTTCCTAGCACTCGCCCCAGTTGTACAGCCGACTTTGCTAGCGATGGTTCACTGACAAATTACGCTCTCATTTGCCGAGACGATAGTTAGCATAGCCTTCAGCTACGTCATTTGCTACGACCTAGCAAGGCGCCATTACCAGTTACTATTGATGCTGGAGAACATGTACCGTCAAGAGCGATGTTCACCAATTATGGATAAAAGTTAAGTATTGCAGCAGCTACGTACGTTCTTTGCTTCTATAAATTCCTTGTCCTGTTCCAGTCATCACGCCAGCCTGCGTGAGCTTAAACGCGTGCCTTTCGGCTTCCTCCATAGTGGACTGGCTGTCTTGCCAGTCCACAACACATATAGCCGGTGTGAGTGTAGGCATACCATAATTTTTTTGGGTGCTGTACAGATATAAAAGATAACTGCACTGTTTGTGTAAAATGTGTGTATTTTGCAGTCTAATGTTACTGTGGCTTATGTTATGGCATGACCAGAGAAGATGAGTGTGTGTCCTATCGTGAGGGATGTATAGATTCGGCACATACATAACTGTGATGGCGTGAGAGAGATTTTTACGTGGAAAATTATGTGCTTAATAGATACTGAGATTCGTTCCAGAACCATAGCCGTCAAGAGGAGACATTACCTGTACATTGGTCGGTGTTAGACTGCAGTAGCAATCGTAATATTTAATGGCAGTTACACTGGTAAATATGTTCCTGGCTCCCAATATTCTTGTGAGTCTTGCGTGTATTTGATGGTCTCTAGAGACCTTTTGCGGGGTTTAACTGTCAGTGGAATGGAGCGACCTATACAAAATAATTTTGCCGCTGAAAGTCTCGTCTGCAGAAAACAATGGCGGGCGGTGCTCCCACACTGGGAGCAGCAGCAGTTTGATGGGTAAATTCGGTGATGAACAGGTTATACCATTAGGATCGCTAGGAAAAATGCACCCTGTGCTATTCTGGGAAGCACTGGAACATCTCTCTCAGTGATGGACCCGCACTACAGCTATATCTCATTGCACCAGCGATGGTGCCTGGGTGAACATGTATTGCAGCAGGAGTTCCTCAGGTGTCAAGTATGAAAGAGATGCCGCCACCTCATCCTTGCAGGAGCCCAACTGACACCTACGTGTCACTTGGCAGGTGACAACCTGGTCATCACTTCGCGGGGACTGCCGGTGCATCCCGACTCCTGGGTGACGTGTGCAGAGTCGGTGGCATTGGCATCGAGTGTTGAGTGTTGAGTGTTGGAATGTGTTTTTTTATTAGTGATCTGTTGTTCAAAATATATTCCATCGATTTCACCAACCAATAGGATGCTGCAAACTAAAAAAAACTACTCCATACTTGTGAAGAATCTCGATTTAATTAATTTGCATAAATATTTTATATCGAGGGGGTGTTAGCAGTACAATAGTTACGGGGAGGGTGTGTGTGATTGGATGACATGGAGCAGAACAGCAGGTTAAGTGCAGAACACTAGGTTAATTTGCATAATTTTTATGTAAAACGCAGTGCAATAGTTCAAGGGGGTAGGTGACAAAGAAGAATGCGCCTGAAATGGCGTTCAAAAGCATGTGACATTCGAAAAGTGTACCAGAAAATGGTGGGAGGACATAACTAATTACTTAATTTGGTATCAAAGGTGGTACAATAGTTTGAGGAAATGGGGGTGACACGGGAAACCACTTAACAGAACAATAGGTTAAGTGCCGACAAAGGACTAAACATTAGGTTAAGATACCCAGGGTACAGTGCCGAACATTATGTTATGCTACATGTTTTCCCCATGTCATTACTTCTTACAAGACCTACATATATCCAAACAGCAGAGAATGATGAGCAGGAGAAATCCAACCTCCACAAACTGAATTTTTTTATAAATAAACAATATATCCTTGAATTTTCTATTATGAGATCCTTCTTCTCCACCACCACATCACGGAAAGGCCGACAGCGCCCTCTGTTGGCAGTACTGTGTACTAGGTCAGTTGTACTCTGGTCCTCATGGCGAACACACTTGATGGTGGTACTGCCTCTAATCGTTTAGATAAAGACTGAAAATAAAGACTTATGTCCAGCACAGGCTGAGTCCTTTTCCTGCCAATTCCTAGGAAGAGGTGGCGGTCAGATGACTTAGGTTAGTGAAGGTAGCCCAAGTGCCCTTTTCCCGCCATTTTCCTAGGTTAGTGGAGGTAGCCATGGTATTTTGCATTGTCCTGATGGAATTAGATCTTCCTGCGATTTTCTAGGAGAGGGGAAGGGGATTTATCAGAGGAGGAGAGGTTAATTAAGCAGTCAATCAAATTGTTAAGAGTGAGAGGAGCTACTCCAATAACTCAGACCTGAAAGTGTACCTGTATCAGTGTGGGGAGTGGGGGGCTGTTGATGGGGAGGGGTGGGGGGTGGGAGAACAATAGGTTAAGTGCCTGTCAATCTAAAGGAAGGATCCTTTTAGCAGAACAATGGTTAAGAACCTGTCAAGGACAGCAAGAGGTTAAGTACCTGTCAATCAAAGGAGAACAATAGGTTTGCCCCTGAATGCATACCTGCCCCTGATGTAGGCAACCCGCAGTAACAAAATGCGCTACAAATGGCCAGATCCTACTACTTAGCGTTACGGGTGAAGTATTAGCTACTATGATTCTGAGGAGAATGGAAAGCCTTTCACTGTCACTGGAGAACTGTGTGGATATAGGCTATGATGGTTGCTCAGTTAATATGTCAGAATTTGAAGGAGCTGTGGCTACAATAAAAAAGGAAGCTATCAATGCGAAAATAGCACTGTGTCGAAGTCATCAGCTCAGCCTTGCTGTTTCTTGCAGTTAAGTTACAAATGTGAAAAACTCACTTGGTATTATTGAAGAAGTAGTATCATTCTTTGCAGCGTCTAGCAAGTGGTTCACAACATTGAAGAGTCACCTAAAACACTGCAGTCATATTGTCAAACAATATGGGTTGAGCGACATGATGCTGTTATTCAATTCGCAGCTGATCTCGGAACAATTTGCGAAGTTATTAAAGAAATACAGCGTTGAAGGGGACAGAACAACGGCTGCCAAAGCAAATATTCTCCTTCGAGCTCTCTCTAATTGCGAGTTTATTATCACTCTGTTTACACTGAGTGACATTATGAGCATAATATATCCAGTCAGCACAATCTTACTAGACCCTAACTTGGACGTCGCGATGGCAAAAGCAAAATTAGATTCGACGCCCAAGGTGTACGACGGCATGAGAGCTAATGTTGATAGCCACTTTGCTCGTATTGCTGAAGAGGCGAAGGCAGTTATAGAAGAGTTAGTCGTGGAGATGAGTGTTCCTCGTCTTACAGGCAGACGAAGACACAGGGAAAACTATAATCATAATGATGTTGCTATGACATATTGGAAAAGAACTGTTTTTATTCCAACACTAGACCATGTTACGACTGACATGAAGAATGTTTTGCTGAAGTACATATTTATCGTTTAAAATTCAACATACTTTTGCCCTCACAACTACTGCAACATGACGGTAACGATCTGGCACAAATCAGTGCTTGACTGAACTATCGTTCTTTGAAGAAAAATCACTGTTTCTGATTAAAAAGAGGCTAATGGGAGAGATTCTTCAATACAAGCAAACGAGCATAAACGCTCTTAATGATTGCGATTCTGTTATGCAAGCACTGTCTGTTTGTCCTAGATCTGACTATCCTAGTAACCTAATTTGCACACGCTGTACAAAATATTTGCTTGTCAACCTGTATCTATTGCTACAGTAGAAAGATGTTTTTCAACATTGTGGCATACAAAGACATGGCTGAGGTCAGCAATGAAGGAGGATCGACTTCATGGCTTAGCTCTGTTGAACACTCACCCTGACATTGATTGTCCTATTGACGATGTAATTAACCTAATTGTCAGGAAGGATAGGCGCAAAGAATTGATCGTTTAAGGAAGAGGACCACAACTGTAACTTTTTTTTATATCATAAGATGGCATTATCTTGTATATGTGTACAATCAGTTTAAATAAAACTTTCTTAAACTTTGCATGTGACATTATTACTTTTTATTGCATTAAAAGTAAAGGTAGCTCAAGATATCTTTAGCGACCCCTCCTTGAGGTTTTTCTGTATCTGCCACTGATTTCTTCGAGTGCATACCGGTGGATAAAAGTCTTAAGAAGCCTTGGCTCGCCTTTATTAAACCTTCAGGACGACAAATCTGTGGCAATAAATTGTTACCATAGTCTATGGACAATACTAGGGGACGAATATTTTCTCCTCTATCGTAAGTGAAATCCTATGGCACAAATGGCGGGGGGATCCCGGAGGGCAGCTTCTGCGTCCCGATTGTAAAGATTTGCCATATCCTTCGTGCCTGCAGGCACCTTTTCTTCCCCAAGTATGAGACCTATGTGTGTAAGTGTATCTGTTAAGTGTAGGTGACTGTAATGGGTATGTGTGTAGTGCAGGGTCGTGTTCGCATTAGAGATGACGAGAGAAAAGTGAGGGTGAAACCCAGTGCTGGCACATAGCCTATTCCTTTCGAATAGCACCAAGGGGGCCGCCGAGTTTAACGTTCCCATCCGTCGGACAGATCACCATCAGTAATATCGTATGCCCTCTCTTCGTAAGGCACTGCGGAGAGGTATGGAATTGAATTCAGGACATCGGCGCAAAGACTGGTGATGAGAAATTGTACGTCACCAACACTCCTGTCACCTCTGCCGTAAAGGCAAAGGGAAAGGGAAAATTGTCAACAGCTCGCTGCATACCCAGACGGTCACCCTTCCAAGCAATGGCGACCCCTGACGGTGATCTGATGGGAACCGGTCTATCCACCTCGGCACGGTCGTTGACTTTCATCCTCCTTTCTCCTAGGTGTGAGTTTGAACCGTCTACAAGCTCTTATATCCAGTTCTTTTTGTTAATGATGCTTTTAAGCTATTCGCCCTAATTGGCTATTCTTACAACCATACATTTATACATCGAAGAAGCAATGACGGAAATAAAAAAAAAGGTTCGAGAATGGGATTAAAACTCAAGGTAAAAGGAAATCAATGAAAAGATTTGCTGTTTAGATTGCTATCCTTGGTGAAAGCGAAGAAAAATTACACGATCTGTTGAATGGAATGAACAGTCTAATGAGTATGGAATATGGACTGAGAATAAATCGAAGAAAGACGAAAGTAAAGAGAAGTAGCAGAAATAAGGAAAGCGAGAAACTTAACATCACACTTGGTGATCGTGAAGTAGAAGATGTTAATTAATTCTGCTGCCTAGGCAGCAAAATAACCCATCATGGACGGAGCAAGGACGGCATTAAAGCAAAGTAGTACAGGAAAAAAAGACCATTCCTGTCCAAGAGAAGTGTGCTAGTATTAATCATAGGCCCTAATTTGAGGAAGAAAGCCGGCCTGCGTGACCGAGCGGTTCTAGGCGCTACAGTCTGGAATCGCGCGACCGCTACGGGCGCAGGTTCGAATCCTGCATCGGGCATGGATGTGTGTGACGTCCTTAGGTTAGTTAGGTTTAAGTAGTTCTAAGTTATAGGGGGGACTGATGACCTCAGAAGTTAAGTCCCATAGTGCTCAGAGCCATTTGAACCATTTTTTTTTAGGAAGAAATTTCTGAGAACGTGCTTTTGGACCACAGTAGTGTATGGTAGTTAAACATGGACTGTGGGAAAACCGGAACAGAAAAGAATCGAAGCATTTGAGATATGGTGTTATGGAAGAACGTTGAAATTATATGTACTGATAAGGTAAGGAATGAGGAGGTTCTCCGCAGAATCGGCGACGATAGGAATATATTGAAAACACTGACAAGAAGAAGCGTCAGGATGATAAGACATTTATTAAGACATCAGGGAATAACTTCGATGATGCTAGAAGGAGATGTAGAGAATAAAAACTGTAGAGGAAGACAGAGATTAGAATGCAGCCAGCAAATAATTAAAGCCGTAGGTCGCAAGTGCTACTCTGAAATGAAAAGGTAGGGGCAGGACAGGAGTTGGTTGCCCTCTGCACCAAACCAGTCAGAAAACCGATTGCGCGCTTTAATTCCATGTCAATATCTCTATGTGGTTCCTTTTCTTGTGACTTTCCCCTGATATATGGAGTCCTGTGCAAATAGGTCTAGCAGGGCGCTGCCCAATGCGCACACACATACTAAAGCGCTGAATTTGTACCTATTGTCAAGTCTTACAATGATCTATCTCTACTCGTTTCCGTTATGGAGTTGTAAGTATAAGACAAGGTAACTTGTTACCTACAACACCAGCACAAGTAAGCGTTACCTTTCCAGTTATTGCTTTTCTATTGTTGTTTGTTTCGATTTAAGGAACTGAGAAGTTTTCTCTCGTGAAAAATATTGATTGTTACTTATGTTAAGAATTTGGATATTTTCTCGCTGGAGTGTAACAAACTAATCTTTTGTAAATCAGTCCTGGATATTTTTCTGACATAAGCCACACAGCTTTTAAAAATTATTGTCGTTAAAACGCCACTGGCCCTCATAGCCGGAACTGGAATTCCTGCAGCTTAGACACAAAATAAGACAGATTGGGAAGAGTTGAGTACTATCACATATTGACAAAGTGGAGAACAGGCTGACTGCAAGTGCTGCAAGAGGCATGAATGTTAGATGTAGACGACATTAAACTCACCGGACCAGATTCAATGCTGACCATCAAAAATGCAATACCAAGAAGGACCGGGGAAATCACAGCTGAATGGGTTTTGTGGTGTCACCGCCAGACACCACACTTGCTAGGTGGTAGCCTTTAAATCGGCCGCGGTCCGTTAGTATGCGTTGGACCCGCGTGTCGCCACTATCAGTGATTGCAGACCGAGCGCCGCCACACGGCAGGTCTAGAGAGACTTCCTAGCACTCGCTCCAGTTGTACAGCCGACTTTGCTAGCGATGGTTCACTGACAAATTACGCTCTCATTTACCGAGACGATAGTTAGCATAGCCTTCAGCTACGTCATTTGCTACGACCTAGCAAGGCGCCATTACCAGTTACTATTGATGCTGTAAAACATGTACCGTCAAGAGCGATGTTCACCATTTATGGATTAAAGTTAAGTATTCCACAGCTACGTCCTTTTTTGCTAGTCTAATTTCCTTGACCTGTTCCAGACCTCACGCTGGCCTGCGTGAGCTAAAACGCGTGCCTTTCGGCTTCCTCTCATAGTGGGTTGGCTCTCTTGCCAATCCACAACAGGTTTAGGAGATGACATGTTGCACAAAGATCACACGATTGTACAGCATTATGTGAAGTGAGGAAGATGATGAAATCAGTACTGAGTGTTGCCGCCATTGCTGGTTGTAATCGCTGCTACACGAAATGGCGTTGAGTCAAACAGGCTATAGTTGGCCGTAGTGGCCGTGCGGTTCTAGGCTCTACAGTCTGGAACCGAGCGGCCGCTACAGTCGGAGGTTCGAATCCTGCCTCGGGCATGGATGTTTCTGATGTCCTTAGGTTAGTTAGATTTACTTAGTTCTAAGTTCTAGGCGACTGATGATCTCAGACATTAAGTCGCATAGTGCTCAGAGCCATCAAACAGGCTATGGATGTCCATACTGCTTCCACATATAGCCAAAGGTGATCTGGTGTAGTAGTGAGTGGTGTATCCCCAGTCAGTCATTCCACAATCATCGGCCAGACGTTTTCAATAGGCGAGAGATGGGAGAACAGGAAGGCCAAGGCAGCAATGCAATCTGATAGGCAACGAAGAAGACTTGAACATTGCATGCCACGTGTCATTGCACATTATCCTGTTTCAATGTGGCCATCGGCAAGCTCCAAAGTTATGCGATGACAACAGGCTCCAACATGTCAGAGATGTAAGGTGGCTGGTTGTGCACTGGCAGTGCATACTAGGGGGATATGGGAGTAGGATCCAATACCACCTCAAATCATAATAATGGGGGCAGGACCAGTATTGTCTCCAGACTCTAATGTGACCATTGTGTTGGTGCAAGCAGAACCGGAATTCATTGGTAAAAACAATGTCGCTCCATTCCCTTATCAATGTCCTTTGTTCATCATACCATTGCCGGCGCAAACACCTGTGGCGTTGACTCAGTTGTAATCACACCAATGGACGCCTGTCAGACAGTCTACTCTGCAGCAAACAATATCGAGTGATATGCGCGGTGACTACTTGTTGCACAACAGACTGAATTTTTTAGTAGTGGGACAAAGAGAGAGCGAGTGCATTTTGTTAGTGTGGGCTGCCTACATCAGGGGCAGGTATGCACTCTGGCGTATACCTGCCCCTAATGTAGGCAACCCACACTAACAAAATGTGCTCGCTCTCTCTTTGTTCCACTACTTTTGTTGTGATACGGCTGGTGACGTTGCAGAGGGATCCATCACTGCCATGCGGACAATATGTCTGTCATCACATGTAGTGGTGCAACGATGTGGGTGCAATCAGTCCTGTTGGTCCATCATTCCCTCATGCATCCAAAAATCACAGATCCACTTCACAGTTGCTTAGTTCCGTCCGACACAATCACCGATTTATTTGAAGAAACATCCACAATCCCTATAGTTCTTCCTTGGTCGAATTCCGAAACGTGCTCGAAAGATGCTTGCTGTCTTCTACGAGGCATACTGAAGCTGCTTACACGGAACAACCGCACAAAAGAACAATTCCAGTACGTCCACACGGTCACCTGTTCCCTTCGCATAGAGCTTGCAGGTGGCGCTACTGACGCCAATGACGTGCCTTTGTGCTGAAATGCTGCTCATGTGCAGCTCTCGTCGCCGCAAATGCATGTTGCAAATTTCACTTCATTTGATAGGTTCATTTGCTGGCCGTGGTGGTCTAGCGGTTCTGGCACTGCAGTCCAGAACTGCGGGACTGCTACGGTCACAGGTTCGAATCCTGCCTTGGGCATGGGTGTGTGTGATGTCCTTAGGTTAGTTAGGTTTAAGTAGTTCTAAGTTCTAGGGGACTTATGACCTAAGATGTTGAGTCCCATAGTGTTCAGAGCCATGATTGGTTCATTGAGGGTGTTTCCTTTTGGGTGTCCAGCAGTGTATTTGTGATCCCCCTTAAAAGAGAACAGTGGTCGCTTTGGAGAACTGTTAGTGGTGTACAACTGCTATGAGGAGCTCATGTTGCCCTTCACTGCTGACGTGCAACATTGCAGCCAAGTGATGTGTGTGTGTGTGTGTGTGTGTGTGTGTGTGTGTGTGTGTGTGTGTGTGTATGTGTGTGTGTGTGTGTGTGTGTTTGTGTGTCGCAGCGGCAGCTCGTGAGTATACATTCTGGGTGTTCACAATTTCAGATAAATTTTAGAGTGTGAAACTAGTAGCATCAGTTGCATAACAGTTATACTTATCAACAACTTTACACAACTACAGTCACTGCCAATAATAACAATAATAATAATAGTAATAATAATAATATGCATAACTTATCTGACAAAAGAAAGAATTTTTTGTGGAGTTCTGTTGTTTTGTACATAATTAAGTACAATTTAGAGCAAGACTGAAACAATGTGCAAACTTTTGCAACCATCCTTTTCACATTTCCGTGTAAGAGGGAGTTTTCATGCATTTCCATTTTTCCAGACGAATGTACAAGATCCCTAACAGATGCATTAGTCCACGAATTCACTCCCAGCCTGAAAATCAGATATTCTTACGTTGCACTCACACAACAACTTATGCTGATTGTACACTTCCTTATTAAATGTTCGTTTGTAGTCATGCTCATTTGAATTCGTCACTCTTTCACCCAATGGATCTGGTCTCGGAGGCCATACTTCCTTTGCGGCTAATTTTTCCTGGTAATTTACTTTTCTGTTTTCCAGAAGGAGATTTTCACTTTGCAGTGGAGTGTGCACTGACTTGAAACTTCCTGCCAGATTAAAACTGTGTGCCAGACCTAGCCTCGAACCCTGGACCTTTACCGTGCTAGTACTCCAGCGACTGACCTACCCAAGCACGACTCAGGACTGCTACTCTCAGCTTTACTTTTCTGTTAGCATTTAAAATAGGTTCAATAGAGTTCATGTTTAAGCTGCACACGAAAGCCGATTCCCGCACAGTAAACAACCAAAACAAACACAAACTGCCGTTTACGGAAATGGTTAAGCTTGAGTAGTAACGTCTACCAACATGTTCACTTGACTAGAATACAAATGAAGCACTGAGATCCATAAGGGCCTAAGGCAAATAAGCACACCGTCGTCGATCCCACATTTAAGTGAATATCAGAGATACCAGCGACAGATTTTAATTAATGTTGATATATAGGGTGTCCCATTTATCTTGACCACCCTAAATAACTGTGTGTTCAGATGCAAATTACAATATGTTTCAAGCAAATGTTCTTTAGCCGTCAGGGAGACATCAATCAGCATGATTTCCTTCGTTGTAGTTTTTTTTTTTTTTTACAAAGATATGAACAGCGGTATGACGTTTTAAAATGGTACCTTGTATTTTTTATTCGGTAATTCGTTTCCTCTCCTAAAGACCTATTCAAAAATGTATCACAGTGTGCCATTCACTGAAACACAACGTTATTAATTACATAACAAAATATTGACGTTGACGCTCCCAGCGTTTAGTGTAGGTACTCGGGGTAATGGAACACATCCACGTGCTGACGTTGACACAGGACAAATGTAAACTTAAGGGGTTCCGGAACGCCCTATACTTGCAATGTTAAAATAACGCTTATAAATTACATCTTTCCTCACAAAGTATTTGAGGTAGGAAGTTGAACTTTTTACAGATTATTTATTGGAATATGGGCTACAACTTAACACAGGGATTTTACAAAATTTTAGTTCAGTTATTAAAGATGATTTTTTTTCAATTGTAATGTTAATTCACAACATTTTTTTGCAACTTTTTATTTATATATTCAAAAATATACAGTTTTTTGGAAAAAGGCTGTGTTAAATTATGCAGAAGGTACTGTGTAACATTTACTGAAAGTTTGAAACAAATATGTTTGGAATATCCTTAGAAAACATGTAATTAGTATGAGAAAATAAAAGTTTTGGGAATCGAGCGACAAAGATTGGATTAACTTTTTAGTGCATTCCAAGTCCATAGGATGGATTATCTTCATCCTCTGCAAACTCCTCCTCCAGCTTCCTCTTGTTCCTCCTCCTGTTTACTCTTGCTTGTATTTCTAGACTCTTTACAGCCCTGTCTGCAGCCCGAAGGCGTTCCTTGTCTAAAGCAAGCATCGCTCGTACCATGTTAGAACCTATCTTCATTCACATATTTCTAAATACCTTGCACCTTACAATGTTGCCATCATTGAAAGTCGCAACAGCAACTTTACTTTTACTCATTATTATACTTCAACAAAACAGAGACTCAAGAAACAGAATTAATTACGAATATTTTCGAGATAACGACAGAGTAAATAAACATGAAACAATCGACAATCACACCAGCGATATATATTGAACCATCACAGGTTAGCCACAACACATACTTTATCTCACATCACTAAAATGTACCTGATGAACACGGACGTTAATAATAACACCATTTGACTGCAGTTTAACAGCGCCACAGTGGGTCACGCCCATGTAGAACACATTTCAAAAAAAATTTAAAAATAGTTGTAGTCTTCGGAATTGAATAAATTATATATCTATTAAAAGGTAATAGTCTGCAGATTCAGAAAACGAAAAAAAGTAAAAATTGAACTTTTCATGATTTTGAGCCCTTCCGGAGCCCCTTAAGTAGAATGCACACCCGTCATTCCGTCAGCCATCGTCAGTTGAACAGTAGAATGTACACCAACGAAGAGAAGGTAGAAATGCTACTTATCTGTGGGGAATGTAAGTTAGCAGAACAGTAATTACAATACTGTTTTCTTATGTACGGGTACATTTAGTGCTGTAGCTTAGTCCTTTTAAATACTGTTGTTTAGAGTGGGCATACAGTAAACTGTCCTTCCTACAAACTGCATCGACATAACATTTCTTTTATTGTTGTTGAAGGTTGGCGAAATACTACGCAGGCAGCGGAACTGTACAGAGAGCAATATCCTGATAACCCACCTTCCCGACGGATGTTTTCTCGTCTTGTTGCGACGCTTCAGGGAACGGGAAGTTCCAACCCACGACAACGCAATCGTCGTAGCAGCAGCACAGACGAAACTGCCGAAGTTACTGTTCAGGCTTCCGTTGCTATGAATCCACATGTGAGCACACGCAAGCTTGAACACGAGATTGGCATTCTTAAAACCAGTATACATCGTATTCTTACACGTCACCGTTTCCATCTTTAGCATGTACACCTACATCAAGAATTGCATGGTAATGATTTCCAGAATCGTCTTCAGTTCTGTCAGTAGGCGCAGCAGCAAATCCTAACGCAATCGTCGTAGCAGTAGCACAGACGAAACTGCCGAAGTTACTGTTCAGGCTTCCGTTGCTATGAATCCACATGTGAGCGCACGAAAGCTTGAACACGAGATTGGCATTCTTAAAACCAGTATACATCGTATTCTTACACGTCACCGTTTCCATCTTTAGCATGTACACCTACATCAAGAATTGCATGGTAATGATTTCCAGAATCGTCTACAGTTCTGTCAGTAGGCGCAGCAGCAAATCCTAACGCAATCGTCGTAGCAGTAGCACAGACGAAACTGCCGAAGTTACTGTTCAGGCTTCCGTTGCTATGAATCCACATGTGAGCGCACGAAAGCTTGAACACGAGATTGGCATTCTTAAAACCAGTATACATCGTATTCTTACACGTCACCGTTTCCATCTTTAGCATGTACACCTACATCAAGAATTGCATGGTAATGATTTCCAGAATCGTCTACAGTTCTGTCAGTAGGCGCAGCAGCAAATCCTAACGCAATCGTCGTAGCAGTAGCACAGACGAAACTGCCGAAGTTACTGTTCAGGCTTCCGTTGCTATGAATCCGCATGTGAGCGCACGAAAGCTTGAACACGAGATTGGCATTCTTAAAACCAGTATACATCGTATTCTTACACGTCACCGTTTCCATCTTTAGCATGTACACCTACATCAAGAATTGCATGGTAATGATTTCCAGAATCGTCTACAGTTCTGTCAGTGGGCGCAGCAGCAAATCCTAACGCAATCGTCGTAGCAGTAGCACAGACGAAACTGCCGAAGTTACTGTTCAGGCTTCCGTTGCTATGAATCCGCATGTGAGCGCACGAAAGCTTGAACACGAGATTGGCATTCTTAAAACCAGTATACATCGTATTCTTACACGTCACCGTTTCCATCTTTAGCATGTACACCTACATCAAGAATTGCATGGTAATGATTTCCAGAATCGTCTACAGTTCTGTCAGTAGGCGCAGCAGCAAATCCTAACGCAATCGTCGTAGCAGTAGCACAGACGAAACTGCCGAAGTTACTGTTCAGGCTTCCGTTGCTATGAATCCGCATGTGAGCGCACGAAAGCTTGAACACGAGATTGGCATTCTTAAAACCAGTATACATCGTATTCTTACACGTCACCGTTTCCATCTTTAGCATGTACACCTACATCAAGAATTGCATGGTAATGATTTCCAGAATCGTCTTCAGTTCTGTCAGTAGGCGCAGCAGCAAATCCTAACGCAATCGTCGTAGCAGTAGCACAGACGAAACTGCCGAAGTTACTGTTCAGGCTTCCGTTGCTATGAATCCACATGTGAGCGCACGAAAGCTTGAACACGAGATTGGCATTCTTAAAACCAGTATACATCGTATTCTTACACGTCACCGTTTCCATCTTTAGCATGTACACCTACATCAAGAATTGCATGGTAATGATTTCCAGAATCGTCTACAGTTCTGTCAGTAGGCGCAGCAGCAAATCCTAACGCAATCGTCGTAGCAGTAGCACAGACGAAACTGCCGAAGTTACTGTTCAGGCTTCCGTTGCTATGAATCCACATGTGAGCGCACGAAAGCTTGAACACGAGATTGGCATTCTTAAAACCAGTATACATCGTATTCTTACACGTCACCGTTTCCATCTTTAGCATGTACACCTACATCAAGAATTGCATGGTAATGATTTCCAGAATCGTCTACAGTTCTGTCAGTAGGCGCAGCAGCAAATCCTAACGCAATCGTCGTAGCAGTAGCACAGACGAAACTGCCGAAGTTACTGTTCAGGCTTCCGTTGCTATGAATCCGCATGTGAGCGCACGAAAGCTTGAACACGAGATTGGCATTCTTAAAACCAGTATACATCGTATTCTTACACGTCACCGTTTCCATCTTTAGCATGTACACCTACATCAAGAATTGCATGGTAATGATTTCCAGAATCGTCTACAGTTCTGTCAGTAGGCGCAGCAGCAAATCCTAACGCAATCGTCGTAGCAGTAGCACAGACGAAACTGCCGAAGTTACTGTTCAGGCTTCCGTTGCTATGAATCCGCATGTGAGCGCACGAAAGCTTGAACACGAGATTGGCATTCTTAAAACCAGTATACATCGTATTCTTACACGTCACCGTTTCCATCTTTAGCATGTACACCTACATCAAGAATTGCATGGTAATGATTTCCAGAATCGTCTTCAGTTCTGTCAGTAGGCGCAGCAGCAAATCCTAACGCAATCGTCGTAGCAGTAGCACAGACGAAACTGCCGAAGTTACTGTTCAGGCTTCCGTTGCTATGAATCCACATGTGAGCGCACGAAAGCTTGAACACGAGATTGGCATTCTTAAAACCAGTATACATCGTATTCTTACACGTCACCGTTTCCATCTTTAGCATGTACACCTACATCAAGAATTGCATGGTAATGATTTCCAGAATCGTCTACAGTTCTGTCAGTAGGCGCAGCAGCAAATCCTAACGCAATCGTCGTAGCAGTAGCACAGACGAAACTGCCGAAGTTACTGTTCAGGCTTCCGTTGCTATGAATCCACATGTGAGCGCACGAAAGCTTGAACACGAGATTGGCATTCTTAAAACCAGTATACATCGTATTCTTACACGTCACCGTTTCCATCTTTAGCATGTACACCTACATCAAGAATTGCATGGTAATAATTTCCAGAATCGTCTACAGTTCTGTCAGTAGGCGCAGCAGCAAATCCTAACGCAATCGTCGTAGCAGTAGCACAGACGAAACTGCCGAAGTTACTGTTCAGGCTTCCGTTGCTATGAATCCGCATGTGAGCGCACGAAAGCTTGAACACGAGATTGGCATTCTTAAAACCAGTATACATCGTATTCTTACACGTCACCGTTTCCATCTTTAGCATGTACACCTACATCAAGAATTGCATGGTAATGATTTCCAGAATCGTCTACAGTTCTGTCAGTGGGCGCAGCAGCAAATCCTAACGCAATCGTCGTAGCAGTAGCACAGACGAAACTGCCGAAGTTACTGTTCAGGCTTCCGTTGCTATGAATCCGCATGTGAGCGCACGAAAGCTTGAACACGAGATTGGCATTCTTAAAACCAGTATACATCGTATTCTTACACGTCACCGTTTCCATCTTTAGCATGTACACCTACATCAAGAATTGCATGGTAATGATTTCCAGAATCGTCTACAGTTCTGTCAGTAGGCGCAGCAGCAAATCCTAACGCAATCGTCGTAGCAGTAGCACAGACGAAACTGCCGAAGTTACTGTTCAGGCTTCCGTTGCTATGAATCCGCATGTGAGCGCACGAAAGCTTGAACACGAGATTGGCATTCTTAAAACCAGTATACATCGTATTCTTACACGTCACCGTTTCCATCTTTAGCATGTACACCTACATCAAGAATTGCATGGTAATGATTTCCAGAATCGTCTACAGTTCTGTCAGTAGGCGCAGCAGCAAATCCTAACGCAATCGTCGTAGCAGTAGCACAGACGAAACTGCCGAAGTTACTGTTCAGGCTTCCGTTGCTATGAATCCGCATGTGAGCGCACGAAAGCTTGAACACGAGATTGGCATTCTTAAAACCAGTATACATCGTATTCTTACACGTCACCGTTTCCATCTTTAGCATGTACACCTACATCAAGAATTGCATGGTAATGATTTCCAGAATCGTCTACAGTTCTGTCAGTAGGCGCAGCAGCAAATCCTAACGCAATCGTCGTAGCAGTAGCACAGACGAAACTGCCGAAGTTACTGTTCAGGCTTCCGTTGCTATGAATCCACATGTGAGCGCACGAAAGCTTGAACACGAGATTGGCATTCTTAAAACCAGTATACATCGTATTCTTACACGTCACCGTTTCCATCTTTAGCATGTACACCTACATCAAGAATTGCATGGTAATGATTTCCAGAATCGTCTACAGTTCTGTCAGTAGGCGCAGCAGCAAATCCTAACGCAATCGTCGTAGCAGTAGCACAGACGAAACTGCCGAAGTTACTGTTCAGGCTTCCGTTGCTATGAATCCGCATGTGAGCGCACGAAAGCTTGAACACGAGATTGGCATTCTTAAAACCAGTATACATCGTATTCTTACACGTCACCGTTTCCATCTTTAGCATGTACACCTACATCAAGAATTGCATGGTAATGATTTCCAGAATCGTCTTCAGTTCTGTCAGTAGGCGCAGCAGCAAATCCTAACGCAATCGTCGTAGCAGTAGCACAGACGAAACTGCCGAAGTTACTGTTCAGGCTTCCGTTGCTATGAATCCACATGTGAGCGCACGAAAGCTTGAACACGAGATTGGCATTCTTAAAACCAGTATACATCGTATTCTTACACGTCACCGTTTCCATCTTTAGCATGTACACCTACATCAAGAATTGCATGGTAATGATTTCCAGAATCGTCTACAGTTCTGTCAGTAGGCGCAGCAGCAAATCCTAACGCAATCGTCGTAGCAGTAGCACAGACGAAACTGCCGAAGTTACTGTTCAGGCTTCCGTTGCTATGAATCCACATGTGAGCGCACGAAAGCTTGAACACGAGATTGGCATTCTTAAAACCAGTATACATCGTATTCTTACACGTCACCGTTTCCATCTTTAGCATGTACACCTACATCAAGAATTGCATGGTAATGATTTCCAGAATCGTCTACAGTTCTGTCAGTAGGCGCAGCAGCAAATCCTAACGCAATCGTCGTAGCAGTAGCACAGACGAAACTGCCGAAGTTACTGTTCAGGCTTCCGTTGCTATGAATCCGCATGTGAGCGCACGAAAGCTTGAACACGAGATTGGCATTCTTAAAACCAGTATACATCGTATTCTTACACGTCACCGTTTCCATCTTTAGCATGTACACCTACATCAAGAATTGCATGGTAATGATTTCCAGAATCGTCTACAGTTCTGTCAGTGGGCGCAGCAGCAAATCCTAACGCAATCGTCGTAGCAGTAGCACAGACGAAACTGCCGAAGTTACTGTTCAGGCTTCCGTTGCTATGAATCCGCATGTGAGCGCACGAAAGCTTGAACACGAGATTGGCATTCTTAAAACCAGTATACATCGTATTCTTACACGTCACCGTTTCCATCTTTAGCATGTACACCTACATCAAGAATTGCATGGTAATGATTTCCAGAATCGTCTACAGTTCTGTCAGTAGGCGCAGCAGCAAATCCTAACGCAATCGTCGTAGCAGTAGCACAGACGAAACTGCCGAAGTTACTGTTCAGGCTTCCGTTGCTATGAATCCGCATGTGAGCGCACGAAAGCTTGAACACGAGATTGGCATTCTTAAAACCAGTATACATCGTATTCTTACACGTCACCGTTTCCATCTTTAGCATGTACACCTACATCAAGAATTGCATGGTAATGATTTCCAGAATCGTCTACAGTTCTGTCAGTAGGCGCAGCAGCAAATCCTAACGCAATCGTCGTAGCAGTAGCACAGACGAAACTGCCGAAGTTACTGTTCAGGCTTCCGTTGCTATGAATCCGCATGTGAGCGCACGAAAGCTTGAACACGAGATTGGCATTCTTAAAACCAGTATACATCGTATTCTTACACGTCACCGTTTCCATCTTTAGCATGTACACCTACATCAAGAATTGCATGGTAATGATTTCCAGAATCGTCTACAGTTCTGTCAGTAGGCGCAGCAGCAAATCCTAACGCAATCGTCGTAGCAGTAGCACAGACGAAACTGCCGAAGTTACTGTTCAGGCTTCCGTTGCTATGAATCCACATGTGAGCGCACGAAAGCTTGAACACGAGATTGGCATTCTTAAAACCAGTATACATCGTATTCTTACACGTCACCGTTTCCATCTTTAGCATGTACACCTACATCAAGAATTGCATGGTAATGATTTCCAGAATCGTCTACAGTTCTGTCAGTAGGCGCAGCAGCAAATCCTAACGCAATCGTCGTAGCAGTAGCACAGACGAAACTGCCGAAGTTACTGTTCAGGCTTCCGTTGCTATGAATCCACATGTGAGCGCACGAAAGCTTGAACACGAGATTGGCATTCTTAAAACCAGTATACATCGTATTCTTACACGTCACCGTTTCCATCTTTAGCATGTACACCTACATCAAGAATTGCATGGTAATGATTTCCAGAATCGTCTACAGTTCTGTCAGTAGGCGCAGCAGCAAATCCTAACGCAATCGTCGTAGCAGTAGCACAGACGAAACTGCCGAAGTTACTGTTCAGGCTTCCGTTGCTATGAATCCGCATGTGAGCGCACGAAAGCTTGAACACGAGATTGGCATTCTTAAAACCAGTATACATCGTATTCTTACACGTCACCGTTTCCATCTTTAGCATGTACACCTACATCAAGAATTGCATGGTAATGATTTCCAGAATCGTCTACAGTTCTGTCAGTAGGCGCAGCAGCAAATCCTAACGCAATCGTCGTAGCAGTAGCACAGACGAAACTGCCGAAGTTACTGTTCAGGCTTCCGTTGCTATGAATCCGCATGTGAGCGCACGAAAGCTTGAACACGAGATTGGCATTCTTAAAACCAGTATACATCGTATTCTTACACGTCACCGTTTCCATCTTTAGCATGTACACCTACATCAAGAATTGCATGGTAATGATTTCCAGAATCGTCTTCAGTTCTGTCAGTAGGCGCAGCAGCAAATCCTAACGCAATCGTCGTAGCAGTAGCACAGACGAAACTGCCGAAGTTACTGTTCAGGCTTCCGTTGCTATGAATCCACATGTGAGCGCACGAAAGCTTGAACACGAGATTGGCATTCTTAAAACCAGTATACATCGTATTCTTACACGTCACCGTTTCCATCTTTAGCATGTACACCTACATCAAGAATTGCATGGTAATGATTTCCAGAATCGTCTACAGTTCTGTCAGTAGGCGCAGCAGCAAATCCTAACGCAATCGTCGTAGCAGTAGCACAGACGAAACTGCCGAAGTTACTGTTCAGGCTTCCGTTGCTATGAATCCACATGTGAGCGCACGAAAGCTTGAACACGAGATTGGCATTCTTAAAACCAGTATACATCGTATTCTTACACGTCACCGTTTCCATCTTTAGCATGTACACCTACATCAAGAATTGCATGGTAATAATTTCCAGAATCGTCTACAGTTCTGTCAGTAGGCGCAGCAGCAAATCCTAACGCAATCGTCGTAGCAGTAGCACAGACGAAACTGCCGAAGTTACTGTTCAGGCTTCCGTTGCTATGAATCCGCATGTGAGCGCACGAAAGCTTGAACACGAGATTGGCATTCTTAAAACCAGTATACATCGTATTCTTACACGTCACCGTTTCCATCTTTAGCATGTACACCTACATCAAGAATTGCATGGTAATGATTTCCAGAATCGTCTACAGTTCTGTCAGTAGGCGCAGCAGCAAATCCTAACGCAATCGTCGTAGCAGTAGCACAGACGAAACTGCCGAAGTTACTGTTCAGGCTTCCGTTGCTATGAATCCGCATGTGAGCGCACGAAAGCTTGAACACGAGATTGGCATTCTTAAAACCAGTATACATCGTATTCTTACACGTCACCGTTTCCATCTTTAGCATGTACACCTACATCAAGAATTGCATGGTAATGATTTCCAGAATCGTCTACAGTTCTGTCAGTAGGCGCAGCAGCAAATCCTAACGCAATCGTCGTAGCAGTAGCACAGACGAAACTGCCGAAGTTACTGTTCAGGCTTCCGTTGCTATGAATCCGCATGTGAGCGCACGAAAGCTTGAACACGAGATTGGCATTCTTAAAACCAGTATACATCGTATTCTTACACGTCACCGTTTCCATCTTTAGCATGTACACCTACATCAAGAATTGCATGGTAATGATTTCCAGAATCGTCTACAGTTCTGTCAGTAGGCGCAGCAGCAAATCCTAACGCAATCGTCGTAGCAGTAGCACAGACGAAACTGCCGAAGTTACTGTTCAGGCTTCCGTTGCTATGAATCCGCATGTGAGCGCACGAAAGCTTGAACACGAGATTGGCATTCTTAAAACCAGTATACATCGTATTCTTACACGTCACCGTTTCCATCTTTAGCATGTACACCTACATCAAGAATTGCATGGTAATGATTTCCAGAATCGTCTACAGTTCTGTCAGTAGGCGCAGCAGCAAATCCTAACGCAATCGTCGTAGCAGTAGCACAGACGAAACTGCCGAAGTTACTGTTCAGGCTTCCGTTGCTATGAATCCACATGTGAGCGCACGAAAGCTTGAACACGAGATTGGCATTCTTAAAACCAGTATACATCGTATTCTTACACGTCACCGTTTCCATCTTTAGCATGTACACCTACATCAAGAATTGCATGGTAATGATTTCCAGAATCGTCTACAGTTCTGTCAGTAGGCGCAGCAGCAAATCCTAACGCAATCGTCGTAGCAGTAGCACAGACGAAACTGCCGAAGTTACTGTTCAGGCTTCCGTTGCTATGAATCCGCATGTGAGCGCACGAAAGCTTGAACACGAGATTGGCATTCTTAAAACCAGTATACATCGTATTCTTACACGTCACCGTTTCCATCTTTAGCATGTACACCTACATCAAGAATTGCATGGTAATGATTTCCAGAATCGTCTTCAGTTCTGTCAGTAGGCGCAGCAGCAAATCCTAACGCAATCGTCGTAGCAGTAGCACAGACGAAACTGCCGAAGTTACTGTTCAGGCTTCCGTTGCTATGAATCCACATGTGAGCGCACGAAAGCTTGAACACGAGATTGGCATTCTTAAAACCAGTATACATCGTATTCTTACACGTCACCGTTTCCATCTTTAGCATGTACACCTACATCAAGAATTGCATGGTAATGATTTCCAGAATCGTCTACAGTTCTGTCAGTAGGCGCAGCAGCAAATCCTAACGCAATCGTCGTAGCAGTAGCACAGACGAAACTGCCGAAGTTACTGTTCAGGCTTCCGTTGCTATGAATCCACATGTGAGCGCACGAAAGCTTGAACACGAGATTGGCATTCTTAAAACCAGTATACATCGTATTCTTACACGTCACCGTTTCCATCTTTAGCATGTACACCTACATCAAGAATTGCATGGTAATGATTTCCAGAATCGTCTACAGTTCTGTCAGTAGGCGCAGCAGCAAATCCTAACGCAATCGTCGTAGCAGTAGCACAGACGAAACTGCCGAAGTTACTGTTCAGGCTTCCGTTGCTATGAATCCGCATGTGAGCGCACGAAAGCTTGAACACGAGATTGGCATTCTTAAAACCAGTATACATCGTATTCTTACACGTCACCGTTTCCATCTTTAGCATGTACACCTACATCAAGAATTGCATGGTAATGATTTCCAGAATCGTCTACAGTTCTGTCAGTGGGCGCAGCAGCAAATCCTAACGCAATCGTCGTAGCAGTAGCACAGACGAAACTGCCGAAGTTACTGTTCAGGCTTCCGTTGCTATGAATCCGCATGTGAGCGCACGAAAGCTTGAACACGAGATTGGCATTCTTAAAACCAGTATACATCGTATTCTTACACGTCACCGTTTCCATCTTTAGCATGTACACCTACATCAAGAATTGCATGGTAATGATTTCCAGAATCGTCTACAGTTCTGTCAGTAGGCGCAGCAGCAAATCCTAACGCAATCGTCGTAGCAGTAGCACAGACGAAACTGCCGAAGTTACTGTTCAGGCTTCCGTTGCTATGAATCCGCATGTGAGCGCACGAAAGCTTGAACACGAGATTGGCATTCTTAAAACCAGTATACATCGTATTCTTACACGTCACCGTTTCCATCTTTAGCATGTACACCTACATCAAGAATTGCATGGTAATGATTTCCAGAATCGTCTACAGTTCTGTCAGTAGGCGCAGCAGCAAATCCTAACGCAATCGTCGTAGCAGTAGCACAGACGAAACTGCCGAAGTTACTGTTCAGGCTTCCGTTGCTATGAATCCGCATGTGAGCGCACGAAAGCTTGAACACGAGATTGGCATTCTTAAAACCAGTATACATCGTATTCTTACACGTCACCGTTTCCATCTTTAGCATGTACACCTACATCAAGAATTGCATGGTAATGATTTCCAGAATCGTCTACAGTTCTGTCAGTAGGCGCAGCAGCAAATCCTAACGCAATCGTCGTAGCAGTAGCACAGACGAAACTGCCGAAGTTACTGTTCAGGCTTCCGTTGCTATGAATCCACATGTGAGCGCACGAAAGCTTGAACACGAGATTGGCATTCTTAAAACCAGTATACATCGTATTCTTACACGTCACCGTTTCCATCTTTAGCATGTACACCTACATCAAGAATTGCATGGTAATGATTTCCAGAATCGTCTACAGTTCTGTCAGTGGGCGCAGCAGCAAATCTTCGCGAACCCGAACTCCTTCTCCAACGTTCTATTTAACGATGAATGTTCCTTCTCAAACAAAGGACAGGTACATACAAGGAACATGCAATATTGGTCATTAGACAGGTTGAGCATCAGCGTTTAACGTCTTGTGTGGGATGCTTGGTACTACAATAATTGACCCTTATCTCATCAATGGTAGTCTAAACGGCACAGCGTATGCCAACTTCCTCAGTCGAATTCTTTCTGCTCTTCAGGATGAAGTGCCGCTAACAACCAGAATGCTTATGTGGTATCAACACGATGGATGCCCAGCACATAATGCCTTGCGTGCGCGTCGTGTTCTGAGCCGAAGGTAACCTGCCAGATGGATTGGTCGAGGAGGAACAATCACTTGGCCTGCTAGGTCTCCTGATTTAAATCCTCTGGACCTTTATCTTTGGGGATGCATTAAAGACGTTGTCTATCGCGATATTCCAACAACTCCAGAGAACATGCAGGAACTTGTCGTGCTTGCTTGTAATTCTCTTCAGCAGGCAACACTGGAAGCAGTAAATAATTCTTTCATTCAACGAGTGTATCAGTGTATCAATGTCCAGGCTCACCGCTTTGAGAAGCTTTGAATGTTCTACTCCTGGTCAATGGTAGAGCGGAGTTAAAGTCAATTTTGTATTATGTTTTTACTTGGTTTTCATTTGTTTTCTGACATCTCCAGCAAGTGGACGAGTTTGTGATCCTGGGCTCAAAGTCAACGTTGTGTTATGAAATTAATAACGTTGTGTTTCAGTGAATGGTACACTGTGATACATTTTTGAATAGATCTTTAAGATGGTTGGTTGGTTTGTGGGATTGAAGGGACGAGACTACAAGGGCCAGCGGTCCCTGGTCTTTAGGAGAGGAAATGAATTACCATATAAAAATACAGGGTGCCACTTAAAAAAGTCATACCGCTGTTCGTATCTTTGTAAAAAATAAGCTACAACGAAGGCAATCATGCTGACTGATGTCCTCCTGACGGCTAAAGAACATTTGCTTGAAACATTTTGTAATTTGCATTTGGACAAACAGTTATTTAGGGTGGTCAAGATAAATGGGACACCCTGTATACAATGTGGGCCAACAGCACAGATAAGCATAACTGACCATAAGATCAACAGATTTCAGAAGCTCGAATAAATGCTACAGTCTCGCAATCGACGTTGATGTGCTTTAGGCCCTTATGATTCTCAGCGCCTCAAATGGATTATTGTATGATAAAATTCAGAACATAATATACTATAACTCATTCAGAAACCTACAAAACAGGTTTATCTGTCACAATAACTGTAACATATACTGACGTCAGATCTAATTTTACTATATAGTGAGTGAATTGGCATATCTGAGGAGTATGCTATAATCTAGCGCGTTTTACGCCGAGTGAACGGGGATAAGAGTTTGCCGCAATGTGCCACCACCGCGTGTCACTGACGTAAACTTGCAGTTGAGTGGCGAGGGATAACTGTGCACAGTGTTAACCGAGTACGTTGTTTATCAAATCCGTGTGTATTTGGCACGTAAGGCGATTGCGTCACCCCACTTGCGCATGCGTGAAACCTCCTTAAAACGAGCACAACTGAAGATGTGTTCGCGACCCTGATGGGAAGATTCATTTACTCTAGAGATGCAATAGTGTAGTTGATTCAAGTGCCGTACTTTCAAACTGGAGCATCTGTGCTACGTTTAACAATGTTCAAAGAAAAATAACCAATCAACTCGCAAAGTATCGAAAGTTACGGTGTTCACGTGCTCATCTTCTCTTACACAGCAGCCGCTGCTGTGTGTGTGTGTGTGTGTGTGTGTGGCGCGCCAGTCGGTTGTATGGAATTAGCGCAGTTCAAAAATGTTCAAATGTGTGTGAAATCTTATGGGACTTAACTACTAAGGTCATCAGTCCCTAAGCTTACACACTACCCAACCTAAATTATCCTAAGGACAAACACACACACCCATGCCCGGGGCAGGACTCGAACCTCCGCCGGGACCAGCCGCACAGTCCATGACTGCAGTGCCCTAGACCGCTCGGCTAATCCCGCGCTGCAATGAGCGCAGTACTCGGAGCGTGAGCTGATAGCCTGTCGCGCCCATGACCACACCGCGAATGAAGTCGCCAGAATAGTGCACTACTCACAGCCATGTCACGGAGTAAGAACAGCGGTTGTAAAAAGTGCTAACCGAAAGGCCTGTTCCACACACGGCGGATTTTTCCCGGGGCTCTTAACTGACCGTCGCCGCTCACAGAAATCTACCGTTTACACACACAGAAGTAAAACCTCCGTCGCCATCGTACGAGTCAATCGATTATTGGCAGTGTACTTTCGTCGTCAAAACAGTTCACTTAATTTTACTGTGTTATTTCAATTATTTATCACTCTTAAGTGCACAGTGTTGTTTGAAATGAGCAGAGAGCAAATTGTAGATTTATTGTTACTACGTCGACGGATGAAAAGGAGAAGAAAAATTTACTAATTTGAGTTCATCCAGTTAATCAACGAAGGGGACAGACTGGAGGTTTCTACACGTTGTTTGAAGAGTCGAAGCAGGATGACATGAAAGGCTTCAGTTATTTCAGAATGTCGCTGACTTCCTCTAACAGACTACATTGGCGGCAAGATACTATTCAGCACAGAAACACCAAAGTTTGGAACATTATTCAGTTTTAGAAGGGCAGGTAATAACACTGAGGCAAGTGTGAGATAATCTTTCCAAACTAGTATTAAAGGTAACCGTATTTATTGACAGAATTCTGTGAAAACGTACAAACCTCTATAAGGTATACACAAACACACTTTAATAAATAATATCCAGTTATAAACTGATGAACTGTAACAGTTTACTAAAGGACTTCTTTCACAGTCTTCTTTGCCAACAAACTCAGCAAGATTTACACGATTGAGGATATAACGTCAGTTGTAGGCGCGGAAGATGTTCAAGAAGAGAATACTACAAGCGGAGGCCTCAACCAAACAATGTGAAAAATATTCTATGAAAATATTTTGTTTCAGGTGTGGGAAGCGTTTTCTGGCACATGTTCATAATATACGGGCATTTCGAACAGCACGATGCCGACAACACATAATTTTCAAACTGTCCGCGTTCTTAATGAACATAAGTTTTACAATACAGAGATTTTTAACTTCGATTCTTGTAACACTAGGTGTACAGTGAGATGACAAAAGTCATGGGATAGCGATATGCAGATATACAGAGGCGGTAGTATCGCGTACACAAGGCATAAAAGGGCAGTGCTTTGGCGGAGCTGTCACTTGTACTCTGGCGAGTCACGTGAAAAGGTTTCCGACGTGATTCTGGCCGCACGACGGGAATTAACAGACTCTGAACGCGCTACAGTAGTTCGAGCTAGACGCACGGGACATTCCATTTCGGAAATCGTTAGGGAATCCGATATTCCGTGATTAACAATGTCAAGATTGTGCCTAGAATACCACATTTCAGGTATTACCTCTCACCGCGGATAACGCAGTGGCCGACGGCCTTCACTTAACGACCGAGAGCAGTGGCGTTTGCGTAGAGCTGTCAGTGCTAACACACAAGCAACGCTGCGTGAAATAACCGCAGAAATCAATGTGGGACGTACGACGAACATGTCAGTTAGGACAGTGAAGCGAAATTTGGCGTTAGTGCGCTATGGCAGCAGACGACCGACGTGAGTATCTTTGCGAAAAGCACATCTTCTGCAGCCCTCTCCTGGGCTCGTGACCATATCAAATGTGCCCTAGTCGACTGGAAAACCGTATGCTGGTCAGATGAGTCCAATTGGTAAGAGCTGATGGTAGGGGTCGAGGGTGGTGGAGACACCACGAAGCCATGGACCCTTATTGTCAACAAGGCACTGTGCAAGTTGGTGGTGGCACCATAATGGTGTGTTTACGTGGAATGGACTGGGTTCTCTGGATGTTCGGCTACTTGGAGACCATTTGCAGCCATTCGTGGACGTCACATTACCAAACAAAGAACCCATTTTGAAAATACTGCAAATCGTGGGAGGTCGAAATTAGATAGCGCGCAGAAACATTTGCCATCGATCGCGACAGTGATCGCCTGTAGGACGCTCATCGCCGAGCGCTGTACGATTCCAGCAAAGCGCGGGCAGTCAGAAATCATGCGAAAACTGTAGCTCAAGAGGATTTTGAGGTCGTGGAAGGACTCTTGTACGGTTCCAGGGTAGCAGATTATTTGTGAGTATGAAAACTGTTACGCAAATTCATTGTTAATCTGACAGAAATCATACTTTTATCTGTAAACGCGTATTTCTCGATACAGTGTTTTTCAAGCTGACGGAATGGATTGCGGGCGAACTAATAAAGACTCATATCTGAAATTTGGCTGGATGACTCCTCGGGCATGTCCACAAGGAGTAAAAGGTTCATTCTTTGTATTTTAATATATTCATTAGCTACTGCAAAAATCGTGACCAAAGAAATACGACAAAACGACATTTCTGTTTCAAACGTCCAGCGTTTTATTATTTTTCCAAATTTCAGAAAAACCGTGTTATTACTGCTTGCTCAATTTTTATGGACGGCACTGCGCCATGTCACCGGGCCACAACTGTTCGCATTGGGTTTGAAGAACATTCTGGACAGTTCGTAATTTGGCCACCCAGATCGCCCGGCATGAATCCCATCGAACATTTGCGGGACATAATCGAGAGGTCAGTTTGTGCACCGGCAACACTTTCGCAATTATGGGCCGCTATAGAGGCAGAATGGCACAATATTTCTGCAGGGGACTTCCTTCGACTTGTGAGTCCGTGCCACGTCGAGCTGCTGCAGTAAGCCGGGAAAAAGGAGGTCCGACACGATGTTAGGAGGTATCCCACGACTTCTGTCACCCCAGTGGAAGTTACAAGCATAACAAAAGTTTTAAAAATGTAGCACTGTTACTGATTTTCCAGTTACGTTTATATTCTACAAATAAAACATTTGTTAATAATAGTCCTCCATGGTTGTCATGATAATAAAAAAGAAATCGAGAAACGCCTGCAATGTAAAGTTCCTGTACCACTGCAAAGTGTGCGCACTACCATTTACATAGTCTCTGAATCGAATTACTTTTAGTACATACATGTATGAAAAAGTATGTAATTCCCAAAATCATTTCTCTTCCTTTCGTCTAGCACATCAAAGTTGTTACCATTTCTCAGGAAAACTCCACGCCAAGCGTTTCTAGTAGCGTCTTGATCCTAGAATATGTCGAGAGTTTTAGCCCACAAAGTAGGCATTTCTTGAATTAATTAAATTAAAATGTCATTATCTATAACTAGAATACTCATGTTTACAGTGGCAGCTGGCGGTGGCACAGTTACCGCTGACGGCAAATTTACAGCTCGTTTTCTTCCATTTAATGTGCAAGCTGTAATGTACTTCAGTGCTCTACTGTTGGAACGCCCGCGACGGTCAAATGATCGCGGCGAAAAAATCCGCTACAGGTATTCATCGTGCCAAACACCATAGGAGCTGGACACTATCTGATTGGAGACGTTTTGTGTGATCTGACGAGTCGCGATATGGCCTGATTTCAAATGATACAAGGCGTCGAAAGCACCGACAGTGCACTAACACATTTAACCCAAAGTGTGTGGATGGCGTAGTTCACGTCAGAGGAGGTTATGTGATGTTTTGGGGATGTTTTTCGTACAGTGACTTTGGACCCCTCATTCAGGTTACCAGGATGTTTATTTCAACATCTACGGTTACTAAGTGATGATGATGATGTTTGGTTTGTGGGGCGCTCAACTGCGTGGTTATCAGCGCCCGTACAATTTCCCAACCTTTGCTCAGTCCAATTTCGCCACTTTCCTGGATGATGATGAAATGATGAGGACAACACAAACACCCAGTCATCTCGAGGCAGGTGAAAATCCCTGACCCCGCCGGGAATCGAACCCGGGACCCCGTGCTCGGGAAGCGAGAACGCTACCGCGAGACCACGAGCGGCGGACGGTTGGTTACTAAGTGTTGCCCTTTCTTCTAAACCTTCGTGATTATGTTACGGACACTTCCGTTTTGCAAGATGACAACATCCGTGTTCACAGGACTGTACACATACGTTCTTCACTTGACAAACATTCAGGCACCCGATTCTCGACCGGTCCGCTGAATCACCCGACCTTAAGCTTACAGAAAATTCCGGGACATGTGAAACTGCTGGTGAAACGTGGCAATCAACAGCCCCGCAATTTGGTAGCTCTACAGGATGTAACCCCTAACGATATACATGCGGTGTATGTTCTTTCGGACATGTCCAAAAGAACAGACGTCGCATATATGTAACTGAGCCGATGATCACCAATGGTCCCTTCAGTTCAGGTGCACGGGACTCTCGAGCCCTTATGGGAATCGCCGAGATGTCAAGAGTAATGAGGCCAATGAGTAGGGGGGCTACATCACAGTGCATGGTATAAGTAGAGATGGGGCCTGAAGAGAGGCTTGGTTGGGTAGTCCATGCGGCTGTGGTGACCACTTTGTCCAGATGGTGTAGTGATCAGCGCATCTTCCCTGTAACCAGGAGGTCTGGGTTCGAATCCCAGTCCAACACATATTTTCTACTTGCCCGCTGATATAAATCAGTTCCCACTGACAGCTAATGTTTTTAATTCCTTTATGTCTTGAATAGTCAGTGAGTGTCTTCAGTTGGATATGGCATACGTGAAGTAACGTGTACACTCTCTTCCTCACCGAACTGAGGGCATTATCAAGTCCAGAGGTGGTGTGATGTCTCCTGTGGTACTAATTTAATGTCCGGCGTGCTTACAAGGAAGTAACAGAGCAGCCAACAATAAAATGCACAGAATTGGGGTATTTCACTATTAGGAACGGATTAATCACGGACGAAGTTTTGCAGATTTTTAGTTTCGCATTCATGTGCTTCAATGGGTGGATACACTCTGTCACTGAAACTAGTCCTACCTGTTTTGGAGTAAGCCTTGACAGCTGTGCAGTTACGCTGGATCACCACCTGAAAGTGCTTTAGTAGGACGTATTCATAAAATGAATAGCCAGAAGCTCCCTTTAAAGTTCTAAGTAGAAAAAAAATCACAGAACTGTTATTAGTTACAAACATTGTTCAAATGATCCAACACATATTTTGATTGTATATTGTTTATTATTATAAAATAAGTTCTCTCGGGCCGGTTTTCACGATCGGAGATGCAATTCAAAAGGTTTCCGAAGCTGGGCTAAAGAAAAGCCAAAGACTAGGAGCAAAAGGAACAGAAAATTGCGGGCGCTTGGGCTTTATAAAGATTCGCTCCCGATACTATTGAACTTCGTTAACTTATAATAGTTTACAAATTCCTCCGGTCAGAAAGTTCATCTTTTATTGACCGTTGATTTTGTCATTAATTTTGTTGGTTTATTATTTTTTACACGCGGTATCTGTTAGGGTATGCACTACTAATTTATGCCAACACAATGGGAATCACCGGTTTATGACCGTGGCATCAATCTTAATTTAATTACTGAAAATTTTGTAATTTTTAATTAAGGACCCTTGCTCATAAATATAGGTGTCACTCCCCTCCCGTCGGAGGTTCGAGTCCTCCCTCGGGCATGGGTGTGGGTGTTGTCCGTAACATAAATTAGTGTAAGTTAGTTTAAGTAGTGTGTAAGTCTAGGGACCGATGACCTCAGCAGTTTGGTTCCTTACGAATTCACACACATTTAAACATGGGTGTCACTGGATTCAGAAAATCGGCGATCGAAAGTGTATCAACAGTCCCGGGAAATTTTCAGTAATTTGACTTTAATTGGCACTGTAAGTGTGGACCAGGTGAAATATTTTAATTAACCATATCTTTTAAACTAATTAAGTTTGAGAGACTTCTCGATCGTGAAATGCGGATCTTCAGTCCCCCTAATGAGCCAACTTTGCTTATTGACAATTAAGTTTGAGAGACTTCTCGATCGTGAAATGCGGATCTTCAGTCCCCCTAATGAGTCAACTTTGCTTATTGACGAATCCATGCAAATTAAAGTGGGCTTCGTCTCTAAACCTAACCATACACGTGCATACTAATTCCCATCATGTCCCGCGGCCAACCGTATTGTTTAAACGTTCTAAAGCAAATCCTTCAGACGTTATGATGATTTTATTTAATATAGTTCAATAATTGTCACGCTGTATTTTGGGCATAGCTCTATTAGCCACTGCACTACGACATCTGTTAGTAAGAGCCTTACAAAGCGCATACATTAATGGCCGTCAGAGGCCTGTGTAACAGCTAACTGTCGCGAATATCAGTCTCAACACGTAAATTCAGAGCAACGGTCACGGCCCCACTATCAGCATCTATTTATGTTCTTGTGCAATTCACTACTGCGAACTTCCTGCACGATGAGTAGGTTAACCACAATCTTTTGTCCTCGACCATGCGTCCAACTGCATCCTGGTTTACGTTCTTGAGCACACGTTGCAATGAAATATTCGGCTTCCCTCGCCATATATCCAGCAATGGAAATGCATATCACACGAAGCGGAAAAGCGTCGCTTTCTGACAGTCGTATTCTCTCATACTTATTCTACAAATGGAATGTTAGTGTTCCAGTACTGGAACTTGTAAGTAGTATGATGGCCCTGCAGCCGGAAATAAAATAAAATGGGCGAAGAAGCAAGTAATATTAAATTCGAGTATTCTCTGTTTACTTGTTTCCACACTCCTGCGATATTTTAGAAATGACAATATTTTCCCCTGCGAATGTTATTAAACGTGTTTATTCGCGACTGCGAATCAGCTTATTATGCCATTCTCAAGTTACAGATGCAAAAATACAAACTGCTTACAGCTAAGTTCAAATTTAAGAAAGAATTTTGTTCTCAAAGTTTTTATAAAAACGAAATTATTGTTTTTAAAAAGTACCCCAACCTACCTCACGATTCTATGAATTCAAGCATCTGATATGATAAACTCCTTTAGTACCTGTACGAGAGTAGTCTTAAAGTTTTATTATCACCTTCGAAAAAAACTCATCAAACTTGGTGATGGTATTAGTCCTTCTCCATATACTTCAGTGCGACACATTTTCCCCACACATAAATGATTTGTCATAGACCTTCATTGTAGAAGACAACACATTCAGTTCAGCATATCTAGAGATACTATACCAATGATGAATATGACACATGTTGAGGAAACAATAAACAGGATGGAAACTTGAAATTATTGATGAGAATTTAAACTGGAAGAAGTCATATTTTTGAACTCGTACACAACTCGTGCAGTCACATTTGCACTTAGAATCATTGCAAACCTTGTGGAGAGACAAATCAATAAGTTAACATATTTTACGCATTTTCATTCAATAGTGTATGGAAAGATGTTCTGGGGTAACTCTTATTTAGCAAATAAACCCTTTCATTGCTCAGAACCGTGCTTAAGAATAAAATGTGATGCTCGCCTACGATCATCTTGTAGACGCCTGTTTAAGAAGTTAGGCATTTGACTACTGCGTCGCAGTATGTGATTCCCTCATGAAGTTTGTCATAAGTAATCGACTAAATTTCAAAAGGAGCAATAATGTACATAATTAAGATACCAGAAAAAAAATTGCTTTAATTATCCCACATTAAGATGGTCTTCAGCACAGAAGTGAATGCACAATGCTACCACCAAAATTGTTGGGCACTTACTCGATAATGCGTAAGGGGCAGCCAAATGAAAAACGAGACAGGTGGAAAAAAGTAAGTAAAATGTTTATTATTTCAAAAGTAACTGCCATAACAGTTAACACATTTATCTCAGTACGAGTCAAGATGGTCAATGCCTTCAGGGAAAAATGTCTGCGGTTACCTGCGGAACCATCATTGTACACAGGCGTGAACCTGTTCGTCCAAAGCAAATCGACGGCCACGAATGTGACTCCGAAAATACTGAAATCGCGTGGGAAGGGATCGGGGCTGTGTGGAGGATGTGTAAGGGTTTCCCAGCGAAACTTATGCAGCGGCAACACGTGCACCTGCCCACTGTGAACCAAGGAAACTTTTCCAACTAAACGATATTAGCGAAAGATGTGTGTTCGATAGTCGTCGTTCGTTTATAATGCTACTTGGGCGAAATGAAACGGCAGAAATAACACTGTGACAACGGCGTGCTCATACAATCGCGGTTTCCTCACGTAGGCAGAAGATAGGAACTCAAGGGCTAGGAGTACTCATTTACGTCTCCTGGTTACTTTTAAAACGTCTTTATTTCTAGTTTTTTTCTCGTCAGTGGCTGCGCCTCCTCTGCGGCTGTGTCCTTGGCGGGGGCCTATCTCCCCACGCCCTCTGTACGGTCCTGTGTGAATGTATAATACGTATGTAATATGACACGTCCCACATCAATACGATTAATCGTACGGATGATAAATGGAGAATAAGGGTAACCGATCTGTGTTCTGCATGGAAACGAACCATGTGTAGGATAGCCTGTGAAGCTCAGTGTCGGCTTTCCGGTGCTGTAGCTGCGTTGCGTCGGTCAGCAGTAGGGTGTTTGCCCTGCTTTCGGTCTCGTAGGCGGGTTGTGCTGACGCAGAGTCAACAACATTGGGGCGGTGGCGAGCGGTATATGAGAATAGCTGCCGTGAGCAGGGCGCGGTCGCGCGCCGCTGTCTCAACCTAGCACTTTCAGCTGGGAGCTTTACTGCCACTGATGGCCGACAGTAACGTAAGACAAGCGTGTTTTTCACTTCAGAAATGTTAGAATAACACTATCTCGGATGGTTCCTATGAATCACAGTTTAGTCAGTAAGATGCTTGTGTCATACAGTACGAATCTGTTACTTTCTGTATTTGCCTGTTCATTTCAATTAACGACTTCGGTAATACTACCCGACGTAGGATTAGATCCAAAATAAATCAATGTAGATATTCCTCAACGTTGCATCTTGGGACCATAATTGTTCTTCATATTCTTGACTCTGCAGGCAATGTTGGACACAGGCAAAAATTCGCTTTACAAATGATAACAACATCGGAATTATAGCTCCCGACGTATGACACCGACTTTGTTTGCTTTTAATCGGACTATAAAGTGTTTTTGGAGGTAGTGGAAAGAGCCTCAGAAGTTGATTTCAAAGACATAATATGTGTGGAACTCGAATGAGTGTGTGTGTCAATTCGTAAGGGACCAATCTGCTGAGGTCATCGGACCCTAGACTTACACACTACTTTAACTTAAACTAACTTATGCTAAGAACAACACACACACACCCATGCCCGAGGGAGGACTCGAACCTCCGGCGAGAGGGGCCTCGCTATCCGTGACATGGCACCCCAAACCACGCGGCCACTCTGCCCGACTTTGTCATTGTATGGTTGTCTCCATAATGCGAGCTATGCTAAAGTAACGAGGAAAAGGGAAACTGTTTCCTGCCTGAGAGGGAACAGCTACAGTTTTTAAATAAAAGATGTTCCCATTCCCTGTTAAGGTCAATGCACATTATTCAATGGTTTCCAGTCATTACATACCATTCCTGAAGTTCGATTCAGGCCTCGTCTAGCGCATTGTTATCAGCCAGTTTAAGATCCATACGTGGCAACTGCTAGATTCGTTTTACCCTTAGAAAATGATAAATAACAATTATTATTTTGTATCCCATAAATTCCATTGCATCCAACAGTCCGGGGAAATGGAACTGACCTGATGTCTTTTGATGTAGAACCGCCGCTTTCCACAAACTGCTTTGATTAATGTTTCATTCTCCTGCAAAACCACCATGTCTTATTCAGAACAGACATTTTATAAACTTTTACGAATTTAAGTTGAAATTCATTTGGAGTTAAAATGATTGCAAATCTTGGGGAAAGATAAGTTGATATATTTTGCATATTTTCATTCAGTAAAGCCATATGTAATAATGTTTTCGGGAAATTCATCTTTAAAAAAGAAAATCTTCGTTGTTCAAAAAGGTGGTGTAAGAATGATAATTGGTGGTCACCCACGATCATCTTGTAGACATCTGTTGGGCATTCTGACTACTGCCACATTATATTTATTCTCTCATGAAGTTTGTTGTAAATAATCCACTGCAGTTCTAAAAGAAAAATGATGTACATAATTGCGACATCAGAATAAAAATGACATTCGTTACTCCAAATTAAGATTGTCTTTATCAAAAAAGCGGTGCAAAATAGTACAACAAAAATTTTTGGTCACTTACCGAGTGATACTGTATAAAATGTCTGAAGGAAAGCACTGTAATATTTGAAAACAAACTAAAAAAGTTTCTTGTCGACAATTCCTATTCCATTGAAGATTTTCTATTTTTGTAAAGTGGAGAAGGTAAGTGGGTAGGAATTATTTAAAAAGAAAATAAAAACCCTTGTAAATGTTCAGCGTGTAGCCACATTTACAAATTAATTTGCGATGTGAATGCAAAATGACTCGTTCCACAACATTACTACTGATCGTGCTAAGTGATCCATGGAACATGAAACTGTCCAAAAACAAAGGATCGTTTTCGAGGGCACGGTATTACCATTTTTCCGGCTGAACAAACCACGACTTGGAACGTTCCCTTCGTCCGCGCATCGGAAGCATTGATTCCCAATAGTTGCCATCTTATTTTTCCATAGCGTGTGCGTTGGTTCCAAATAAGCTATCAACAGTGCACTTATATTTCACTTTCCATTTTACACAGACTTAGGGACTGTCTACTCGCAGTAGGCAATATTAAACTTGCCTGGCTTTTTGATATTCTCCTAATGTAAGTACAGTACAAATAAAGTTGCACTTATCAAGCATAAGTAATAAAATTATGTGGGTGGGTGAGACTTGTAGCAGAAGTTTTGAAGATATTCATACCGGATAATGGCTGAATTAGGCAGTTTTCCGTTTGTTCTTTTACGTAGTTTTGTTTCTTCCAAATTTTTTTAGTAGTTTTTTTCTCGATTCTCATTTTAACGTAAATTTCAGTTTGAACACCCTTTAATGTCTCTAACAAGTAGAATATGTTGGCATGCGAAGAGCAAAACTGAGCATTCAGTTTTGAATGGAGTGCCTTACAACAGTTAGGAGCCTGTTCAGAACGACAACTGAAGTTGGCCTACATAATGGGTGGAAAGTCACTATCTGCAGAAAGCTATGAAGTACATAATCAAAAAATTCATCCAGATGTTCATTGCTAGATTTTTCGGGACATTGGGTATTATTTGCAATTAATGACAAACATTTCCTATAAGTTTCATTTTTTTGGTAGGGAGCAAAAAAAGGTACCAAAGGGAAATATATTTTTTTCATTTACCTCATGACTTATAAACATTTGATGGAGCAGCCTCGGGCAGCTCTTGAAGGTACCATCTATAAATAAAGTTCTCAGCTATTTAGAAAATTCAAATTGCTTTGGTATGATAAACCCACAATATTATTTTCAGAGTCATTCAGGCATAAAATTTACTCCCCCGTTTGTGTGTAAAACATTTCTCGTAAGTGGTTCATGTAATTTTGGTAAGTTATTCGGAAGCTTCGGAAGTTTGCATAATCCAGTGGCATCAATATTTCCTTATTCGAACCAAATCCTGAGTTGTGAGAGTGTCAATATCACCATTAAGTTACTCGAAGCCTGTAAGTTTGGAGGGTCGGTCACACAAATCCTATTCAGCCTTACTCTTCACAATATTACTGACTCTCTGCTGGACTAATAAACCAGAGACATCTTTTTCATGGCTGTGGTCTAATTGCAAACCGGAAATAAAATTTAAAGATTTTAATTTCACGAAAGTACTTACATCTTCTTCTCGTACACTTGTATCTATCAACGCCATCGACGGGACACTTATGGAAACATAATTAGTAACTGTCGATTACCAAGTTTCTTGTGCTTTCCACTTGTTATTATGTCAACCTCCATCGCTCATGCACAGAGCACTGGCTACTTACAGGGTGTTTCAAAAATGACCGGTATATTTGAAACGGCAATAAAAACTAAACGAGCAGCGATAGAAATACACCGTTTGTTGCAATATGCTTGGGACAACAGTACATTTTCAGGCAGACAAACTTTTGAAATTACAGTAGTTACAATTTTCAACAACAGATGGCGCTGCGGTCTGGGAAACTCTATAGTACGATATTTTCCACATATCCACCATGCGTAGCAATAATATGGCGTAGTCTCTGAATGAAATTACCCGAAACCTTTGACAACGTGTCTGGCGGAATGGTTTCACATGCAGATGAGATGTACTGCTTCAGCTGTTCAATTGTTTCTGGATTCTGGCGGTACACCTGGTCTTTCAATTGTCCCCACAGAAAGAAGTCACAGGGGTTCATGTCTGGCGAATAGGGAGGCCAATCCACGCCGCCTCCTGTATGTTTCGGATAGCCCAAAGCAATCACACGATCATCGAAATATTCATTCAGGAAATTAAAGACGTCGGCCGTGCGATGTGGCCGGGCACCATCTTGCATAAACCACGAGGTGTTCGCAGTGTCGTCTAAAGCAGTTTGTACCGCCACAAATTCACGAAGAATGTCCAGATAGCGTGATGCAGTAATCGTTTCGGATCTGAAAAATGGGCCAATGATTCCTTTGGAAGAAATGGCGGCCCAGACCAGTACTTTTTGAGGATGCAGGGACGATGGGACTGCAACATGGGGCTTTTCGGTTCCCCATATGCGCCAGTTCTGTTTATTGACGAAGCCGTCCAGGTAAAAATAAGCTTCGTCAGTAAACCAAATGCTGCCCACATGCATATCGCCATCATCAATCCTGTGCACTATATCGTTAGCGAATGTCTCTCGTGCAGCAATGGTAGCGGCGCTGAGGGGTTGCCGCGTTTGAATTTTGTATGGCTAGAGGTGTAAACTCTGGCGCACGAGACGATACGTGGACGTTGGCGTCATTTGGACCGCAGCTGCTACACGGCGAAAGGAAACCCGAGGCTGCTGTCGGATCACCTGCTGCACTAGCTGCGCGTTGCCCTCTGTGGTTGCCGTACGCGGTCGCCCTACCTTTCCAGCACGTTCATCCGTCACGTTCCCAGTCTGTTGAAATTTTTTAAACAGATCCTTTATTGTATCGCTTTTCGGTCCTTTGGTTACATTAAACCTCCATTGAAAACTTCGTCTTGTTGCAACAACACTGTGTTCTAGGCGGTGGAATTCCAACACCAGAAAAATCCCCTGTTCTAAGGAATAAACCATGTTGTCTACAGCACACTTGCACGTTGTGAACAGCACACGCTTACAGCAGAAAGACGACGTACAGAATGGCGCACCCACACACTGCGTTGTCTTCTATATCTTTCACATCACTTGCAGCGCCATCTGTTGTTGAAAATTGTAACTACTGTAATTTCGAAAGTCTGTCCGCCTGAAAATGTACTGTGCATATTGCAACAAACGGTGTATTTCTATCGCTGCTCGTTTAGTTTTTATTGCCGTTTCAAATATACCGGTCATTTTTGAAACACCCTGTATAAGCCTGACTGATCTGCCCGCGCGGTGCCACCAGTTAGCGGAATCAACACGTATGTTATATACTGACTAACTTATTGAAAGTGGGAATCAAGTCGTTCACTATTCGATCGAAGGGGGACGCAAAACGGCAGCAGTGCCTTCGCGGGTCTCACTTTGAGTCGCGATACAAGGTTCAGCTTCTTACCACTCCAACGTCAATATTCAAAAGCCGTGTGACCATATATCCCCTTTCAGAAAGACACGGAGTTTCGACCATTCGACTTCAGTATGTTCACCTCTAGCAGTTTAATACACCGCCAGCAACTGACAAATAGCAACTCCCGCCAGTATAGCCACCACATCAGCGGGACAGGAATACTGGCTAAAGGAAGCAGGGTAAAGGTCATTTGAAAATACATGTCCGCGAAAACCAATATCTTTTATTGGCTTCAAATTAATCTCGTCAAGTCCGTTTCGCTCAGCAAACGCTACTGCTAGCCACTTGGTTCCGCAACCAGATTTGAGGTTTCTGTCTACCGTGCGTTTGCGTACCCACTAAACGGTAATACTCACCTATAAAACCGCAACGACTCAGCTAGAAATCCACGCCATCACATGGAAACGTACTTTCGGATACTCTCAGTTTTCCATGCTGTAACAAATTACTCCGTTGATCACGAAGGATCGCCTTCTCCCGATATCTGAAATACTCTACGAAAACAACAAATGGTTCAAATGGCTCTGAGCACTATGGGACTTAACTGCTTAGGTCATCAGTCCCCTAGAACTTAGAACTACTTAAACCTAACTTACCTAAGGACATCACACACAGCCATGCCCGAGGCAGGAATCGAACCTGCGACCGTAGCAGTCGCGCGGTTCCAGACTGTAGCGCCTAGAACCGCTCGGCCACCCCGGCCGGCACGAAAACAACAGTTCCGCCTCAGAGGGCAGACGACTTTCACCGCCGCTGACTCCTTGGTTTCTGAAATTATTTTACGCTTAACCTGCCAGCCAATCCTAATCGCGAGCAGACTGTAGGCATTTTGATTGGCCATTTTTTACTCCCGCTGATAATATTTCTGCAAGGTCGTGTTTACAAGTTTCTTTGCAGTGGGTGTCGGAAACACCAGACATCACTCGACCTTGTGCCTGCTCTCATGCGCAGACCACTACCTATTTAGGAGGATTAGGGAAAGTCCCTCCATCAACTAGAGGCTGAAGAAAGCCTCTTCCCCACGGATACCGACCCCGTCTTAGACAACAGTCGCAGGAAAGGCACAACGGCGCGTCCAGGAAATGAGAAGTTACAGACTATTTTGAAAAAGAATCCAAATAAATACAACTTGTCTGCAAATAAAATTGACACTACTGTTATTTCACAGTATGTACCAAGCAAGCTGAGAACTTTTCACACTTCCTTATACATGTCACGACAGGATGATCCTCCTTAGCGTTTGTACGGAAGTCAGTGTGGGCAGAGATTCCGGGTATAATACTTCTGACTATGTATAGTGTGCACGTGGCAAACAATATTCGAGTCACTGAGAAGCGGAATGCCCCAGTAGACACATGACTGGATCACTGAAGGTGGACTGGGAGTCGACCGTCGCCCATAGCGTGATCTCACTGCTGTGGGGGAATGATCCAGGACAGAGGAAAGGACAGCGTTACAACCGAGTGCCAGGATTGCTACCTTGTCTCAACTGCACTAAGATATCCAATCTGCTCAGCAGCTGCCCTGCTGTCTTGCATTGTCGGCTTCGAGAGGTTGCTCTTTATGTTCGCCAGCTGTCGAATATATTCTCCACACACAATAACATCGCGTGACAGCTTCGGTAGCGAGCGAGGATACAGCAACAGCCGTCGCAGTGTAACAAAGAGGATGATTCCCTCCGTTCTTTCATATTACGTGTCACTGGAACACATTACAACTCTACAACGCTAATGTACTTGACTCGGGCTGCATAGTCTTATCTGCACATTTGGCACTGCAAGTTTTTCCTGCGATTACTGCGACGTCTGTCGAACAGACAGATGAAAACGGCAAGTGTGCCATTTTTCTGGTTATATGGGCCTGTGCTCCTTATGATAATGCCCCAGCACACAGGGTTGGCCTAGTGGACGAGAACTTGCAAGCTAAGGGCATCACGTGTTCCTCGGAGTTGATCGTTGACGCGGTCTACGCCGGAAAATTGTTGCCCTAAAACCGCTAATATTTAAGGGTACCTGACTACGAGAGGGAGTATCTCCAGTATTGGGACTAGGGTGGGGGGGCTATTGCCATAAGCTGTGCTGGACGGCCTGTTCCACTGTTTGGTGGAGCCGTTGGGCATGTTGTATTGGCACGCGACATCCTATATAATACATTGGCCTACTGTAGTCGCTGGCTGGGGGTGGGGAGCGGGAGGGTCTTTCACACATAAGAAGTGACAAATGCCACTAGCCATCCATGGCCGGTTTAATTGTACCCTATGCATCCTTATCACAGTGTCCCTATTTGACCAGGAAACTTTTTAGTGCACACATTATCGCTGTGCTTCATATTGTCTCGTGAGTCTTCAAGATCCCTTAACTTACGGACTTGAGTGTATATCATGTTAGTATTTGTTTTATTCCTTTTGCGTTGAGGAAAGAAGTCAAATTCGCCATTCCTGTATTGTAACTTATGGATTGCGACCATTTTCTGCAGCATCCAATGGCGAAAATTGTGGTCAGTGTTACTCTGGTGTCATACTTGTACAAGTTGGTCACCGAATTTTCGATGGTCTTTAATTCGATTGTTAACATTTGCGGACATAGATTCGTATGCTGAATTTGTTACTCAAGGCACTTTCTGCATTTCTTCGGTACCCTGACCAAGTGTGTGACATCAGAAGTTCCATGAGGTTGTTTGTGTGTGATGCTCTTGTACGCAGAGAAGTCGTACCACCAGAAAATTGTAGCGAAGTGCAGGAAAACTCCAAGATGCTACTCCAGGCGGGTGTAAAATGAATGTGCGCAACGGAGAGTAATAAACGCTAAAATGAAGATTTGGCCCTGTCTGACTATCCCCTGAAGCAGATCTTGTTGTTGTTGTTGTGGTCTTCAGTCCTGAGACTGGTTTGATGCAGTTCTCCACGCTACTCTATCCTGTGCAAGGTTCTTCATCTCCCAGTACATACTGCAGCCTACATCCTTCTCAATCTGCTTAGTGTATTCATCTCTTGGTCTCCCTCTACGATTTTTACCCTCCACGCTGCTCTCCAATACTAAATTTGCGATCCCTTGATGCCTCAGAACATGTCCTACCAACCGATCCCTTCTTCTAGTCAAGTTGTGCCACAAACTCCTCTTCTCCCCAATAATATTCAGTACCTTCTCATTAGTTATGTGATCTACCCATCTAATCTTCAGCATTCTTCTGTAGCACCACATTTCGAAAGCTTCTATTCTCTTCTTGTCCAATCTAGTTATCGTCCATGTTTCACTTCCATACATGGCTACACTCCATACATATTCTTTGAATAACGACTTCCTGACACTTAAATCTATACTCGATGTTAACAAATTCCTCTTCTTCAGAAACGCTTTCCTTGCCATTGCCAGTCTACATTTTATATCCTCTCTACTTCGACCATCATCAGTTATTTTGCTCCCCAAATAGCAAAAGTCCTTTACTACTTTAAGTGTCTCATTTCCTAATCTAATTCCCTCAGCATCACCCGACTTAATTCGACTGCATTCCATTATCCTCGTTCTGCTTTTGTTTATATTAATCTTATATCCACCTTTCAAGACACTGTCCATTCCGTTCAACTGCTCTTTCAAGTCCTTTGCTGTCTTTGACAGAATTATAATATCATCGGCGAACCTCAAAGTTTTTATTTCTTCTACATGGATTTTAATACCTACTTCGAATTTTTATTTTGTTTCCTTTAGTGATTGCTCAATATATAGATTGAACAACATCGGAGAGAGGCTACAACCCTGTCTCACTCCCTTCCCAATCACTGCTTCCCTTTCGTGTCCTTCGACTCTTATAACTGCCATCTGGTTTCTGTACAAATTGTAAATAGCCTTTCGCTCCCTGTCGTTTACCCCTGCCACCTTCAGAATTTGAAAGAGAGTATTCCAGTCAACATTGTCAAAAGCTTTCTCCAAGTCTACAAATGCTAGAAATGTAGGTTTGCCTTTCCTTAATCTAGCTTCTAAGATAAGTCGTAAGATCAGTATTGCCTCATGTGTTCCAGTATTTCTACGGAATCCAAACTGATCTTCCCCGAGGTCGGATTCTACTAGTTTTTCCATTCGTCTGTAAATAATTCACGTTAGTATTTTGCAGCTGTGGCTTATTAAACTGATAGTTCGGTAATTTTCACGTCTGTCAACACCTGCTTTCTTTGGGATTGGAATTATTATATTTTTCTTGAAGTCTGAGGGTATTTCGCCTGTCTCATACATCTTACTCACCAGATGGTAGAGTTTTGTCAGGACTGGCTCTCCCAAGGCTGTCAGTAGTTCTAATGGAATGTTGTCTAATCCCGGGGCCTTGTTTCATCTTAGGTCTTTCAGTGCTCTGTCAAACTCTTCACGCAGTATCATATCTCCCATTTTATCTTCATCTACATCCTCTTCCATTTCCATAATATTGTCCTCAAGTACATCACCCTTGTATAGACCCTCTATATACTCCTTCCACCTTTCTGCTTTCCCTTCTTTGCTTAGAACTGGGTTTCCATCTGAGCTCTTGATATTCATACAAGTGGTCCTCTTTTCTCCAAAGGTCTCTTTAATTTTCCTGTAGGCAGTATCTATCTTACCCCTAGTGAGATAAGCCTCTACGTCCTTACATTTGTCCTCTAGCCATGCGTACTTAGCCATTTTGCACTTCCTGTCGATCTCATTTTTGAGACGTTTGTATTCTTTTTTGCCTGCTTCATTTACTGCATTTTTATATTTTCTCCTTTCGTCAATTAAATTCACTATTTCTTCTGCCACCCAAGGATTTCTATTAGCCCTCGTCTTTTTACCTACTTGATTCTCTGCTGCCTTCACTACTTCATCGCTCAAGTCTACCCATTTTTCTTCTACTGTATTTCTTTCCCCCATTATTGTCAATTGTTCCCTTATGCTCTCCCTGAAACTCTGTACAACTACTGGTTTAGTCAGTTTATCCAGGTCCCATCTCCTTAAATTCCCATCTTTTTGCAGTTTCTTCAGTTTTAATCTACAGTTCATAACCAATAGATTGTGGTCAGAGTCCACATCTGCCCCTGGAAATAGCTTACAATTTAAAACCTGTCTTACCATTATACACTCCTGGAAATTGAAATAAGAACACCGTGAATTCATTGTCCCAGGAAGGGGAAACTTTATTGACACATTCCTGGGGTCAGATACATCACATGATCACACTGACAGAACCACAGGCACATAGACACAGGCAACAGAGCATGCACAATGTCGGCACTAGTACAGTGTATATCCACTTTTCGCAGCAATGCAGACTGCTATTCTCCCATGGAGACGATCGTAGAGATGCTGGATGTAGTCCTGTGGAACGGCTTGCCATGCCATTTCCACCTGGCGCCTCAGTTGGACCAGCGTTCGTGCTGGACGTGCAGACCGCGTGAGACGACGCTTCATCCAGTCCCAAACATGCTCAATGGGGGACAGATCCGGAGATCTTGCTGGCCAGGGTAGTTGACTTACACCTTCTAGAGCACGTTGGGTGGCACGGGATACATGCGGACGTGCATTGTCCTGTTGGAACAGCAAGTTCCCTTGCCGGTCTAGGAATGGTAGAACGATGGGTTCGATGACGGTTTGGATGTACCGTGCACTATTCAGTGTCCCCTCGACGATCACCAGTGGTGTACGGCCAGTGTAGGAGATCGCTCCCCACACCATGATGCCGGGTGTTGGCCCTGTGTGCCTCGGTCGTATGCAGTCCTGATTGTGGCGCTCACCTGCACGGCGCCAAACACGCATACGACCATCATTGGCACCAAGGCAGAAGCGACTCTCATCGCTGAAGACGACACGTCTCCATTCGTCCCTCCATTCACGCCTGTCGCGACACCACTGGAGGCGGGCTGCACGATGTTGGGGCGTGACCGGAAGACGGCCTAACGGTGTGCGGGACCGTAGCCCAGCTTCATGGAGACGGTTGCGAATGGTCCTCGCCGATACCCCAGGAGCAACAGTGTCCCTAATTTGCTGGGAAGTGGCGGTGCGGTCCCCTACGGCACTGCGTAGGATCCTACGGTCTTGGCGTGCATCCGTGCGTCGCTGCGGTCCGGTCCCAGGTCGACGGGCACGTGCACCTTCCGCCGACCACTGGCGACAACATCGATGTACTGTGGAGACCTCACGCCCCACGTGTTGAGCAATTCGGCGGTACGTCCACCCGGCCTCCCGCATGCCCACTATACGCCCTCGCTCAAAGTCCGTCAACTGCACATACGGTTCACGTCCACGCTGTCGCGGCATGCTACCAGTGTTAAAGACTGCGATGGAGCTCCGTATGCCACGGCAAACTGGCTGACACTGACGGCGGCGGTGCACAAATGCTGCGCAGCTAGCGCCATTCGACGGCCAACACCGCGGTTCCTGGTGTGTCCGCTGTGCCGTGCGTGTGATCATTGCTTGTACAGCCCTCTCGCAGTGTCCGGAGCAAGTATGGTGGGTCTGACACACCGGTGTCAATGTGTTCTTTTTTCCATTTCCAGGAGTGTATAATCTGTCTGAAACCTGTCAGTATCTCCAGGCTTCTTCCATGTATACAACTTTCTTTTATGATTCTTGAACCAAGTGTTAGCTATGATTAAGTTGTGCTCTGTGCAAAATTCCACCAGGCGGCTTCCTCTTTCATTTCTTACCCCCAATCCATATTGACCCACTACGTTTCCTTCTCTCCCTTTTCCTACTACGGAATTCCAGTCACCCATGACTATTAAATTTTCGTCTCCCTTCACAATCTGAATAATTTCTTTTATTTCATCATACATTTCTTCAATTTCTTCGTCATCTGCAGAGCTAGTTGGCATATAGACTTGTACTACTGTCGTAGGCGTGGGCTTCGTGTCTATCTTGGCCACAACAATGCGTTCGCTGTGCTGTTTGTAGTAGCTTACCCGCATTCCTATTGTTTTATTTATTATTAAACCTACTCCTGAATTACCCCTATTTGATTTTGTATTTGTAACCCTGTATTCACCTGACCAAAAGTCTTGTGCTGCCACCGAACTTCACTAATTCCCACTATATCCAACTTTAACCTATCCATTTCCCTTTTTAAATTTTCTAACCTACCTGGACGATTAAGGGATCTGACATTCCACGCTCCGATCCGTAGAACGCCAGTTTTCTTTCTCCTGATAACGACGTCCTCCTGAGTAGTCCCCGCCCGGAGATCCAAATGGGGGACTGTTTTACCTCCGGAATATTTTACCCAAGAGGACGCCATCATCATTTATCCATACAGTAATGCTTCATGCCCTCGGGAAAAATTACGGCCGTAGTTTCCCCTTGCTTTCAGCCGTTCGCAGTACCAGCACAGCAAGGCCGTTTTGGTTAGTGTTACAAGGCCAGATCAGTCAATCATCCAGACTGTTGCCCCTGCAAGTACTGAAAAGGTTTCTGCCCCACTTCAGGGACCATACGTTTGTCTGGCCTCTCAACAGATACCCTCCGTTGTGGTTGCACCTACGGTACGGCTATCTGTATCGCTGAGGCACGCAAGCCTCCCCACCAACGGCAAGGTCTATGGTTCATGGGGGGGGGGGGGGGGGGGGAGGAGATCTTAGGATCTCTTAATTCTATAAATTAAAATCTAAACATGAATGAATGAAGAAGGCAACTAATTCTACTAAATGATAAATATTGTTCCTGCTTATATATTTACTGTAAATTAAAAAAACTTTATATTACAAAGATTACATTTCTTAAGTAAAATTACTAGTCAATTGCCCAACTCTTCCCCTTATTATGACTGCGCGGTCTAATATTAATAACGCGAAATGACTGACATCATCTACGTACCAAAAACTAGAAGACACTAATTTCAAAGATAATCTAGGTTGGTGTGGAACCTAAGTGAAAATGAACTAACGTGATCACAGCTGTTTAGCTTTTATAGCCCGACGGCCTATGTGACCGAGCGGTTCTAGGCGCTTCAGTCCTGAACCGTGCGACTGCTACGGTTGCAGGTTCGAATCCTGCCTCGGGCATGGATGTGTGTGATGTCCTTAGGTTAGTTAGGTTTAGGTAGTTGTAAGTCTAGGGGACTGATGATCTCAGATATTAAGTCCCATAGTGCTTAGAGCCAATTGATTTTTTTATAGTCCTAATAAGCCGAAGCAATTTGCGATATCACCGTATGTACTGCGTCCGGTGCGTCGAAGTGATGGTTCTCGTACTCGTCTGCGACGATGGAAGAACTCCAGCCACAAATAAACTCTTTCAAACTCTAGGACGGCAGAAGTCGGACCTCTGACTAATATACTCTAATACTGTCTTCTCTTCTCTGTGTTTCACAGACGAGAAACGCGAACTCCCAGCCACAAGAACAGAGTTTAGGTAACGTCTCAACGTAAGTATAGGCAGAGGAAGTGCTCTCAATTACTGAACACTACGTACTCAACGACGACTTACAACCCGGAGGTGAAGTCCAGGATTGTATAGGTTGGCAACAGTACAGTGCCTAACTGCCCTAACTATAAACTCTCCTGAGAGCAAAGACAGCAAGTCCGTCCGTACCAGCAAAGCTGATATCGAGCGACCGTCACACACGGGCTCTCACAATGGAAGACCTCGACCTCGTCTCTCCATCGCTGGCCTCCCAGCAAGGCTTGGCTCCCCACCCTCTTAATTCCGAAAACGAATCATATTCCCGAACCCACGGAATATTCTCCCTCCCTACAGATTCTTCCGAACGCCGACCAACCGTATTTTAGTCTTTTGTCGTCCAGCGCGGAAAGTTTGCGAGGAAAAATCTATACTCGTATATTGGTACGCTTCTGAGTAAAAATCCTTGGAAATAACCCAGCCTGAGTCGTTTCCGAGGTGACGCTTTCTCGTTCCTCTCAGCTGCGTCCAAGATTTTCGTAGTTTACGAAGCATGATCCTTCCCGTCTGGCTGCCATACTGGCCGGTCGCGCCTCTATTGTGCCCCAGTGCTCAGATGTCACAAGTCCGTCTTGCTACTTCCTGTGTTTAAGCAGGACCAACACACCTGTGTAGGTCTTCCATCCAGGGCTTGAGTTCCACCTGCCGTTTCATTTGCACTACCGTTCCAACCTCTACTAGTATGATAATAAAGACACTCCGTCACCTTTCATGCAATAAGCGTTAACAATTATTTACAAGGCGTACGTAACAATGTCAGTCTCCTTTATATATTCATATACATCTACATCTACATCTATACTCCGCGAGCCACCTTACGGTGTGTGGCGGAGGGTACTTATTGTACCACTATCTGATCCCCCCTTCCCTGTCCCATTCACGAATTGTGCGTGGGAAGAACGACTGCTTGTAAGTCTCCGTATTTGCTCTAATTTCTCGGATCTTTTCGTTGTGATCATTACGCGAGATATATGTGGGCGGTAGTAATATGTTGCCCATCTCTTCCCGGAATGTGCTCTCTCGTAATTTCGATAATAAACCTCTCCGTATTGCGTAACGCCTTTCTTGAAGTGTCCGCCACTGGAGCTTGTTCAGCATCTCCGTAACGCTCTCGCGCTGACTAAATGTCCCCATGACGAATCGCGCTGCTTTTCGCTGGATCATGTCTATCTCTTCTATTAATCCAACCTGATAAGGGTCCCATACTGATGAGCAATACTCAAGAATCGGACGAACAAGCGTTTTGTAAGCTACTTCTTTCGTCGATGAGTCACATTTTCTTAGAATTCTTCCTATGAATCTCAACCTGGCGCCTGCTTTCCCAATATTTGTTTTATGTGATCATTCCACTTCAGATCGCTCCGGATAGTAACTCCTAAGTATTTTACGGTCGTTACCGCTTCCAATGATTTACCACCTATGGCATAATCGTACTGGAATGGATTTCTGCCCCTATGTATGCGCATTATATTACATTTATCTACGTTTAGGGAAAGCTGCCAGCTGTCGCACCATGCATTAATCCTCTGCAGGTCTTCCTGGAGTACGTACGAGTCTTCTGATGTTGCTACTTTCTTGTAGACAACCGTGTCATCTGCAAATAGCCTCACGGAGCTACCGATGTTGTCAACTAAGTCATTTATGTATATTGTAAACAATAAAGGTCCTATCACGCTTCCTTGCGGTACTCCCGAAATTACCTCTACATCTGCAGATTTTGAACCGTTAAGAATGACATGTTGTGTTCTTTCTTCTAGGAAATCCTGAATCCAATCACAAACCTGGTCCGATATTCCGTAAGCTCGTATTGTTTTCACTAAACGTAAGTGCGGAACCGTATCAAATGCCTTCCTGAAGTCCAGGAATACGGCATCAATCTGCTCGCCAGTGTCTACGGCACTGTGAATTTCTTGGGCAAATAGGGCGAGCTGAGTTTCACATGATCTCTGTTTGCGGAATCCATGTTGGTTATGATGAAGGAGATTTGTATTATCTAAGAACGTCATAATACGAGAACACAAAACATGTTCCATTATTCTACAACAGATTGACGTAAGCGAAATAGGCCTATAATTATTCGCATCTGATTTATGACCCTTCTTGAAAATGGGAACGACCTGCGCTTTCTTCCAGTCGCTAGGTACTTTACGTTCTTCCAGCGATCTACGATAAATTGCTGATAGAAAGGGGGCAAGTTCTTTAGCATAATCACTGTAGAATCTTAAGGGTATCTCGTCTGGTCCGGATGCTATTCCGCTACTAAGTGATAGCAGTTGTTTTTCAATTCCGATATCGTTTATTTCAATATTTTCCATTTTGGCGTCCGTGCGACGGCTGAAGTCAGGGACCGTGTTACGATTTTCTGCAGTGAAACAGTTTCGGAACACTGAATTCAGTATTTCTGCCTTTCTTCGGTCGTCCTCTGTTTCGGTGCCATCGTGGTCAACGAGTGACTGAATAGGGGATTTAGATCCGCTTACCGATTTTACATATGACCAAAACTTTTTAGGGTTCTTGTTTAGATTGTTTGCCAATGTTTTATGTTCGAATTCGTTGAATGCTTCTCTCATTGCTCTCTTTACGCTCTTTTTCGCTTCGTTCAGCTTTTCCTTATCAGCTATGATTCGACTACTCTTAAACCTATGATGAAGCTTTCTTTGTTTCCGTAGTACCTTTCGTACATGATTGTTATACCACGGTGGATCTTTCCCCTCGCTTTGGACCTTAGTCGGTACGAACTTATCTAAGGCGTACTGGACGATGTTTCTGAATTTTTCCATTTTTGTTCCACATCCTCTTCCTCAGAAATGAACGTTTGATGGTGGTCACTCAGATATTCTGCGATTTGTGCCCTATCACTCTTGTTAAGCAAATATATTTTCCTTCCTTTCTTGGCATTTCTTATTACACTTGTAGTCATTGATGCAACCACTGACTTATGATCACTGATACCCTCTTCTACATTCACGGAGTCGAAAAGTTCCGGTCTATTTGTTGCTATGAGGTCTAAAACGTTAGCTTCACGAGTTGGTTCTCTAACTATCTGCTCGAAGTAATTCTCGGACAAGGCAGTCAGGATAATGTCACAAGAGTCTCTGTCCCTGGCTCCAGTTCTGATTGTGTGACTATCCCATTCTATACCTGGTAGATTGAAGTCTCCCCCTATTACAATAGTATGATATACGATGTACAACCTATCACACGATACCTAATTGTGTTTGTAGGCCCCGGCAAAGTATGTGGATGGGTGCTTGTAAGGTGCGAAATTATAGCCACCTTACAAAACCTACAGAGGATTAACGCTTGGTGCAGGGTTTGGCAGACGACCATTGACAAAAAGAAGTTCTGTACGCGCATAAATAGGCGGAACGACCCGTTGTGCACGGTTACACGATAGTCGAACGATTATTTAATGCAGTCGCGTCAATTAAATAACTGAGAGTATGCGTACGGAGCGATTTACATTGGAGCGACCACATAAAACTAATCGTAGCAAAGGCAGATGCCAAACTGATTCACTGGAAGAATCCTAACGAAATGTAGTCCACCCACGGGAGAGGCAGCTTACAAAAGACTCCTTTCGACCGATACTTGAGTATTAGACGCTATAAGGAAGTGGTTGTGCAGCACTGTGTGCTTTGTCGTTAAAATCCCGGGAGCGTACTTTCCTACGTTCCTGGTAGAGTCGACCGGTATATTGCTTCCTCATACGTGTCTCTCGCGAAAAAAACCACGGAGGCAAAATGAGAGAGTTTCGAGCTAACATGGAGGCTTATCGCGCACCATCAGCAACTGGAAGGGGAAAAGAGAGAGACGTGACAGTGATACATCGAGTCCCCTCTTCCACTCACTACCAGGCGGCTTGCGCAGTATGCCTGTAGATTATTTTGAATCAAGTGGTACACGAAATCGTCCAAGCGAAGGGAAAAGGCACGCTTGCCTAGACAAGTGGCTCACAACTGTCGGATGGCGAGCGGAGCTCTATGTATCAAACTGAGACGCACTGCGGTTGCCAGCCCATTGGCTGGAGATAAGTTCGCATTGACCGCTACACCGCGCTCCGTGTGTGTGTGTGTGTGTGTGTGTGTGTGCGCGCACTGCAGCTGAGCCGACGCGGGGCAACTCGCCTTAATATGCCGCTTTTAGCTACCTGTAAGATTACAGTATAAAGTAATGACTGCATATCGAGTTTCCGTTTCGCTATTGCATTCAATCAAACTGTGATTCTATTGGACTCGCATTTAATGGGTCTTGGGTTCAAATCCACATTCGTGTATCCAGATGTAGATTTCCCGTCATTTTTCTAAATCACTCCAGGTAAATGTGAGGATGAGCCTTTTGAATAGTCCAGTGCCATTTTCCTTCCTCATCCTAGTCCAATGGAGATGTTTGCAGTAAATATGCGTCAAGACTGGTGCTATGGATGCGCTATAGACGCCTTTAACACGACGGACAAATGTCAATAACTAAAAAGCAAAATAACCCAGTACCTTCTATTTTTAATTAATACATTTAATTGAAGCATCCATAGCTCATAAATCGTTCAAATGGCTCTGAGCACTATGGGACTTAACATCTATGGTCATCCCCTAGAACTCAGAACTACTTGAACCTAACTAACCTAAAGACATCACACAACACCCAGTCATCACGAGGCAGAGAAAATCCCTGACCCCGCCGGGAATCGAACCCGGGAACCCAGGCGCGGGAAGCGAGAAGCTCATAAATATAAATAAAACTAGCTGACAAACCGAGCATTGCCCAGATATTCATTTTGCCATTCTTCAATTAGAGACGAAAACAGAAAATCAACTGTGTTTTTAGTGCAATATCCAAAAAAATTCATTTCCATCTATTCGAGTAAACACCCTTAACACAGCCATGCAAAGAAATCGGTATAATGTACAAATGTATAAGTACAGTAACGCGGACAGTTTGTGTACGCTGGACACAGCTGCTTCGTGTGTCTACAACGTGATTTTGTAAACTTCTCTATGGCAACGCCTCAACATAGCTCTATAGACATCTATTCTTTTCGCCTACAGCCGTTTGCACTTAGCAGCTGAATACTTTCAAAAGCTTTGCCAGATGTCACGTATTTCCTTAAGGTGACTCGACTGTAGGAGTGTGTTAGTAGTAAAGAATAAATGCCTTAAAGCTTCATATACGATGCGGCATTTTTCACTCATCTCATTATTTTTGACGTCATATCACTTGAACTGTGTGTCGTACAATGATATATTTTTGTAGGTAAATTCAGCGTCATATGCGGATACAGTATGCGAAATATGTTGTGAATTTAGTTTGTAACAGAGAAGTAATAAATTTAAACGTCATGAAAGGTGCGGCAGTTTTTCACGCATCTCAGTGTTTATGACTTTATATTTCCTGAATTGTGTGTGGTACCATTTTGTGGGTGCATTTACCGGCATATGTGGCTACGGTCTGCGAAGTTAATTGCGAATAGAATTAGTAGCACAGAAGTAATAAACTTCAACGTCATAAATGATGCAGCAATTTGGCAACCATCTCATCGTTTATGACGTCATAGTCCCTCAACTATGATAGGGGAAGAGTGTGTCATGTGACAGCACAGCTCAACATTGATCGCAGAAATGCTCAGTATTTGTGTTGTCACACGGTCGCTTCTACATCACTGTTAGCACTCCCGCTGCCTAGCCGCACGGTTGAGTGTTCACGTGGCTCCTCGAAAGACCGCGATTTCCAAAATTGGGGGGCTTCGAATAGGTCAACGTGGTAATTTAATCGCTTCCAAATACCGGCACTACAGAAAAAAAATTGCCGGCGCGGTAGTTCAGCGTGTTCGGTCAGAGGGCCGATTGTCCTCTGTAATAAAAAAAAAATGAGTAAAAAGAATCGACGATCAACTTTGAACGCACGTCATGTGACGTCCGTCCAGACCAAACGACCCAAACAATATCTAACAAAATTAAAAAAAAAAAGCGGTTCTAGGCACTTCAGTCCGGAAACGCGCTGCTGCTACGGTCGCAGGTTCGAATCCTGCCTCGGGCATGGATGTGTGCGATGTCCTTAGGTTAATTAGGTTTAAGTAGTTCTAAGTCTAGGGGACTGATGATCTCAGATGTTAAGTCCCATAGTGCTCAGAGCCATTTGAACTATTTTTACTCCCACCGCGATTTTTGCCTGTCAATAAGGGATATGTATACGAAGTTTGGTTGAAATCGGTGCAGTGGTTTACGAGGAGATGTAGGACATACGCACCTACATATGTCCATTTTTATAATATGTACGGATTTACATATCGCTGCAACACAACTAAATGCACCATTAGTTTACATTTCTTTCTGTTCTGAACATTGCAAAATACTTCTCTTTCCAGTTGGACATCATTTTATTACGTGATTCAGCAAGTGTAAACTTACACTGCATCGTTGTATGAGGAGGAAATTAGAGATAAGATGTGCTGAGCAACTTACTGTTTTCGTTGTTCGCGAAAGCCAGTTACTTCCTGGAATCCAGAGTTCCCAGTGATGGGAGGCGGAAAGTTTCTGTTAATTTCCGGACAGAGGCGCGCCAATCGATACCACAATTGGCCCAGCAGGAGTTGCGAAATTTTTTAGGATTCTATGTGCCCATTAAAAAATTGCGGTAACTGAGACACTTCGTCAACAAAAATTTTCAAACTTTGTTAAATGTTGCTATCTGATTCTCATACAACAGTCAATGGTAAGCTGTAGCCTAATTATTTAAGCCCTGACTGAACAGAATACGACTGTTCAATGGTTTGCAAAGCTCATGCCACATCGAAATCAACAGTAAGAAATTATTGGCATATAACCGCTTCAGTGAGAGGAAGGAGTAATAAATCATGGCTTTTTTACGATGTTCCTAGGAAATAATCTGCAGAGTAATTGTCTGTGCGTGCATTGGAAAGAAACTTTGTGAGGTCCTTGAAAATGACTATCTAAATAGCTTCAAGTTGCGCTTCAGACCTGACTGAAAGGACAAGCCTATGACAGACTAAGCCAACGGCCATTCCACAGTGGTAACACCGATACCCGTCAGATCACCGAAGTTAAGCGCTCTCGGGCTTGGCTAGCCCTTGCATGGGTGACCGTGTGGGTGGACTCAGCCCTTGTGAGGCGAACTGAGGAGCTACCTGACACACAAGTAGCGGCTGCTGTCACGAAAACTGACAATGGCCGGAACAGCGGTGCGCTGACCAAATTCCCCTCCATATCTGCATCCAGTGACGCCTGTCGGCCGGGGATGGCACGGCGGGGCGGGGCGGTCGGTCGGTACCGTTGAGCCTTCTGAGGCCTGTTCGGACGGAGAGAGAGAGAGCTTTTTATGGCAGACTAAAACATTAAGCTGTAGCTACCGATACAAACTGCTCTTCTTAAACAGGACCTTGTGGATGTGACAAAGCTATGTACTAACAGTTTAAACATGTGCTCTTATTCGGAGGAGTTGGTTTCAATTACTAGTCTGGCTATTTTATGTAACATTTTACGTGGATCTTCTGCTATCACTTACCCGGAATAGTTGCTTAAACAAGGGCACATCCGCTTTTCTCCCCCAATCTTGTCCAATAAGAGTAGAGGTACAGTTCTAATGACCTCATCGTCGACGAGACGCTTTACTCTTGACATTCCTTTCGTGATTTAAGAACCCTGAGGATATGGTTGATAATGATTACACAATTTTTGTTTTTGTTTTTACCAAAACCGCACCAAGTCCCAATGAAGGTATGTCTATTCCATCCCGAAGGTTGATTTGAAGACATCAGTGCTATACTAGGAACGGTCCTATTGAAGCAGACATGCCCTTGCCCTTCCCCAGCCTTTCATCAGAAAGCCATAAGGGAGCGTGCAAAATAAAGTCTACTCCAGGCCACGTTGTACCTTACGACCTTTCAGATTAGCAAATTCTTACCAGAAGTGATAAGTGGCAGATAAAATGCTATCAGCGTGTGATGACTGATCCACAGACCGTACGATCGTAGCCTGACGCTTACTGACTGAAGCAAAGAGCCATACTTACCTGCCAGTTTTCTTGGTCTACGAATCGCCAAAGCACCGTTCCCCAAGTAAGGTAGTTTGACTCTAAATACTGAAAAATGTGAAGTCATTCACATGAGTAATAAAAGGAATCCACTTAAGTTCGGTTGCACGATAAATCACGTAAATCTAAAGGCTATAAATTCAATTAAATGGTTCAAGTGGCTCTGAGCACTATGGGACTTAACATCTGAGGTCATCAGTTCAAAAAATGGTTCAAATGGCTCTGAGCACTATGCGACTTAACTTCTCAGGCCATCAGTCCCCTAGAACTTAGAACTACTTAAACCTAACTAACCTAAAGACATCACACACATCCATGCCCGAGGCAGGATTCGAACCTGCGACCGTAGCAGTCGCGCGGTTCCGGACTGAAGCGCCTATAACCGATCGGCCACCGCGGCCGGCTAAATTCAATTAAACACTTAGTGATTAGAATTACGAATAACTTAAATTGGAGCGATCACATAGATTATGTTGTAGGGAAAGCAAAGCAAATACTTCGGTTTATTGGCAGAACAGTTAGAAAATGCAACAGGTCTATTAAAGAGATTGACTGCACTACGCTTGTCCCTCCTCTTGTAGAGAACTGCTGCTGCACAGTGTGGCATCCGTATCAGATAGGACTGACGGAGCACATCGAAAAGGTTCAAAGCAGGGCAGTTCGTTTCGTAGTATTGCGAATGAGGGTGGCAATCATTAAAAAAAAGGCTTCTTTCGTTACGGCGATATATACTCATGAAATTTCAGTCACGAATTTTCTCCTTGGAATGTGAAAATATTTTGTTGGTGCCCATCTACATAAGGAGAACTGATCATCATAACAAAAATAAGAGAAATCACAGCTCGTACGGGAAGATTTAAGTGTTCGTTTCTCCCACGCGCTGTTCGAGAGTACATCTGTAGAGAAATAGCTCGAAGCTGGTTCGATGAACTCTCTGCCGGGCAGTTAATTGTGAATTGCAGATTACTCATCTAGATGTAGTTCACAATAAGACATTGCGTCGAAGCGCTGAATGCCGAAGCAGCCTGCAATAAATCGGGGCTGACTGTAGTTGTATCCCTTGCACAAAGTGTAAGTTGAAGTGTTTGTTTCTACGCAGTGACAGTACCACCTGTCGATCGCTCCTCCAAAGTTTACCCTGGCGCACGGGCTATTGTGGACAAAACGGACTAAAAGTGTAATCACTCACGTCTGCTGGTTGATATTCTGATAAAATGTTTGCTAGGAGATGAAGACACCCTTTCCAATAAATATTTGTCTTTCGAAGGTGTGACACTCAGCTCGTGTAGAGTCCCACACCTCACAATCCATTTCCGTTCTTTTTGAGCGGGAGAAATGGCGTGCGCTTGCCGCTGGCGCATAGTCGTGCGGAAATGTGGTGCTCACGTCACGCGAAACCTTCGCTGCGCTGCATTTACTTTTGCTTCCTATTAGCTAATGAATCTCCTTCCTGCAGTGGCCGCCCATGCTCAGTTTACTGTGGAATATGCCTTTGACATACGGTTTCATCTACACGTACACAGGGCCGTTTCTACCAATAGGCAAAACTCGGCGGCCGCCTAGGGCGACAGAATTTTAGGAGAAGCAAAGGGCGGAAAAAATTATTGTCGCATAAAGGTAAGGAAGGTAACATCGAGTTATTGTACGTCTTCATATCTCATGTTTGAAAATATAAAAAAATGCTGAAATTAATCAGTTATACCACGTAGCAATTGTTATACTATTCCCAATACTCCAGTGTTACAAAATTACTAATGTAAGAATTGAAATATAAATATAATTAACGGGCTTAATGTAAGGCGACAAGATTTTTGAGCACGACATCGAGGACCAAATGACATTTATCCTCAATTTAAATACAAAATTGAGGACAATTAGTTTTCAAAATGAGGATATAATTGAGGACAACGTCTGGCGTATTGTGGTAAAGACGAAGATCAGCAAAGAATTTATGAAACGAATCATGATTTTCCAGTACTCATACGACGACTCTGGTACTTTTGATGTAACATAAAGTGTATTACTTCTCATAAATGTTATATGTTACTCATAGGGGGCAGCACATAAAAACAACCTACGTTTTGATTTCGTACTGCAATGTCTTGTGACTGAGTATAAGAAGAAACATGGAGCCAAAAATTTACTGTACAGATGAGGGATATTCCATGTCTAGTAACCTGATTTGAAAAAACAGTTTAATGAAACGAACGTACTTAACAAAAGTTTTTTTCTCAGGGTTTAACGTCCACCGCGAACAATTCAATAGGCTATAAGGCGTCGACCGTCCCTAATTTAGAGCCAGTGCCTTTACATAAACACGATACCCATGCCTCCGAGGGATTCGAACGTGGACCCATCACGGAAGAAAAATCAGAAGCCAATCGCGTAGGCCACTCCGCCACAGCTAATAAAAACTGTAGCACCCTCAATATAACATGCAAATAAGACATTTATTTATTTAATCGCAAAAAGTGGATACTGGAAAGATGAGAATTATTCCTCATTCCAAAAATATTTCAACTAAAACAGAAACGAAACAACACTACAATTAACCGTAAGACCTAGTTTGGTGCTTCAGCATGTCTCCCATCAGCATAAATTAAATTCAAAGAAAAATTCGTTCGCACCATATAATAGTTCCACGCCTTTATTAGTCCATTTTCACGCAGTTAAATAAAATAAATAAGTAATAGGTGGCAAATTTCGTTGCACTGGTATATTCAGTTAGAGTTCTAGTTTAAAATGTTCAGCACAATCTTCCTGTTTCAATAATCTTGGGAAATCTAAAAAATTGAGGACAAAAGATAAGAAATTGAAGACATTTGCTGTTCTCAATCAGCTTTAGAGGAATTGAGGACAAAGCATGAAAATTGAGGACTGCCCTAAAAAATAAAAACGTCTGGTCAGCTTAGTTTAAGGGAGACAGATGATAGCAAAATAGAGGGAGAGTCATTTTTCATTTCTTGCCTAGGGCGGCAAAACACCTAGCGACGGTCCTGCACGTACAGTCATGCTCAAAACTATCCAAACGACCTGAATCCATTTCGCCTGATTCGCATGCAACCCACATAACGCAGCTGTCTAGCAGGTCCTCTAATCGCTCCTTGGTACAGTCGTTTGACTATTGAAAATGGTTCCAACAAGTCACCACTAGAAAACACTGCTTTGTATCGCAATAACTCGAGATGTAAAGTAATACCAAGATACTGCCAGTATCAGGGAACACCTTATCACAGGTAAGACTGTCCTTAAGGCTTGTAAGCTCACATTTATTGCAATAAATTACACACCTGAAATGTTACCAGTCTCATTATTACGTCAGATAGGTAATGCACGTAGTAAGTTCGTCGTATTCATGATTTACTCTTCAAAGTAACATACCATACTTGTTATTTAACACAAAATGACATTAAAAATTTACGTTATTCACTAGCAGCTAGTTGAGAATATGTATGAACTTCAAATGACACGACGAACCGCCTCGTTCTGCATATAGATTCAAACCCAGGTCATGCAGACTAAGATTTCGTGACTGACGGAAACAGTCATTCCCGACTAGGCATACAGAGAATGATATACCTCGATTTTAGACAGTATCAGTTAGCAAATATCAACTTTAAATTACATAACGTAAACATTTTTAACGGACGCGAATTCCTACCCAGCATCTATTGCCCTTGTTAACGAACTACGAGATATGTTAAATATTGCTTCTTCACAAGTAACTTACTTGAAATGCCGTGAGGTAAAGCTTTGTGTTGGACAGGGATTCGAACCCAGAACCTAATCGGATTGTTATCGAAGCACAATCAACTGTGATATCGGAATTTCTCGGCAGTAGCTAGATGTTTTAACTGAAATGACGAGACGAAACATTACTTTTTTCCTTCCCAGGACTCCAACCCGGCACCTACGCTGTTATATTCTAGAGAAAACAAACGTTAAATATGGGTTTGTTACACTAGCAGCGACATGTGAGCATGTTTGAACTAGAAATAATATGACGAAGAGTTCAGTGCTGACTGGGAATCGAACCCCACACATATCGTTGTTGACTACACACAAAGATATGTCAGATACCGAATTTTTCCCCACCAGCAGCTCGGGATAACATCCTTGAACTTACAGTGATCTCTCAAATAGTTCTGTGTCTCACTGGGAGTCAAAAACGTCAGATATCGTTAGTGTTGACAACGAATGAAAATGAATTAAAAATCAAAATTATTATTCACCAACAGATAGGTGTTCTCATGGTAGAGCCTTGATAATACACAATGAAAACTTTAGTGCCGGACCAGGATTCGAACCTATTCACGCGTAATATGTGGAGATGTTGAGGAATCTGCAGTTTTGAACGAACAACAAATAGTAGTCGAGCTGTATTGTCACGAAGGGATCAAATTCCGCGTTAACGGCGGTCTGAGTTGCATTCCCAGTCCAGAACCAATTTTTACGACATACAGAAGCTCAAATAAAAGATGGAATAAGAGTCCTGTGACCTTTCATAGCGTAACTAGTATAAGAAAGGTTACTGATGGTAGAGATCCCACAGTTCGCCACTCCTGACTTTATTATGGTTCAACCTAACGTCTACTTCGTAGAGAAGGAATATAATGTTTAATGTGAATTTCAGACCACAATGCCATTATACCTCCTTCATGTGTCTCTCCCTATTAAAAATCATCAGCAGAAGTTGGAATTGAACCAATCCAACAGAGAACAAAATCGTCTGCTTCGAAACTCATTTTTCTATCATAACACCGTTGCGGCACACTCGATGAGAATTCTGACACACAGGCTCCCTGCAGAGGTTTGCAGCATGTACAGTACATTCATTGTCCGCAGCTCGTGGTCGTGCGGTAGCGTTCTCGCTTCCCGCGCCCGGGTTCGATCCCGGCGGGGTCAGGGATTTTCTCTCCCTCGTGATGACTGGGTGTTGTGTGATGTCCTTAGGTTAGTTAGGTTTAAGTAGCTCTAAGTTCTAGGGGACTAATGACCGTAGACGTTAAGTCCCATAGTGTTCAGAGCCATTTTTGAGTACATTCATTTAATTGGTTGACCGAATCGCCATGAACTAGCTGCCTCGGCTACCCAGTGCATACATTCGTCTCTATTTTGTAATCACCGAAATAAAATCACGTAACTGCCACCTAAACTTAACTGTCAACCGAGTAGGCTACTCAATTGCGCTATCTGTTTGTTAAAAACGTCCTGCAGTGCAAAAGAAAAGCTGTAACTGTCTGTCTCTCAGAAGTCTAGATCCGGCCATATGCATTATCTCAGAGCCCTGTGGAATGCGTTATGGAGGAACTGTTCTTGAATTCTGGGGCTGCTTTGCTTGCATGACAGCTAGTAACGTAACGGTAAATGTCATACACCGTAGATAAGACGTCGCGAGTTCTATTACATTCGCTGCTACATTTTTTAAAACGCAATTCAGCTGTCTGCTGAAGTTATCAATTTAATGGAACTTTGAACATAATTCCCTTCACTTCTCAACCCAAAATAGTCGCATGTGGAAAAAGGGCTAAAGTTCTTTTGTTCTTTTCAGGTTTAATAGACAGCCAAGCAGCAAATGCATGTCGAAGCTAAACCCAGAACAAGTTTTCTACATGCATGTAATCAATAAACTGCATGTGCATTGTCAGAAGGTTACAGATAACATCAGAGAATTCCCGTATATCGTTGATGTTTAATTTCTCTCTCATGTTAAGTATTGTGTTAACAACAGTAAAAGAAATCTTACGAAAATCGTGCACTGTATTATAAGAAATGAAATAAAACTACCCACGATAAACTTACGACGAAAGTCGGTTTTAATAAAACTGAGTATCTCTACACAAGCGTGCCTCTATTGGCTCGAATTAGTAAAATACTAATCACTTAGATTTCGATTGGGTATGTGTTTAATAGGTATGCTGTGTCATACTCAACAGGTATGCAAATGTGGCATTTCATACATAAAGTTATGCATTCCTAGAAACCCAAAATTAGCTTGTCAGCAGCGTAAAGAGGCGTTACCTGTTGTGCAGCATTGTAAGATTTTCACCACTGGACTATGAGCTGAAAGTATTTTCTTGCGATTTCCTTATCGATGTTTGATCTGACTGCTTGTAGCTCTTTCACAGAAGGGACAAAAACATTACAGTATGCGAGACTGGAACCGCAAGCCATAACAGACGCTTTCTCACAGGTCAGCATGTCCCCACAGAGTTAGCGAACAGATACACTCCTGGAGATTGAAATAAGAACACCGTGAATTCATTGTCCCAGGAAGGGGAAACTTTATTGACACATTCCTGGGGTCAGATACATCACATGATCACACTGACAGAACCACAGGCACATAGACACAGGCAACAGAGCATGCACAATGTCGGCACTAGTACATGTGTGATGATGATGTTTGGTTTGTGGGGCGCTCAACTGCGTGGTTATCAGCGCCCGTACAATTATCCAATCTTTGCTCAGTCCAATTTCGCCACTTTCCTGGATGATGATGAAATGATGAGGACAACACAAACACCCAGTCATCTCGAGGCAGGTGAAAATCCCTGACCCCGCCGGGAATCGAACCCGGGACCCCGTGCTCGGGAAGCGAGAACGCTACCGCGAGACCACGAGCGGCGGACGGCACTAGTACAGTGTATATCCACCTTTCGCAGCAATGCAGGCTGTTATTCTCCCATGGAGACGATCGTAGAGATGCTGGATGTAGTCCTGTGGAACGGCTTGCCATGCCATTTCCACCTGGCGCCTCAGTTGGACCAGCGTTCGTGCTGGACGTGCAGACCGCGTGAGACGACGCTTCATCCAGTCCCAAACATGCTCAATGGGGGACAGATCCGGAGATCTTGCTGGCCAGGGTAGTTGACTTACACCTTCTAGAGCACGTTGGGTGGCACGGGATACATGCGGACGTGCATTGTCCTGTTGGAACAGCAAGTTCCCTTGCCGGTCTAGGAATGGTAGAACGATGGGTTCGATGACGGTTTGGATGTACCGTGCACTATTCAGTGTCCCCTCGACGATCACCAGTGGTGTACGGCCAGAGTAGGAGATCGCTCCCCACACCATAATGCCGGGTGTTGGCCCTGTGTGCCTCGGTCGTATGCAGTCCTGATTGTGGCGCTCACCTGCACGGCGCCAAACACGCATACGACCATCATTGGCCCAAGGCAGAAGCGACTCTCATCGCTGAAGACGACACGTCTCCATTCGTCCCTCCATTCACGCCTGTCGCGACACCACTGGAGGCGGCCTGCACGATGTTGGGCGTGAGCGGAAGACGGCCTAACGGTGTGCGGGACCGTAGCCCAGCTTCATGGAGACGGTTGCGAATGGTCCTCGCCGATACCCCAGGAGCAACAGTGTCCCTAATTTGCTGGGAAGTGGCGGTACGGTCCTCTACGGCACTGCGTAGGATCCTACGGTCTTGGCGTGCATCCGTGCGTCGCTGCGGTCCGGTCCCAGGTCGACGGGCACGTGCACCTTCCGCCGACCACTGGCGACAACATCGATGTACTGTGGAGACCTCACGCCCCACGTGTTGAGCAATTCGGCGGTACGTCCACCCGGCCTCCCGTTGCCCACTATACGCCCTCGCTCAAAGTCCGTCAACTGCACATACGGTTCACGTCCACGCTGTCGCGGCATGCTGCCAGTGTTAAAGACTGCGATGGAGCTCCGTATGCCACGGCAAACTGGCTGACACTGACGGCGGCGGTGCACAAATGCTGCGCAGCTAGTGCCATTCGACGGCCAACACCGCGGTTCCTGGTGTGTCCGCTGTGACGTGCGTGTGATCATTGCTTGTACAGCCCTCTCGCAGTGTCCGGAGCAAGTATGGTGGGTCTGACACACCGGTGTCAATGTGTTCTTTTTTCCATTTCCAGGAGTGTATTTCTTGCAGCTTCTTCTTACGAGGCCAATAGTCGGTAGAACTCGTAAACTGCTATTTAAATGACGAGATTAGTAGCGATTTCCACGTGCAACGGCTTTCCTCGGCTGAAAACCGTAAATTTACAATCTTTTGTACACCTCAAGCGATAATAACTCAGATTGTTCAATGGAAATGACAGGAAAAATTAAGTGAACTTTAAGGCTTAATTCCGTGCACACCAGGAAGTAACTCGTCGATCACAGAGTTGCCAAACATACCTTGCCTTGTTCCCAAATCTCAGTTACACTACCAGCAGGAAGAAGACGAACCGATGTGATCCTACAGTGGGCTGGGAAGTGACCATAGCTGTCGTTTCAGAGACGCTCCTGCTATGACCTAGAATACGTAATGCGTCTGATTCGCATTTCTGTAACTTGGTTTAGGGACTGGGGCGTAGTTACTAATAATACAACTGACTGCAGCCGGCCGTTGTGGGCGAGCGTTTCTAGGCGCTACAGTCTACAACCGCGTGACCGCTACGGTCGCAGGTTCGAATCCTGCTTCGGGCATGGATGTTTGTGATGTCCTTAGGTTAGTTAGGTTTAAGTAGTTCTAAGTTCTAGGGGACTGATGACCACAGAAGTTAAGTCCCATAGTGGTTAGAGCTATTTGAACCATTTGAACTGACTGCAAACCAAGCATCATAAATCAGTAACTCTCATAATTGTTTAGATATTTCTTTCGTAACTGTACTCAAAACTAAGAAACTCATTCACGGACGTTATCGTGCCTCGCCAATGCTCGAGCACACCAAACAAATAAAAAAAAGTGTGTATGTGTGTGTGTGTGAGAGAGAGAGAGAGGGAGAAGAGAGAGAGACTGAGAGAGAGAGAAAGAGACAGAGAGAGAGAAAGAGAGAAAATTAAAAAAGAATGAGAGAGAGGGTAAAAAATTGATGTAAAGAAACTGAATACCGGTATGTAAAGGAATCTTTCATTAAAATGACACAGCCGCGAGGAATTAGCCGAGCGGTCTCAATCGCTGCAGTCATGGACTGTGCGGCTGGTCCTGGCGGAGGTTCGAGTCCACCCTCGGGCATGGGTGTGTGTGTTTGTGCTTTGGATAATTTCGGTTAAGCAGTGTGTAAGCTTAGGGACTGATGACCTTAGCAGTTAAGTCCCATAAGATTTCACATACATTTGAACATTTGAAAATGACCCATTCCACATCATTCCGAAATGTCGTATTTATGATCTATGGAACAAGTATTAATCTAATCTAATCTAATCATATCATTTTGCTGACTATCCGTGAGGAGTCATGAATTACCGAAATTTTCGCTAATTTCAGTAATCAAACCTAAACTTGAAAATAACAGACGACAGACACTAATTTTTGTGCCTGAGCGATATTTGAACCGCACTCCTATCGTTCTTCTTTATCGTCCACTAATATAGCTTAAGTATCAATTGCTACGCCTACCGACGCCCACGCAAGGAAGACAAGGATACACAGCCTAGCTTCAATATTATAAATACGCCTCAGTTTGTAGATGAACTCAGACTTAGGTTGACAATCATTTTGAATATTTAGCAGTGCTATTCCCACTGGTGTCAAACTCGTTTTGAACCAATGATTCCCACAGCTACAGGAACTCTACTTGTAATACCTCTTACACAAAATACTTACGCAGTGTTATCAGACGAAAAAATCAACCTGACACAAACTGTGGGAAGTTTGTTTTACAACCTTTGTACCTGGATAAAGAGCTTATCTATTTGAGATATCTGTGAACGTTGTTGCATAAGACGATTTAAGAAGAAACTAAATTCCTTCAGCTAAGCCAGTGTTTAAAGAAATCGTTTTAACAGCACTAAATCGTGGTTTGTGAATTGTTTAGCGGCCGTACTCTGCCGCATTTCGCTGGTTGGAAGGCAAAAAGCTTACTGACAAATTTCACAGAAGGAAAAGGGGGACGAAATGTCTCCCACTGGAAGGTCATGTTGTTTTCTTTAAATGATTACAAAATCAGGTAAAACGAACAGTGAGGTTGTCAGTATAATGTTGGACCGCCCAGGGCCTGTAATGATAAAGGCCCCGTTTAGGTCAGGCATATTGTATACAGAAGTGGAAGAGAGAGCACCACTAAATTCTACAATCCGTATGCATTGCATACACACAGAAATTACTGTTACAGTGTACTTATAGAGCCCAATGAGTGAATTGCATAGTTTCCTGTGAGAAAGAGCACTGGCAAACAGTCTTCGCTACATTAGGTTACTTAAACTGGTGTTACTCTGAGCTAGAATTTATCGTCAGCGAGTAAGTGTAAGGACAATGAGTCGGATGCGGGTTTAGCAACTGTGAAATACTTTCCTACATTATAGAAGCGAATATTAAATTTGAACTAATATTGCGAAAATTTTGAACTTGGATAGCTTAGAATGAAAATCTTTTTGTTTATTGCAAAGGAAAACAATTGATTTTCTAAAACATTCTCCGTCATACACAACTTGAAACAGGTCACGTCAACCAAATCATATGGAAGAACTGACAGCGACGTATATCGGAAGCCAGTATTCGACAGCCATTTCTAGGCGAAAGTAAATGAAGAAAGGCAGCGCGTTTTTGTTATCAAGTAACGTCTTCATCAATTACTTTAGTTTTAATGTAATCTACGAGTAATTGTTGATGTTTGATATTAACATGAAAGAGATTCAGACAGGGAAAGAACCTGTTCTTGGGCAACCAAAAGGCCTTAAATGATCTTCAAGCACATGTGTTCCAGCAGTGGTATGAAGAAAATGTTAGTAATAATGACGGTAATAATCGAATTATCCGGTAACTTCACACTTCACAGTGGATTTTCTCGAACTAAGAAATTTCCTGAGTTAGTGAAAATTTCAAAATGGTTTCACATCGAGGCTATGATGCCTAGAAGAGTCTTTCCATCCTGCTGACATGAGAATAGCATAATCTCCAAGTCAGAAGCTGCTTCTACTTAACCATTTAATAGACTCGCATTTTTTCCGCCGTGACCAATTTTGTAAGCTAAGCACATCATCCGTTATAGCACACTCCTGAGGCTGGGAAATGTGGCCACAATGGTCTGGTGGGACGAACTATCACAAGTGCAATGCGTGGTTTCAGGTATTTACTTTTAAGAGGCACGAACACATTTACTTTACCTCTGGTAACCTCAAGAGAAAGATGTTATAATCCAGAATCCGCTTGAAACATCACGTTCCTTCATTTCCAACTGGGCAGAGCCGGTTTACGTTGGGAAATGACATAGGTGGAGGTCATGGTAAACACAAATACCGTAGTCAGTAAACTTACTTACATAGGAAAATTTTATTTTATTTGATGAACCGATAGCCATTTAAAGGAACAGGGCTCTTATTTTACTTGTACTTGATTGAACTAGAGGCGTTGAAAAATTTGGTGTTGGACTGTGATTCGAATTCGTATCTCGTCTTTTGAGGATCTGAATCTCTCAGAACAGTATAGTTCAATCATTTCGTTTCTTTTTCCAAGACTGCAATCTTCTCCAGGTCTCTTCCAAAGTTAAGTATGTGGGTCCGATTCATGATCCAGTACAAAAATATTCATAATTTCATTTCAAGCCCTATCACGTGCACACCGGCCTGCTAGTGAAAATTAACGTGCATTTTTAATGTCTGTTCATGTGTTGCCAACAATTTCTGGTCAAACACGCTCACATCTTACTGTTGGTGAGTAAGCAATTCATACTTAAGCTATATTCGTGGACGATAGGAGTGCGGTTCAATTGTCGCTCTGGCACAAAAATTTGTATCCTTATTTTAGATTCAAACACTTAGCAGGTGGTAAGAAAAACCGATGAGTAACATTTGATTTTACTTAGTTAACAATCCGATTACGAGTTGGGTTCGAATCTCCGTCACAGAACTTCACATTATGCACTTCATCTTTAAATGCATACACACTTTGTTGCTTGTAAATGGAGGTATATCAAACATCTTTCGTCGTTAGTTAAGAGGGATGAAAGGGTCTTGATAGGAGTCCCGGTTTATTACAAAAACTGTCGTCTTTTACTTTCAAGTTTAGATTTGGTTACTGAAATTAGCGAAAATTTCGGTAATTCATGACTCTTCACGTCTAGTCAGCAATATGATATGATTAGATTAGATTAGATTAATACTTGTTCCATAGATCATGAATACGACATTTCGTAATGATGTGGAATGGGTCATTTTCAAATGTTCAAATGTACGTGAAATCTTATGGGACTTAACTGCTAAGGTCATCAGTCCCTAAGCTTACACACTGCTTAACCTAAATTGTCCTAAGGACAGACACACACACCCATGCCCGAGGGAGCACTCGAACCTCCGCCAGGACCAGCCGCACAGTCCATGACTGCAGCGCCTGAGACCGCTCGGCTAATCCCGCGCGGCTGTGTCATTTTAATGAAAGATTCTTTTACATACCGATATTCAATTTCTTTACATCAATTTTTTACCCTCTCTCTCATTCATTTTTAATTTTCTTTCTCTTTCTCTTTCTCTTTCTCTCTCTCTCTCTCTCTCTCTCTCTCTCTCTCTCTTCTCCCTCCCTCTCTTTCTCTCTCTCTCTCACACACACACATACACACATTTTTTTTTATTTGTTTGGTGTGCTCGACTATTGGCGAGGCACGATAACTTCCGTGAATGAGTTTCTTAGTTTTGAGTACAGTTACGAAAGAAATATAAAAACAACTATGAGAGTTACTGATTTATGATGCTTGGTTTGCAGTCAGTTCTGAGTATTATTAGTAACTACGCTCCAGTCCCTAAACCAAGTTACAGAAATGCGAATCAGACGCATTACGTATTCTAGGTCATAGCAGGAGCGTCTCTGAAACGACAGCTATGGTCACTTCCCAGCCCACTGTAGGATCACATCGGTTCGTCTTCTTCCTGCTGGTAGTGTAACTGAGATTTGGGAACAAGGCAAGGTATGTTTGGCAACTCTGTGATCGACGAGTTACTTTCTGGCGTGCACGGAATTAAGCTTTAAAGTTCACTTAATTTTTCCTGTCATTTCCATTGAATAATCTGAGTTATTATCGCTTGAGGTGTACAAAAGATTGTAAATTTACGGTTTTCAGCCGAGGAAAGCCGTTGCACGTGGAAATCGCTACTAATCTCGTCATTTAAATAGCGGTTTACAAGTTCTACCGACTATTGGGCTCGTAAGAAGAAGCTGCAAGAAATATCTGTTCGCTAACTCTGTGGGGACATGCTGACCTGTGAGAAAGCGTCTGTTCTGGCTTGCGGTTCCAGTCTCGCAGACTGTAACGTTTTTGTCCCTTCTGTGAAAGAGCTACAAGCAGTCAGATCAAACATCGATAAGGAAATCGCAAGAAAATACTTTCAGCTTATAGTCCAGTGGTGAAAATCTTACAATGCTGCACAACAGGTAACGCCTCTTTACGCTGCTGACAAGCTAATTTTGGGTTTCTAGGAATGTATAACTTTATTTATGAAATGCCACATTTGCATACCTGTTGAGTATGACACAGCATACCAATTAAACACAGACCCAATCGAAATCTAAGTGAGTAGTATTTTACTAATTCGAGCCAATAGAGGCACGCTTTTGTAGAGATACTTAGTTTTATTAAAACCGACTTTAGTCGTAAGTTTATCGTGGGTAGTTTTATTTCATTTCTTATAATACAGTGCACGATTTTCGTAAGGTTTCTTTTACTGTTGTTAACACAATACTAAACATGAGATAGAAATTAATCATCAACGATATACGGGAATTCTCTGAAGTTATCTATAATAGTCTGACAATGCACATGGTGTTTATTGATTACATGCATGTAGAAAACTTGTTCTGAGTTAAGCTGTCAAACATGGTTTAAAGAAGAATAAAATGCCTCTACCAGACGACAGCTAATGTAGAAAATACAAAATACAAAATACAAAAGCTCCGAAATGCATCTGCTGCTTGGCCGTCTATTAAACCTGAAAAGAACTGAAGAACGTTAGTGCTTTTTCCACATGCGACTATTTTGGGTTGAGAAGTGTAGGGAATTATGTTCAAAGTTCCATTAAATTGATAACTTCAGCAGACAGCTGAATTGCGTTTTAAAAAATGTAGCAGCGAATGTAACAGAACTCGCGACGGATTATCTACGCTTACCGTTACGCTACTAGCAGTCATGTAGATACAGTAGCTCCAAAAGTCAACAACAGTTCCTCCAGAACGCAATAGACTAGCTCAAATTGAAAGGAACACTTACTGTTTAAATTTCTGCATCCTACTCTGTTGGCAGTTCTGTGTAGATGGCAGCTACGTGATTTTATTTCGGTGATTACAAAATAGAGTCGTATGAATGCACTGGGTAGCCGAGGCAGCTAGTTTATGGCGATTCGGTCAACCAAGTAAATGAATGTACTGAACATGCTGCAAACCACTACAGGGAGCCTGTGTGTCAGAATTCTCATCGAATGTGCCGCAACGGTGTTATGATAGAATAATGAGTTTCGGAGCAGATGATTTTGTTGTCTGTTGGATTGATGCTAGGGTGCTATGGTGATGTTCTGGGATCAATTCCAACTTCTGCTGATGATTTTTAATAGGGAGCGACACATGAAGGAGGTATAATGGCATTGTGGTCTGAAATTCACATTAAACATAATATTCCTTCTCTACCAAGTAGACGTTAGGTTGAACCACAATAAAGTCAGGAGTGGCGGAATGTGGGACCTCTACCATCAGTAACCTTTCTTGTTGTGTTGTTGTGGTCTTCAGTCCTGAGACTGGTTTGATGCAGCTCTCCATGCTACTCTATCCTGTGCAAGCTTCTTCATCTCCCAGTACCTACTGCAACCTACATCCTTCTGAATCTGCTTAGTGTATTCATCTCTTGGTCTCCCTCTACGATTTTTACCCTCCACGCTGCCCTCCAATGCTAAATTTGTGATCCCTCAATGCCTCAGAACATGTCCTACCAACCGATCCCTTCTTCTAGTCAAGTTGTGCCACAAACTTCTCTTCTCCCCAATCCTATTCAATACCTCCTCATTAGTTACGTGATCTACCCACCTTATCTTCAGCATTCTTCTGTAGCACCACATTTCGAAAGCTTCTATTCTCTTCTTGTCCAAACTAGTTATCGTCCATGTCTCACTTCCATACATGGCTACACTCCATACAAATACTTTCAGAAACGACTTCCTGACACCTAAATCTATATTCGATGTTAACAAATTTCTCTTCTTGAGAAACGCTTTCCTTGCCATTGCCAGTCTACATTTTATATCCTCTCTACTTCGACCATCATCGGTTATTTTACTCCCTAAATAGCAAAACTCCTTTACTACTTTAAGTGTCTCATTTCCTAATCTAATTCCCTCAGCATCACCCGACTTAATTTGACTACATTCCATTATCCTCGTTTTGCTTTTGTTGATGTTCATCTTATATCCTCCTTTCAAGACACTGTCCATTCCGTTCAACTGCTCTTCCAAGTCCTTTGCTGTCTCTGACAGAATTACAATGTCATCGGCGAACCTCAAAGTTTTTACTTCTTCTCCATGAATTTTAATACCTACTCCGAATTTTTCTTTTGTTTCCTTTACTGCTTGCTCAATATACAGATTGAATAACATCGGGGAGAGGCTACAACCCTGTCTCACTCCTCTCCCAACCACTGCTTCCCTTTCATGCCCCTCGACTCTTATAATCTTTCTTATACTAGTTATTTATTTCTAGCGACGAAACAGACGCTATGAAGGGTCACAGGACACTTATTCCATCTTTTATTTGAGCTTCTGTATGTCGATAAAATTGGATGTGGACTGGAAATGCAACTCAGACCGCCCTTAACGTGGAATTTGATCTAGAGGTCTGCATTATCTCCGATTTTTAGCGGCGTGTCGCGCTCGCCCCTGTGGCTCTCGGGAGTCCTCTTCCGCCGGCTGTGGGCGGCCGATCGCCAGCGCGCGGCGAGTGCGCCAAACGCTCGGCCGGTCGCCAGAACCGGTGGACTCTGTGCCAGCGAGCGTCGCTTCGTCACACTCCTTGAGATCAGAGGCCACCGCTTCACATTAACCACTCACTTATTTCTTTTACAAATGTCTATCGTTGTTTACTACCAGTTCTATTACCTAAACAATACACTTGTATATGTTACATTTGATGTTTGTTAATGTGTTGCAGGCTACTGGAGTGTCGCCTTTGATGTTATCATGTATTCCAGTAATTGTAACGTTAAAAACTGTAATGTCTTTTGTTGTGGCGTAGCAAGACAGCCACACCACTCGGAGGTAGCCGAAAGGCACGCTAACTAATGCAGACGGGCGTGAAGTCTGAAACAGGATAACTATTGAATGGTAGCAAGAAAAGTACGTAGTTGCTTTATACTTAACTTTTATTCTCTGATGAATACAGCGTTCTTCTTGAGACATTTATACTATAACTCTCAAAGTAGGTAAGGCTAATGGCGCCTTGCTAGGTCGTAGTCATGTGCTTAGCTGAAGGCTATTCTAACTGTCTCTCGGCAAATGAGAGGAAGGCCTCGTACGTCTAGTCGCTAGCAATGTCGTCCGTACAACTGGGGCGAGTGCTAGTCCGTCTTTCTAGACCTGCCATGTGGTGGCGCTAGGTCTGCAAGTACTGATGGCGGCGACACGCGGGTCCGACATGTACTAATGGACCGCGGCCGATTTAAGCTACCACCTAGCAAGTGTGGTGTCTGGCGGTGACACCACATCTTTATTTAGTATTTTGTTCCGTTCGGTAGAAAAACGGGAACACAGTAGACTATGCGTAGCCCATCTCCAAACTCGGCCACGTGTACGTTGTACTAACGTTGGATGCAGGATCGGGAAGGAATGACGGAGTTTCACGAAATTTTGTTGCACAAACGTTAATTTCTGAACAAATTATGACCTGTAAATAACGTTACAAGTGAATCGTGACTATACAATTCGTTTTTCGTGTTGGTGCTCCCTGATACACAGGCGTCATTTGTGTTCCTGGAGCTATTACTACAGTCGCGGTTTGAACTTCTTCCTGTGAAGTCAATGAAATTGGAACCATACATTTATAGAGTTTGAGGAATGTTTCCTTCCTTGTGATTACGTGGTATGTTGTGAATACTTACGTAATTGTGAAGGATCAATAAGAGATCATCCACCTTGTCTGATACCAGCACGATCGTTTGCTGGACAGCAGGTGACCGGCCTGGCTACAATTTCTCTCGCTGGCAGCACTGGTGGCAGGAATACAGAGAACTCTTCTGGCTACTACCGACAGCCTTGGACATAACCCCGCGTGCGTTTTCCACCACTGCAAAACTTGTCCTTCGGCACAGCTACAGTCGGAGAGCGAAAGGTACCTGTCGAGTTCATTGGTAGTAACTGTGTGTCCATCTTCGTCGTCCTCATCCGAACTCCAGTCCATCCTGGACTTTTTCATGGGAAGAACTTGGTCACTGTTTGCTTGAATGGACTCTAAACATGAATGAAAACATCCGTAAGATATTCCTGTCACCTTCCAATATGTATACACCGTAGTTAGAATTACTGGTTACTAAACGACTATATTTACGGTGACATTTTATATATACCGCACAAATTACATCAAAACGCATTGTGGAATGTTTAAGCTGCGAAACATTTCCCAAATATCACATTGTAGACGTAATAAATGTTGATCTAACGAAAGATGGCAGATTAGACAAACAAACATTCGTTTACTAATTGGTTTCAGTGAATGAACCTTACCATTTACGGGCAGTTCCGAGTACAATCATCGAACTTCAGCATAAGCGGCTCGCTTTTCGTCTGCTGTGAGTTTCTTCAAATGACGCCGTGATGGCCATAGAACCGTGGCAACGTAATGGATAGCCTCAATTTTGTACTTCTCTGTGATGAAGTATGCTGCTCTCCTTTTTATTTTCGCCATGAGCTGAAAAGGAAACCCAATGTACACTCCTGGAAATTGAAATAAGAACACCGTGAATTCATTGTCCCAGGAAGGGGAAACTTTATTGACACATTCCTGGGGTCAGATACATCACATGATCACACTGACAGAACCACAGGCACATAGACACAGGCAACAGAGCATGCACAATGTCGGCACTAGTACAGTGTATATCCACCTTTCGCAGCAATGCACGCTGCTATTCTCCCATGGAGACGATCGTAGAGATGCTGGATGTAGGCCTGTGGAACGACTTGCCATGCCATTTCCACCTGGCGCCTCAGTTGGACCAGCGTTCGTGCTGGACGTGCAGACCGCGTGAGACGACGCTTCATCCAGTCCCAAACATGCTCAATGGGGGACAGATCCGGAGATCTTGCTGGCCAGGGTAGTTGACTTACACCTTCTAGAGCACGTTGGGTGGCACGGGATACATGCGGACGTGCATTGCCCTGTTGGAACAGCAAGTTCCCTTGCCGGTCTAGGAATGGTAGAACGATGGGTTCGATGACGGTTTGGATGTACCGTGCACTATTCAGTGTCCCCTCGACGATCACCAGTGGTGTACGGCCAGTGTAGGAGATCGCTCCCCACACCATGATGCCGGGTGTTGGCCCTGTGTGCCTCGGTCGTATGCAGTCCTGATTGTGGCGCTCACCTGCACGGCGCCAAACACGCATACGACCATCATTGGCACCAAGGCAGAAGCGACTCTCATCGCTGAAGACGACACGTCTCCATTCGTCCCTCCATTCACGCCTGTCGCGACACCACTGGAGGCGGGCTGCACGATGTTGGGGCGTGAGCGGAAGACGGCCTAACGGTGTGCGGGACCGTAGCCCAGCTTCATGGAGACGGTTGTGAATGGTCCTCGCCGATACCCCAGGAGCAACAGTGTCCCTAATTTGCTGGGAAGTGGCGGTGCGGTCCCCTACGGCACTGCGTAGGATCCTACGGTCTTGGCGTGCATCCGTGCGTCGCTGCGGTCCGGTCCCAGGTCGACGGGCACGTGCACCTTCCGCCGACCACTGGCGACAACATCGATGTACTGTGGAGACCTCACGCCCCACGTGTTGAGCAATTCGGCGGTACGTCCACCCGGCCTCCCGCATGCCCACTATACGCCCTCGCTCAAAGTCCGTCAACTGCACATACGGTTCACGTCCACGCTGTCGCGGCATGCTACCAGTGTTAAAGACTGCGATGGAGCTCCGTATGCCACGGCAAACTGGCTGACACTGACGGCGGCGGTGCACAAATGCTGCGCAGCTAGCGCCATTCGACGGCCAACACCGCGGTTCCTGGTGTGTCCGCTGTGCCGTGCGTGTGATCATTGCTTGTACAGCCCTCTCGCAGTGTCCGGAGCAAGTATGGTGGGTCTGACACACCGGTGTCAATGTGTTCTTTTTTCCATTTGCAGGAGTGTACATAACTGCACTCAACAGTTGTATAATGGATCGTAACCTATAGAAGGTGTTCTTACCTCGTTGTCACTATCTATTGGTTCACAATGATGTAACAGACTCTTGTACCACGGCAGCACACGTTCCAGCGTTGTTACCTTTCCAGTTTCCAAATCCAAACTCGCTTATTTAAAGGGGGTTAGAAAAGCGACAACGTCTCGTACGCATCCTTCTTGGAAGGTTTCTAAGAGTGTCGATTGCCCCCGGGATTCTAGTAGATCTCGAATATCGTCGATTTGACTTATGACGGAATTGAGCATTAACAGTGTACTGTTCCACCGAATTATAGCTTCTTGCTTCACAGAGTGCCGCAGACGCCGCGAGTGACCCGATCTCTTCAAATAGCCTACTACAGCTCTTGCTGATAGTAGACACGACAGGATTTCAGGGGCTTCGTCTTCTAAAAGCGAATCTTGAAATGTGTGACGAAGCGCAGTCATTAAGCAGTGATCAAAGCAAGACAAACGGTCGTAAGATTCAAGTGCCTTCTTCATATTAGCTCCTTGGTCGGTGACAAAATAACATTTCGTAAGATCATTCTTGTTAATTCCTAACTCAAGCGTCCGCTCTTCGATTTCGTGCCGTATGTTCTCTCCTGTCTTAGGTACGTCCGGAAACTCGGCTGTTATCAAAACAAGCGTTTCTAGCTGCCACTCATCATTCACATAATGCGACGTCACAGTCAAAAAATTTCTCTTCTTGTAGTTATCAGACCACAGATCAGCGTCTAAAGCGCACATTTTGTTCTTTAAGGCACATATTAACTTGGGCACCATTGTCACCCCTATTTTGTCTACCTTTTCTTTAATATGCCGCGATACAGTGGTTTCTGTAAAGCAGTTATATTCTTGACGAGTTGTCGTTTCTAGAAGCACACCATTTGCTTTACTCGTGTGGCTATGTGATTCTTGTGTGTCATGTCACTATAAATTTTTACTCGCAGGTATTTGTCTTCTTGCATTATTCGCTACTATGATAGCAGATACTGCACTCATACGAAGAAACTCCTATGTTAGGGACTATGACCCGTTGGGAAATATCGAGTCAGACCTAAATAATAAATCCGTTTAGGTTTCGCCGTTAAGATCTACCTTAAACTAACTTACGCTAAGGACAACACTTCCACTCATGCCCGAGGGAGGACTCGAACCTCCGACGGGGGGAGCCGCGCACCGTTACAAGACGCCGTGGACCACGTGCCTACCACGCGCACTTGTGGAAATATAGTCTCAATTATGCGACTGGATTCGTGATATCCTGTCAGAGAGATCACAGTTCGTAGTAACTGACGGGAAGTCATCGAGTAAAACTGAAATGATTTCTGGCGTTACCCGTGGTAGTGTTACAAGCTCTCTGCTGTTCCTTATCTATACAAATGAGCAAGGAGACAATCTTAGCAGCCGTCTCAGGTTGTCTGCAGAAGATGCTGTCGTTTATTGTCTAGTAAAGTCATCGGAAGATTAAAATAATTGCAAAACTATTTAGAAACGATATCTGTATGGTGCGAAAGTTGGCAGTTGACCCTAAACAATGAAAAGTGAGAGGTCGTCCGAAAAATACTAAAATGAGTCCGTTGAACTTCGATTACACGTTAAATCAGTCAAGTCTAAAGCCCTCAAGCTCAACTAAATACCTAGGAATTACAATTACGAACAAATTGGAAAGAACACATAAAAATGTTGTGGGGAAGGCAAATCAAAGACTGAGTCTTTTTTGGCAGAACACTTAGAAAATGTAACAAATCTACTAAAAGGACTGCCTACACTACGCTTGTCCTTCACTTTTGAAGTACTGCTGCATGGTCTGTGATCCTTAGCAGATAGGATTAATGAGTCGAGAAAGCTCAAAGAAGAGCAGCACGTTTTACGAGGTGCATTCAAGTTCTAAGGCCTCCGATTTTTTTTTCTAATTAACTACTCACTCGAAATCGATGAAACTGGCGTTACTTCTCGACGTAATCGCCCTGCAGACGTGCACATTTTTCACAACGCTGACGCCATGATTCCGTGGCAGCGGCGAAGGCTTCTTTAGGAGTCTGTTTTGACCACTGGAAAATCGCTGAGGCAATAGCAGCACGGCTGGTGAATGTGCGGCCACGGAGAGTGTCTTTCATTGTTGGAAAAAGCCAAAAGTCACTAGGAGCCAGGTCAGGTGAGTAGGGATCATGAGGAATCACTTCAAAGTTGTTATCACGAAGAAACTGTTGCGTAACGTTAGCTCGATGTGCGGGTGCGTTGTCTTGGTGAAACAGCACACGCGCAGCCCTTCCCGGACGTTTTTGTTGCAGTGCAGGAAGGAATATGTTCTTCAAAACATTTTCGTAGGATGCACCTGTTACCGTAGTGCTCTTTGGAACGCAATGGGTAAGGATTACGCCCTCGCTGTCCCAGAACATGGACACCATAATTTTTTCAGCACTGGCGGTTACCCGAAATTTTTTTGGTGGCGGTGAATCTGTGTGCTTCCATTGAGCTGACTGGCGCTTTGTTTCTGGATTGAAAAATGGCATCCACGTCTCATCCATTGTCACAACCGACGAAAAGAAAGTCCCATTCATGCTGTTGTTGCGCGTCAACATTGCTTGGCAACATGCCACACGGGCAGCCATGTGGTCATCCGTCAGCATTCGTGGCACCCACCTGGATGACACTTTTCGCATTTTCAGGTCGTCATGCAGGATTGTGTGCACAGAACCCACAGAAATGCCAACTCTGCAGGCGATCTGTTCAACAGTCATTCGGCGATCCCCCAAAACAATTCTCTCCACTTTCTCGATCATGTCGTCAGACCGGCTTGTGCGAGCCCGAGGTTGTTTCGGTTTGTTGTCACACGATGGTCTGCCTTCATTAAATTGTCGCACCCACGAACGCACTTTCGACACATCCATAACTCCATCACCACATGTCTCCTTCAACTGTCGATGACTTTCATTTGGTTTCACACCACGCAAATTCAGAAAACGAATGATTGCACGCTGTTCAAGTAAGGAAAACGTCGCCATTTTAAGTATTTAAAACAGTTTTCATTCTCGCCGCTGGCGATAAAACTCCATCTGCCGTACGGTGCTGCCATCTCTGGGACGTATTGACAATGAACGCGGCCTCATTTTAAAACAATGCGCATGTTTCTATCTCTTTCCAGTCCGGAGAAAAAAAAATCGGAGGCCTTAGAACTTGAATGCACCTCGTATATTATCTCGAAATAGGGGAGAGAGTGTCACAGACATGATACAGGATTTGGGATGGACATCATTAAAACAAAGACTTTTTTCGTGTGGCGAAACCTCTTTCACGAAATTTCAATCAGACACTTTCGCCTCCGAATGCGAAAATATTCTTTTGACGCCGACCTACACGGTGAGAAACGTTCATCATAATAAAATAAGTGAAATCAGAGCTCGCACGGAAAGATATAGATGTTCGTTTTTTCCGCGCACTGTTTGAGATTGGAGTAATAGAGAATTACTGTGAAGGTAGTTCGATGAGCCCTGAGTAGCCATGTAGATGTCGATGTAAAAGGAAATGTACTCTGGTGGCCGTTCTACCTGTCACAAAGAATATTCGACTCTAATGATTCACATACTCGCCGAAGGTTGTACGTTATGAAGTTAAATCCAACCATGTGTTCTGGGTGCCTCACTATTTTGGTAAGGCAGTGTGTGCATACTGGGTGGTTATAAATAAACTTTGCCTATTTAACACGTTATAACACGGAAACTAATTACCATACGAGTTTCAAACTTGGTAACTGTGGTGTCACCGCCAGACACCACACTTGCTAGGTGGTAGCTTTTAAAGCGGCCGCGGTCCGCTAGTATACATCGGACTCGCGTGTCGCCACTGTCAGTAATTGCAGACCGAGCGCCGCCACACGGCAGGTCTAGAGACAGATCCTAGCACTCAGCCCAGTTGTACAGCCGACGTTGCAAGGAACGGTTCACTGACAACTACGCTCTTATTTGCCGAGACGATAGTTAGCATAGCCTTCAGCTACATTTGCTACGACCTAGCAAGGCGCCGTATTCAATTGATATTGAGATTCTATTAATGTATCATCAAGAGCGATGTTCTACAAATGTGGATTAAAGTTAAGTATTCCAGAAGCTACGTACTTTTCTTTATAGCATTCATTACGTATCCTGTTTCAGACCTCACGCCAGCCTGCGTGAGTTTAAGCGCGTGCCTTTCGGCTTCCTCTCATTGTGTCTAGGCTGTCTTGTCTAGACACGACAGTAACATTAATGTCCAGAGTATGGGGTGCACGATTTCCATGTGTCACAGTGCCACCGTCCAGTTATAACTATGGCCAGGATCAGTCATCGTGATTCATAGACTCACACGCTCGATCAGTCATAGTGCACTTGTTGACGTGCCAACATAACCTTGGACAAAATGAGCAGGGCACTATTGATGAAGCCCTATTATCAAAACAACAGTAATACTGCAGCTGCACTTCGAGAATATCGCTGGCTGAAAGGATTACGTAAGGGTCTTCTTTCTCCACCTGCTGCGCGGAGCGTGATGACGAAGTCTGAATCAACTAGAGAACTGAGCGTCACTCCGGGGTGAGGCCGACGACCGGTTGCACCACAGGTGGTTCATAAAATCGCTGTTGCTATGGCAGACAACGCTGCGCGCAATTTCCGAGAGTCAGGCAGTGCGCGTGCTGTGTCACAACAGTTGAGCCATTCTCAAATGGTATCCATACAAGATCCATATCGTACAGCAGCTTGCACCACAGGACGCATAAAGACATGTTCACTTTGCTCTCTACTTTCTTGCAAGGATTGAAGTTGACGAGGGCTGGCTCCGGACCATCCTACAGACAGTCGAAGCTCATTTTTCTCTGACGGGGGAAGTGAACACACAGAATTGGGAATCTTCATCTCCAGTCACTGTGTGTGAAGTTCCTCTGTATGGTGAATGTGTCATCATACGGTGTGGCTTCACGGATACGTTCATCATTGGCCCATTCTTTTTTAAACAGGTTGGAGCTCAAGGACCAAAGACGTGCAACGTGACTGGCCAGCGTTACTGCGATATGCTTTGCCAGTATGTCATACTCGCCCTACGGGGGAGATCCGTATTGAACCCAACAGTGTTGATGCGAGATTAGACCCCACGGCACATTGCTCGTGAAGTTGATCTGCTTTTCTGAAACACATTTGGAAAAGATGGAATTATCACTCGATCGTTTCCAAATCTTGGACGGCACGATCACCTGATCTCAGTCCTTGTGATTTCTGGTTGTTGGGCTACCTAAAGGACAGGGTTTACCAGGGGAACATTCACACATGTGCTGATCTGAAGCGCAGGATATCAAGAGACGTAGCCAGCATACCAACAGACATGCTTCGTTCTTCTGTGCAGAATGTAATCCCTCGATTTCAGACTCTTCTGGCCACTGATGGCGCCATATTGAGCCCATTTTGTAGCAATAATGGTAACGTTATGTAATGGTATGATGTACCATAGCAGCACGTTAAAAATGTTTCAGATGAATCAATGCTGCATTATTTCTCTTCCCCATGTCCTTGTCATTAACGCTACCAGGTTTGGTACTCGTACAGTAATTAGTTTCCGTGTTATAACGTGTTAAATAGGGAAAGTTTAATTATAACCACCCAGTATTGTACTGAAAATACCTACACAACAGTCAACCATATGCGCGGTGTGCTTTGTTTAGGGACAAACTTACTCCATTCACTAACGATACTTACAGTTGACAATAATAATGCCCACTTTACTCTTTGTCATGAAGCTTGCATTCGGTACTGCTCGGTCCTGCCTCGGGTTTGTTTTTCTGGCAGTGTTAGTTGTAGGTTAATAAGAATACACAGTAGTATGAATAGGTTTATTAATGAAGAGGTGGCGACATGCACCTCCTGCATGGGTAAACTGCAATGGAAGAGTAGCACAAGGATGCTGTATTGAGGGGTTCCCACAGCAATGCAGCCACATCACAGTACTTTTCCATCTCTGAAGGTTTTGTGCTTCACGTTTTGGCGACTGCATACACTGATCAGCCAGAGCACTTATGACCACATACCTAATAGCCGATATGTCCACCTCTGGCACGAATAACAGCGGCGACGCATCTAGGTATGGAAGCAATGAGGTCTTGTTAGGTCGCTGGAGGGAGATGGCGATACATCTGTATACGCAAGTCCCATCAATTCGGGGGGGGGGGGGGGGAGATGAGATCTGACGCCACGTTCAGTCAGATCCCAGATTTCTCCAGTTGCATTCAGCTGTGGCGTCTTGGGGGGGGGGGGGGGGCAGTACATCAACTGGAACTCGTCACTGTGTTCCTAGATCCACTTCATCACAATCCTGCCATTGTGACATGGCGCATTATCTTGTTGAAAAATGCCACTGCCGTTGGGAAAGATGATCGTCATGAAGGGGTGTACGTGGTCTGCAACCAGTGTACGATACACCTTGGTCGTCATGGTGCCTTGAACGAACTCCATTGGATCCATGGATGCCACATTTCATATCTGCCAGAATATCAGGTGTGAAAGAGCAAGAATAATGCCAGAGGTAATGAAGGAATATTTCACTAATTTGGAACAATTCTTTCAAGATGAAAATTAAGACATCATTGTTCCCCCACGGAGAATTTTTAATTTTGATAAAACCAACCTCTGTGGTGATCTAGGTGTAAAGAAATGTGTCTTCAAGTGAAGAGAGTGAAATATGCAGAACAGTTAAAGAACAGCAGTAAAACCAGTATTTCTTTGATGTTTTTTGGCTCTGAAACAGGAGAAGTTCTACCTCCATGTGTAATTTATAAGTCTGAACATATGTGGCAATCCTGGATGAGAGAGGGTCCCAGCAAAACCAGGTACAATCAAAGTCATTCCGGCTAGTTTGATACCATTGTTTTTACTGATTAATTCATGAAATCATTTCTTCTACATACTAAAACACTTGGGGGCAAAGTTGTGCTTATTGGAGATAATCTCTCTTGCAACTTCACTCCTGAAGCCATACAAGCAGCTGCATACATCTCAAACAACTCCACACATATGTGACAATCACTGGATGGATCATTTATGACCCCTTAAAGAAATATTGGAGACAAAGTTTGGATGACTGGGGAAGTTGCTTGGCCAAAAGATAATTTCCTGACCTTATTATCAACTCTATATGATGAGATAAAATACTCACAAGAAATGAAATTGTAGGCCAGAATCTTATTTCAGGATACAAAACTGTGTTATTTGGGTTTTTAATCCAGAGCAGGTACTGAGCCAACTACTCAGACAAAACAACTCTGTCTTGTGTGATATTATGCCAATGGTGTCCAATGCATTGATAGATATTTTGAAATGCATGAGAAATGCGGAAAATACCCAACCTTCCAGAGACAATTCCAGAGTAAATGTCACAGCAGGGAAGAGTTTGTGTCTGGAGGACCTAATAGATGAACCCGATTCCCCTTCCAGTGAGGACAATGTTCTACATTTCCATTCATTAAATACAGGTAAAATTGGGTATGATTGTCTAATATCTTATTCACTTATTTTGCTCTTCTTCGCAGTTCTAGTTATTGCTGTTTTTAACCACCTTGGTTATTTCCTTTCACTCTTTTTTTCCATAATGTGCAAAGAATGGCAGGAGGCACTGCTGAAGTCCTGGGGCTAGAGTTGTAAAGCTACAATAGGCTACTGTAGATTATCATAACAAGTACATGTAGACAACAGTAGTTTTTGTAAGTAGCCTTTATCAGGTAGCATCATAACTGCATTACCTGCATGTTAGGTATGTTGCTTACCTATTGGGCTACCTTATTTCAATCCCTTTGTTTGTGTATGCAATAAGTGCCTTACTATATTTCCTAGAAACCAGAAGCAGTGAATCATCTAGAAACTGAGGGAGGATATATAAAGGGCCATGTAGCCTATGGAACATTTTTGAGCTACTTGGGTAGCTACCTCTCTGTTACTTAAAAATAAATAGTATTATAGCAAAATTGAAACTGTCAATGTTTAATTCAGGTATTAATGGAAAGTTATTGATTTGTAATGTGAAACAGAGGAATGTTGTAGTAATAATAAAAAAAAGTAGTCTGTTACCATACAGCGTTAGAAAATACGATTTCCTCGAAAAAGGTAAAGTAAAAAAAAAAAAAAAAAATCACATATTGCTTCAATACTTAATAGAGCTTATATAAAAGACATTTCTGGTATTCATAAACTCCATTCATGATTATTAATAATAACAGAAAACTCTTGACTTTGATCATGATGAAGAATGTTCTATTGAATAAAAAATAACAACAATATTTATATAGATTTTTCTTATGTTTGTGAGTGTAAAGTGTACTTACATCAAGAGTAATTGCTATGGTTTTGTAAAAGTGCATAAGTTATGCAATCAACAAATTTTTATTACTTATAAAATGCAATTTATATTTTGTAAGGATATAAAATACACTATGGACTAACATTGAATGATCTGCTGTTTTACTTATGTGCAAAACACGTAAAAAAAGAAACAAAAGACAAAGATGGTCATGCCATTTACTACATCATTTACTTACTGTACCAAAACTAACATACCATAGTTTATGTATAGTGCAACTCTATCTGTGGGAATTCAAGGATGACTTAACAAAATGTAAAAACCAATGACTTTGTAATGACTTATGTGCCAACAACACACAAATGTGCTTTTTTGGTGAAATTAAGTGACAAATGGCTCAGAATTTCATGTTATGTTTCTAAGGAATAGGAAAATACGTTCATGTGGCTAGAATTGTTGGATGAAAGTTCAATATCTCTTGAGCAAATAGCTTTTGTTCCTAGAAAACCAGATGTTTTAAAGTGTGGCTTATGTTTCTCAGGAAAAGAACTCGAAGGCTTTTCTCTAAACTGAACGATTAAGGGAGGCTACTGCTACCTCAAATTGCAATAAGTTCAAATTTAGTTCAATACCTATGTATAATATTTTTTATCATTAGTGGTATACAACTAAGAATAACTGTGCTACAGCTGCATTGTGGTTGATAAAAATATTTTTTTAAAAACATAAATTCATTTTTACACATCATGGTGTTGGTCAATTTACACTCCTGCTGGGGATATATTGATCAAGTAAGTTGCTGTCATCTTTGTTTCCTCTTTATCCAGCATCAAGCTGGATTGGGACATTCATAGTACTTCTCCACTTTCCTGTGTCCTTCCACCATTCTTCTATAACAGGTTTGTTTATTTTGGCAGTCTTACACCTTCCATTCTCTTTACATGTCCAAACTATTTTAATCTGTTCTTCTCAATTCTCTCATTCAGCTTTTCTATTCCAATTTTGTTCCCAATATCTTCATTTCTCACTACGTCTCTTCTTGTTTTCCCTAACATACCTCTTAGGAATTACATTTCACTGACCTTCCCTTCTTCTTGGCATTGACCAGGTCTGTGATGGATATGTCAGTATGGGTGTAAAATACATCTCATACAACTCTTCCTTAGACTTCATTGGCACCCTCCTCCCCCTACCCCCCACTCTCCCTCCCCACTATAAGCCCCTCACCCACTGGTAAGATGCATTGCCCTTTTGTACCCTTTTGCTAACTTCTGCCTCCATTCTTGCATTTTCCAACATCGCATAGCCTAGATATTTAAAGTTATCCACAATTTCAATATCCTATTCTTTAATGTTAATTTATCCCTTTCCTTCTCTGTCTCCTCTGTTACCACTGTAGTCTTGCTTTTCTCCACATTTGTGTTTCATTCCATATCTCTCAGGATTTTAATTTAAGGTATGTATTTTCTCTTGTACCTCCTTGTTGTTGGTTCCCCACACCACAATACTAAGGGCAAATAGCAATAACTTCATCTCCTTTCCTCTATGAGATTCTTTCGTCTCTTTCACAGTTTCATCCATTAACATTATAAATTCCCTGTCTCAACCTCGTAACATTCCTAAACTAATCTGGAAAGATTTATAGGATGAACCAATAAATCAATTGTAAATCCTTCGAATTTGGGTCTAACCACAGCTGAAGGTTTTGTCATTCATGGCTTGCAGGATTTCCATTGTTTGTTTTCCAAGTATTTTTCATTAATCCTGTGGAAGCAGTAAAAATTACCCAAAGTTTTACTGGTGACAAAATAAATTATTTTCTGTGGTGTATATGCTTTCAAATAAAGTAAGGTATAACATTCAGTGGCTATTTCCTAAAGTACCATATACAGTTTGATGAAAATGTTTGTGTGTGTTCTGATACCACATTTAAATTGAAAACATTGTTCAAAGTATCCCCGTTTGATTGTACATGAAATTCTATTTACTTATACTACAATAACTGGAACATTGTTTATTTGACTGTAATGAATTGAGGTATGTTAATAGGAAAGGTGTCAGTCTAAATATGATATGGGAACTTATATGTGCCTATATTGTGTACATGAAAGTAAGTAGGTAAAGTTTTATCTTGTATTTTGATAAGTGCTGTGTCAAGAATGTGATAAAATTGGTGCTAAATAAATAAATAAATAAGTTCATAAAGAAGATAAATGTACACTGTGTAGATGCTTCACCAAGAGTCTTAGTGTTATTATGTTCACTTTGCAATATATTTAATTCTTACTGGTATTTGTTAGTGATGATACAAACCAGTTCCAGGTGCACTGTGATTCACACAAATGCAATACAAGGCTTTGTCTCATTGTATATGGTTTGGAGTGGGGTGCTACTTTCCTCTGAAAAGGTCTTCATCACAATTGTTGGGAGCTATAAACAAAGAAATTGACATTCTCTGCAAGTTAAAAAAGAAATTAATATATATCTTTTTTGTAAGTCCTTCTGCAAAACACAAATTCTTTAAATTCAAAACTAAAATTCCAGTGAACAGTACAACTAGTAACAATACTCATTATAAACAGACTGTGGATTACTGTTATCCCTTGATAAATGTCAACACAGATATGTAGTCACTCAACAAGCTGTATTATCAGTGGTTAACGATTTTAACTGAGGAATCAACAACTATGTTCAAAGTAGCAACGTTTCCATTAGTTCTGTTATATTTATTTTAATCTATGTAAGCTCAAGTAGTTGTAGGAGTTGTTTATTATCAAATAAATTGTTGAAACAGAAAAAAGAATTAGTTTCTAACAGTTGATTCATTTTGTTAATGTATACCTTGTCTTGCTCTACATTCATAATTGCTTTACTTTTTGGTGAGATCTGTGTAACATGATGTGTAAATGAATGGATGAAGCTGGCTGTGCTGATTTACCCTTGGTAAGGTTCCCAGTATGGAACATAAATGAATCATTGTTGCAATCATATTTTATTATTATATTTATAGATACAATAATAAAACCTGTTTCAGAGTAAAAATATGGCAAGGAGGTTCTGGTAGAATGTGAATTACTTAGGAATTAAGGGGGATCACTCACTGAATAGCAGAAGTGTTGAATTGTCAACAGACACACAAGAAAGAATGAGAAGATATTAGCTTCAGGACAAATTCCAGATGTTGCTTGTTCTTAATTGTAAGTAAATGGTGCATCTCTTGTGAAACTGCAGTTAATGAGTATCATGTGGGCAAGGCTGCAATGAGTAGGTTAGCTTACAGCTAAAAAAATCCGTTAGTATACCAGTTCATAACTGTATGGTCTTTAACAAAGACATTTTGAGTGAGTATATTATTTGATGTAACATTGTTTATTAAGAAATGTGTGCATATGACAAATACATACATTTGAATTATCATTTTGGCAGACTGTCACACATTGTTAATGTCATATACACCCTGCAGGTACTAAGGAAGTTACCAGAATCATAAATAATTTGTTTGTTCTCTGAATGTGAAAGGGGTAATTCATATGACTTAAAGTTACTTTCTTATAAATGCCTGTTCATACAAACCTTGAGAGTAAAAAATTCTTTGTCACTGAAATTCAATGTAAAAAAAGGTCTCAAGCTATCATTCACCAGAAAAAAATGAAAAAAGTTCTTTTTATAGGAACAGTACCACATAAATAAAGTTTTCATGTGATTTTGTAAAACATTAATAGCCAACTTATCAGTTGGTGGGTGAATAACAATTTCATTGCCAAACATACTACATGAATTTGGAACTATAGGTTGTACACATCTCACTTTATCTTTTGATCACCACCATTCAGTTCTTCCATAAAAAACAGTTTGATTTTTATCTTTCTTCAGTTCTGAAAAACACATCATAATATTTGTTTCTGTTAATGAAGAACTTATGTAGAAGTGTGCCCATAAATCATCAACACAAGCTACATTTCCTTTAATGAATATCTGCACATTTATTACAGGAATGGTTTTAATAGATAAAATATCTGATTTGCTGATATAACACAGGTATCTACGGATTTTATACAGTTGTGTATGTTGCTAAATATAACCAGTTTAATACACATTTTGTAGTAACTACTTTAAAAACAGAACAGCAAAGAGAGTTCTGTATTGTAAACAAAAAAACAAAATGTGTAACAGTTCTCACCATAAAACAGCAAGCCTGCCATTTGAGCCTACTGATATATCAATTTAGAGACATATGTATAACAAAATATAATCCATGTACAGGTACTATAGCAACATTTAAAATGATAGCAGTGATTTTTAATGTACTGAGGGACTGACTAGAAACATCTCATTATTTGCTTCAAAGTGTCATTATGTTTGGCAAGCTTACTGTGTAAAAATGTTGTTTAGTAATTGAAACAAGGTTTTTCTCAGTTATTTTTGAGTTTAGTATGGTTAAAAATAAATTCCATTTCATTGTAATGTTAACTTTAAAATGTATAAAGAGGTATTACAAACACATTGACATTATTATTTCACAAGCAAATAATCTCAACTTTTTTTAGTGTTAAGGCACATTTTATATAACGTCTAAACAGGATCTGAACAATTCAGATTGTCCCACAAAACTGATTCAAAAATATTCAGAAAGGTACACTTTGTTAGATACAAAATGAGAAACCATTCAGTTACAGTATCTCTGAATAATAACTACATGAACTAAAGCACTTTACACAGTCTTTCAAGTATCTTTTATTCTACAAGTCTACCATTTCTTTGGAGGCTGTGTTTTGAATTATTCATTTTTCTTAATTGCTGTAAATACATGTGGGAACGCCACCCACAGAATAAATATTAATGTCTTATGCCTGAAGATAATATGTTCACACACAATTCACAGAAATTATTAGTTCATTTTAGTAACTTGGAACTGGATCGTAGTTTGGCAGTTGAAATATCTGATGCATTAGCTACTGAGTCCTTAGCAGCACTGGCAGCAGTGGGACGCATAAAATTGGAGCTACGGTGGCTGACTCCAGCAGTAGCTCTCAGCCGTCCAGTGGGAGGTCCAACACTGCTTCCACTACTCGAACTGCGACTAGCAGGGACTGAAGAACTTGATGCAGGCCTTGGAGTACCTACATTTTCCTTGAAACTCGTACTCACTCCTGAAGTAACACGAGGCCTTCGAATTGTAGGACCAATGCTACTACCACTGCTTGAGCTCCTACTTGCTGGTACTGACTTGTGTTGACCTGAAGCTGATTTGAGCTGCACCTGTGTCAGTGGTTTCTTTGGAGTTGTCCTGCTGGCTGAGCCATGGTATCCAAATTTACTGGGGGTATACTTTGAAGTACTGTTCATTTCACCTGATTCTTTTCCAAGCTTTGTTGTCAGTGCTTTGATGGCCGTAGTGTAACCTGATAGATCACCACTTGATTTTGTTGTTCCCCCACTGACACTTGAACGACTAGAAGACTTTGATAACTGAGGGGCATTTTTTACAGTGTTCACTGAGGTAGAACTGTTTAATGAGCTTCTCGAACTGCGAAGACTTGTTCTTGAATTTGACCGTTCAACAGTACGCCTTTTCTGCAATGGCTTTGTAACACTGGATTGTGAATCACTCTTAATGAGGTTATTAGACCTCAGAGGTATGATACTTCTTCGACCTTCTTGGTCAGAATTTTTAACATTTGAATGTTTGCTTCTTAATGAACTACTTCTACCAACAGGATGTCTGCTAAGATCCGAATGCCTTGTGCCTCTACTTTTAACTGCTCCAGTGTCTGTGTCAATTTTACTTGAATTAAATCTTCCTGGTACTTTAGAATATGATAATTCATGATGTGATGCTGAGTGATCAGCAGGTAGATCTGAAACCTGTGTCTGAGCAGCATTGGTGCTACTGCTTGTATCAGCACTACCACTGCTGTCGGCTCTTATTACATGTGCTGGCCGGGTTCTAATCCTGCTGCTTTGACAACCACCTGACAGGGATCGTGGTGAGTCAGTAATGTCAGGGTCATAATTACAACCAGAAGAAGTTCCATGACTTGGAGTTTCTGAAATTAAACTTTGTGTTTCCTCAAAGCCTTCATCATTCATTTCATGCTCAGTGCGATTAATACCAGATTTGAGATGACCTGGACCTGATGCATTGATTCTTATTTCAGGTATGAAATCACTTTTTTGACGAGAATTTTGAGGAGATGCTGCAAGCATTTCTCCATCTGTTATACCTTTTTCTGAAAATGAAAGTGCTTCAACTTTTGGTTCTCTTTCGCCAACAGATGCATATTTTTCAATATCTTTTCTTGACTTTGAAACAAAACTTCTCCTCGGATCAAGTTCCCTTTTATCTGAAAATTCAGATGAGCCACGAGTAAGTTTCAATGCTTCTTCTACTTGTCTTGGTTCAATCATGCTTCGAATTCTCTCTCTGTTTGCAGATAATCCAGTTCTGGGACGCAGCCTTGTCTCCGTACTAGCACCATTTACTGAAATTTCAGAACTTCTACTACTACCTTCTTCTGTTCTTGACTTTATACCATGATTGTCTGTTGTAGTCTTGTAATGAAAATTTTGTTTCTCTGGCTGTAGCCTGTCAAGATTTTGAAGCTCATCACTAACAGTTGTAATATCTGCCAGTGCTTCTTCTGCTACTTTGCCCTCATCTCTGGTAGCTCTCTGTTTCAGATTCTCCTGCCACTTCTTTAATCTGCTCTCTTTGTCATCTTGTGTGGGAATGGAACTCTTAAGGGAATATGATTGTACACGAAGAGTATTTGGCTTGATGATTTGCTTTTCTGGTACAATTTCTTGAGCAGCACCATCAAGTCTTCTGGCAGTATTTGTGTCTTCCCCATTTGTGCTTCCCGCTTCTTTGTCACATGTATCTTGATTCTTTTTGTATCTTCTTGTCCTACGAGTCAAAGAAAACCTGTCAAACTGGCCATCTCCCAATATTTCTTCCTCATCTGCACATTCTGCTTTTCTGTTTCCAGTCAAATGTGTTTCCTTTGTGGCTGCATTTTCTGTAACCCTGTCTCCTCTGTATTTCTCTATTCTTTTGTTCAGGGTATCTCTGTCTTCCACAGCAATTCTCCTGCACGGTGTATCTGAGTTTGTTGTTAAATGCCTCGATAGTCTGTGGAACTGATGATCATCTGAAGTTGGAGAAACTGGAGACTGTCTTGCAGTGGTGTCTACTGGATCACTAGGCTCTGAATGCACTGTTCTGCTTGCATAATTTCTTCGTATAGCAGGAGGAGTTTCAATATTATCAGAATCAATTTCAACCTTGTCAGCAACACATGCATCCTCTCGGGTTTTTCGTAGACGCCTTGGCACAGTTGGTGGAAGTATCTGTTCGTCGTCAGTTTTGGTGTCTGGTTTTTCACTCACAATGGTCTTAAGGAAATCTCCAGGAACATCCATTGAATGCCTGTACTTTTGAATTAGCTGTGAACGTGTCATAAGTGGACTATTTGGTTGGCTCCCTGGCAGAGCTTCAGTAGGCTCTGTAGTATTTCTACGTGGATGGCGCAGAGTAACCTCTGGAGTAGGACTTGTGATTTCTTCAGATGGATCATTTACATCACTTGGTCTTCGAATGTACAAGGTCAGTTTATCTTGTGCTGCCTCTTGCCCAAGATTTCCAATGATTCCCTTTCGTTTGTCTTCTTCTTTAATTGCCTGTAACAAAAATATTTAATTCAGACGGATTGCATATTTAAAAAGAATCCTATCCATAGCACTTATTAAAAAATGTCTCAATACTGCATCATGATTTCTGAAAACAGTAAAGCCTTAAAAGAATTAGCAGAAATAAGGAAAGGAAATCACCATGTGTGAATATGCAACACCTTGAAGGATTCATCGGTTATAAGGGAGGAAGACTGAAGTTCATATCCTGTTGACATCAAGGCCATTTGAAACAGAACCCTAATCAGTTGGATGATGAGGCAGAAGAAAATCCAATTTGAGAATGCTGAGTGAAATAGTGTGCCATTTCTATAAAGTAATTAGGGAAACCTGAAAAATCTAAATCAGGTTGGGCAGATGGGTGATCAGAGTCTCACTCTTCCTGAATTTCAGCCCAGTGTCTTAACTGCTACTACAACTTGTTATATGATTCATTGGTAATGAATAAAATTTAGTACACATATGACCTACAGTCAAAAAAAGAAATTATGAAATGTGCAGATTAATAAAGCAGTATACCCAAATTCAATATTTTCCAAAGCTTTGATGGGCTGTGATATGAATCTCGACAGGTCACATTATCAAATAATAGGATTTGCACCTGTTTCTGGGGAGAGATGTTCTAGATAGTTTTTATCTTGGGTATATATTTGGTAGGATAAGCTACTACCTGACAGGAATGAGTAACAGATCAGTGAAATCGTAGATGTGTTCAGTAAGTGATTTGTAATGTGTATTGGTAGGCAAGGAAAGAAGCAGTATTTGTTGTGCACACAAAACTTCAGCATACTTTATAGCTTGTGAATAGGCAATAACTTGCTGGAATACAGCTCCAGGAAAGAGTTAAGCAGCACTGCCTGCAGCTCTAAAATTTCCTTAATGTAATAGTCATTGTTCAGTTCACCAACAAGTAACAGCAAGTGGGATCAGACATGATACACAATGGTGCAACCAGTGTTCCTCCAGCACTATACCATCTAACACTCTCTTAGAAACAGCATTTATTACTTTAATGTCTCATACAATATCAATCATCACTGTAGTCCAACATGACTGTCAAGTGTATTTACATCTGGTGGTATCTGGTTTGGCATTAATTGTATACTGAAGATAGATAGCTGAACACTCTCTTACCAGCAGACACTGGTTAAATGTCGAGGAAGACATTGGTAGGCCTAACTCTGTAGCAACTGACACTCAGAATGAACCGCCACGAGTCATCACAGTCAGGTGTATGATACCTTTGTTGTAATGTACTAACAAGTAAGATGACACTGTGGAACTAGGCTGCATGCATCATCTTTCATATAGAAAGGAAATGATTCATATCCATAATTTACCACTTGTAAAAGTCTTCACATAAATGTAAGCTTTGTTAACATAAAATGGATGGAATTATTGTGTCAATGAAAAACTGATGTAACCAGTCTAAGGCTAAAAAATGGGAAAGATCTAAGAAAAAGTACAGATAGAACAGAAGTTTGATTCAATGTACATACAAGAAAACATTGAAATTAGGCTATTGTTCTCATTAGCAGAATGCAGAGTTTTTAAACTGAATGAAATAAATTTGAATGAAGTGGTCTCTTAAATGGCCAGATTTGGTCTTTATATTCACAAGAAAATGACAATATGTTATAAAGAGAAAAATGTTTACCGAGTCAAGTTTCTCAGATAAAAAAAAATCCTTCCTAGAAATTTTTCCTATACGTAATTTGATTTATTTGAAACATTCAGGCATGTAAGTAGAAACACTGCCAATGGAATGACACCAGGATTTTTCTGCATGACACACTTTTTTTGTCTAGTTCTTACTAGTCTTGCCTCGCACCTTGCATACATCTGCCAACTATGATTTATTTTCTTCATGGGCAGCACTTTTTTGGTTAAAAAATGCTTGGGCCAAGAATGAGAGCTGCTAGTTTCTTCACAGTTGTTGCCACATACTACACAAGAAACTGTAGTGAGCTACTTTCTTTTCTTTTGACCACATTACTTGTTTCTGAATAAAGTACACATGCAACATGCTAATCGCTATCAGGCAAGAAAAAGTTTTTTTCTGCTACCTGAAATGTCATCTCTAGAAGGATAATACAGTCAACTGGTCTGATTTACCCCTCATTTTTCAATATTATAATTGTTTTTGAGATCTGACATGTAAAAAACTGACAGTGCACAAAAATGGGTTGAAGAGACATAATACTAGCTGGTAAAGTTGTATGGAGCACAACCCAAGAAGCAAATATACGAATCGCTTTATTCAGCTTAAAATAGTTGAAAAATCAGAAGATACATGGTAGCAAATTGCAAAGACCCTCCCAAGTATAGTCTACATCATTTCCATCAGAAGGCACCAAGCATAATGGCTGCTATGAATCTTTATGTACAATGGGAGCCAGACCTTGTCACTCTCCAGCTGACTAGCTGTTGTGCCTTGTGTCATTCTTGAGCTCTGTCCATGTGTATTAAATACAACTTAAATACTTCACTAAAACGTTTTACCATTTGGATTTTTAATATATCAAAGAACTGTGCACCTCATTGAAAAAAGGCTGATTTATGTCAGTAGACGACATAACACACTCTCCAAACAGACTGAAATAATCACTGAAAATTATTCTATTCAATTTTCTTATGTGTACAAAAATAATGAGCATATTATTTCTGAATTCTCAAGCTGTTTCATTGAAGAAATTCACTTAGGATTGTGTTACAAAACTGCCAGTGATGGGACAGTTTTGGAATGAAGTGCATTTGAAAAGCATGTACCATTAAGCTATTAAAATGAACTTAAAAAAATTATAATTACAAGAAAGGTCACTCTTTAATGTGAAATAATGATAACCAAAGTATAACATTTATCACAGGAACAAATAGTTTTCTTCAAACTTCCTCATATAATCAGACAATGTGTGAATATCTACAGTTTTAAACAGTTCTTTTGAGGTAATGAAAATCATAATGCAGGTGATTGGAAAGACATTTCCACACCTTTTAAAACAAACCTCAGCTGCTGTGCATCATGTCTCAAGTGTATGAAGAATAATCACATACTTTATGCTCAAAACATATTATGAAGTTTTGGAGCTGTAGTAAAAACGGTATTTGGCTAAACTGCCATTGAGTAGCAAAATATCAGATCAAGGCATGTTACACTATTTGTTATGGGCAATGAAATGTAATTTACTCAGTCTTATTGAAGGGCAGAACATTCACAGTGGCTTAGAGGTAAGATATTACAAAGTAGGGTGATGCTTCTCATGCAGAAATTAATGAAATTTCTATCCCATTCAAACTATTGTTTGCTGCCTTTAGTTCAAAATAAAGTGCTTCAGTTTCTGCTTTTTTAAAAATGATACTGCAGTAAAAATGATTCGCCAATTACTTTGAAAAAAGTTCCAGTTTGCATCTTCAAGTATAATTATATACTTTAACCTTGTCTATAGATTCCAATGACTTGCTACTGACTCTTGTGATTATGTGTGCTGCTTACATTCCACAACTCTATTATAAGTAATTCTTGTAGGATCTAACTTGCATTTTATAGTGAACAAACATGTTCTCATCATTTTTCACGGATAAAAAGAAAATACAAAATTTGATTTATTCTCCAGTGGAAGCCAAAATAGTTACTACATTAATATGTGCAATTCATTAACATCAAGATTAAACACAAGCTAGATAAAGTGAAACAATTAAGCACAAAATAGCATCAGTGATATAACTATCATGGATGAGAATCACACATTACCTGTAGAGGGTTTCCTTGTGACACTGGTTCAATGCTGCCTCTAGATCTCATCCGCCTGAGCCTCCTAACATCAACTTCTGTTTCCTCAGCACTGTTTGGGACATTCAAATTGGATTTGCGCCAGGCTGATTTGTCCTTGATAGTACTGTGGGGCTGAGCATCTGAAATAGATAAAAATTCAATAACTGTAGGTTATATTTTCAGGCAATTGCTCTGACTTAAACAGTTTGATAAAAAAAATAATTGTTTGGATGTACTGATGGGTAGTCTGTATCATTCTAAAGGAGAAACCTACAAATTTTTTTAAAGAATAGCTTTGTTGAGCTCAGAGGTGACAGCTGTGATTGGTTTCTTCAAGCAAGAAAAGTTAGACAGCGAGTTTTATTTATGAATTATGCTTTTGGTAATGTAATGAATGAATCATGAAAATGGCCATGTCTCCACAGTTCATTTGGAAGAACAAGTTGTGGAAAGAAATATTAGGAATGGGGAATTAAATGGCTGTTTCTCTGCTGTGCATAAAATATGCTGTATGGTGCCTTTGAACTCATTATACCTGTTGAAATAATTATTTGTCATACTGCCATGAGCTGTGCTGCGTACAATGTTGAGTTGTGGTTAGCACTGCTGGCTGACAAGTTGTGGATTGCCAGTTCAAGTGTGATCACCATCAAATATGTGTTATTTAGTATTTATCATTTCTGAAGGGTTGTCAAAATTTATTATGCTTGTAATGTTTGCATATTTTGGAATATTCTGTGTTGTATAAATAGCAGCACTCTCCATCCAGGAAGCAGTTCTTTTCTGTCTGTACATTGGTGTCAATAGTAAAAGTGCTATCAGTGCTAACTAAATGTTCTACTTCATTCAAGACCCTGTTATTGGACTGGACCTGATTGTGGTTACAATGTGACAGTATCAAAAAAATGGCATCAGTACATGTAATCACTTGATCCTTGTTAACAATTTAGAAAAAAGGGAAGATATCCTATAGTTCAATTACTGTGTTAGTGTCTTTGGAGTTGAAAAGTGCTCTCTCCTTGCTGGATCTATGAGCAATGGAGCTGCAAAATAGCTAGACTGCACTATACAAAATTACAGGTATGTTTGGATTATGCTTCTTTATAACAATGCATAGTCTCAACTACAGCAAACAGGTGTGAATTTCTTGTGTGTTGAACCTAAAATCTCAGTCTAGATTCTCCAGTTGTCTTCTGTTTCCATAACTGAAAGTAATTAGAGATGAAAGATTCCTTGTTGCAGTGAATTAGAAGCAGAGTAATATGATTTGACAAAGTTAGCACAAACTTCAATGTGAGCTGCTTTTAATAGTTTCCGTAACAAAACTCTGTCTTGAAATCTGGAAGAAAATCCAAAGAGATTCTGGCCTTATAAAAGATATATCAGTGCAAGAGTCCGTCACCATGTGACAGCTATGGTAATGTTACTGACGACATCACTACTAAAAAAGGGGCAACTAAATACAGTTTTCAGAATCCCTTCACTGAAGAAAGTGCAACAACTATTCCAAAATTCAAATCAGTTCATGAATGCAAACCTGAGTAATTTGGAAGTAAATACCCTTGGTGTAGCAAAGCAATGTAAGTCATCAAATAAAGTCAGTCTTCCAGTCCAGGAGGTATAACAAATGGGTTCCTTTTGAAGAATGCTGATGAAATGGCTGCATTTTTAGCAGTCATATACAGCCACTTGCTCAACAAAAGATCTGTACCCAGAAACTTGAAAGCTGCATGGGCCGCAACAAAAAACAAGAAAGGAAATAGAAGCAATTCACTGAATTTTAGACCCAGATCATTGACATTGATTTACAATGTGACTTTCTAATATATTCTGTGTTCCAGTAATGTGAAATATCTCATAGAAATGATCTAATGACACACAGCCAGCAGGGATTCAAAAAATATCTTTCTTGTGAAACACAACTGGTTCTTTATTTACATGAAGTAATGGGTGCTATTTACAGAGGATGTCAAGGTATTCCATATTTCTAGATCCGCACAAATTGACATGGTCACTCACAAGCAGCTTCTGATCAGATTGTGTGCTTATGGAGTATCAGCTCAGTTGTGTATCTGGATTCATGATTTTCTGCCGAAAAGGTCAAAGTTTGTAGTAATTGATGAGAATTCATTGAATGAAACTGGAGTAATATCTAGGGTTCCCCAATGAAGTGTTATAGGCCCTCTGTGGTTCCCAATATCAGGGTGTTGCAGGAGGAATGGTCAATATTCAATTGTCCTCTGCCAAGTACTTAAGTGTGAACTGCAAAATAATCATGTAGTTGTAGAAATGTGATTACACATAGAATGGTATGATAAATTAATGAAAATCTCAAAATACAGGAAGGTGGATCCATATACTGAAGGTGGATTCACATACTCAGTGACTATAAATATGGCAATACAGGTTTCTCATAGTGGTCTGATGGCAAGTCCACAGCAGAGATGGTTTGCTATTACCCAACTTCACAGTGTGCATGAGGAAGAGCCAAGTATGTGTGCAGTGAGTATGATTTTAAAGAGTCCTTCTGGGGTGTACATTTATTTTAATGCTGTGATGGATGAAGATGGAAATGAAAGTTAAGGAGGAGGTGAAATCTTGTTGTTGAAGAATATAGTCTACTGTGTCCATGAATCTGTACTAATGTTATATCTTTGATGTCTTTGTAGAGATTATTATTTGTCTTGATGTTATTACACTGCATTACTTTTTGAAAATAATAATAATAATAATTTTTAATAACTGAAATACTGCTGTAGCTGTTGCTGAATATGGAAATTTTGTAGTTTCAAGTCATCTTTAAACTCACCAAAGTAGCAATCTGTGAATTTTCTGTGTTAATGATGTCAAAATGAATATTTCAGTCTCTTGCACAATAATATTATCTTGGACATATTTCATTTGTGTGACAAAATCAGGGAATCTTTTTTTAACCTTGCATAAGGGTGACATTGGTATTACTGTAATTATATTTCTGTTATCTTTGTACTTGTTATGCAATATAATATAGTATCACTATCAACTAGAGATGCAGAACAGATTTGCTTATGATGGTTTTTAAAACAGTTAGATCTTTCATGTGTTTTGTTCAAATTGATAAACTGGAATGTAGTGCCATCATCAAATTCCTTGCTTTGGGTGGTTTATTTGGCAAAAGAAATTCATCTCCGAGCTTAGGAAGCATATTATGAATGTGCACCTTCATTTAAAACAACTGAAAAAAGGGGTGGTTGAATTAAAAGATGCCCAGTCTTTTCTTGTAGATGATTCATTTGAAGAATGTCCCAGACTTAGAACCAGAGGTAAAAACATGGAGAAAGTGAATAAGGGTGTGAAGATGACTTCTTGTCAGTTGCATTGTGATATCTATGCATGTTTTTTCATTAATTTAAGTAAATATTAAGTTATTACCATAGCTGTGTCTCAACTCTTTGCACAATATTAAATGTTAGATTAGATTAGATTAGATTAATACTTGTTCCATAGATCATGAATACGACACTTCGTAATGATGTGAAATGTGTCAGTCAGGTTAATAAAAGATGTCTGTACAAGATATCACATTACACAAAATATTGCATGACACTAATGTTTAAGTATTTTTTTTTTTGGCCCCTTAATTTATATCTAAAAATTCAGCCAATGAGTAGAAGGAGTTGTCATCTAGAAATTCTTTTAATTTATTTTTAAATGTTAGTTGGCTATCTGTCAGGCTTTTGATGCTGTTTGGTAGGTGACCAAAGACTTTTGTGGCAGCATAATTTACCCCTTTCTGTGCCAAAGTCAGATTTAACCCTGCATAGTGAAGATCATCCTTTCTCCTGGTGTTATAGCTATGCACACTGCTATTACTTTTGAACTGGGTTGGATTATTAACAACAAATTTCATAAGTGAATATATATATATACTGTGAGGTTACTGTGAGGATCCCTAGATCCTTAAATAGATGTCTGCAGGATGACTGTGGGTGGGCTCCAGCAATTATTCTGATTACACGTTTTTGAGCAATGAATACTTTACTACTCAATGATGAATTACCCCAGAATATGATACCATACAAAAGCAGTGAATGAAAGTAGGCATAGTAAGCTAATTTACTGAGATTCTTCTCACCAAAATTTGCAATAACCCTAATAGCATACGTAGCTGAACTCAGACGATTCAGCAGACCATCAATGTGTTGCTTCCAGTTTAACCTCTCATCGAGAATCCGTTTGCTGAGAACCACTTAATAATTTTGTGGGAAACATCATTTACAGTTACATCACTTAGTTCTTGGTTTTTGCATGTTATTAATATACTTGTATCACCAGCTAAAAGAACTAACTTTGCATCGTCATCAATGTGGAATGGTAAGTCATTAATGTATATCAAGAACAGTAAAGGACCTAAGACCGAACCCTGTGGGACCCCGTACTTGATAGCCCCCCCCAGTTTGAGGAATCAGCTGTTGTTTTAACATTACATGAACCACTTATTTCAACTTTCTGCATTCTTCCAGTTAAGTATGAATTAAACCATTTGTGCACTGCCCCTTTAGCTTATCTAAAAGAATTCCATGATTTACACAATCAAAGGCCTTTGAGAGATCACAAAAAATACCAATGGGTGATGTCCGGTTATTCAGAGCATTTAATATTTGATCAGTGAAAGCGTATATAGCATTTTCTGTTGAAAAGCCTTTCTGAAAACCAAACTGACATTTTGTTAGTACGTTATTTTTACAAATATGGGAGGCTACTCTTGAATACATTACTTTCTCAAAATTTTTTGATAGAGCTGTCAGAAGAGAGATTGGGTGGTAGTTGTTGACATCCAACGTATCCCCCTTTTTATGCAATGGTTTTACAATGGCATATTTCAGTCTATTGGAGAAAACACCCTGCTCCAAAGAGCTATTACATATGTGGCTGAGAATCCTACTTATCTGTGGGGAACAAGCTTTAAGTACCTTGATGGAAATGCCATCAATTCTGTAAGAGCTTTTTCTTTTCAGTGAGTTTATTATTTTACTGATTTCAGAGGGAGAGGTTGGTGGAATTACATTTGTTTCAAACTGCACAGGTATGGCCTCTTCTATTAGTAGCCTTGCCTCTTCTAGTGAAGATCTAGATCCTATTTTCTCCACAACTTTTAAAAAATAATTACTGAAAATATTTTCAATTTCTGATTGTTTGTTAGTACACTTGTCATTCAGTCTTATGGCACTAAATTGCTTTAATTTTATTATCAGAGTTACTGATCTCAGACATGATACACATGCTTCTGGACTTTTTAATAACTTTTCTTAGTACCGCACAATAGTTTTTATAATATTGAACAATTTCGGGGTCAGTACTCCCTCTTGCTGTTAGATACAGTTCTCTTTGATGGTTGCAAGATATTCTTATTCCTTTAGTTAGTCAAGGTTTTTTATATGTTTTCTTGGAATTATGTTTAACTATTTTCTTGGGAAAACAATTTTCAAATACCCTTAAAAATGTATCGTGAAATAAGTTATATTTCAAGTTTGCATCGGGTTCCTTATACACTTCATCCCAGTCTAGCTGCTGTAAGCTTTCCCTAAAGTTTGCAATATTTATATTGTTAATTGAACGCACTGCTTTGAAAGTCTGATTTGATATACTGCATGGAGCTATGTCATGTACTGTAACTAGCTGTGCACCATGATCTGAAAGACCATTCTCAACAGGATAAGCATTTATGTCCTTAAACTTATCTTGGTCTATAAAAAAGTTATCTATCAATGTACTGCTGTTCTTTGTTATCTGAGTAGGAAAATCAATGACGGAGCTCAAATTGAAAGAACTGAGTAATACTACAAGGTCATTCTTCCTATTACACTCTTTCAGGGAATCGACATTGAAATCCCCACAAATGATAATTTGCTTCCCCCTGTCTGACAGATAGCACAACAAAGCATCCAAGTTTCCTAGAAATAGCTGGAAATTCCCTGAGGGGGACCTATACACTGTTACAATTATGAAAGTGCCATCATTTACTTTAAGTTCAGTGGCACATGCTTCCATATGTTGCCCTACACAAAATTTTTTAGTTTCTAAATTTTTTACACTGTGGAAGCTTTTGACATATATGGCAACTCCTCCTCTCATCATATTATCTCTACTTACATGTGCAGCTAATTTGTACCCATTGATGCTAACCTTTTGCATATCAGTGACAATGTGATGCTCAGACAGGCATAGTACATCTATTACATTCTCAGTTTCTATATCTTCTAAGCAAAGCAGAAGCTCGTCAATTTTATTCTTAAATCCCCCAATATTTTGAAGAAATATAGCAACATTACTTTTCACTTTACTTTTGTGAGTATCTTGAACTTTTTTAACATCTTTAGTACTTGCCTGGCTGAGTTTCACACTGGACACTGATCTTACACTAAAAAAGAGTTTCCACCATGAGATGTAGTTCCTCCCCCCTTTAAATTTCCTGCTATCAGCCCAGCCAGTTTACCCTTCCCTTTCTTGTTGAGGTGTAGGCCATGTCTAGTATAGTCCCACCTACAGAGTGAATCAACAGGAACCACACCAATGTGTGACCCTGCACCAGATCCAAGTAGCCGTTCCAACTCCAAATTAACTCTCCTGACAGAAGAGCTCAAATGAGGTCGGTCGTGGCGTTCCAGAACCGACACAAACCCAACACTGGTATGACTCGATGTTGATGCAATCTTTGCCAGGTCACACTCGATGCTGTACTCCAGATCTCTGTCAATACTGTTGCCTGGCCCACCCACAATAACCGTGGTATCTTCCTTAGTAAAGCCTCTACATAGTGAACCTAAATCCTCTGTAACCTGCCCCAGTCCAGCACTAGGTTTGAAGAAACTTATGACCTGGTATTCTGACCCTAATTCATCCTGCAGAAGTTGGCCCACACACAGTTACAAGCTGTCTAACTTAGCAGCATACATAAATGTACCTAACAAAGAGTTTCCATTGTTTTTGTCTTCTACATTCAGTGGATAGTAATTCAGAATCTTATTCTTATGCTTATTTCTTTACATTTTTAAAATTATCTATTGTGCTGAGTGGCACACTAAAGGCATAAAGGCAGGTCTGGTTGCGATTATGTGAGTAAGGTTTTAATTTAATTTTGAATTTGTGTTTTATGAAGCAAGATGAATTATCAAAACATATTCAGATTTGCATTGTTATATGCTGTCACGCTTTACAGGACAGATTCGATTAGAATTATTTAATTCTGGTGTACTATAATTAATTGTAGAACAGATAAATATTATTGTCTGATTTCCTGAAAGTTATATTTAAGAATTAGTTATTTTCCATTCACTTCAGAAGAAAATTCCATCAAGTCTTATACCCACTTATCATGCTTTGATTATAAAATAAGTTGAAATATGTTTCTGAAAATTATATGTTTTGTTGGGCTTTTGTATACTGATAAATATTAAGAGAATGTTCTTTATAACTATAAACTTTATTGTGAAAATCTTCTTATTGCTAAATATTACCAGATGTGGTACTGCGGAAGGAAGTGTAAGAATGTTTACCTTCAATGGCTTCCATAGCTCCAACAACATCAGTTTTTTCTATAGTAGGCCTCCAGTCAGGATACACTCTCTTATAGTTAGTAGTTTTTCCAAGAGTTGCTTTTTCTTCTGGTAAGGTATCAAGAGTACTTCCACGCCCTTCACTCTCTAGGGAAAGAACAACATTACTTTTATTCTTCAAGATAAGGAATAAATAATTTTCTTGTAATTTTACTGTGTGTAATGTAAAATACATGTCATAGCAGGTCTCCAAGAGAGAGATAGAGAGATAGAGAGAGAGAGAGAGAGAGAGAGAGAGAGAGAGAGAGAGAATAGCAAATAAACTGCTCAAAAAAGTTCTTGCCCAACTGGGTATCTGTGAACAAATATGGGATTAGATTCAAAGGGAGCAAGGAACAAAAGAATAAGTCTCATATACAGGAGGTTCAGAAATTCCTGTTACTAAATTGTGGGACTTGTAGAGGTGAGAAAGTACATAATACTTTGAACAGGAACCTAGGAACCCATGTCTGGAAATGTACTGTTTCCATTCTACGACTGTTTCAGTTCAGATGTTTAACTCATCCACTTCTGCTTGAGAAACTGAATTAGGTATGATGCAGTACTGTTATCAGATAAAAGTTCAAAAGGAAACATAATGAAATATCCATTTATCACTTAAGCACATTTATTTTGTATTAACAGTTAAACATTATGTGTTTATATTTGTCTGAAACAAAAAAGAACCTAGCATACTGTACATAGACAACAGTGCTGATGCATTACAACACCGGCTCAATGTTGTGACCACCAACATTGTTACAGACATTATACCTACGAAGCATGTTCTGGTACACACTTGCCATGCCACCTGATGTCTCTTCAGTTTCTAGTGCAGTGGCCAGAACTCGTGCCAGCAGACCTCCCTTTGTCTCTACAGGAGTCTCGTACATTAAACTTTGCATATGACCCCACAAGGAGTCCATACAAGTTAAATGCAAAGGTCATGCAGTTCGACCACTTAGGCCTATCCATCTTCCAACATATCATCTGTTGAGATTTCTCCGAAGCGCACGTGAGAAGTTAGATGGTGCGCCATCATGCTGAAACCACATTTCCTGAGGGTCATTAAGTGACACAGCTTCCTAGAATGGGTGTAATACACTCTGTAGGAAGATCAAGTATGCAGGACCAGTCAGTTTGAGTGGAAGGAGGTAAAGCCCAATCACATGACCATCCAGAATACCTGCCCACTCGTTAATACCAAACCGGTGCTGATATCTCTGAAGATGCATGGCATGAAGGCTTTTGTCTGCTGAGACATGGCTGTTTTGTGAATTTAGAACACTGTACCTAGTGAACTTAACATTCATCTGTGAACAGAAACTGAGTGGAAACAGTGGTGTATTGATGCAGCAGTGCAGGAGCAATGTGCAGTAGGCAATGCATTATGGAAAATAAGCTGGACCCGTAGCGTGTACCCTTTGTAAGTGGTACAGATGTAATTGTAGCTCATACAAAACATCCCAGATGATACTGTGACTAACAACCATTGAACAACGTATTGTTCAAATTTTCATTGATGACTTACTTTCAACACTGTGCAGTACATTGTCTTCAAATTTAAGCAGGCGGCATTGCTCTGTTTCTCAGAGCTGATGCATAACTTGGACAAAAAGGTTGTGCGATGGTGTGCTACATTGCAGAAAAGATATGTGATACAGTCAACGAGAAGCTCTTGTGTTATCTTGAGCTTTGCCATACACAAGGAGCATGTGTGTGTATTCGAAAAACCTTGTTTATTGAATTGAGGGCACTGAATAGGTCTCACAACAAGGCAGGCATTAAATGACATCAGGTGGCCATGTGACAGCACGCATCATCCTGTCTGCCCTATTGCATACCAGGACAAGTAAGTCTGTGACTTTTCTCTTTCCCTCAGCAGATGTGGACGTGTTACACATCTGAACTGAAACCATCATAGAATGGGAACAGTATGTTTCTGGGCATGGGTTCCCATTCAGAATATTATGTACTCACTCCCCTCTACAAGTCCTAGAAGTTTTAATGGGAACTTCTAAACAAGAAACACATCATACTGTGAAATAAAAACAAAAAATAGCAAAAGTAAAGGTAGTCTGAAAGTACACATCTGTGAAATCAATACACTGCTGCTTCACCCTTTGTGGTGTAACATGCTTGTATCATGCTTGGGATGCTTTTCTCAAGTTGGAGGAAGTATTGCTGCTTAACTCAACTCCTCTCATTCGTGGAAGGCCTCTTCCAATCATCTAGTATGCGAAGAGCGTTCCTGCATCTACATAAAATGCAAATTTCAACTTGTCCCCAGCATGGTCAATTGGATTCATGTCAGCAGGTATCACAGTCTTTTCCATTTGATAGATTCAAGTCTCCTGGAGGAAGGTGTTCATGAGGTGGTCAAGGTATGCTCATTTACTACCATCTTGAAAGATGAATCTATCATGGAAATGTTGATTGCAGGCTGGGTATTAGGTTGGAGAATCTTGTTCAGGTACTACACAGCCCACAAATCACCCTTGATGATGATGAAATGCACCTGACATCTGTACAAGATACTGGCCCAAAACATGACTAACATATTTTCCTACTGAACCCATAGAACTGAATGATTGAGATATGTATTTGTACCTGACCAACTCTATATTCTTCTGCTATGATCAACAGATGTGAGAGAAATCCTGCATTTGTTGGTGAAGAGAACCTTACATCATTGATCTAGATTTCACTTCAAATGTTCCCTTTCATATCTTCTTTGTATATAATTGTGCTGGGAGATTTGTATTACTTTTGGTAATGAAGGTCTGTAGGCCAAATTAATCATTTGTTGATAGAGCATACTGAATGAGTTGACACAGTCCTCCCTGTTACATTATAATTCTGCTACATTCTTCCTGGGGTGCCTATGAACCCCAATTTGTATGTGGTGATCATCAGCTAGTATTGTCAACTGCCGGTGACTACTGTGAGACAGATCTTCAATGTTTTGTTGTTAGCAATAGTGGCCGAATGTTTGAAAGAGGTCACTGTAATGTATATCAATTCAGCAGGTGACTTCTTGTGCTGCCAACCTTTCTTGCCATAAAGTGACAATGCACTCATGGTCTAAGTTTGAAATGACACTTTAAGCCATGTTGGTAGACTGAACTGGGTACAGAACTTATATTCTCCCACTCATGACTGACACTGACAACATAAGTTTATATTTACCTCCATTACACACGTGCCTGTACATGGGAAATTCCTGTGGTGAAAAGTGTATTGAGAAAGAGGTTTTTAATGTTAAAAAAACACAAACTATATATGTCATGAAGTGATGCAGATAATTTTCAAACATGTGCATTTTCAACTTCTCGCGGCGTAATGAATACTCCATTAAATTTCGGGCATGCAGCCGCGCAAATAAAATTTCTTCTACTGATATTTCGGCCGCGTATCGTCCGGCCATCTTCAGAGCGAGTCACAAGACTGATGACAAGGTGCCAAGCGCGGCCTTATATGCTCCACCGCGGCGGTACTGCGCATGCGGGTCACAGATGCTGCGCCGCCTGTGGCGAAAGCGTACGGACGTTCGATGTGCTTATCGATGTTTGATCGGCGGCGATGACACGGTGACGACTTCTCTGCAATTTAATTAGTCCAAGAGCTGGATTCCATGCTTTGTCCAAATTGAAACCTTTATCTCTGTTTATTAAATTGTTGGCTAATCGAATTTCTATGGCTTCCTTGAATACAGAATCCCAAAAAGAAGAGGTAGATGTTAAAATCTTCACATCACTGTAATTCATGGAATGACCCGTATCAATACAGTGTTCGGCCACAGCTGACTTGTCTGGTTGTAATAGGCGTGTGTATCTTCGGTGCTCCACGCACCTTTCATGAACGGTGCGTGTTGTTTGACCTATGTATGACTGCTCACAATTTCCGCAAGGAATCTGGTACACACCCGCCTTACGAAGCAATAAATCGTCCTTTACAGAGCCGAGTAAAGCCGCAATCTTCGTGGGGGGCCGGAAGATCACCTTAACACAGTGTTTCTCTAGAATACGGCCTATCTTTGAAGAAAGAGCACCCACATAAGGCAGAAACGCCCTAGATCTGAAGAAATTACTATCCTCTTCCGCATCGTATACCTTCTTTTTAGGTTTTACATCGAATGCTCTACGAATTTGTTGCGGAGAATATCCATTCGATTTAAAAATACTCTTGAGGTATGTTAGCTCTCCTTGTAAATTGTCTTCATCGGATACACAGTGCGCCCGATGCACTAAGGTCTTAAGGACACCCATGCTCTGAGAAGGGTGATGGCAGCTACTGGCATGAAGGTATAGATTTGTATGCGTTGGTTTCCGATGTACGGCATGTCCTAATGTGCCATCACTTTTACGGCGAACGACAACATCCAGAAAGGGGAGGCACCCGTCTTTTTCTATTTCCATGGTAAATTTAATGCTAGCATGGATAGAATTCAAATGCTGAAGAAATCGATGTAATTCATCCATACCATGGGGCCATACCACGAATGTGTTCAATGGCACTGATGAAAGATGATATCGGCAAAGTCTTGGGAGTAGGGGCAAAATTTAGCCCTTTACTTAAGACCCACGGTCTTCTGGAGGTACGTGGACGACACATTCGTGGTATGGCCCCATGGTATGGATGAATTACATCGATTTCTTCAGCATTTGAATTCTATCCATGCTAGCATTAAATTTACCATGGAAATAGAAAAAGACGGGTGCCTCCCCTTTCTGGATGTTGTCGTTCGCCGTAAAAGTGATGGCACATTAGGACATGCCGTACATCGGAAACCAACGCATACAAATCTATACCTTCATGCCAGTAGCTGCCATCACCCTTCTCAGAGCATGGGTGTCCTTAAGACCTTAGTGCATCGGGCGCACTGTGTATCCGATGAAGACAATTTACAAGGAGAGCTAACATACCTCAAGAGTATTTTTAAATCGAATGGATATTCTCCGCAACAAATTCGTAGAGCATTCGATGTAAAACCTAAAAAGAAGGTATACGATGCGGAAGAGGATAGTAATTTCTTCAGATCTAGGGCGTTTCTGCCTTATGTGGGTGCTCTTTCTTCAAAGATAGGCCGTATTCTAGAGAAACACTGTGTTAAGGTGATCTTCCGGCCCCCCACGAAGATTGCGGCTTTACTCGGCTCTGTAAAGGACGATTTATTGCTTCGTAAGGCGGGTGTGTACCAGATTCCTTGCGGAAATTGTGAGCAGTCATACATAGGTCAAACAACACGCACCGTTCATGAAAGGTGCGTGGAGCACCGAAGATACACACGCCTATTACAACCAGACAAGTCAGCTGTGGCCGAACACTGTATTGATACGGGTCATTCCATGAATTACAGTGATGTGAAGATTTTAACATCTACCTCTTCTTTTTGGGATTCTGTATTCAAGGAAGCCATAGAAATTCGATTAGCCAACAATTTAATAAACAGAGATAAAGGTTTCAATTTGGACAAAGCATGGAATCCGGCTCTTGGACTAATTAAATTGCAGAGAAGTCGTCACCGTGTCATCGCCGCCGATCAAACATCGATAAGCACATCGAACGTCCGTACGCTTTCGCCACAGGCGGCGCAGCATCTGTGACCCGCATGCGCAGTACCGCCGCGGTGGAGCATATAAGGCCGCGCTTGGCACCTTGTCATCAGTCTTGTGACTCGCTCTGAAGATGGCCGGACGATACGCGGCCGAAATATCAGTAGAAGAAATTTTATTTGCGCGGCTGCATGCCCGAAATTTAATGGAGTAATTTTCAAACAGTTTATGTTTTCTTGTGTGTGTGTGTGTGTGTGTGTGTGTGGGTGGGTGGGTGGGTGCGTGTTTGTCAGAGAAAGAGAGAGAGAGAGAGAGAGAGAGAGAGAGAGAGAGAGAGAGAGAGAGAGAGAGAGAGAGAGAGGGAGGGAGGGAGAGAGAGAGAAGCATTGTTGTGTTCAAACAAACCTTCAGTTTCATGACTGCTTTAACTTTTAGTTGTTAAATTGTATACAATGATCTGTTGCATGTACAGAATTACTCAAGAGAAGACATAGACACAAACATCAGATAAGCAGTTTTAAAGAAAGCATAATACAACCATGTAAATGTAGCAGTTTACAAAACATAAGAATACAAGTAGATAGCCCAAAATTTTTTGGTTTTGCAGGGGGTGGACAGAAATATGGAAACATCATGAGAAATGCATGCTTGAATGTAAACACAGATGCCTGCCCCCATGCATTGTTCTCTATGTGTTACAAGTGTCAGCTGTGGTCAGAACAGTGTTCTGTGTAGTTGTGAGTCCGTTATGTCAGAGCTCAGTGCATTTGAATCTGAGCACATTGTTGGTGCTCATATGGTGGGTGCTTCTGTAATGAAAACAGAAAAAGTGTTTGATGCTTCAAGAGGCACACTATGAAACATACAGGGAAAGCAAAAAATGTCATCTGCTAAGTCACAACTCAGATGACAGTGTGTATTTAGTGATCATGATGGATGGTCATTCATGAGGATTGTGATGAAAAATAAGAGGACAACAGCTCAAAAAGTCACTGCAGAAGTGAATGTCACTATCGCAAACCCTGTCAGCAACAAAACAACATGAAGGAAGATCCAGAAGTTGAGAACTGCAGGAGGAGCTGGAGTTTCAAAACTACTCATCACTGATGCAAATGCCCATGAAAGGTAAACATAGTGCCAAAGCCATAATACCTGGGCAATTGGGCAAAGGAAGAATGTCATTTGGTCTTGTTGCACACTGACAACTTCTGGTATCCCAAGAGTGAAAGACGGTGGGGGTTTGGTGAAGATTTGGGCAACCATATCACAGTATTTCATGGGCCCCCATGGTTACTCTGCACTATCACTTACTGCCAAGGATTATGTGACTACTTTGGCTCAACAGATCCATCCTATAGCACAATGTTTGTTCCCTGGTGGTGATGCTGTGTTCCAAGCTGACAGGGCCCTTGATCACGAAGCTCACATTATCGAGGACTGGTTTTGTGAGCACAAGGACGAATTTTTGCATCACCTCTGGTCACCACAATCACCATATCTCAATATTATTGAGCATTTGTGGTCAGCTTTGGGGAGAGGGGTACACAATCACCATACACCTTTGTCATCGTTAGTTGGACTTGCCACCATTTTGTAGGAAGAATGATATAAGATTCCCTTGAAAACCGTATAGAACCTGTACTTATCTATTCTGAGATGACTGGAAGCTGTTTTGAATGATAAGTTTCCTGCACTATATTAAGCATGGTAATATATTGTGTTTTTGGTGTTTCCATATTTTTGTCCACCCCCTGTAAGTTCAACTGTTTTTGATGTGTGTGTGAAAGCTGATTTAGGTCACCGAAATGACAAAAACTGAACTACTATGCATACCTCCATTCATTATACGGGAAATGATATTGTACAATAATTCTGCACTTACATAAAGTATTTGTTGTACAAAAATAGCTAATAGAAATAATGTATGATTTACACTCTCAGAAATAGTATAGATAAATATTTGAGCAACTAGGGTACTAAAAATTGCTTCCTATTGTGCTTTTTATGAAGCTTTTTGCTAAAAAAAAATGGCTCTAAGCAGTATGGAACTTAACATCTGAGGTCATCAGTCCCCTAGACTTAGAACTACTTAAACCTAACTAACCTAAGGACATTACACACATCCATGCCCTGAGGCAGGATTCAAACCTGCGACCGTAGCAGCAGCATTGATCTGGACTGAAGCATCTAGAACCACTCAGCCACAGCGGCCGGCTTTTGCTATCAACAGGCCATATTTTGAAAATAGTAACATTTACAAACAGGAATTATGACAGTCTTTGCTACAACTTAAATTGCAGTGGCAACAAAAGAAGGAAGTTATAGATACGTCAAAATACAGGATCACCTCCACATTGAATTAATGGATGTAAACGGGTTCATTAAGAATGAAAAGAAATAAATTTTGTTTTAGAACTCTGAATGTAACAAAACTGCAAGTGAGTTAATGGCCAGTGTGTAGCCATGTATTTCTTGAGGGAATGCATTATTTTTGCAAATCCATTTAAGTGTTCTAGTTATATCATTGTTTGTACTTCTTGTGCATGTTGTATGCCAAATTTAATGCAATGAACTCGCATTTAGGAGGAATGGCATTCTACCCTGCCCTCCCATCCTGACTGAAGTCTTCCATGGTTTTCCCAAGTTGCTAGGGTGAATGTTGGTATGGTTGCATTAATGCCATGGCCAACTTTCTGACCTATCCTTGGTCTACTGCTATCCTACTTTGTACATGTCTTATCCACGTAATATTTTTTCTGTAATATGTCTGACATGCCCTATACTGTTGTGCTGAATGATCTAAGGAAGAATAAATAAATACCAAAAAATGATCTCCATCACAGAAAGAAGTCATGAATGTAACCCATGGAAAATGGAGATAATGAATCAAAAATGTTATAAATAACAGGGTCACTTTAATGTTCAGCTCTTCTGTTAAAGAAATTAATTACAGTCAAATTGCAATGATCTGTTATTACTTGTACACCTGAAATGAGTAAGTAGTATAGTTAGTGCATAGTACCTGAATCTGCTTCGAGTGATCGTCTGTTACTCTGAATCCTACGTGATCTTCTGCGCAGATCTTCACTCTGCTTCACATCTTTTTCTGTATCTTGCAGCCAGGCTTCAACATTCTGACGCCAGGATCTTTAACAATGAATAAAAGCATGAGTATTTTGTAACTGTGCAGAAAATATTTTTTAATGGTAGAAACATCAGTATTGTATCTTCCTGGATGTTATCTGATGTTTCTGTTTCTAGTAGCACTGAATGAAATACCAGCTTTGAGAAGACTACTGACCAAAGCTTCATAGCAATAATAGGACAAATGAAGAAAGGTAAAAACAACTACCTACCTCTGAAGATGAGAGATTTGTGTCCTATAACTTTTTTGAGGTAATTCTACTTTGTTATAATATGTATAAATATTACAAAGAAAATAATTAGAATTATGTATGGGGTATAAATGTATGAATCATGCAGTATTGATGAAGACAATGATGAATTTTAACAAAATGTTTTGAGTGAAATTTGTCATGAACAGTCTATTTCAATTTGAAAATGACAGTGACATTCACAAATACAGATAGTAGTATAAATTATTTTTACTATCTGTCACTAATTACCTAAGGAAGTGAAATATATAACAGACAGCAGAAAAATAATTAAAGACACTTTGAAGTTATTTGTACTAATTAACTCCTGCAGTATCACTGACAGTTTCTTGAATAGAAGTAAATAACTAGCCACTCATCTATAAATGGCCAGTGTAGACCTTTATGAATACTGGTAGGCTATGTGTCCAATTGAGAATACGGCCATCTCTGTGAGTGTGCTCAGTAGAAAAATGCAAGTTAATAAGCTGGCCTATGTTGTTCCATTTCTCATTTATGTGCATAAATACTACCCAGGGAACCAACAATATGATTATTGCTACTCATTCTGTTGTTTGTATTTCATCATAACAACAAACTCAGATAAAGTTAATGGATCCATGAAATTATTTATATACACTCAAGATGTTGAAATTATAAACAGTGTGTTTATATTATTACTGACATTATTTAGTAAAAAGATGACATAGCTATTACTGTGCTCAGATAAACTTATATGCTCCAACTAAGTAGACAGTTGTAATCTCATTTCCAGAACAGATGTATGATGCCTTCAAATTATGCTGACAATTGGTCACTTATTTATCAGTTATATGACTAACTGGGTGTGGATATGCACGAGGAGAAAAAAAAAGTATTTTTGTTTAGCTCCCATCATGACCCTGATATATATTCAAGTGTGTGATAGCACACATGTGAACCACATCCCAAATCCATCCATCCCTCACTCCACTCACACACCTATACAGTTACATTGCCCCAGTGGACTTCATTGTGCCTTGTGTCAGCACTGCACCTCTACGGGGGTGAGGGGTTGTGCTGGGTGGAGTGGACAAAGGACAAAGCAGATGATCAGTGGAAGAGAAATTCGAGTAGGGTCTGTAGGGAGAGGCAGGTGCCAGGTGCACAGGATAGGAACGTGACACTGGTGAGCTTGTTTTTTCTGCAGTCAAAGGAAGTTGTGCACAGCACCTGAAGAAACAGAGAAGTGGATTGAGAGGGTGAGATTTACTGCTTTAGTCTCTTATTCATCTCAGTTGGTGTCACATTCCTATACCTCAATATCTCTCATGCCCATGACCTAGCCACTATTGAATGCTACCTCTCCCAAGTTCCTTCTGTCTCCAAACTCACCACCTCACTCCATACACACCTAATTAACTACATCGTCACACATAACTACTTCTTCTTCGAGGGGAAGAACCACATGGCATCATCCTATGACAATCTGTCTATGGCCCATTTAGAGGAAACCTTCCTAGCTACCTAAAATCCCAAATCCCTTGACTGATTTAGGTTCATTGGTGGCATCTTCAGGATATGGACACAGGATCAAGATACACTCTCTGCATTCCTCCACAGCCTCAACTTTTTTCTCCCATTTGCTTCAACTGGTCCTCCTCAACCCTTCCTGGATTTTAATCTCCACAGCTCTGATGACTCCAGTCCAAACCAATGACCATATCAAGTCCATTAACCATTAACAATTCCATCATTTTGATAATTGCCATCCATTTAACATCAAAAAGTCACTCCCATATGGTGTGGCCATCCATGGATGGTGCATCTACAATGACAACATTAGCTCCCTGCCACTTTCCAAATCTATTCCACATGAGATTTCCCATTTGATATGCACACATGCCTCTAATCCCTCAATCAGTCACAGGAATCAGCTTCATGACCCAGTCTCATTCCACACTGGAACAACTGAATCATATCTTTTGCCAAGGCTTCAACTATTTATCATTGTGACCAGAAAAGAAGAGCATCTTACCTACAATCCTTTCCACCCATCCCAAAGTGGCATTCTACTGCCCATCCAATCTAGACAACATCCTAGTCCATTCTTACATCACACTTACTCCCAGTCCTTTGCCCTTGTGGAAGACACAGATGTTGTACATCCAAATACACTGTAACTTCGTTGCATGAACACATATTTGCAATTATCCCATGATTTTCAGCTTACACTAATCATTCTATAATGCAACTGGGAATAATAATTGACATACAGAATAACATATGTTAATGGAATTTCATAAGATGAGGAAACAATATGGCTATCATGTAAACAAACACAACTTTTATAGTATTCAGTACACACTGGAGCACTTTATTTGTATAAAGTGAGGAAGGTTAGGGATTGTGGTCAATATATTGTAGTAATTAGAATGGTAACTTGTTTGTGATGAAATCTTTCATATTTGTGTAATAACTGTTAAAGGGAATTATTATATGAAATTTATCAAAGAAACCCTTTTTGCTTTACAAAACAATTTACTTATAATCTCTTATTTATTCTTGCTGAATATGCTGTCACATTTAAATTAACTTAAGCAATGTTGTTCTCATTGTAAATTATGAAAAATTGTGTTTGTAACTATATAAAAGTAATTACACATTGGAATGAATGTATATAAGGGTCATTGTTAGGCCAAAGTAGTTAATGCAAGTCATTTGGAGTTCAAGGGAGTACCAGTCAGTGCTGTTGTGAGTTGTAAGTCAGCAATTATTGGAAGAGACCTTATGTAACATGGATGTCAACATTTATTGCAAAAGTGTAAAACCTGTTCCACATCATTTGTACAATTAACAAATATAAAACCAAGGAGTTTCAATGCAAAACAGGCTGAAGAAGTGACACAAATCAAAATCATCGGCTACAATGACCTATTCAAGCTAAGTGTTTATGAACTCCTGCTTCAAAACACTTAAGACATTGCAAAAGTCTCATTTAATTACTTGTGAGAAATGCAATTTGGGACCAAAAATTTATTGTGACACTTTCTGTAAATACATTGCCGGAAAAAAGTTAGTACACCTGGAAAAATGACATCGATTCTGATCCGAAGATAGCATATGCCACCCGAGAGATAGTAAGTGTACTGATAATGGTTTCAATATCATCTGCCAACAGATAGCTTAATGGAATAGCTACCAGAGTGTCATCTGTGTCTGTTGTTTAACAGGGATTACTCACAGCCAGATGGCTCAGTGTGGTACAAATGTATAAAGGAAGTAGGTAACCATGCTAGAGGGATGCACTCGTGCTTCCTACAGCCAGCTGAGTGAGTTTGTAAGGGGTCAAATTGTGGCCTGCCAAGTGGCAAGACAGTCCTTCCAGAGAATTGCCACACAAGTTGGACACGTGTCAGTTGTGCAATGGTGCTGGTATCAGTGGTCACATGGACATTATTACATTCGTAGATGAGATTGTGGACGTCCACACAGCACACATGCCCGACAGGCTCGTCGTATTGTAAGGGAAGCAGTGGCAGAGCACACAGCTACTACAGCACAGGTACGAGGGCATGCAGGCCTAGATGTGTCAATGCAAACTGATGTGAACCAGTTATTAGCAGTCGAATTATGGGCACACACATCTCTAGCCCATCTTCCACTCATGCCACAGCATCAACATTTGTGGTTCAGCTGGTGCTGTCACAAGATCACTTGGAAGATGGAATGGTGCACTGTGGTCTACAGAAACAAGATTCTGCCTGCATGCAAGTAATGGTCCTTTGCTCATACAGTGTAGACCTGTCTCGTAGAGTGCATTAATCCAAGACACACTGACCTCACCCCAGGCCTTATGGTGTGAGTGCAATAAGCTACAGCTCTAGTTCACCTTTGATATTTCTGGAGGGGACGCTAACCAGTGGTATATATATGTATGCAGAATGTTGTTAGACCTGTTCTTTTGTCATTCTTGCAACAGGAAGGTGATGTGATGTTCCAACAGGATTATGCTTGCTGACACACTGCCTGTGAAACTTATTGTGCTCTGCAAGATGTGCAGCAACTTCTCTGGCCAAAACACTCACTGGACTTGTCTCGAATAGGGCACGTATTGGATCTGATAGGCGAGAAGTGACTTGTGTGACTTGTCAACAAACAACTCTTACAGAACTACATGAACACGTTGAGCAGGTGTGGAATGACATATCCCAGGACAGTGTTCACCACCTGTATGATCGACTGGATGCCAGAGCCTGTGCCTGTGTTGCTGCCCACGGAGGTACACCACATACTTGTATGGGTGTTTCACCATGGGTAATACCTGGTACCTCTGAACAGCATGTGCTATTGATCTGTAAATGCAATCATTTCATGTACTCCATATGCACTGTTGCAACAATAAATCTTGAGTGATCTGGAAACCTCTAAAAGGGTGTTCCATTTTTTTTCTGTCAATGTATATACAGAACAGGAGCATTACAACATCCATCCAGCACATTCCACTCCAGTCTCATAACAGGCTTATCCTGAGGCAGTGCCACCTGTGAAAACAATTATGTCATACACCAAGGCTGCTGTAATTTCTTCATAGGATTTTATTTGGGCACCAGTCAGCTGCTGTGTCGGGTAGCCGCATGGTCTAAGGCATCTTGCCCCCATCGGAGGTTTGAGTCCTCCCTCAGGCACGGGTGTGTGTGTCCTCCATAAGTTAGTTTAAGTTAGACTAAGTAGTGTGTAAGCTTAGAGACTGATGACCTCAACAGTTTCATCCCAAATTTCCAAAAAAGCAGTCAGCTGCCTACCTGAACAAATGGCAATTGATGAAGTGTTTGAGATCAGAGTTAACCACCTAGTGACAGGATATACTGCTGTGATCAATGTGTGCGATTTCATAGCTGCTTCACAACCTGTACCATCTTGATGCTACCCTACAAAACCAGATTCTCTGAATTACATAGATGAGAGTTGTCATTGCAACATATCCTCCAATCTCGTAATCCTCCTGTCTTCAATCTCCACTACTCCCTGCCCCATACCCTCTTCCACACCTGTTTCATGACCATAACTTCATTCTTCCTGTGCCCTCTTCCTCTATTCTGTCTTTTCCTCCCAATCCACTCCTCCATCTCATATGCGCTGCACACAATTCTCCTTACCTGTAACTCGAACGAGCTCACTATTGCCTAATTTGTAACCCACCCACTTGCTGCCTCTCCCTCCCAGCCATTAGCAAGCTTTCCCCCAATATTCCCTCCCACTCCTCACCTTCTTCTCCTATTGCACATTCCACCCAACAACCCATCACTTCAGTCGAGCTGCAGTGCTGGCACAATGTAGTAATTTGGAAGAATGTAACTGTGTAGATGGCAAAGTTCTCAGCCTGGTGAATATACTTATCGACACACCAAACAAATCTGTAACCGTGTAGTCAAATCAATTGTGCCCTAGAATAGAACTCTAAAGAAGTAATAAAAATAGGAGAATTGCAAATAATAGATGCCTGAAGTTTTAAATAACATCATTATAGAACTTTAAAACTGTTGAAGTATCACAGTATCTAGAAGCGACTGATTATCTCACCACAGAAATTCAATAAAGATGTGTTCAGCAATTCTGTATGTCACTGGAACAATGTATTAAAAGTGCTGGTAACTATTTTCTTTTCTGATTTGTTTTTAGTGACTGATGTCAACTATCATTTCACAATAAAGGAAAAAGTAACGTAAAGAGAGAAGTCATCTCAGTAGTTTTTTATTGTTGTTTATATATGAGCACATGATGTCAAAATTAATTGTTATTGATGCAGCAAAAAATAAATGCAACATCATGATATTAAAGCTCAAGTTTTTTGTGGGCAGTGGAACAGTTTCATCCCTTAAGGAATAACACTGTGTGCCTCTGTATTATTAACATTAGTGTCAAACTAGTGTTTCAAAGGTTTCTTTTTTTTCTGGCAGTGTATATACCTGCGCTATCTTGATACTACCCCACAACACCAGATTCTCTGAATTACATAGAAGAGAGTTGCTGTAGCAACACATCCTCCAATCTCGTAATCCTCCTGGCTTCAGTCTCCACTACTCCCTGCCCCTTACCCTCCTCCACACCCGTCTCATGACCTTAACTTCATTCTTCCTGTGCCCTCTTCCTCTATTCTGTCTCCCCCTCCCAATCCACTCCTCCATCTCTTTTACACTGCACACAACTCTTCTTCTGTGTAATCCGAATGCGCTCACTGTTGCTGCATTTGTAACCCACCCACTTGCTGCCTCTCCTTCCCAGCCGTAAGCAAGCTTCCCTCAACCTTCCCACCCACAACACCAGATTCCCTGAATTACATAGATGAGAGTTGTAGTAGCAATGCATCCTCCAATCTCGTAATCCTCCTGGCCTCAATCCCCACTACTACCTGCCCCATACCCTCCTCCACACCTGTTCCATAACATTAAATTTTGACCTTTTGAGCATAATTTTAGAAATTGTGGTGCAGCTTCCAGGTAGGTTAGATAGGACGCTGTGGTTAGGTTGAATGCACCATTGTTTGATATTGGGCCAAAACAGCTAAAACTGGTAATGAGATAGATATCTTGAAGTTTGCCATCCTGAACTTAAATAATGGCTGTTAAAGTGCTGTTATACATTACAAATAAATGAGAAGGTGTCTTTAGACAGATGTAAGGAACATAATAACATAGAATGGGGCAAGAATGCTATAAACAAGGAGGACTCATAAATAATGATGAAGGGAAATAGTTCCTAATATACTGAAATGAAATGAAATTCAAGTCAACAGAAGGTACCAGAATAAACATACCACAAATAAGAATAGTGACAGTCTTCAGTCTACAATTTGAAAAAAGAAAAATGGAAAGTGAGTGGTAAAGAAGTCTGAGAGGAGCCATAAAAGGCATATACATACATTATTGCCCAAAGTGAAGACTGTGATAGTTCATCATTATAAGATAAAATATATACATTTTATGCATACTTTATTACAATACAACTCATAATTTCATTAATAACAGAGGTGGATTGCCTACTGTGTGTGTCTGCGAATCTGCACCGTCAAAATCTTTATATTATGTTCAACATCTTTGTGATATCTATTGACAAAATGGTTAGTGTTTATAACAAAAGTCTTGTGACTTTCTTTTTTTGTACTTTTAGTTTAAAGACATCTAAATGGGAAAAATGTTGTTACTGAAATGAGTTGTATTCTTTTAACATGGATCCCCAACTTTTCCTAATGCTTGCTGCCAAAATTGTTGCAGTAAAAAATCACCAGTTGTGTTCATTTGCATTATAGTGTGGGATCACACTGAATGCTTATAAAAAAGGGTAATGAGTTTCATAACACTTTCTGCATTTGTATTATTTGTTGAAATTCCTTAGGTCAGTGCTCCAAAAACAAGGAGAGACAGTTAGGAATGAATATGCAAGGAGAGACCTGCAGGTAGCCTTGGCCATGGAGGAAAGAATGAGTGCTGCAATACTGAAGTGGTTAGGTCATGTAAAGCAAGTGCACCTGACTTAAACTCCACGTCAATATTTGCAGACATAGGTACCAGGAAAACAACTGACTGGGTGGCCTAGGAAGAGGGGGGCAGATGAGGTTAACAAAGATCCCAAGAGGAGGGGAGTAATATGGGATGCAGTGGAGAGAGAAAATATGTACCAGGACAGAAATCAATGGAGGCATACTGTTCACAAAGTTCGCACCCAACTAGCTGGAAGGAAGTTAAGATGAAGATGATGATGATGATGATGATTGTGATTGGTAAACAATTATGTGGAAATATCTTGCAATGAAGCATATCAGTTGTGTCATATTTAGCTGGTGGGAGTTGGCAACAAAATCAACTTAGAAATGCTCAAAAGCTACACGCTTAATAGTGTCTTAAAGTTGTATGAATTTTAGTCTTGCTACAATTATTACTGCTTTAAGATGTAGGTTGCTAGGTGCCTCTCTTCTGTGCTGCTATTCAACTCATCATTTTTTGACTTTAATGTAAAATTCAGTTGATAATTTGCTCTTGGACCCCGCAAATTACAGTGAAGTAATATGTCGGGCTGTAATAAATGGTCTGTGTGATCATGGTAGTCAAATGACAACCTTAAAATTTGCCAGAAAAAAAAAACAGGAAATGGTCACACCAAAGTTAAACATGTTAGAACAATAAATACTGAATATACTAGCTTGATTAGATACTGCTTACACCACAAGAAATGGGAGAATGTCTACCAGGCAGACACAATGCGAAGTTCAATTCATTCCTGAATGTATTTCTCAATCATTCTGAAGCCTGCTTCTCCAAAAGTCAGATTGAAATCAAACCAACTGGTAGTGAAAGGAAAGGGTTGTTAAGAACTGACATTAAAATATGATGTGCCAAAGAAACTGCAGAAAATCATAAAATTACTTAAAAGTTCCCAATCCTCTGGATACGATCGTGTATCAAGTAGGACTTTGAAATTATGTGCAGACTTAATCAGTCACATATTGTGCTATTTGTGTAACCAGTCAATGAAAACTGGTGTGTTTCCAGATAGACTAAAACATGCAATAGTAATGCCAATCCACAAAATGGAGCAAGGACTGTAATAGTCAACTATCAACCCATCTCTCTGCTGCCAGCACTTTCAAAGGCATTTGAGAGAATAGTGTATGATAGGACTTATAGCCATACTATACAAAATAGCTTATTGCCACCTATACAGTTTGTCTTTCATAAGAGATTCTTGACAGAGAGAGCCATATTCAGCATACCAGATATAATTCCACATGGTATCCAATGGGAATCTTTTGTGATCTTGCTAAGGCATTCACATGAAATGAAAAATATGGACTCTTCCTGATTTTGATTCATGAACCACTGATTTTGTTAATCTACTTTAATGATCTACCAATTACAATTAATGACAGAGAAAAAATAGACATGTTGACTGATGATACAAGTATCCTTATCAAAGGTTACAACTCCAGAATGTAGGATACAGCCTTGACAGTCACTAACCAAGTACACAAATGGTTCACAGCAAACAGCCTAATCCTAAATTTTCCAAAAAACTAATATATTACAGTTTCAGAGAGCAAATAAAAAACTTTAGGTTCCTGAACTAGATATTAAAAATCAAAAAATTCATGAAACCACATATACAAAATTCTTGAGCATCCAGATAGATAGTCAGCTAAAATTCTAACATGTGTGCCAAAAAAGGCCAAACACATCACTGTGTACAGAAAATTAGTAAGTCAAACAATAAAGTAAAAACTACATGTAACATCATAAAAAATGAGACAAATGGAAACATTAAATCCAAATCCACAGGAATACCACAGTTCTCTGGTGATGGTAGAGATGAGAATATTTAAAAAGTTGCAGTCTCAACTTTCAATATACTTTTTCTCACTATACCTGAAAAAACAGGGACTCATAATAAACGATTTCCCACAGAAGCCATAGAGCTACTTAATCACATGCAAATTACATGAAATGTAGCACTTCATTGCAAAAAAACAGAACTCCTAAAGAAAGATAAGATGGAAAGAAGAAACTGATCAGTTGGTCAAAAAGCTTAGGTCAGTGTGCTTCACACATAGAGCCATTTCTCACTTTGTTGGCAGAGATATAATGTTTTATACATCATGTACTCTGCTATGGTATAATGCTTTGAAAAAAATGCTGCAGGATTTCAAAAAGTCTTCAAACTCCAGAATTGAGCAGCGAGACTAATATATGGGGTATCTAACAGAACATCTTGCAGGGATCACTTCAAGTCTCTCAGGATATTTACTATTACAGGTCAATATACTATATACTCACTGATGATGTTAGTAGCCAATAACAGAGAATTGTTTTTGAAAAATCATGACATTCACAACTACAACACAAGACAGGTGAAAAATTTCCATCAGGGGTATGCATCTCTCTTGGAAGTACAGAGGGAAGCTACTGAGTCAGGTATAAAAGTATATGATGAGCTTTCAATCAGTATAAAAAAAGGAAATTAATAATGTACAGGTATTCAAAAGGAAAGTAAAAACATTCCTCATAGAACAGACTTTTTATAACATGAATGAATTCTTAGAGTTATAAGGCATCCTTTAGTGTAACAGTAGAGGAAACCACTTAGGTAAAAACAGAGTCATGAAAGAAAAACGTAGTATTTATGTCATGAAGACAAAATTTTGTATTATGATAAAATGTAAATTTGTTTATGTAGTTAGGATAAAAAAATCTGCTCTCAGGAGAAATTTTGTATGTTAATATGAAAAAAGTAAATTAATCTGATTATTTATTTATTTATTTAGCCATCCATAGACATTTTAAAATGTATGGATATTATATATGTCATTAGGGTAAAAATGTGAACTTTCATTTATTTTACTATTTTAATCATTCACTAAAATTTATGCCAGTAAACCACAGGTTTTAAGAAGTAATCAGTTGTTCTTAGGAAATAAGTAAAATAGTATATATGTGATATACGAAATGTTCATGTAATACCATATTATTTCACTTGACTTGTCCTATATTACTAATATTCTACTTCTCCAATATGTAATCAACAGGAACAAATAAAAATTCTAATTAGAACAAATCAAATTAAACTGCAGATATTTTAACGTATCTGTTGACCAACAACTGTTGCAATAGTGCCCTCATGCATCATACTTTCAGTCATATGGTACTGCAACCTTTTGTTATTAACAGTATTTCTATCATTAAAGAAACAAAACTGAAGAGTTTTTAATACATACTTAGGCTTTGTTTCTGCTTCTGTATTAGGCACAAGTGGTTTGCTCTCTACCAATGGTGAGGGAGAGCTGGGACGTTCTCGGTTTTCGCCAGAGAAGTCTGCACTTAGTAACTCCGGTCGTTTTCTTCCCCCTCCTCGTGCCCTTCGAGCCCATGATCGATCTGAAAAAATTGTAGGGTATTTTTATTGAAATAACAATGACAATTTACAGTTTACATAATCAAAGGAAAATTCAGTTAGGAAACTAATAGATTACGAGACTGGCCAATAACTCATTTATAATTTATTAAAATTTATATTTGCTGTATGCACAAAAATGGTTACTATAGAACTCTGTATTCATCTTAGCATAGAAAAAGGTGTATGTTATGACCAAAGAACTTAAGTTGATTGTCTCATTGTTTCTGTGCCTCTTGGTGTTTAGCCAGACTTATAAACCTAGATTTCTTACAATATTATGGAAAGGATAGATCGTCAGTCCCCATATAGCAGAGATGTTGGGTCACAGACAGGCAAAACCAAAAGGCTACTAAACACATAAGCTGTCAGCCAGAAGGTCTTTTTTTTGTACCTGTCTGTGACTCAATATCTCCCTGGTCAACAGCATCTATCCATTTCGTAATATTGTTGTTATTCCCTTCTGGATTTTGCATTGTTTGATTAGACCTACAATTCTGTAATTCCTTCCATGATGAACTAACAGAAAATTTACAGTAATCAACAATTGTGCTAATGGAAGCAATTATGCTTTATTTGAGATGAAAGATCCACTGAATGTAAAACAAAAATATTGTATTATAATGAACCATGTTATATTTCATGTCATTTTAAATTGATGCAAGTTGCAATATATTAATAGATCACCAAATGAAGGTGGATAATAGTCCCCCTGGCGCCTAGCCTCGCTCATAATTTACCTAAACTTCCCCATGATTTTCTTTCACGTGAGCCATCATGGCCAGATGCTCTGAGGAAGTCCATAAGGTTCGAGTCATCTTCTTCAGAGGGAACTCGGCTTCTCCTGCGCCGCAGGCTCCCATTTGGAGTAATATCTATAAGAGATAAATACTTTTACAAGCTGTAATTTATAAGGTAATAACATAAATCATCATACAATTTAAGGTTTTATGGTCAGTGTTCACTTAAGTTAAAATGTACAGGCTGAGAGGCCAACAGTAGTATACAAAACTAGTCCTTGACATTTTAACCTCCAAATTGGGAAACATCAACAGCAATAAATGCTTGAGGCACCCTCAGATTTATGGAGCTATAGAGAAGGCATCACCATTCATCATGTGATGCCAAAATACATGGCTGTCTCAGGCTGGCATCATCATTCTCAATTAAAAGTGAGTTGGCATAAGGTCAACATCTACATTTTATTTAACTTACCTCCCTCCTATTTTCTGTGAGAACTACCACAGTGTTTGTAAATCTCAATGACCTCTGTATACATGTGTGCATGATAATGAATTGTCTTTGATAAAATCCTAGTCTCACTGAATTCTATTTCATAGTTCCAGTCTTGGAAAACGTATTCTGCTATGGCCAATTTGTCAGTTTGTTCCAGGTGGCAATTCCTTTTATGTTTGGCTATGTCAGTGTTAACACATACTTTTGTAGTTCCAATGTATACTTGCCCACAACTACAAAGAATTTTATACCTCAGGTGTCACTAGTGGATGCCTTACATCTTTTACCATTCTCAGGAATTCTTTTCTTGGTGAGTCAGAAGATAATTTCAAACCCATACTTGGCCAAAACTGTCCCAGTGCAATCTGTAAGCTTGTTAATAATAGGAAGAAAAACTTTTTCAGTTTTTCTTCCTTAGTCCTGGCTTTTTCTCCTATTGGTCAGAGTGGTCAATCCAACTCCTTATGGCAGTAGCTATTTACAGTTATTGTTCACTTGATTTTTTTGCTAATTTGCAGCTTCTAACTTACCATCATCACTGTAACTTATTCTTTTAACAGAAATCAATATGAAGCTCAAATTCAATTCCAGATAATGTGGTTTATGAGAGGATTTACAACCGTTTCTTATGGCATGAAGGAACTGAAACTGGTACCCGATTCTGTTTGAGCAGAAGCACAGTCAAATTACAGAGTGAATTTAAAAGAAAACAAGTTGTTTTAACAGCACAATTACAATACTTATGTAGTGAGTGTTGTAGGAATAATATTTAATAGGCTTTTTATTACAACTGATTACCATAGAGATACGATATTGAGCAGCTGAGTCAACTGGTGTTACTTCAGTTTGCCATTTTATTGAAATTACTACAAAATTTTCACAAATTTGTAATTTAATGGGTAATAGTAAAAAAAATTGAGATCTTTGAGTTGTGACTAGCTGGAGCCCCTTTTCTGTAATACTGTGAGTGAATGAGTTACTGTTGCCATGTCCTGGTGTGGTTGATTGCTGCAGATGTTTTGACACGTAAGGTTGTTTATCACTGTAGCTTTGATGACATACTACCACGTCCACTTGATTTGTGTGCTATGCCTACTCTATGACCCCATTTTGTAGTTTGCTCTAAACCCATCAGATGACATTTCATTATAAACTATTTTGTTGCCAGTTCGATGTCAGCAGTTTCTCTCGACCTGCACAACACTTGGCAGGTTTTGCTGCAAATCTAATAGATCATATTTCAATGAATATCCTCTGATTTCTGCCAATTCTGTAGCTTTGCATTTTGCTGTGAGCCTATAGTACTGTTACAGACCGCAATAAATAGTGTAAAAATTGTACATAAATACTCCTCAAACTCTCACTGCTCACCTAAAACAAACTGAGAAATAGCAAACATTTCAGAAGTGTTCAGCTACCAGGGTGTGACAAGAGATGTGACAATGCAACACCTGAGGTGCAACTGCCAGGTCACACATGTAGCAGTCAAAAAGACAATTTGATCTACCTGGTGAGTAGCTGAAGCTTTCATCCTTGCCAATTCCAGATGGCTGCTCTCCTGCAGGTCCAGAAAATGAGCCCATTCGCCGCCGTGTTACCAATGGTGAGCTCGTGATTGAGATATCTTCTTCAGATGTGACAGTACCATTTTGCATTTTTCTGCCCTGGTAGCATGAAGATGAATTTCATGGTTATAACATATGTGGCTGAACTGTTACTATAAAATATCATAGTCTGTGTACTTCGAATTTCAGTGAAATAAGCAAGTGTCCTGAATTACTTGACAACAAAAGCTTACACCAAAGGCATTATATCAAAAAGTTTATATTGTGGCATTTACCTTCATATCCCTGTCGAGAGTTTTACTCTGTGTAAAACCAGATCGAATATCATACAACAGAGAATCCATTAGATTACTTTCTGACTCAGAGCCATTCTGACCAAACTGTCCACTCACTGCAAAGAGAGAAAAATGAGACTGAAATCACTGAAAATATTAATGTCTGTTTCATAAATGCTGTGGTTACTTAGGTGCAATAATTCTTTTATATGAAAATGTTTACTTTAAAAACACAGTCATTTAGCAAATGAAACGTAACACATAAATACAGAGTCTGCCAGAAAAATGTATACACTCTTTGTCAGGCTCTATCGAGGTATCAATATTGTCGTTCGATTTGAGTTGCGAGTGTGTTGTAGTATGGTTTTTGGCTCAACAGATGTTAGTACTTTTATCTCGGTATTGAGAAAACAAGATGGCTGGAGCATGCTTGACATTCGAGCAACAAAAATGTATTGTGAAGTGGTTTTTCAAGTTTGATAATGCCATTAAAGTGCGTCAGTGGAGGCAAGAGTTTGAAACAGAACTGCCAAACCACCTAACAATTAAACGCTTCATTAACAAGTTCGAATTGCATGGAATGATTTGTGATATTCACAAAGGAAGATCAGAAAGACAGCGTACAGCTACAAGTCCCGCTATGTCAGCTCTCATGTTGGGAACGTTTGTTAATCTTTCACAGAGGTCTGCTACGCAATGTGCACATGAAGTGGGGCTTAACAGTACAAGTGTATGAAGAATTCTGAAAGCTGCAAAGTGGAAAGTTTACATTCCACGATTACTGCACATGTTTAATGATGATGATTCTGATAGCCGAATGCAATTTTGCAAATGGCATCAGCAAATAGTAACTGATGACAAACAATTTGTGAAGAAGGTAGTGTGGGGTGACAAGGCACAATTTAAGCTTAATCGAACTGTGAATTGGCATAACTGTGTACTGGGCACCAGAAAACCTGCATGTTTATGTGGATAAAGTGGCAAATCTACAAGGAGTTCATGTGTGTGGACTATCATCAAGGGGCTTAGTAGGACCCTTTTTCTTTGATGCTACTGTAACTGTAGAAGGGTATCTGAAAATGCTACGCATATCAATTTTGCCAGGTATATGTGCACTTTATGGAGCTGATGAAGAAAGAGGTCTTCTACCAACAGGACGGAGTGCCACCACACTACCACCTAGCCATATGAGCTTTCCTGGATGACAATTTTCCAGGGAATTGGATTGGACTAAGAGGGCCCATTGAGTTTCCTCCACAGACACCAAATCTAACACCTATGGACTTTTACTTGTGGGAAACTGTGAAAGATAACGTCTATCGGTGTAAGCCACGCATGCTGGAGGAACTTCACCAGGAGAATACAGCGACATGTGTAGTGATCTTCACTGTAACATTGACTGATGTAGTTGTGGCAACCACTCATCATTGTATTATGTGTATAGCTGCCAACAGTGAACATTTTATACATTTAAAGTAACCATGTGTTAAACTGAAGATTGTACAACATATTTGATCAATTATTAAATGTAAAAGAAACACATAAGCAATACTTTTTGTTCCTTAAAGTGTGTATACATTTTTCTGGTGGACTCTGTATAATTTATATTTCCTGAAGAGTGTCTAAATATTATATACTAATATACAGCTGTACTACTTTAATTTTATTAAAAACAGTAAATTTTGGTCCTCAATCAGACCACCTTCAGGTCCCAAAAAGCAATTCAGCTATGCATTGTCCAACTACAGTGTCAAATCCAACTTTTAGAATGTTCCGTAATTGTTAATAGCTATGTGTGACAACTGTGTCCTGACAACATCAGAGACAGATGTATCCACCCTGTTCTCTGACTCTGAACTTTGACTGTAATTAAAAGACAGTAGTACATCAGTCTATTGCACAATTCGATTTTACGCCTTCCTCAAAGCTATCCAGCACTACCTACAGAAAATATTTATTATATACTTTAATTAACAAGGGAAAAAGAATCTTAAAGATTATAATGTTGTGTACCTTAACCAGAAATATTCTTTAACTGTACAGCTTTGTTCATTATGTAACATACATTTTTCAGGTCCACTTTGAAGAATTCCTACATTGCAAAAAACACATTGTCTCCATGGCATTTTGAGGAGCGGAATCATCAAAGACTGTAAGTAGGCTTTGCCCTGGTGGTATGGAACCCTAGAAATTTATGTCTGTGGTTCAAATTTAATTTGCTTTATATAATAAATAAATAAATAAAATTAGTTTAGTAAGCTGACATTGACAGCTGAGTGACTTTTGTGCCTTGTTTTTGTATTATACTGTACTGCTTTGTAATATTTACTATATACACATAATGTAACTTTGTTCTCTACCATACTCTGATGTCGTGAGGCAGCTTGATTTTCATTTATGCAATAAGATAATTTGAAAGCATCTGGAATGGTGAAGCATGTTTGGTTTTTGGATAGTGGTTTGTGTGAGCCTTTGAAAATGGAAGTCCTGAGACTGCTTGTGCCAACTATTTATTTTATGCTTTGTTATCTCTGCAGGCACCCAAACTGAATTTACAAAAAATTTGGAAGTCATTCACTTCTAGTGTTCATCTGTACCAATAAAATTTGTTATTATTTCTGAGAATGAATTACTAACTGTTACACCGAAATATCTCCTTGTAAGTTGCTGGACCTACAATGACCTATCATTACCTTAAATGCAGAAACGTGGTGCAGATTTTTTTATGTGCTGCATATACATTGATGCCGTTTCATAATATTAGCACTTATTGTTTATTTTAGTAGTTTAATTATTTGCTTTAGATTGCAAACTTCACTAAATTGACTTATGAGTAATCTTCAACATTAAGCTTTACCTGATGTGATCACAACTGTTTTCAGGATATCCAGGCAGAAGTCTTAGGTATGAACCAACGCCATACAGTGGTGAAGTGATTCATGTTCCTATGTCTCATCTTTTCAAAGAAATTTTCTCGAAGAGTCCTGTCTTTCAGGTAGTCTAATGTCGCAAATGTGGTCGTTAAATTCTCTGTTTCTCATTAGAGTATATAATATTTTCTCTATGAGTCTGTAATATCAGAAATGTTGAAGCCTACTGGGAAACTGAGAACAAACTTATTGCAAATGTCTGAAATAGGCATTCTACGTTTTCAGCATCCTGTCATTCAATGTTATAAGATGAAGCCAATTGTTAAGGAAGGTGATACAATGGGAATGAATGAAACTGAGAGGTATGGAAACCAGATCTCTATACATTTGAGCAGCAAAAGAGTGAGTTAAAATGTTTCTTTACAGCCAGACAAGAACATTTGCAGAATTATTCAAGAGGTCACAGGAGAGACTGAAGAAACCATTTGCAGATTTCCTATTGTAACACACTATAAATTAATCTGAGAAGTGCACATGCTGTGATAGTGATGAAGGGTGGGCCTGCATCATACTGATGCATAGCAACTCCAGATATGAAGTTTCTGAGGATGTGGAACTTTTATGGTGATGGGTCAGTCATCATACAAAATTACCTCATTTGGATAGGAAGTAGTCAGCCATGGCCTGAACACGTTTTGGGAAAGCATAGATGCTTAAAAACCTAAATCATGGTAGAGGGGAAAAAATGGGAACTCTGCTATTGAATATGACTCTAGTACCTTAGTCACTATGCCACATCACTCCTTTATTTTTGCTTAAAAATTGTTAGCAGTTTAAAATATGCATTAAGTGTAAGTATCACTTCGCTCTGTGCTACAGTACTCGAGTAAGATGAGAAGGGAGACTTACTGTGTCGGCGCTTGGCCGCCAGCTGTTCCTCGCGCTGCCGCCGCCGCATGTTGGCTTGCTCCTCTTGCACCCTCCGCCTCTCGTTCTCCTGGACAGCTTGCTTGAACTTGACACAGAACTGGTGGAAGATGCGGTAACACTCCTCCAGCTTGAATGTTGCTACGTCTTCACAGAAGAAGTCAGCCAGAGCTTTGCGCACTTTCTCCAGTTCGTTCATGTCTTTTTGCAGCTGTGACATGTCCAATTCGGCCATCTATGAAAAACACATTTTAAACACTGTTCATCTCTGATATGTGACACACAAAGTGCAAACCAGATTAGTCATAAAGTACTGAAAAGAGATATCAAGGAGGGTAGATTGAAATACGTTATGGAATATACAAGCTATTTGTAGAGAATAGTGGCTTTAGATTTCTTTTCTAGGCTAGGTATAATGTGATTCATATTAAATTGAAGCAAATAAATGAGTCCTGGAAAATTTCTAAATGTTATTGAAAGACCAGCAATGAAAGTTGTATGCCCGAAAATTAAATGGCTGCTAGTAAAAATTAAAATTCAGCACAGTTTATCCTCGGATGAACCAAGGATATTTTGTGCATTGAGGGGATACTTTGTGCCTCCTTCCAAACAACTTTTGTTATAATCTGGTGAGCAATATGTGAACTGGTAATTTATAATTCCTCTTTGATTCGAAAGTTGACAATATGTAGCACTTTTTGGAAGGCCTTAGGTGCACCCAGAGTTGTAGGAGTATTGTGTCTATTTTTTCTGTAATTTAGGTGCTCTCGGTTTTGAGTGAATTTTGATATTCAACTTGCAATACTTTTAGGATATCTGTAACATAAAATGTCTTATTGCAAGTTACAATGGAAAGACACAGTTCAAATAAGTCTAAGAGTATGTCTACATTTATGTTGACTGGATGTGATTTGTGCCAGCAATTTTGTGGAGCAAAGTTACCACATCAGCTATTGTCCAGAACTGCTAGTTATGTGTGTGTGTTACATCTGTGTTTTGTTAGCTGGGCAACAATTCTTTTTCAGATGCAGCCATACAAACATGCCAAGGAATTGCAATAGAAAAGAAGGGAGTAGATGTTATTCAGGGTATTCTTTGGAGGTGCTGGATAAATGTTTGCCTGCCATTAGGGTCAAGATCATGTCAGCTATGGCTTCAGAAAGGTATTTTAGCATATCCAGGCAAACAATAATTAATAAGTTAATGGGAAATCATTCTTTGAACCCACGTAAGTCAACTGTCTTTATTGATGAAGAGGAAAAGTGTTTGCCGGCTGTTCATACAATGAAGGCTTTCACGACCTTATGTTTCAGCTCCTGAGAATTCTTTCGGGTTGTAAGGCCGTGGTCCATGGAACTCTTCTATCCCTGACGTTTCATCCAGAGCTACGTTGGACACCTTCCGAGGTACTCCTGGTTGTGCTGAGTCTTGCCGACTGACAAGTCGGACGACGAAGAACGGTCAAAATACCGTGGAAATTCGGAGTGGTCTGGATTTCAAGTGATAGCAGAGATAAACCTTGTCAAGGATAAAATATAACTATCGATCATAGTACGTCAAAGACAAAAACTTCTCATCGATTCTGTAGCGCCACTGTCCTTATATCGCTGAGTTTTATAGCTTCTTCTTTTCTGTTAAAATTATCCCCATGTTTACATATTTCGATGGCTTCTTTATATAGCGGTGGATAATAGTTCGTCATAGCACATAAAACTTCAGTTTTCGAAAATTTCACTACGTTATCAACCAACTGAAGAGTGTGTTCCGTCACGGCTGACTTGTCTGTTTTCCCTAGTCGGCAAAGACTTTTACCTTCCTTTAACTGTGTATTCACACTTCTCTTTGTAGTTCCAATTTACACTCTACCACATGTACACGGAATCTTGTATACACCACTTGCAGACAGAGGGGGACGTTTATCCTTAACAGAACGAAGTGATTGGCCTATTTTCTTAGTTGGTCTGAAAATTGATCGAACGTTATGTATCCTTAAAATCTTGCCGATTTGATCCGTTACTTTTTTGATGAAGGGTAGAGAAGCCGTGTTCTCCCATCGCTCTGTCCTATCGTTGTCCATAGGTCTCCTGTCATTCTGTCGCAAAACTCTATTTCCTTACTAGAGTACCTATTCTTCTCAAAAGCCTGCTTTAGGTGTTTTAACTCGGTGTCCATGTATTCCGGCGCACAAATCCTTTTAGCTCTGTCCACTAGACTTTTAATTACACCTCTTTCCTGTTGTGGATGATGATTGGAATCCTTATGCAAGTAGCTGTCGGTATGTGTAACCTTCCGAAAGATTTAATGTTTCAAACTGCCATCAATCTGTCTCATAACGAAGACATCCAAGAAGGATATTGCATTGTCTTTCTCCATTTACATGGTAAACTGGATTTTAGGATTTATAATATTTAAATAACAAAAGAATTCCTCTAAAGCTTTCTTGCATGTGACCAAACCAGGTTGATGAGAAGGTTGATGGTGTGGCCATGGGTAACCTATTGAGCCCTACGATCGCCAATTTTTACATGGAAAAATTCGAACAGTTAGCTCTGGAAAAAGCGAATAAGAAACCATGTCGATGGTATCGATACGTGGATGATACATTTGTGGTTCAGGGCCTAGAAAACAGCTGTTACAGTATATGATTTAGTCATTTAGTCAGCTATTTTTCTTCAGCTAGACGAGGTGTAAACAGCTACAGTGTAGTATTTCTACTTATCTTTCACTGTACAAAAAGCCACTCTGTCCATATTACATCTACATCTACATCCATACTCCGCAAGCCACCTGACGGTGTGTGGCGGAGGGTACTTTGAGTACCTCTATCGGTTCTCCCTCCTATTCCAGTCTCATATTGTTCGTGTAAAGAAGGATTGTCGGTATGCCTCTGTGTGGGCTCTAATCCCTCTGATTTTATCCTCATGGTCTCTTCGCGAGATATATGTAGGAGGGAGCAATATACTGCTTGACTCCTCGGTGAAGGTATGTTCTCGAAACTTCAACGAAAGCCCGTACCGAGCTACTGAGCGTCTCTCCTGCAGAGTCTTCCACTGGAGTTTATCTATCATCTCCGTACCGCTTTCGCGATTACTAAATGATCCTGTAAGGAAGCGCGCTGCTCTCCGTTGGATCTTCTCTATCTCTTCTATCAACCCTATCTGGTACGGATCCCACACTGCTGAGCAGTATTCAAGCAGTGAGCGAACAAGCGTACTGTAACCTACTTCCTTTGTTTTCGGATTGCATTTCCTCAGGATTCTTCCAATGAATCTCAGTCTGGCATCTGCTTTACCGACGATCAAATTTATATGATCATTCCATTTTAAATCACTCCTAATGCGTACTCTGCGATAATTTATGGAATTAACTGCTTCCAGTTGCTGACCTGCTATATTGTAGCTAAATGATAAGGGATCTTTCTTTCTGTGTATTCGCAGCACATTACACTTGTCTACATTGAGATTCAATTGCCATTCCCTGCACCATGCGTCAATTCGCTGCAGATCCTCCTGCATTTCAGTACAATTTTCCATTGTTACAACCTCTCGATATACCACAGCATCATCCGCAAAAAGCCTCAGTGAACTTCCGATGTCATCCACAAGATCATTTATGTATATTGTGAATAGCAACGGTCCTACGACACTCCCCTGTGGCACACCTGAAATCACTCTTACTTCGGAAGACTTCTCTCCATTGAGAATGACATGCTGCGTTCTGTTATCTAGGAACTCTTCAATCCAGTCACACAATTGGTCTCATAGTCCATATGCTCTTACTTTGTTCATTAAACGACTGTGGGGAACTGTATCGAACGCCTTGCGGAAGTCAAGAAACATGGCATCTACCTGGGAACCCGTGTCTATGGCCCTCTGAGTCTCGTGGACGAATAGCGCGAGCTGGGTTTCACACGATGGTCTTTATCGAAACCCACGCTGATTCCTACAGAGTAGATTTCTAGTCTCCATAAAAGTCATTATACTCGAACATAATACGTGTTCCAAAATTCTACAACTGATAGACGTTAGAGATATAGGTCTATAGTTCTGCACATCTGTTCGACGTCCCTTCTTGAAAACGGGGATGACCTGTGCCCTTTTCCAATCCTTTGGAACGCTACGCTCTTCTAGAGACCTACGGTACACCGCTGCAAGAAAGGGGGCAAGTTCCTTCGCGTACTCTGTGTAAAATCGAACTGGTATCCCCTCAGGTCCAGCTGCCTTTCCTCTTTTGAGCGATTTTAATTGTTTCTCTATCCATATGTCGTCTATTTCGATATCAACCATTTTGTCATCTGTCTATGTCCACTGATCCTCAACACTATCTGTATTTGAGACAAAACTTTCGTGTTGAGCCGTCAGTTAGTCTGAAATCTGCTTTTTGTCACTTTTGCTAAACAGAAAAATCTTCCTGCTTTTTTAATATTTCTATTTACCGCTGGAATCATCGATGCAGTAACCGCTTTATGATCGCTGATTCCCTGTTCTGCGTTAACTGTTTCAAATAGTTTGGGTCTGTTTGTCACCAGAAAGTCTAATATGTTATCGCCAAGTGTCGGTTCTCTGTTTAACTGCTCAAAGTAGTTTTCAGATAAAGCATTTAAAAAAATTTCACTGGATTCTTTGTCCCTGCCACCCGTTATGAACGTTTGAGTCTCCCAGTCTATATCCGGCAAATTAAAATCTCCACCCAGAACTATAAGATGGTGGGGAAATCTACTCGAAATATTTTCCAAATTATCCTTCAGGTGCTCAGCCACAACAGCTGCTGAGCCAGGGGGCCTATAGAGACATCCAATTACCACATCTGAGCCTGCTTTAACCGTGACCTTCACCCAAATCATTTCACATTTCGGATCTCCGTCAACTTCCTTCGATACTATTGCACTTCTTATCGCTATAAACACGCCTCCCCCTTCACTGTCCAGCCTGTCTCTGCGGTATACATTCCAATCTGAGTTTATACTTTCATTACTGCTTACATCTGGTTTCAGCCAACTTTCTGTCCCTAGTACTATGTGCACATTGTGACCGTTTATTAATGAGAGCAGTTCTGGGACCTTTCTATAGACGCTCCTGCAGTTTACTATTAGCAGATTAATATTTTTATTCCCTGTTGCATTTTGCCTACTCCTACCTTGCCGCGTCGCAGGAGGCGTCTTGTCGGGCCTAGGGAGGGAATTCTCTAACCTAAAAAACCCACGTGTGCACTCCACACGTACTCCGCTACCCTTGTAGCCGCTTCCTGCGTGTAGTGCACGCCTGACCTATTCAGGGGGACCCTACATTTCTCCCCCGATAGCGGAGGTCGAGAAATTTGCACCCCAGATCTCCGCAGAATCGTCTGAGCCTCTGGTTTAAGCCTTCCACTCGGCTCCAAATCAGAGGACCGCGATCGGTTCTGGGACTACAAATAGTTAGCTCAGATTCCATCCCGCGAGCGAGGCTTTCCGCCTTCACCAACTCCGACAACCGCCTGTATGAACTGAGGATGACCTCTGAACCCAGACGGCAGGAGTCATTGGTGCCGACATGAGCAACAATTTGCAGTCGGGTGCACCCAGTGCTCTCTATCGCCGCCGGCAGGGCCTCCTCCACATCTCGGATGAGACCCCCCGGCAAGCAGACAGAGTGAACACTGGCCTTCTTCCCCGACCTTTCCGCTATTTCCCTAAGGGGCTCCATCACTCGCCTAACTTTGGAGCTCCCAATCACTAATAAACCCCTCCCCCCGTGTGCCTGCTCGGACCTTGCTGAAGCAGCGGCCACATGTCCACTCACAGGAAGAGTGGGCGATGCCACACGGCCAGCTTCCACATTGACCCTCCGCCTTGTGCACCGCGAACGCCGCTGAACCCGCCACTCCCCTTGGGGAGAGGGTGGCCCAACCGCGCCCAGTACACGCGAAGATGTCTCGACAGCAGGGACAGTGGGTGAAGCATGAAACACCTGGGGTGTACCTTGCGACGCACCAGACTCCCCACTGCCGCTACACTCCGAGGCAGCAGCCTGAAGACGGCTGACCGCGGCCATCAGCACGTTCAGCTGTTCGCGAACAGTGGCCAGCTCCTTCTGCGTCCGTACACAGCAGTCACACATCCTATCCATCCTAAGAAATCAATTTACTGTAGAGAGTTAATCAACTTTTAACTAGACTGCTAATTCACTAAAGGAGGCTGATAGTTGGCTAAACTGTGGTTACTGGACACTTATTGTAGAAAACAATGAAAATAGCACTACCTGTCTCTGGACTGTATTCAAAACAAACACTAGCACTACTGGCACTATGGCTGACTAAAGGCACTCTCTCTGACTGTATTCAAAACAAACACGAAATGTATGGAACACTATTACTAGCACTCGACAATTAAAGCTTCCTAAAAGCAAAAACACACGGAAGAAGAACTGACAAGTAAGAAAAATACAGTTAATACTTAAATTAAGGTAGCTCACTGCACAGCAGACGTGACACAGACGGCACTACGAACCTTTTTAAAAACACGACGAAACCTGACAGCACAAGCACGTTTCAAAACCGGTTGCGTTTACATGGAAGCGGAAATTGATTGCGGAATTGGGAAACCGGCAAACCTACGTTTCTAGCATTTCTAGACTTAGAGAAAGCTTTTGACAATGTTGACTGGAATACTCTCTTTCAAATTCTGAAGGTGGCAGGGGTAATATACAGGGAGCGAAAGGCTATTTACATTTTGTACAGAAACTAGATGGCAGTTATAAGAGTCGAGGGGCATGAAAGGGAAGCAGTGGTTGGGAAACGAATGAGACAGGGTTGTAGCCTATCCCCGATGTTATTCAATCTGTATATTGAGCAAGCAGTAAAGAAAATAAAATAAAAAATCGGAGTAGGAATTAAAATCCATGGAGAAGAAATAAAAACTTTGAGGTTCGCCGATGACATTTTAATTCTGTCAGAGACAGTAAAGGACCTGGAAGAGCAGCTGAACGGAATGGACAATGTCTTGAAAGGAGGATATAAGATGAACATCAACAAAAGCAAAACGAGGATAATGGAATGTAGTCGAATTAAATCGGGTGATACTGAGGGAATTAGATTAGGAAATGAGACGCTTAAAGTAATAAATGAGTTTTGATATTTGGGGAGCAAAATAACTGATGATGGTCGAAGTAGAGAGGATCCAAAATGTAGACCGGCAATGGCAAGGAAAGCGTTTCTGAAGAAGAGAAATTTGTTAACATCGACTATAAATTTAAGTGTCAGGAAGTTGTTTCTGAAAGTATTTGTATGGAGTGTAGCCATGCATGGAAGTGAAACGTGGACGATAAATAGTTTGGACAAGAAGAGAATAGAAGTTTTCGAAATGTGGTGCTACAGAAGAATGCTGAAGATTAGTTGGGTAGATCACATAACTATGAGGAGGTATTGAATAGAATTGGGGAGAAGAGAAATTTGTGCACAACTTGACTAGAAGAAGGGATCGCTTGGTAGAACATATTCTGAAGCATCAAGGGATCACCAATTTAGTATTGAGGGCAGTGTGGAGGGTAAAAATCGTAGAGGGAGACCAAGAGATGAATACACTAAACAGATTCAGAAGGATGAAGGTTGCAGTAGGTACTGGGAGATGAAGAAGCTTGTACAGGATAGAGTAGCATGAAGAGCTGCATCAAACCAGTCTCAGGACTGAAGACCACAACAACAACAACAACAACAACAACAACATCACCATCCAGAAACGGTATTGAGAAATCGGTTTAAGAAATCCGGTTTGGGAAGCCCCATGTAAATGGGGCGATGAAGAGGACTTCATCTTCTTTTGGAGAGAACATTTCTGTCAATGTAGAGATTGTTTGTTCTGAAATTAATTTATTATCCGGCACAGTTACATTTATTTCTAACGAAATACAGGCCATGGTTAAATCTCAGCACTGCGGAAAACCTCGTTGTCACTTGATGATGGCCGGTCGAACCCGCTCATTTCGTTAGAAAAAATGGGGTTGTAGTGCTTAACAAATTGACTCCATCTCTCTTACCAGCCATTCCACCCTCCATTCATACCAGCGATCCATCCAGCTACATCTTGACAACTTCACCTCTTGGTTTACACAAAATTACCTATTCACAAACCCTACAAAACTCCAGGCAATACGTACAGGAACAACCACCTGATAGTTCTCTACTCGAGATCCCAACCTTGTAATTGACAATTTCGCAATTCACCTAATTAAAATATCTTGGTCTAGTATTCGATAAAATCGTTCAGTCTAGCTAACTGAAACACTGAAATAGCTTGGTAAATCACCAGACACTCTTATCCTGTCCCAGCATAGCTTAACTGTCACAACTCCCAGACCAAGAAATCACTCCCGTGATTTACCCTTCCTATCAGCCATAATACACTAACCCTTTTTCCAATCCCCATCTTCTCCCTGCATAGCAGCAATCCTTCTCACCTTCCGACACCTACATCCAATCCATTAGTTCTTTTCCATACCCCAATATCTTTCCATTAACAATCACTCTAACCTCTCAATCTTACTCAGCCCTCTCCCCTCTCATATAGTATTATAAGGTGACAACCCTCCCCGCCTTTTCATCATATTTATACAACAAAAAGAACTCATGTCACGAATTTATCGCTGTTTCATCCCAATAAAATTTATATTTCACATTACTTTCATGTTTATTTAGCAAAGCATGAAGAGAGCATTTGGCCGCTACTAACCCATCCCGCAAGAAAATGGCTCTGAGCACTATGGGACTTAACTTTTGAGGTCATCAGTCCCCTAGAACTCAGAACTACTTAAACCTAACTAACCTAAGTACATCACACACATCCATGCCCGAAGCAGGATTCGAACCTGCGACCGTAGCGGTCGCGCGGTTCCAGACAGTAGCGCCTAGAACCGCTCGGACACCCCGGGCGGCCCGCAAGAAAAGGGGATTGAAAATAAGATATATATAATAAGAAATAATCGATTGTTTTTTACTATGTGAATTTTCATTTGCGTTCTACAATACTTGTGTAAAACAGTTTGCAGTGTTGAATTATTGCATGCAATTAAAGTGGAGACTCTCGTTAAGAAATGAAGTTTACTCTATTTTCAGCTATTACAGTGTCGTGAAGCAGGCTAATGAAAACGAGTTTTAGACAGAAGTTACTTATGAATGTACAGGTAAACCACCACAGGCCGCTTGTTACTAGCTTTATTGCTAGTTTAACTTTACAGACTAGAGCATCTTCAGATATTCTTTACGCTGCTGGCAAGTGTTCAAAGTTCTCCTTAGCAGCGACGTCAACAAAAAGCGGCGTAAATTGGATGTGTATTCAGCTTAGACCTCTTTGTCTCGAACGCTGGTGCTAAGAGGAGCTTTGAAGTTTTAACCACGGCAATCAATATTGGCTGTAGAATACAACTGGTGACGGTTTATCTGCAATACATTACTACGTAACGGTCACTGTCCCTCGCGCCTTGCTATACTTAGATTTTAAGCGTAGCCTCATAATATGTAACCAAAAAATCGGAGGTTCCCGCAAAATAAATGACTTTGGCTCTATTTTAATCCATTGCAGAATGAAACTAACAAGGCTGCTTTGTGACGCCCTTCGTCCGCAGAAAGCTACAACTGAAACCGTTTTGTCATAGGATGAACACTTTCCGAGATATACTTCTACAAGGATAAAATGAGATACCATGTATATTGAAAGGGGACTAATAACAGCGAAACTGCAGACAAGCCTTAAGGGAAATTCCTTGTCTGTGCTTCATTCAATAAAGCGGAAGTTAGAAACTGGACCATTTTGTAACGCAGAGTAGGAGGCACAGTCGATAACAGAGTCAAATGCCAGAGTACTCACTCATTTCGGAACACACGAATGTCTGGTCGTTCTTGGTGACAGGACTCTGAATCTGAATACGTGCCCTTGTCGAGTAAATAAATTTGTTTCAATCACAACGGAGGCTGGTACGTCGTGTGTTAGGGTGTTAGGATAGACTGTATTCCAGAAAAATGCTTCCTCGACATACACTGATAAGCCTAAACATTTTGGCCCCTGCTTAATAGCGTGTTAGTCCATCTTTGGAACGCAATACAGCAGCGATTCTGCGTGGCATGGATTCGACAAGTCTTTGGTTGTTTTCCAGAGGTATTTGGCACCAGTATCTACTCAGTTCAAAAAATTACGGGCCGATGGTTTGTTGGTGCCGAGTTGGCGCCCGGTACCATCCCAGCTCACAGCAGACGAATCTGGTGGACAAGACATTAACGTGAGTTCACTATAATGTTCCTGAACCCATTGTAGAGCGATTATGGCTCCATGAAATGGACAGTTATCCTGCAGGCATATACCACCGCCATCGAGGAAGACATCAAGCAAGTAAGGGTGCGAGGGATACACTGTAATGTTCAGCTGGTGCCTTCGCTTATTACCACAGATCTCGTGGAAGCTCAGATGAATGTCCTCCATACGGGAGTCTCCTCCCCCCCCCCGCTCCCCCCCCCCCAAAAAAGCCGGAATAACATTGCCGTGGACGGAGCTTGTGTAGTACGCATTCCTGGCGCTAGGCATGTATTAACAGTGAAACTCATTGCCAGTTCTGTGCCGTCTGTGTTGTCGACCTGGCTTGTTGTGTTCAACTGCAGTGATTGTTTTTGCTAGCGTTGTTTTGTTCTTGGCAAGTTAAAGTGAACAACGTGCAGCTGTAAAATTTTGTTTTCTACTAGGTAAAAATGCTGCTGAAACTGTTTTAATGTTGAAACAGCTTACCAAGATGACGCTATGGGAAAAACTCTAGTGTACGAGTGGGTTGTTCGATTTAAAAATGATGACATGTGGATTGATGACAAACGTCGTTCTGGACGTCCATCAACTGCATAATTCATTCAGAGTTTGTTTCCCCAGGTCAATCCGTCAGTGAAACCTTTTATTTGGAAATTTTAAGAAGATTGCGCAAAGGTGTTCGTCAAAAAAGACCCGATTTGTGGCAAACAAGAGATTGGTTCATCCACCACGACGATGCACTTGTACACACAGCAATCTCTGTTATACAATTTTTGGCTAAAAATTGCATGGTTCCACTACCCCACACACCTTATTCCCCTGATCTGGCTTCGTGCCACTTTTTCTTACTTCCACGCATTAAAACTGGCATGAAAGGACACCGATTTGACAATGTTGAAGGAGTCAAGAAGAAAACGAGATGCCTCCAAATTGTTTCGAAAAGTGGAAGCACCGGTGGGAGAAATTTATTAATTGTATTGGAGAGTATTTTGAAGGGGATAAGGTTGTTTTATAAACAATTTGAAAATACATAGCTTTTAAAAATAGTTCCTTTTTTTGGGTACCCTCTCGTACTTCTCCCACAGGACTGACTCCACGGTTCGGTGGACGTTTTGAGCAGCTTTTCGCTTAGTTGATGGCGCACCCGGACACAATGATTGAATTGGTGTAGCTAGAAACGTGATTCGTAATACCAGGCGACACGTTCACAGTGATCCACAGTCTAATCTCGACGAATCTGTGGCCACTGCTGTCGTAGTCGACTGTGTCGTTGGGTCAGCGTTCTGTGATAATGCGTGGACTTCCAGCACCTTGTTATCTACTCGTGATCTTACCGTCGTTCAACCACTTTCCATAGATATTGACGACAGTAGCATGTGAACAGCTGACAGCTGCGCCATGTCCGAGATGCTACGCATTGCCTGACTACGGGAGACAAATGAGTCTACTGCAGCGCCCCTGGCGTTTTATTCTCGAGATGAGTCTCGTCTGTCTCAAGTGTTCATTTCGTTTATACTTCAGCACCAAGTCAACGGCCTTGCGGCAGTGGTAACACCGATGCCCGTCAGATCACCGAAGTTAAGCGTTGTCGGGCTCTGATAGCACTTGGGCAACCATCCGGGCTGGCGAACGCTGTTGGCAAGCGAGGTGGACTCAGCCCTCGAGAAAACTCGAGAAAACATTACTTGCAAACACATCATACAATATCTAGAACGCATTAAATAGTGCCCTTTTACTTTATCGTTTACAAGCTGGCGCTGCGCAGATATACAGCAGATATGCAAATAATGTGGACAGTTGTAGTAATGGGATGGTTGTGTTTGACGGTCAACAATGCAGGTAAGGCACGTGTCGCGCTGGACTGTGCATGTTCATTAAGGACTAGGCATCAATGCAGCTTGTTTACTAGTGGTGCACACTTCATGTTTGCCTTCAGAGGCCGAGGTCGACGTGCAATGGAAGACCTAACAGAGTTCCAAAGAGGGAAGATTGTGGGGGCTCGATTTGCTGGAGCATCAGTAAGCAAGACAGGTAACTTACTGAATGTTTCAAGAGCAACTGTTTCCACAGTCATGACAGCCTACACAAAACATGGTTCAAATGGCTCTGAGCACTATGGGACTTAACTTCTGAGGTCATCAGTCCCCTAGAATTTAGAACTACTTAAACCTAACTAACCTAAGGACATCACACACATCCATGCCCGAGGTAGGATTCGAACTTGCGACCGTAACATTCACGCGGTTCCAGACTGTAGCGGCTAGAACCGCTTGGCCACTCCGGCCGGCACACAAAACATGGAAAGACATCATCGTGTAAACGTGATAGTGGGCGCAAATCAAAACTAAATGACAGAGATCGTCGTACGCTAACACGAATTGTGTCAAAACAACACAAAATTACGGCGGCTAAAGCGACTGCAGAGCTCAATAGCCATCTTCGAGACCCCGTATCTATCGACAGTGCCCTCCCCCCTCCCCGAGAACTCCATAAATGGAATATTCATGGACGAGTTGCTATACCGAAACCGTTAGTGACGACAACCAACGAAAAGAAGCGTAAAACATGGTGTCAGGAGCATAAATCCTGGACGGCTGATCATTGAAAACACGTCATATGATCTGACGAGCCAACGTTGTCGTTATTTCCAACATCGGGCCGGGTTTACGTCTGAAGAACGTCAAAAGAAGCCTACAATCCTGATTGCTTGATTCCAACGGTTAAGCATGGAGGTGGAAGTGTGATGGTGTGGGCAATCATATCACTATATTGTGCTGTTCCCATTATTACTCTCAAAGGCCGTGTTACAGCCAACGATTATGTTAACATTTTATGTGACCGGGTGCACCCCAAGATTCATATGTTGTTCCCCAACAATGATGCCATATCTCAGGACGATAATGCACCTGTTCACACAGCCAGGACAGTACAAACGTGGTATGAGGAGCATGCAACTGAAGTACAGCGCTTTACCTGGCCAGCACAGTCGCCGGACTTGAACATTATCGAACCCTTGTGGGCGGTATTGGTGCGCAGACTCCGGAGTAGATTTCCGCCTCCCTCGTCACTACAGGAGTTAGAAGAGGTTCAGATCGAAGAGTCTGGAGACTATACATTCATTATATGCCAGTATTCCAAGAAGGATGGCAGCTGTACTATGGGCAAATGGGGATCCAACCCCTTATTAATGAACCATTCCCATGTAAGTACAGGTGTTCACATTATTTTGCCTATCCCCTGTATATTTGTTCAATCCTTCTATTAGTCTGTTTCCTCCTTTACCCTCCCTCTTTCCATCTCCACCAGCCCCACAGTGATTCTTTCCAGACAGTAAAAAGTATGTGTACTATGTTCGGTTGAAATGGGTCCAGCGATTTAGAGGAGATGTGGAACATACATACAAACACACAAGTATGTGTAGCCTACATCAATTTTTATAATTTGTATGGATATCTTTTCTTTTTTTGTGTTATGGGACTTAACTGCTAAGGTCATCAGTCCCTAAGCTTACACACTACTTAACCTAAATTATCCTCAGGACAAACACACACACCCACGCCCACGGCCGAGGGAGGACTCGAGCCTCCGCCGGGACCAGCCGCACAGTCCGTGACTGCAGCGCCTTAGACCGCTCGGCTAATCCTGCGCGGCAGAAGCTGCCAGAGTTCCCTGTTTCTGCACATGCGCAGTGTACAGCATACTCGGAAATTAATAACTCCACACTCGGCACAATCTACAGCTGATTGACATCATACACACACTCGCAACGTGGTGGGCAGCTGACGAGCGCACCAAAGACGAACGCACTTCGGGTAGTCAGTTTCCAACAGAAAACCTGAAAAACAGGCCTAAGAATCTGTCCTTTGTGAAAGTCGTTAATTCTGTGGATTTTACCATTTGCGGCCCATGTAGTCGAACAAATGAATCCCAATATTCCTTCTTTAATTATACTTTTCATTTCGTACCTCTAAAGGCACAGAAGGCTGTTCCAGTTGGCATCGAAGAGTCAGGAAATTCTGAACCAAACACAGGGCAAGTTGTTAATGGGGCACAGGGAGAATACGGGGGAGAGGATTTGACTTAAAAACCTTGTTCAGAAACGGAGTATGGGTAATGTTTTTAATTTAATTCTGGAACAATATGTCCCTGACAAAAAAGTGAAAGAGGTATACAGATGGATATGTTAATGAACTACCCGCTGTTCGCAGTGCACCTAGGCTGCTGCGCGAGCACAACATGTGGTGATTCCCCGTCCGTCTCTCCTCCGCTTATACACCGATGTGACAAAAGTCATGGGATATCGTCTAATATCGTGTCGGACCTCCTTTTACCCGGTGTGCAACAACTCGACGTTGCATGGGCTCAAAACCCTCTCGATTATGTCCCACAAATGTTCGATGGGATACATGTTGGGTGCCCAAATCGTTTGCTCGGATAGTCCAGAATGTTCTTCAAACCAATAGCGAAGAATTTGTGGGCCAGTGACATGGCATATTCTCATCCATAAAAATTCCATCGTTGTTTGGAAACATGAGTTTCCCGAATGGCTGCAAAATGCTCTCCAAGTAACCTAACATAACCACTTCCAGTCAATGGTTCAAATGGCTCTAACCACTGTGGGACTCAACATCTTAGGTCATAAGTCCCCTAGAACTTAGAACTACTTAAACCTAAGGACATCACACACACCCATGCCCGAGGCAGGATTCGAACCTGCGACCGTAGCAGTCCCGCGGTTCCGGACTGCAGCGCCAGAACCGCTAGACCACCGCGGCCGGCTCCAGTCAATGGTCGGTTCAGTTGGACCAGAGGATCCAGCCCATTCCATGTAAACACAGCCCACACTATAATGGGGCCTCCACCAGCTTGCAGAGTGTCTCGTTGACAACTTGGGTTCATGGCTTCGTGTGGTCCACGCCACACTCGAACCATACCATCACCTCGTACCAACTGAACTCGGGCCTCTCTGACCAGGCCACGGTTTTCCAGTCATCAACGGTACAACCGATATGGTCACGGGCCCAGGAGAGGCGCTGCAGGTGATGTGCTGTTAGCAAAAGCACTCTCGTCGGTCGTCTGCTGCCATAGCGCATTAACACGAAATTTCCCCGCACTGTCGTAACGGATACGTTCGTCGTACGTCCCACATTGATTTCTGCTGTTATTTCACGCAGTGTTGCTTGTCTACAGCACTGACAACTCTAAGCAAACGCCGTTACTCTCGGTGGTTAAGTGAAGGCCATCGGCCAGTGCGTTGTTCGTGCTGCGAGGTTATTGTTGTTGTTGTGGTCTTCGGTCCTGAGACTGGTTTGATGCAGCTCTCCATGCTACTCTATCCTGTGCAAGCTTCTTCATTTCCCAGTACTTACTGCAACCTACATCCTTCTGAATCTGCTTAGTGTATTCGTCTCTTGGTCTTCATCTAGATTGTTACCCTCCACGCAGCCCTCCAATGCTAAATTTGTGATCCCTTGATGCCTCAGAACATGTCCTACCAACCGGTCCCTTCTTCTTGTCGAGTTGTGCCACAAACTCCTCTTCTCCCCAATTCTGTTCAATACCTCCTCATTAGTTATGTGATCTACCCATCTAATCTTCAGCATTCTTCTGTAACACCACATTTCGAAAGCTTCTATTCTCTTCTTGTCCAAACTATTTATCGTCCGTGTTTCACTTCCATACATGGCTACACTCCATACAAATACTTTCAGAAACGACTTCATGACACGTAATTCTATACTCGAAGTTAACAAATTTCTCTTCTTCAGAAACGCTTTCCTTGCCATTGCCAGTCTACATTTTGTATCCTCTCTACTTCGACCATCATCAGTTATTTTGCTCCCCAAATAGCAAAACTCCTTTACTACTTTAAGTGTCCCATTGCCTAATCTAATTCCCTCAGCATCACCCGACTTAATTCGACTACATTCCATTATCCTCGTTTTGCTTTTGTTGATGTTCATCTTATATCCTCCTTTCAAGACACTGTCCATTCCGTTCAGCTGCTCTTCCAAGTCCTTTGCTGTCTCTGACAGAATTCAATGTCATCGGCAAACCTCAAAGTTTTTATTTCTTCTCCATGGATTTTAATGAGAGGTAATGCCTGGAATTTGGTGTTCTCGGCACATTCCTGACCCTGTGGATCTCGGAAAACTGAATTGTCCAGCGATTTCAGAAATTGAATGTTCCATGCATCTAGCTCCAACTATCATTCCACATTCGAAGTCTGTGAATACTCGTCGTGCGCCCGTAGCTACGTCGGAAAGCTTTTCACATGAATCACCTAGGTACAAATGACAACCCTGCCAATGCACTGCCCTTTTTTTGTAAGTCGAGTAGGCGATATTACCGCCATCTGTATATGTGCATATTGCTATCCTCACCTCACAGTGTACGGTTCTTGCTGCGTCACCCTGAAAAAGACATGCCGTGGCGCGTACGTCACAGCACGTCTGGCGTATGCCAGCGTGTAGCGAGTAACCATTTCAGACGAGTAGAATAATTCTTGATTGCGCGTTTAAACGCAAGCTCTCGATAGCACATAACACAGTTAAGACATTTAGTGGGTACCTTTTCAATTACACATTGAATTCCTGTGAACCCTGCACAGTGCTGAGTGTTCGCCAAGTGTGGCGGACATGCCGTCTAATGTGGCATCACACGAGTTCGTTGCGGGGCCCGTATTTTTCGTTGGCGCTGATGCAACGCCAAAAGGCAGCATTCATAGAGACAGTGCCGGCAGTATTGATCTTCGGTGAATGATCATCTGAGCCACTCTGTTATTCTCGGTAGTTGATCGTGATGGCCGTGAGCTACAGAAATGTTGAAGAGGAAAGAAGGGAGATTGTATTTAACGTCCAGCCACGACGAGGTCATTAGAGACGGAACACAAACTCCTACAGAGAAAAGATAGGGAAGGTAATCAGCCGTCTCCATTTTCCGTCTAATCTATGTAGGAAACTTGTATCAAGAATGAAACGTTGTGGCAGATTATAACTGTCTGCCGTTGAGCTACCTGAGCACGACTCATGACCCGTTCTCATAGCTTTACTTCCGCCAGTATCTCATCTCTACCGTACATCAAGAATGGTGGATTGGGATTTGAACTCCACTTCACCCGATTGCTGGCCCACTGCACAAACCACTGCGCCGCTTTGGTTGTCTACAGACATATCACTACTGAAATTTTGCATCCTTTTACGGCTATTGAATTCCACATCGGATACATCGTCTTCCAACACTATGAGTAACCATACAACGAGGCCAGTAAGCTGAAGTACGGTTTGAGGTGCATACTGGTGAAAATCACTTGATATCATAATCTCAATTTCGCTGATGTCAAATCTACGTGACCTAAATGGCACCTGAGAGTTCACGATCCATCTCTTCTTAATCTACAAGAATTGCCTGGCGCATGTGGACATATTTTGCGTACCAAGTGTACCAACGGCATTAAGACTCCACGTACAAGGGCGAACCAACTATAGTTGCCACTTTTTGGTATAAGAAATAAGGGACATTTACCTAAAAATACGGGATTTTCCACAAAAATAAGGGACAGTTCATAAACACTTTGAAACCCAGTGGTACGGACCAGTTTCTATTACATTATAGTTAGTTTCATTAACAGAATGAGGTAATTACTGAAATTGGTAACAGAAACTGACACCCATTTAACAGTACGAACACTACAATGCAGTAGTTATGACAAAACATGCAGAAAAAATATTGATAGGATAGGCAAATAACCCAACATGCTCAACTTTACCACTGAATGGCGAGACATCACGCGATTTCCTGCTTCTGAGGCTCCAAAGATAAAAAAAATAATGGGGCTACTGTGAACTTCAACGGGCTCAAATCAAAAACGGATTTTAAAATATTTAGAGACAGAAAAAGACAAAAGCTGGTTTTTACGAGACAAAAATTCATAATAAAGAACGCAAAATTTTCACTTCAGATACAGGATGTCCTGTACAATCTACATCTACATTTATACTCCGCAAGCCACCCAACGGTGTGTGGCGGAGGGCACTTTACGTGCCACTGTCATTATCTCCCTTTCCTGTTCCAGTCGCGTATGGTTCGCGGGAAGAACGACTGTCTGAAAGCCTCTGTGCGCGCTCTAATCTCTCTAATTTTACATTCGTGATCTCCTCGGGAGGTATAAGTAGGGGGAAGCAATATATTCGATACCTCATCCAGAAACGCACCCTCTCGAAACCTGGCGAGCAAGCTACACCGCGATGCAGAGCGCCTCTCTTGCAGAGTCTGCCACTTGAGTTTGTTAAACATCTCCGTAACGCTATCACGGTTACCAAATAACCCTGTGACGAAACGCGCCGCTCTTCTTTGGATCTTCTCTATCTCCTCCGTCAACCCGATCTGGTACGGATCCCACACTGATGAGCAATACTCAAGTATAGGTCGAACGATTGTTTTGTAAGCCACCTCCTTTGTTGATGGACTACATTTTCTAAGGACTCTCCCAATGAATCTCAACCTGGTACCCGCCTTACCAACAATTAATTTTATATGATCATTCCACTTCAAATCGTTCCGCACGCATACTCCCAGATATTTTACAGAAGTAACTGCTACCAGTGTCTGTTCCGCTATCATATAATCATACAATAAAGGATCCTTCTTTCTATGTATTCGCAATACATTACATTTGTCTATGTTAAGGGTCAGTTGCCACTCCCTGCACCAAGTGCCTATCCGCTGCAGATCTTCCTGCATTTCGCTACAATTTTCTAATGCTGCAACTTCTCTGTATACTACAGCACGGACAGATGGCAACCCTACAACCAACATTCCATAATATTACAGATTATGATTGTAAATTAGCTTAGATATTCCTTAAAAAAATTCACATGTACAAAAAAATTCTGTATTCTTGTAAGTAGTTACTAAGGCAATTAATTTATATTTTTACGTTAAGAGTATTACCTTTAGGAAGTCAGACATTTGAGACTTTATCTCCATTTCTGTACTCGGTAGGTCGATTTGCTTTCGGATCTTCTTCATGCGGCCATCGAGAGCGTTTATCTCGTTCTGGAGCTGTTCGACGGTTGTCCTTGAAATACAGACAACAGTACAACATTAAAGATTTGTGAAATTAATGCCCTAACGGTAACTGCAGATTTGTTGCATTATCAGCATAAAAGCATTCCACAAAACTGTCACAACTTCCACTGTTTGCCCTTCTGTCTACACTAGAAGAAAAAAAAGTAAGTAGCTGTTAACACAATAGTTACAAGAGGAATAATATCAGGCACTCCTGAGTTAAATGTTTGAAACACTCGTGGATAATAAATTGTTGTGCTCGAAGGTTATGGGCATGAGATTCTCCTACTCTGTGCCCTAAACTAATGTTTTCTTCTTCTGCTTTTTCGGTTACTTAATCTAAAATCGTCTTTTAGGGTTTTTGACCTTATGGTACGTTCTCTAGACACTTACCCATTTACCGAAACATAATAGCATTTTTGTGTAGCATACTAAGATGATCTAATATAAGCTAACCTTCTTTGTTACCAAGTTCAAGACCACTGTGTAAAAAAAAAAAAAAAATGGCTCTGAGCACTATGGGACTCAATGTCTGAGGTCATCAGTCCCCTAGAACTTAGAACTACTTAAACATAACTAACCTAAGGACATCAAACACATCCATGCCTGAGGCAGGATTCGAACCTGCGACCGTAGCGGTCTCGCGGTTCCAGACTGTAGCGCCTAGAACCGCACGGCCACTGCGGCCGGCCACCACTGTGTAGAAATAATTTTCTGGTTCCCTCCCTTATTCTCGTCATGATGCTGCAGCTGTGTGTCAAGTGTCCTCGCTAGGGTCTTTGCCTTTCTTCGAGTTGTGGACCACTTCAGCTTACCCATTGTTGACAGACTTACTACAACGTAACGTGGAAGCCGAACGACTATGGAACTCTTAAATATTTGCTAAACGGGAGGCTGAGAAATAATTGAAAAAGGAAAGAAGATAAGAATTTAACATCCCGTCGATAGTGATGTCACTAGAGACGAGAGAAATAATTGAAATAGAGGTCACGTATCAAAAATATCCTACGGCCAACCGTTTTTATTATATCTATTTTTTTTTTCCTTCGGTTTCTAGCTTCTCACATATATTCCTGACCATCTTGGCAAGACGTACCATGTAATACTACCTTCAACGTAACATAACAAACACGATTCCTCTTCAAAACAACTGCAAAAAAACTCCTTTCCAAAACACAAACATGATACATCTTGCAGAATTTTCAGAATTTCTCTTTGAAAGCAAATAAAATACCTTTTCTACGGCAAGCAAGACTCATATTTTATTGGAAGTGACTGAGTTACCCATGTATTACCACCACCTGCTCTCAGAGCATTCCTTCCAATAGTAACTCTTTCTCCTACCTTCCAAACTTCACGAACTTCTCTTGGATACCTTGTGGGGCTAGCACTCCTGGAAGGAAAGGTATCTGTGGAGAAATACCTTGGCAGCATTCTAGGGGATTGTTTCCAGAATGAGTTTTCATTTTATAGCGGAGTGTGTGCTGATTTCAGACCAGTGCACGATTCACTGCAGAATTAAAATTCACTCTAGGACCTTTTATTTAGTTCTAATAGAAACACAAATTTTAGCGCAACATTAAGAATTCACTTTAAGACTGGCAGTCACAGTACCTAGTTGTTATCAATTCCCAGTACGTTATGGATACGTCATGAGTATAACTCACAGACAATGGATTGAAAAGCATGCTTTCCTTAACAAAAATTCTCTGCGGATTCGTCGATGAGGGCTTGCAACAACATGTTTATTCGAGGTAGCCATAAAGAAATCTTGGTATGTGTAGTGTCTAGAACTACATCAGTCTTAGAAATGCTGTAACTACACACTCGTGTGGAACATTTATTAATAAATTTTTGCAAACAATTAACAATGAAAGAAATGAAAAACTATAAGTCGCAGGACACAGAAGCTTCAGAAGTAGTGTTCAGCTGAAGCACTTGTGTCACGTTCTGAGCTACAACTCTTTTTTCATATGTTCCTGAAGCAAGGAATATTCTATTCTCTGTAACTTGCTACACAGTTAATTTGCATAGCAGTCCTGTTTAGCGAGTTATGTTTTGTAACTACAGTTGTTTTATTATATTTCACCATTTATAGCGAAGATTACATTCAACAAAGAGGAAACTGAGTTGTGGAAACTCCTGAACATGTCAAGCTAAGCGTTCCTCAAATTCTCCTGAACGTTATTTATTGTGGGTTAATTATTATCAACGCACTGAAAGAACAAGGAAAATGGGTTATCATACAATGAAGCTGCAGGTAAATCTTTCAGGTTTCATGATCGTGATCCATGAAACTTTTCTGTTCCTAACGTTTCGTCGAGAGCTACGCTGGACATATCCAGAAGTACTACTCGTGCCGCTAATTCTTGGCGACTGACAGCTCAGACATCGGGCAGCGACATAAATACTACGGAAAAGGGGCACAGTGGAAGTCTAGGCGTGATCGACACAGATAATTATTGTCAAAGATATCGACTGTTATCTGTCAAAGATAAAACTTATCTATCAGTTCTGTAGAGCAACTGTCAACGTATCACTAAGTTTCATGCTTAAGTTTTATCTCTGACTAGGAGTATCTCTGACGTATACTTAAACTAGTACTCTGTGAGCTCAGTACTAAACTGGAGAGACTAGTACACGAAACCAAGTCGACGCATCAGAGGCGGAGGATGCTAAGTTCACCGGACTTGGATACGATGTGACGTCATTATGACGTATACACGCTACATCGAAAACGGTAGAAACCGTACATCGACTATTCGACTTTTGTGAACTTTCGAGAGGTTGTGACAGGGTAGCGCTGTGCTCTGCGCCATTCGTTTGTGAACAGTAGACTCCAAAGCTGAACTGAGTATATGATGACCAAACACATTGGTTCTCCGAGTAAGAGACCTTTACTGGCGCCATCTTCTGCAAGCTGCATCCAGCAAAAGTAACGAGACTTCTGCATAGTTTAAGGTATCCACTCATGTTGTGATGCAATTCGTATTTTGCATAATCTTGTCTTAGCAAATTATACTGCTGACATAAACCACATTGACATGGCCAGGTACATGCTAAAACTATTGTGGTTGTATACATGACATAATGTACAGTACGTCTGGTTTATCATACCACCATGGAATGTTTTGACACTGCATTCAATCATTTCATACGTCAATCAGTACTAGACACTAACCTTTGGTTAAGATTACATTGAGAAATCCACTTCCCCTCGTATTTCATCTCCGGTAGACGATTTTTCTTCAACAATGCCTCATATTTTTCCTTTTAAGTTCGAAATTCAATCATTCTACACACGTCATTACTGGACACTAAGGTACCTGTCTCTGCGGTCCGAGTGTAAAATTACTTGGAACTATGGTTGATAAAAGACTATCTTGGGATGGACATATAAATTACTTAGCTAACGAACTTGCACGAGTTCTCTTTCAGCAATATAAATTAAGAAAAAAAAGTCAGCAAGAGTACGCTGCTACAATCTAATATGTACTGACAAGACCAATTGTATGAAACCATACTAAAATGTTGATAATAAATAAATATTATTTTCGGCGTAAGCATTCAATACAACAATCACACAATCTAATCTGGTCGGGACATAAGAAGACTTCACTTTTTTACGAAACGTGTAGTCCGTGGTGTTTTCAAGGCCACGGTCAGGAATATTTCTATTAATATCCAGCTCTTTTACTTTTATTTTGGAGAAATACATATACGCTGCCACACTGAGCTGTTTTCAGAATCGCACGTGTCAAAACAAACAACTAGCTGACGACAGTTTAGAATCTCGAACGTTCGTAAAAGTCGATAGGTGTGTTAATCGACTAAAGCGTACATACGTCATAATGACGTCACATCATATCCAGGTTGGGTGAACTTAGCATGCTCCATCAGAGGCGTGCACAGAGCCTGCTGCTGGGCTTCCCGGGGGCCCGCCACAAACCGAGTACGCTGGTTGCTCTCCAAGTCGTGCGCTCACCAGGCATCACACTGTTGCGGGCCCGAAACGAAATCTCTGTGACCTCTTTGCAAGCAGGTTTTTACTGCGCACAGTATTTACCGACACAGTGCTTCACTTTCGGTCTTATATTAAAATAACTGATGGCTGTAACATCAGCAACATGATGGACACTTCAAATGGTTCAAATGGATCTGAGCACTACGGGACTCAACTGCTGAAGTTATCAGTCCCCTAGAACTTAGAACTACTTAAACCTAACTAACCTAAGGACATCACACACATCCATGCCCCAGGCAGGATTCGAACCTGCGGCCTTAGCGGTCGCGCGGTTCCAGACTGTAGCGCCTAGAACCGCTCGGCCACTCCGGCCGGCCGATAGATCCTCAAATCTCCACTGTTGCTTATAATTATTAAATGAACTTATTGTTAGGTGCAAATGAAAAATCTCAGTACTTTACGATGTAGTGGAAATGGTTAATTTGATTAATGGTCATCCTACCATCCTACTAATTAGCGAATTTTTGTAATACTAACCTAAGTACACTCCTGGAAATTGAAATAAGAACACCGTGAATTCATTGTCCCAGGAAGGGGAAACTTTATTGACACATTCCTGGGGTCAGATACATCACATGATCACACTGACAGAACCACAGGCACATAGACACAGGCAACAGAGCATGCACAATGTCGGCACTAGTACAGTGTATATCCACCTTTCGCAGCAATGCAGGCTGCTATTCTCCCATGGAGACGATCGTAGAGATGCTGGATGTAGTTCTGTGGAACGACTTGCCATGCCATTTCCACCTGGCGCCTCAGTTGGACCAGCGTTCGTGCTGGACGTGCAGACCGCGTGAGACGACGCTTCATCCAGTCCCAAACATGCTCAATGGGGGACAGATCCGGAGATCTTGCTGGCCAGGGTAGTTGACTTACACCTTCTAGAGCACGTTGGGTGGCACGGGATACATGCGGACGTGCATTGTCCTGTTGGAACAGCAAGTTCCCTTGCCGGTCTAGGAATGGTAGAACGATGGGTTCGATGACGGTTTGGATGTACCGTGCACTATTCAGTGTCCCCTCGACGATCACCAGTGGCGTACGGCCAGTGTAGGAGATCGCCCCCCACACCATGATGCCGGGTGTTGGCCCTGTGTGCCTCGGTCGTATGCAGTCCTGATTGTGGCGCTCACCTGCACGGCGCCAAACACGCATACGACCATCATTGGCACCAAGACAGAAGCGACTCTCATCGCTGAAGACGACACGTCTCCATTCGTCCCTCCATTCACGCCTGTCGCGACACCACTGGAGGCGGGCTGCACGATGTTGGAGCGTGAGCGGAAGACGGCCTAACGGTGTGCGGGACCGTAGCCCAGCTTCATGGAGACGGTTGCGAATGGTCCTCGCCGATACCCCAGGAGCAACAGTGTCCCTAATTTGCTGGGAAGTGGCGGTGCGGTCCCCTACGGCACTGCGTAGGATCCTACGGTCTTGGCGTGCATCCGTGCGTCGCTGCGGTCCGGTCCCAGGTCGACGGGCACGTGCACCTTCCGCCGACCACTGGCGACAACATCGATGTACTGTGGAGACCTCAGGCCCCACGTGTTGAGCAATTCGGCGGTACGTCCACCCGGCCTCCCGCATGCCCACTATACGCCCTCGCTCAAAGTCCGTCAACTGCACATACGGTTCACGTCCACGCTGTCGCGGCATGCTACCAGTGTTAAAGACTGCGATGGAGCTCCGTATGCCACGGCAAACTGGCTGACACTGACGGCGGCGGTGTACAAATGCTGCCCAGCTAGCGCCATTCGACGGCCAACACCGCGGTTCCTGGTGTGTCCGCTGTGCCGTGCGTGTGATCATTGCTTGTACAGCCCTCTCGCAGTGTCCGGAGCAAGTATGGTGGGTCTGACACACCGGTGTCAATGTGTTCTTTTTTCCATTTCCAGGAGTGTATTTAAAAGTTTCTATTGACTAACATGGATGTAAGACCGTTATATCACAGCAGAACCTTTCTCTTACTACAGGGTGTTACAAAAAGGTACGGCCAAACTTTCAGGAAACATTCCTCACACACAAAGAAAGAAAATATGTTATGTGGACATGTGTCCGGAAAAGCTTACTTTCCATGTTAGAGCTCATTTTATTACTTCTCTTCAAATCACATTAATCATGGAATGGAAACACGCAGCAACAGAACGTACCAGCGTGACTTCAAACACTTTGTTACAGGAAATGTTCAAAATGTCCTCCGTTAGCGAGGATACATGCATCCACCCTCCGTCGCATGGAATCCCTGATGCGCTGATGCACCCCTGGAGAATGGCGTATTGTATCACAGCCGTCCACAATACGAGCACGAAGAGTCTCTACATTTGGTACCGGGGTTGCGTAGCCAAGAGCTTTCAAATGCCCCCATAAATGAAATTCAAGAGGGTTGAGGTCAGGAGAGCGTGGAGGCCATGGAATTGGTCCGCCTCTACCAATCCATCGGTCACCGAATCTGTTGTTCAGAAACGTACGAACACTTCGACTGAAATGTGCAGGAGCTCCATCGCGCATGAACCATATCTTGTGTCATACTTGTAAAGGCACATGTTCTAGCAGCACAGGTAGAGTATCCCGTATGAAATCGTGATAACGTGCTCCATTGAGCGTAGGTGGAAGAACATGGGGCCCAATCAAGACATCACCAACAATGCCTGCCCAAACGTTCACAGAAAATCTGTGTTGATGACGTGATTGCACAATTGCGTGCGGATTCTCGTCAGCCCACACATGTTGATTGTGAAAATTTACAATTTGATCACGTTGGAATGAAGCCTCATCCGTAAAGAGAACATTTGCACTGAAATGAGGATTGACACATTGTTGAATGAACCATTCGCAGAAGTGTACCCGTGGAGGCCAATCAGCTGCTGATAGTGCCTGCACACGCTGTACATGGTACGGAAACAACTGGTTCTCCCGTAGCACTCTCCATACAGTGACGTGGTCAACGTTACCTTGTACAGCAGCAACTTCTCTGACGCTGACATTAGGGTTATCGTCAACTGCACGAAGAATTGCCTCGTCCATTGCAGGTGTCCTCGTCGTTCTAGGTCTTCCCCAGTCGCGAGTCATGGGCTGGAATGTTCCGAGCTCCCTAAGACGCCGATCAATTGCTTCGAACGTCTGCCTGTCGGGACATCTTCGTTCTGGAAATCTGTCTCGATACAAACGTACCGCGCCACGGCTATTGCCCCGTGCTAATCCATACATCAAATGGGCATCTGCCAACTCCACATTTGTAAACATTGCACTGACTGCAAAACCACGTTCGTGATGAACACTAACCTCTTGATGCTACGTACTGGCCGCGGTGGTCTAGCGGTTCTAGGCGCTCAGTCCGGAACCGCGCGACTGCTACGCTCGCAGGTTTGAATCCTGCCTCGGGCATGGATGTGTGTGATGTCTTTAGGTTAGTTGGGTTTAAGTAGTTCTAAGTTCTAGGGGACTGATGACCATAGATGTTAAGTCCCATAGTGCTCAGAGCCATTTGCTACGTACTGATGTGCTTGATGCTAGTACTGTAGAGCAATGAGTCGCATGTCAACACAAGCACCGAAGTCAACATTACCTTCCTTCAATTGGGCCAACTGGCGGTGAATCGAGGAAGTACAGTACATACTGACGAAACTAAAATGAGCTCTAACATGGAGAAATTAAGCGTTTCCGGACACATGTCCACATAACATCTTTTCTTTATTTGTGTGTGAGGAATGTTTCCTGAAAGTTTGGCCGTACCTTTTTGTAACACCCTGTATATGATGTTTATCTTTTTCTCACCAGATACACATTTCCCTAGGCAAAGTCTGGATTCCGATTGTACCTTATTTCACAAACATTTAGTTAAAATCAACATTGATATTTATTACTGCACGGACCAAACACAAACCTGTGTAATGTGCAAGACCATATTAATTGTTCGTTAAAAGCCTTGCAGTTTGGGAAATATGTCTAAATTCCAAACAAATTGAGTGCTTCGATATGTTTCACGATTTCCTAGTAGAAATTCATCTTACTTCGGATGAAATAAAAATAAGGAACATTTGAAGCGATTTGGAAAAATTTCAAACACTAGTTCCCTGCTCTATCTAGTGCTAACAACTGGATTCGCAGTTACTTAGAAAAGACAATAATTTTGGAATCTACATGAAGTGTGAATTGAAACGAGCAGCTACTTGAAACTTGCAATGACTAAGTTACAGAAAGTAAATATTTGTCACCAATAAGTTTCTGATTAAGCTTAATGATGGCGTTTCCAATGTTAGCAAATGAAACGGTAACAAGTTTATTACCTGTCTTGTCCACATATCATGGAGAAAATGCTTTTCCTTCTTACACGTATATAAAAATAAATCCAGAAACAAAGTTCACAGCGAAAGTAATCTGAAACTATCTGTACCTTCTGTGGTTCCTGATATCAAAGTTATGTCACACGCAAAGAATGCAGATCCCCCTCAGTGAATTCTGAGGAAGGGTTGAGCCAGGCGGCTCCGTAATGAAAACTTTCAGATTAACTGAAAAGTGTGTAATACTTAAATTTCGCATACTAGACCTAGCCATTGTGTAAGAGCTCCATCAAAAATGGTTCAAATGGCTCTGAGCACTATGGGTTCAAATGGCTCTGAGCACTATGGGACTCAACTGCTGAGGTCATTAGTCCCCTAGAACTTAGAACTAGTTAAACCTAACTAACCTAAGGACATCACAAATATCCATGCCCGAGGCAGGATTCGAACCTGCGACCGTAGCGGTCTTGCGGTTCCAGACTGCAGCGCCTTTAACCGCACGGTCACACTGGCCGGCCAAGAGCTCCATCAACCCTTTTGGTGTGGTACAGGTGAAATGTAAAGTGTTATAAAAGCTTTAGGGCTATTAAACCATTTGCTTTGAATTCAATTACGACCATGTTACAGCAAGTACTTTTTGTGATACATCCATCATTTGACATTACACATCATTTTTCTTTGTAAGTGATCAAGAACGCCCTGTTCTTAGCACATAAAACCATCACGATTCTCAAAGGAATGCAGACGATTCAGAAGCCAATTCCGCATTCCACACAAGTGTGACCATTCAGTTACACATTCCCACCGCTGCGCCGGCCGCGGTGGCCGAGCGGTTCTAGGCGCTTCAGTCCGGAACCGCGCAACTGCTACGGGAGCGAGCGAGGTGGCGCAGTGGTTAGACACTGGACTCGCATTCGGGAGGACGACGGTTCAATCCCGCGTCCGGCCATCCGGATTTAGGTTTTCCGTGATTTCCCTAAATCACTCCAGGCAAATGCCGGGATGTTTCCTGTGAAAGGGCACGGCTGACTTCCTTCCCTAATCCGATGAGACCGATGACCACGCTGTCTGGTCTCCTTCCCCAAAACAACCAACCATTCAAATAACTGCTACGGTCGCAGGTTCGAATCCTGCTTCGGACTTGGATGTGTGTGATGTCCTTAAGTTAGTTAGATTTAAGTAGTTCTAAGTTCTAGGGGACTGATGAACTCAGATGTTAAGTCACATAGAGCTCAGAGCCATTCGAACCATTTTGAGCCCACCGCTGCCTGTTTCCCAATTGGACTGAGCCTTGTTGACACTTGGGCTCGGCCTTGTATCTGACGAGCCGCGGGCCTCAACGGCGTATCGCGGCTCGCGCACTCCATTGCCGGAAAAGTTGTACCTGCGGTGCGGGCAACAGGACGAAGCTGTCGGCTGCAACCGGGCTCGGCAGGGTAAACGTGGCACGATGCACGGCTCTGGATGCAATACGTCACAGCCACAGTGATGGATCGGGGCACGCTGTCAAATCCTTGTACTAAACAGGAGAAATGAAACTCCTGTTTAGTGATACTACGTGGCGCTGTAGTTCAGTGGAAGAATCGCAAGCACTATCGGTAACAAGAATCCCGAATGCCCCTCGTCAGTATAGCATACCCACCAAACACTGTCACGGTCCTCTATGCAATGAAACTTTTGAGAAGTCTCTCCAGTTTAGTATTGAGCTCCCTGCCTGCACAACGCTTCTGTTTCACAGTATATACGTGGCTCTCTGACGTCTGACCTGTCAGTCGGCAAGACTCAGCGGGACGAGGAACGGCGCACTCCTGTACAAAACGGTAGGAGCGGAAAAGTTTCACGGACCACAACCGTGCAACCCGGGACATTTACCAGCAGCTAAAATACATTATCTCAATTTCATACTGCCGTCAAAGCAGTTAGCTCTAGGAGCAGCTGTGAAGTTACTACATTTCAACCATCACTATTTATACATGATGTGGAATGTAAGTGTATGGAAACTGCAGATGCTCTGGAATAAGTATGTGGACACAAACTTGCCAAAGATTTTGATCACATATTTTAATCGATTCTCTGCATTCCCACTTATTGACAGCAGAAACATCATGCATTGTCGATAACAGATGGTGACATCGTCAGACGCTTTTCTAAGTACACAATATTGATGAACTTACTTCGTTGCCTCTTCTAGTGCCTGCATTTCTTCAGGAAACTTCAGGAGAGATTTCTTCTTCTTCTCTGCTTGCTGTAAATAGCACCATATTAGTGTTTAGAGGAATATGATATACTTAATAGGCTGAAATAATAGTGAGTGTAGCGGGCTTACCATTGCTACGAAATGAATTAGGTTCATGCCAGGTTTGTTGGCTCTGATATCTGTCAGTTTTTGTAGAGAACTCAATTTTACACCAGCCGCATTGCCTGCATAGCCACCCTGTAAATGAAAATAATTAAATATGTAAAAATTTTACGATCTGTCCATAATATAAATACTCCACAAGACACTGTACAGAGCGTATCGGAGAACGACTTCCTTTCCTTTTCCAGTTGGATACAGAGCGAAGGAGAAGTGACTGTCTATACACCTCTACACATGCTCTAATTTTGCTTTACTGTAAACCAGGGGTTCCCAGACGGTGGCACGCTTACCACTAGTGGAACACAGTGACATTTCAGGTGGTTCACATACAAGTAAACAAAACACATTATGATGTAAGTATAATTATTCTCTTACATTACTTTATTTTTGAAGTAAAATGATAGAAAACTGATAAAAGTAGCATCTATATAATTTTAAAGAAAATTGATGTATTCCAGAATGTTTGTTTCGCACTGTACGAAGGACGCAGGAATGTCTGACTGTACCATCCTCACCCACCCCTTCATTAGTCGTCGCTGCCTTGGCGGGGAATAATTCATCTTGTTTTGCCGTTGGCCATCGGGTTTTGTCGACGGTTGCTCGGCAGTTTTCGTGCCGCTATGCAACTGCTGCCAACTTATGCTGTGTACCAATCTGTGGCGCGCTTCATGGGGTGTTACGTTGCTTCCAAACCGGCCACGCTGTGTCGTGCCACGCAAAAGCATGAAAAGAGATTGGCCGCAGCGCTGATGGGCGCGGCTGGCGTGTGTATGTCAAACCGCACCGATGTGTTCAACAACGAATAAGTTTCGCGCAGTGTCCTTACATCAAAACGGTTCGTTTTAGCGCCGTTCCTGTGCTGGAAATGCACGGCGCGAAGCTGCGCCTTGCGGTTGCTTTCGTTGTGGACGCGGTTTTACGTTAAATGGCATCGTGATACGAAGAAACTTTGCGTCTGTAATTGGTGTGTACCTACTACAAAGACCACCACCCCAGCTCAGAGTTCGTTAAAATGTGAATGCCCAAATTTCTAAAAATGAAAGTGCTACGCAGTGACAAGAAGTTTGGGAACCCCTGCTGTAAACAGCAGCATCAGCAGCGGAGATGCTTCAAATAGTTCAAATGCCTCTGAGCACTATGGGACTTAACATCTGAGGTCATCAGTCCCCTAGAACTTAGAACTACTTAAACCTAACTAACCTAAGGACGTCACACACATCCATGCCCAAGGTAGGATTCGAACCTGCGACCGTAGCGGTCGCGCGGTTCCAGACTGAAGCGCCTAGAACCGCTCGGCAACACCGGCCGGCAGCAGCGGAGAGTCTGACCCAGTATGATAAATTGTTTGTGCCTACTGACAACGTTAGTGATTCTATTACGTTCGTCGGAGCACAGCCGATTTTTCTTTCGTATCTGTTGTAATTGCTATCCAGGGTATGGTACAGGGTTCTATTAATAAAAAATGCACCCAGCCAGTAACACAGCTGTCAAAATCTCCGTATGTGTCGTATCTAGATTATTATTAGTCGGCGATGTGGTGCAGTGTCAAACCCCTTTCGGAAATCTAGAAAGACGAAATCTTGCTGTTCACCTACATCTACTAATTGTAAGATATCGTGTGTGAATAAAGCAAATTGCATTCGGTACTGCTCTCCATTCGAGACACTGATGCCTTCTTTTATTCTTGGCAGCCTTTTTTGAAATCTATCAAGAGAAAGTGCAAAGATACCGCAGTAACGAGATCTGACCACTCGTTCGTTCGTCGCGGATTATGAGCTTAAACATTTGGTAGCTCTGTTACAAATGCTATATTGTAAACTTTTGGAGCGTATTTGTCCTCTGTTAACTTACTTTAGGGTCTACAATTAAAGCAAAGAACTGATAAGCTTTCAGTAAATCTATTATTCATTAATTTTTTTACCTTTTAAGACCAAAGGAAACTAACGATTTCATTAATATAGAGTTAAATGACTCTCTCATGAGACTTAAAAGATTTCATCAATGTATTATGAAGTGACCTTGCCATTTCAAACGAACCATCCACGCATGAGTGAAGCAATCTCCTAGAATACGAAACAGTTTTGGACCCGTTAAAAATGATCCTCCTTAAAGGCTACAGCATTATTATGTCACCTGTTCCCAAACACTCATTCGTGCTCTCATACACGGTACTACAAAAGAAATAGTTCCAGAACTGGAAACAAAAAACTGTTTTAGACTAAAACCGTACTCTGCAGTAAGCAAAGTGGAACCAAATTTGGTCACATTATAATTTCTATAACTTCTTGTTGAATGTTCTTGGGTTTGTTTCCAGACAGAGGCAAGAGTTTCTTTTGTCAACTTTCATTATAATGAACATTTGCTTAAGTGATTACTAGAAACTGTTAATGTAAGAAGAGGATTTGCAGATTGCCCGGGTATTTGCGCTGGATGCTTGATTCCATTTTCCGCGATAACAGCTACACGGTGTGGCGACTTAACATTAAGATCGCTGTTAGTTACAAGTGGGAATGTGAACACAAATTGAGAACATCACATGTGATGCTCACGGGATCAACATATTTGTGGTTCCAATAGCAGGACAGGGTGTTGTATAGTTCGCATATTTTCCATAATTTCAAATCCTCATAGAAACTCTGCGATTTTACTTAGCTAAACAATTGCTAAGTTCTTCAACGAAACTGAATTCAAAGTCCTATAATCCAGGTTTTGTAACATCACCATCTGAACTAATGTAGCTGGAAGTATTTGACTCTCGAGAGACTAAATAACAATCACGAAATAAGTGTTGGTAACTGAATGAAAAAGTGTTGCTTAATGCAGTCTCCGGTGAAGGTATAGGGTTAAGAATGGCAGCGACATATATCTTCTAAGTTTCTTATTAACTATACTATAAAAACTTGCCTGTAATATAGTATGATGTTTAACTACGCAAATATGTAAGACTTACAGAGTTTAAGAAGTTTCCAGCAACAAGGACCATGTACAAGACTTCGTGCAATGGCTCACTGTTCATGAGATCTGTAACAATGGGTATTTTCATTAGTATTACTGAGAACGACGGTAAAATAAAAACCATAAACTATTTTGTTTTCTTACCTTCACCAGCAACAATCATTGCACCAATGCTCGGTTCTAGATACGTCATGTTCGATGCGAATTCTTCCCTCAGAAGCATGCTCTCGATTCGAAGTTTGTAACTGCACATGAATGAAATATTGTATTAGAATGACGCAAACATGGGGTTTTTGATTCTAGAAACAGCTGAATACAAGTGATCAAAATATTGTTTATATTTTCACTAATCTGTAGGTGATATTCCGAAATCTACCGTAGCTACCATAGAGTGCTTTAATTTGTTGTGGGCTAATAATAACTAACGCCTACAGACGAATTTGAGAATGAAACAAAAAGTGGGTTATTGGAAGCAAGTAACAAAAAGCATTTTGAAACCAGAAATACTATCAGAAAAAAATGCATCGTCTTTTTCTTCTCGTGTTAATATATTATCTGTAATACATTCATGGAAAGGTTTCTTTATATTGGCATCCGAGAATCATATTGAAATACTAGCATTGACATTTGTATAAGAGAAGGAAATTATGCTATGAGCAACGTTGTGAGAAACTGACAAACACTGAGCTGAGAACGGAATGGAGAGAAACTTATTCCCATTTATATTTTTTGTGGGTAGCAAATGCTTGCACATTTTCTACATGGGAACGTGAGACATAAACAAACGAAGTATGCCGAACCGACAAATTCCGGTGTCGATTAGCTGAAATATCTCACTGGAGTGACTAGAAAATGTGGTAAGAGCGAGCACATGCACCAACAAGTAAACTTAAAAGTGGCACACAGGTGCAAAATATGGAATTGACGATCTGACAAGAGATCGTGGTTTCCCGCAAGTAAAATTACTTCTATTTATTTGTCTAACAAACTCTGAAATACCTGCCTTTTATATTTCATGAAATTTTCTTTCTTTCAAAAAGTTACCTGTGAAAGATGATTATTTTAGAACGTAAGATGCGTAATTAAGAATGCCTAATTGCTGTTCAAGAGGAAAACGGAGGAAATGAAAGAGCTGTTGTAATGTAGGTGTATCTTTGATAGATTTCACAAGAATTATGTGACAGCTTTGTTTACTATGACTCTGCCAAAAACAAATGAGAAATAAACAGGTGTAATACGTTTTTCTTACTACTTCACGATGAAAAAATCTACTTCTTCAACGAAAAGACATGAAGAATTAAACAATAAAACGCTCATGCTATCATTAATTAGTCTGCAGATTAGGACAGCATTAAAGCTTCATAATATTAGCCTATTCTATGGTTTAAATGGTGCAAAGAGTATAGATCTAATTTGTATAAGAATGACTGATTAAGTGAAAATTTATGTGGTATCTAATTACTTTGGAACATCGATTAGTTGAAGAAGAAACTTCTCTGCGTTCCCCAGCTTTGACTTGTCGCCATCATATGACTTCAGCATCTCCAGTTCATCGACTTCTGGCAGAATTTTGAGTAGACCTCTTAATTTCTCAGCGCCAATTTCATCATGCGCCCCATCACGAATCAGTTGTATAATATCCTCGTTTGAACTGAAAGCAAAGCATTTAATTGTTATGAGATACAAAATGATATCTATGTGAAACAAGTAATACAAATCTTAACCTCTAGTCGCTTAGGTATTAATCGTTGACTTAAATATTTATGTTCTTACGTTTTTGGAAAACGCTGAGGGGCATATTATTGTGTATATGTGCAAAAAAAAAAAATTAATTCAGTCACAAAGTAGATGATTCGATTGTCTGCTTTCTCTCTAACTCCAAGTTCTACAACGATCACAGGAACGTATCACCAGAACGTTTTACGTTATTGTAAGGCTTGTCAGTATTGAAAATCAGACGATGATGAAATTGTGAAGTGACAAACAAATTTATAATTCATGATGAACCTGTATTGACACTCATATAAGGCGAAATTGCAAGGTTACTATCAAATTTACAATTTCATGATGAACCTCAAAAACGAAACTTCAGTTAGTATTTGCTACAATGTTCACCGTGGGAAAGGTTTTTCAAAGGAACTACTACATCACACTCCAGGTCTTTCGGTTAACTGCAAACGACGGATTCCCTAGTAGATTTCCCGTGATAATATACAGCACCACTTGGTTTGTGGGTATACGGGGTGTGTTAGATAAGTAGGGAACCGACTTTTTTTTGGTCCCTTCAAAATAGTTTTGTTAAGTCTTCGACATCTGGAACGGCTGGTCGGTGCGGTATTCTGGATATTATCCTAAGCACCAAAGCGATACATTTTCAAATGCTTTTGATTCGAAGGAATAAGAAGAAGTCACAGAGACTGAGAACCGGATAACAGAGTGGCAGAGGACCCACAGGAATGCTATGTATTGCTAAAAACTCATTGACTGGGCGAAATGTCATGGCTCAACATCCAAGTGCGTTCTGTACCTGGTCGCACATGCGTTATTATTTTCATGAGCATTTCAGTGAATCCGAGATAAGATGTTAGATTGACAGCTTGCTATGGAGGCACAAATTCTTTGTAAACCATCTGCGGACTGTATTGAAAAATGAGCATTGACTTGATCTCGAATTCGCTCATTCTCGCTTACCTGGACAGAGAGAGTTCGCAGTGTGCTACTCTCGACTTTGACGTTTTGTTTCGAGACCGTATTCGAAAATCCGTAATTTGTCACCTGTGATAACGCATTATTAAAGTGATTTCTCGTGATTCCGCTGAGTTTCTCGTTTAGCCTATTTTAGCTTACGTGGCTGATTGCAATGAGACAATACTATGACTTGCAACTGCTCTATGACTTACGTTCGTTTGATTGTCACAGTACCGATGTGAGAGTATTGCACCTCCCTCCTGTATAAATTTTCGTGGACTCTCTTGGCATTCGTATTTGCTTCATGGGGACGATTGTGACGAGTGCTTGTGAAGTGTAGGGCAGTATTTGTCGTCTGTGATGAAAGTAAAGGAAAGGGTGAACGATGATGCTAGTATATAGTCTAACTCTTATCTAAGAGCATTAATGGGATCGTCTAGGTCTTCTTCTTCTTCTTCTTCTTCTTCTTCTTCTTCTTCCAAAGGACGAATCGACGTCAACTCTTAACCTATAAGACACTGCAGAGTGCATTGTAAATTAATCCAGGACTTGAGCTACATGTCTGGTGATCATAAACTTTACGCCACTACATCTTCCCCTGCCTACCAAATACTGGTGTTAAAGATATCATCTATGATCAGAATTTGAACCCAGCCAGCTCCAAGCTGGGCGCCATGGCACAAGCGAACATTAGCCACCTCTGCTACGGAGGCGAGTGTTGGTGTTCTACATACTGACATCACTTTCGTTCTAATTCATACCTTCTGAACTGCTTTAAGAAAATATTAACATTAAGGCTCCGTTTTCCATCCAGCAGTGCAATCTGAAACAAAAGAAGACAGCAGTATTAAGACAATGACTAAAAAAGAAAATAAACATACATTTTTCAGTTTTATAGTGCTTTGATGCTTCAAAATACCCGATTCAAAAGTAAACGATTTTTAAAGGTAAGATAGAAGATATTTTCAAAATAAAAATTAAGTAATATAAAATAAACTTCTTAATGTACTTTTCGTATTTCTGGTACGTTTAAATGCACATTAGGATAACGTAATACGCTACGGTGTCATTTAGAAGTTGACTTCAGTTGAAATCATTGTTTTCTGTTAAATATCTAATAAAATATTTTCGTGATATTACATGTTTCCTTTCATTCTTTATCCATTTTCATTACATAAATATGTACGTGTTTTGCTCGTTGACATCACATAAAAATCCAGGCTGTGCTGATGAGTGTCTATACCGAGTGTCCCAGACGTACTGTATGAGCGTTTTTACTCGAAAATTGTACTCGCACCGTTTGTCAGTTACTGCGTTATAAGGAAGCCACTATGGAAGAATCGAATGGTTGCCTAAAATCTGCTGGAAACTGGAGGAAACAAAGAAAACTTTAAAATTTCAAATTGGAATATGGTTGAATATTGATCTCAGAATAACATGTTCATGTCTAGAAATTTTTAGTACGTTGTCTCGATACTATGGTACCATCAAAGTAATCTTCCTGGAACTGACGCGATGAACAGCAAGCGCTTAAGGGAAGTAACAGAAATTTGGATGTTCTCAAAAATTCCTTTTCTATATTGTAGTTATAAAAAGATCATTTCTTACACTTTTCATTTGAAATAAATGAATTTTCCTGTTCTACATTTAAAAAACACTATACTGAAATTGGAAATAATCTTTTTGTTTGGAAAGTACTACAAAATAACAGATTTGTCTCTTTTGGTTGTGGAACACTAGAAATATGGTGTTCAACATTCAGTTTACCCCTGTTGGTTTTCTTAAAACGTGTTTTACACAAAAAGCTCGCAAGAACCGTTTCCGAGAAAAAAATCTGGTAAGGCACGTAGGGGACACCCTGTGAAAGAGACATTTTATGAAAGTTTATAATAACTACGCCAAAGAGCAAAAAGTCTCAGTGAACTGCAGAGTACAGAAAAACATGAGGTGATGTGGTTTGTTCTTTTGCTACTCGGCCTTACCTCGGCTGACTCCTTGCGACGCCTGGGGTCGTTGTCGGCAGCATCTCGGCCCAGTCGGGGAGACGCCTGCGTGGACGATGCCGCTGGAACTTGCTGGCAAAACAGGCCCTCCATCTCAGCCCAGTCTAGCTCTTCCATCGGAGAATGCTCGTGAGTTTCAGCAACGAGTGACCATATGTTCCTCTTGCCCACGACCTAGTAAAGGAACATAGTGGAACAGATCGAGTTTATGCCGGTCAATGATGTTATTGTTTTGACTGACACCAAACAGTTCTGTTCACGGAACTAACACGAAAAGATATAAAGGCCATTTAGATGTAAACACAGTAACTATTGCATTACGTTCACCTGCTCTGGACAACAGATAAAGCAGATGAGGAAAGACGTTGTTCATAGCGGCCACCGTGGGCCATTCCTCATTCTGAGCCTCCAAAAGATGAAGACGTCAACCACAATTTGGATCCAGGTAATTTCATCTCCAGAGTTTCCATCTCGGTAGCTTCCTTTGCTAACCAATCTCAAAGATCGTTTCCCAGAATCCCTACATGACTTTGGGTTCAGAGGAGTGCAATCGAGAGTCACTACAGATTAGGAAATTGCGAGTGTAATATAGGTCTCAGTTAATGGTCACTAATTCTGCTGTAAAAATACTACATCTACACTGAAGTGAGTGTTTTTCGTGGCCACCAGGCATAGCCGATGAGATCGTTGACCAATGAGCCGTCAGTTTAAATTACCGTCGAATCAGGAAATTCGCCAAGAACTGGGACAAACAAACGCCAAAATGCTGAGGGGTTTATCGTTTTCTTTGGCCCAAATGAAAGGACCAACCAGATATTCGAATAACATATGCACCATGGGGGGAGGGGAGGAGAGGTTCGCGAAGTTAACATGACGAGAGGGTTCAATGGAGGGAGACTGAGATCACAGCGAAGAGACTCCAAACAAAGTGCTGCTGGAATATCAGATCAGGGTCGTCCTTGTGGAAGGTGAATCCCCCATGGCAGAGAAGAGAATATGGTGATTTGGGTGTTCAGTGTAGCTGAGGACTCGTATTGTATGATTTAGTAAGTGGGGACTCTGATCCGTAAAAGAGGAATCCCAGCCTCTACCAGGAGGCTGTCCACAGGACTCGTCCAAAGGCGCCAACCACGAGACGTATAACTCAGTGATGAACCAGGTCCAGCAGGTGTAACGTCAAAGTGGCTGCAGATTCATAAGGAAGACATTCGTACTCCAGTCTAGATAGAACTAGTACTTTGTACAGACGCAAGAGAGTGGAGTGGACCGTACATCATAAGGTGAGGCTGAGGCAGCAGAGTGTGTTGAATTTCGACTGAAACTTCCCTTTTACCTGGCGAAACTGTTGTGGCCATGTCAGCAGAGCATCAAATAAACGTTCCAAATAAACGATATTACTCTGCCGCACTGAGTAGTTCATTACGAAGGTAAAGTTATGGGTGTGGATGAACAGTTTTACTTCGACTGAAGTGCGCAACATATGTCTTTGCAGTGGAAAATCTGGAAGCCATGGGTGACAGCCCGGGATTATGCTTTCCTGATGGCACCTTACATCTGGTGTTTAACAACATTCGTGGAGCCGGCCAGTGTGGCCGAGCGGTTCTAGGTGCTTCAGTCTGGAACCGCGCGACCGCTACGGTCGCAGGTTCGAATCCTGCCTCGGGCATGGATGTGTGTGATGTTCTTAGGTTAGTTAGGTTTAAGTAGTTCTAAGTCTAGGGGACTGATGACCTCAGATGTTAAGTCCCATAGTGCTCAGAGCCATTTGAACCATTTTGAACATTCATGGTCGAAGAACTGCAGTAAGTACAAAAGTCGTCCACATATAGGGCCAGTGAGACTAAAGACTGCAAAGAAAAAGGGTCACTGTCGTTACTGACCCTACGGTACTTCATCGTCCTCTATATGGAATAGTCGAGATACGATACGAAACAGCAGGAGAAAAAAATCGGATAAAAATCGGGGCGGGGGCCTCTAAAACTCCACTTGTACAGTGTGGTAAGGATGTGGTAGCACCACTGGCCTTTATAGCAGACTCCAGTTGAATTAAGTAATAAACCATAATGATATGATGGTGACGGGGATGTCACCATCACACGCAGGGAGCAATGCCTGTGACTGAGGAGGTGTCTATTTTAGTGAGGAAGCTCTTTGCTAATAGATGAAACATCTCTGCATGTTCCTTCAACATTTTCAACACAGAAAAACTAAAAAACAAGATGCCATGAGTTCAGGTACAAGCTAGGTACTGAGGGGAGAATTTATCACTATTTACGAGGTCGTGCTGAAAGCTAATTCTATTAAACGTAATTAACATGCTGTACCATTATTCTTCACGTATATGTATTTACTTCTAACATAGTCACCCTGCCGACGAACTAGTTTCTCCCAATGACAGACCTGTTTGTTGACTCCGTCACTGTAGAATGACTTTGTTGACGGAGCCACAACCTCACCTTTGCTTGCACCACTTCATCAGTATCAAAGTGGAGTTCTCGAAGGCGTCCTTTGAGTTTTGGAAACTGATGAAAATCGGATGAGACCAAGTGGAGGATGATCCATGACAGCGAAACCAAGGCATCGAATTGTTGCAGATGTCGCAACGCTCGTGAGTGGTTTGGCGTTTTTATACTGAAGGAGAGAGTGCTCCATGTGTGGAAGAACTCTTCGAATTCGAATCTCGATTACAGCACGCTGTTTCTCACTCACCGATATAGTTACGTTACACACCGCCCTACAATTCTGAGCCCTTTAGCGGCAGAGGGCTGCAAATATGTAGATATGAATATTAAAGGTATGGAATGTTAATAATGTTTGTTTCACTTTAAAAGCCTTAAGGGTTTTCACATAAAAAATTCGGAGGCATTACTTTTCTGATCGCCCTCGTGTATTCAATGTACACTCCTGGAAATGGAAAAAGAACACATTGACACCGGTGTGTCAGACCCACCATACTTGCTCCGGACACTGCGAGAGGGCTGTACAAGCAATGATCACACGCACGGCACAGCGGACACACCAGGAACCGCGGTGTTGGCCGTCGAATGGCGCTAGCTGCGCAGCATTTGTACACCGCCGCCGTCAGTGTCAGCCAGTTTGCCGTGGCATACGGAGCTCCATCGCAGTCTTTAACACTGGTAGCATGCCGCGACAGCGTGGACGTGAACCGTATGTGCAGTTGACGGACTTTGAGCGAGGGCGTATAGTGGGCATGCGGGAGGCCGGGTGGACGTACCGCCGAATTGCTCAACACGTGGGGCGTGAGGTCTCCACAGTACATCGATGTTGTCGCCAGTGGTCGGCGGAAGGTGCACGTGCCCGTCGACCTGGGACCGCACCGCAGCGACGCACGGATGCACGCCAAGACCGTAGGATCCTACGCAGTGCCGTAGGGGACCGCACCGCCGCTTCCCAGCAAATTAGGGACACTGTTGCTCCTGGGGTATCGGCGAGGACCATTCGCAACCGTCTCCATGAAGCTGGGCTACGGTCCTGCACACCGTTAGGCCGTCTTCCGCTCACGCCCCAACATCGTGCAGCCCGCCTCCAGTGGTGTCGCGACAGGCGTGAATGGAGGGACGAATGGAGACGTGTCGTCTTCAGCGATGAGAGTCGCTTCTGCCTTGGTGCCAATGATGGTCGTATGCGTGTTTGGCGCCGTGCAGGTGAGCGCCACAATCAGGACTGCATACGACCGAGGCACACAGGGCCAACACCCGGCATCATGGTGTGGGGAGCGATCTCCTACACTGGCCGTACACCACTGGTGATCGTCGAGGGGACACTGAATAGTGCACGGTACATCCAAACCGTCATCGAACCCATCATTCTACCATTCCTAGACCGGCAAGGGAACTTGCTGTTCCAACAGGACAATGCACGTCCGCATGTATCCCGTGCCACCCAACGTGCTCTAGAAGGTGTAAGTCAACTACCCTGGCCAGCAAGATCTCCGGATCTGTCCCCCATTGAGCATGTTTGGGACTGGATGAAGCGTCGTCTCACGCGGTCTGCACGTCCAGCACGAACGCTGGTCCAACTGAGGCGCCAGGTGGAAATGGCATGGCAAGCCGTTCCACAGGACTACATCCAGCATCTCTACGATCGTCTCCATGGGAGAATAGCAGCCTGCATTGCTGCGAAAGGTGGATACACACTGTACTAGTGCCGACATTGTGCATGCTGTGTTGCCTGTGTCTATGTGCCTGTGGTTCTGTCAGTGTGATCATGTGATGTATCTGACCCCAGGAATGTGTCAATAAAGTTTCCCCTTCCTGGGACAATGAATTCACGGTGTTCTTATTTCAATTTCCAGGAGTGTACTTTCCTCCCATGGCGTGGCCAGGGATTGAAAAGCCTTTACGTTGTACGTTTCCGAAACGAAACCGTTTCGTCCTGTCTGCAGACACTGCTGGAGCCTAGCGGCTACCAGCGGATGAAGGTTTGCTCCTCTTCATTACGAATAACCTGCCACGGTGCCACCACTCCGGTTGGGGCTCTCCATATGGACGCGCACCCATCACAGCAATAGCTGTCGGGCATGGTGACCGTTGTTCGGCATCTCCGTGCACCAAACTCGACGGAAACACACTCCTAGGCGTGTATCTGAGTTTGGAGCTCTAAACCTACAGTGCATTTCTTACGTTGTTAGGAGGCTAGGACTGTGCGGCTACCGAACGACCTCTCTACAACAAACTGACTGCCGTGTAAGGTTTTGGGTGTCTAATTCGTCCACTCACGCAAGAAGTGCGTAATACAGACCGGTACATGGGTGGAATGTACGGTACAACGGGCGATCTTGCCCACAAGGTAGGAACTACTGTAAAATTCTGAAAAAAAATTGGAGGTCCAACCTGGACCTGGTCACCGAAAATATGATAGCCGAAAAAGTATGGGAGAGATGTAAAAATTTTTTTTAGATAAGTAACCTTTGTGTCCAAGAGAAAAGCATAACTGTCAACATGGAAACTGTCCCACAGGTCAAATAATGGAGACGGTGCGGTGAGGGAACAGGATTACAGCACGGGAAAAGGAGAAGTACTGCAAAGGTCCAGAATCCCATGCTGGCCCGAGCGTCTTCATTAAAGATTTGTGAGCCCCTGGGGAGACGATAGACAGATGGTTAGATTCACGGTACAGAAATAAGAAGTAGTAGTCGGGCTAGAAGTCCAGTGTTCACCAACCACGTACTCAAAACTGAACTCTGAGCCCCCTGAGGGGAGTGGGATTGATGATATGAGTACTGTATCTTGACTGATGAAAAGTCATAGGCAGGTAAAGAACAGGTGAGGTTTGGTAGTGACCCGACACTAGCTAGGAAGTGGCCAATTCTGGCACGCGGCATTGCTGAATACTTCCAGCTGGAGGGGTAGGGCCAGTTTTTCAATATGCGTGCGGGCGTAATATCTTTAAAATGGTTGTGGGGCCAACAGAATCTGCTGACACTCTAACTTGTTACGGCGCTGATAATTTTCAGAAATAGCTTTGCCCCCTCCCCCCCCACCCTCCGCCGAATTAAAAATTGCTTCGAAATGAAAAAAAAAAAAACCGGTCAAGTGCGATTAGGACTCTTGTTCTGAGGGTTCTGAAGAGAATTATTTATATACATAGTTCATATATGGGTTCTGATGAATGAGTTTGCGAGTATCAAAATCGGTGACATAAATGACCGTATGTTTTGACTGCAATTCACTTAAAAGCTTAAATTTTTTACACCGCCAACGGATCTCAGACATCAGTATTTTGCATAAATTTCAACTTGATATCTCTACCCGTTCGTGAGAAAAAAGTTTATTAAAGGACGGACAGAGAGACGTACACCGAGAGAGGTAGTGCAGTGATTAGCACACTGGACTCGCATTCGGGAGGACGACGGTTCAATCCCGCGTCCGGCCATCCTGATTTAGGTTTTCCGTGATTTCCCTAAATCGCTACAGGCAAATGCCAGGATGGTTCCTTTGAAAGGGCACGGCCGACGTTCTTCCCCGTCCTTCCCTAATCCGATGAGACCGATGACCTCGCTGTTTAGTCTCTTCCCCCAAACAACCCAACCCAAGAGATGGACAACAAAGCGATCTGATAAGGGTTATATTTTCACCAAATGAGATACGTAACCTTAGAAAATTACGTGAACAATGAAATGAATCATTTTCATTTTAACTGGACATCAATCAGATTCAGGTGCAGTTAATTTTTAAAGCAATTTCGAGAGTGAAGAGTAAAGAAAATAGAAGCTTTTGGGTTCTTCCCTCGTATTCTGTAACAATACTGTTATCTTTCGAGAATAAAGTCCATAACTCTCATGTGGGATATATACATACACTAAGGTGACGAAAGTCACGGGATACCTCCTAATATCATGTCGGACCTCCTTTTCCCCGGCGTAATGAAGCATCTTGGCGTAGAATGGACTCAACAAGTCTCTGGAAGTCCCCTGCAGTGTAGAGGTGACTCTATAGCCGTCCATAATCGCGAAAGTGTTGCCAATGCAGGATTTTGTGTACGAACTAACCTCTGGATTATGTCCCATGAACGTTAGATGGGGTTCATGTCCGGGGGTGTGGGTGGCCAAGTCATTTGCTCGAATTGTTCAGAATTTTCTTTAAACCAATCACGGACAATTGTTGCCTGGTGACATAGCGCACTGTCATCCACAAAAATTCCAGGGTCGTTTGGGAAGATGAAGTCCACGAATGGTAGCAAATGGTCTCCAAGTAGCCGAACATTAACATTTCCAGTCAGTGATTGGTTCAGTTGGACCAGGGCCTAGTTAATTCCAGGTAACCACAGCCCACACCGTTATGGACAACCTGGGTATACGGTCTCGTCTATTATGCCGAACACTTGAATCCTACTATCATCTTTTACCAACTGAAATCGGGGCGCATCTGACCAGGCCGCGGTTTTCCCGTCGTCTAGGGTCCGACCAATGTGGTCAGGAGCCCAGGACAGGCACTGCAGGCAATGTCGTGTTTTTTGCAAAGGCACTCGCGTCGATAGTCTGCTGCCATAGCCTATTAAGGCGAAATTTCGCGGCAATATACCAACGCATATGTTTGTCACACGTCCCACATTGATTTTACGCAGTGTTACTTGTGTGTTAGCAAACGCCGCTGCTCTCTGTCGTTAAGTGAAGGCCGTCGGCCACTGAGTTGTCCGTGGTGAGAGGTAATGCCTGAAATTTGGTATTCTTGGCCCATTGGATCTCGGAATATTGAATCCCCCAACGATTGCCGAAATAGAATGCCCGATGCGTCTAGCTCCATCCCCATTCCGCGATCAAAGTCCGTTAATTCTTGTCTTGCGGCCATAATCGGATCGGTAACTTTTTCATGTGAAAACGACAGCTCCGCCAATGTACTTTGTTTACGCGATACTGTCGGCATTTGTGTATCACTATCCCATGACTTTTGTCACCTCAATGTAGACTCGGTTAGTAATAACTGAAATCCACGGAGGCGATCACCGGACGATTTGGACATGAGCAGGAACGTCTAATTTTTGTGGTGTTGGTGCACGTACTATTCGCATATGTGTACCGGGCTGCCTACGAGCGTATTTTGCGAACTGTGCATAGCGACTTCCGTACCTCAGCCACTAGCCAGCCTGGCAGTATCCATGGTATGGATATTGTATGCGTATCAATAAGATTCCTCCAGCGTGTTTCTTAAATTGGTGTGGCGAAAGCAATTGTTGAGGGATCTCCGAAATCAGTAACGAAAATATTCAGAGTTTATGTCTGTAATTTAGTACAGTTAATCCTAGTCACAGACGTCGCCGGTGTCTATATACAACAGCCAACGAACAGATAGTGAAGAGTATTCTGGAAAGTTGTTCGCAGGGGTCAATTGTGCCTGTACTACAGTAATACACTGAAGAAAATGAAATGGATTACTCCGTGAATACATTAACAGATTTCTAATAAACTGATACCCCGTATTTACATACAAGTGGGTTATGCTGATTAAATTTTCACCCTTATGATACTTTATTTTCGGTATTTACAGAACAGCAAAAAACCATTCCTTCAGATAAAAAATGGCTGTTTGCTATGTCTAATGTTATCGGAGATTTTCAGGTGGATATTGCAACACAGTATGTCCAGGATATGTGCACTTGCATCTTATCGCCATCTCTCGGACTTTGAGAAAAGTAGAATCATTGACATGAAGGACATGGTACCATCATATTGTGAGATCGCACAGAGGGTGGGCTGTAGAGTAGTGACTGCAGGACACGTGCTGAAGACAGACTCAGGTGAACAGGTCCATTTTCTTCAATAAGGGCTAACACCACAAGAAGATCATAGAATTGTTCTGTCGGCTATGACAAATACATGTGTAGGATGTCAACAAGTGAAATATACATAGAGGTTACAGGAAGAGTATCACCAAAAACGGTAGGGAACAGAGTACTGGAAGTCGAGTTGAGACCTCGAATTGCCATGCGACGAATGTATAATGCTGAGACCATACCAGAGAAAACAGAAGCTTGCATGGTGTAGAGCCAGAATGAGCTGGAGCGTTGATTGGCATTCTGTGATATCCAGAGATAAGTGTCGCTTCTTTTTTTTGAATGACAGACAGACGCGACATTCCATAGAGATCTGCAGGAGGGTCACACGAAGCAGTGATTTCCGAGACGCATACCTCTCCAACTCCTGGAGTTATGGTATGGAGAGTTTCTGGATATGACAACAAGAATGATTTGGTGATTATTGAAACGAGGCTCAACGCTCGCCAGTAATTCAGAAGATTGGCAAACAATGTTAACGTGTGCTTCATGTTTAGGGTACAAATAGGAATGTTATATCAGGGTAGTGCAAGAGCCCATACTGCAGTTCATACCACCAACGCCTAGAGGAAAGTACGGATCTTTGACCAGTATGCCCGGTCCCGTTGTCTGTCACCCGCAGAGAATGTCTAGGAGGCAACGGAAAGACGTATACTTCCATACCGGTCACCATACAGCATATTCCTAATGAATCGACGCGCCATGAGTTTCAGGGATAAGAAATTACTCAAGACAACAATCTTAGGCCATGTGATTACATACGAATACAAAAGTGTGCCCGTGCCTGTGGGCAGTTTCACCTTATACTGATGCTGATGATCGACATCATTCCTCAGTGGAACGAAAGTTTAATCATTCAGCATCCGTTACATGAAAGTCATCTCCACAAAGGTTGAGAAATATCAGAATAGTACTTCATGGTGTAACACTTCCTGTTTGTATCAGTTCATGAAATCCTATCTCTTGTGGGGTTCTCAGTAATGTTGACGCACATTAAATAATTAGTGTAGACACGGATGTATAAGGGAGACCACAGTAGTGACGGATAGGTCGAAGAGGAATCACAGCAGAAACGCCATAACACATACACAGGGACTCACACTAATCAGGACAACCAACGAACTAAGAGACTACATCTCCAAAACAGAATACACCAACTATAAACAAATGAGACCATAAACAAATGAGACCTTACAGGCATCGTAGCAGACATAAAAAGAGACGACTAGGTAAGTTCAGATGAGGACTCCAGTACAAGGGACTCCTCCAGAACCGACACAGAGGACATAACACGGAAAGAAGAACATGTAGACACCCGAATATAGGAACATTAAACACAGATCAAACCAGATAACAATATATTATCGTATAATCGTGGCTAGTTATTGTACAAGCTGTACCAGGTGTCACGTTAAAAGTGTTACAATCATGGCAGACTTTTTAGCACATGGTGAAACACAGGAAGGGACACAATATGTAGCATACACAACATACATCAATAGTAATGCTTTGTTACATAATTTACAACCGCCATGTAGAACCTAGAATTGAGTAGACTAGCATATTAATACACCTTAGTAAGTAACCTTGCGAGATACTGCACAGGGATATCGGGCTTGACGTCACATTGCGAGATCTCATTCCTGCGCAGCGCAGCTGAAGGGACATCTACAACTCAATCTATCCCTTCTTTTTCTATCGCCCTTCTTAAATCGAGTATTTTTCTTTTCTAATTTCCTATTTCTAGTGACAAGTGTAACAGTTTTATAGGTGTAATACAGCTGCCTTTTACACAAAGGACACTCAGCTACTCTAACAGTCAATGCCGAGCCGAGTAACTGCTCGCATAACGGCCGGAGGTGGACCAACTCGTTACTGACTCGCTCAATTTGTGAAGCTCTTTCTCTCGAATAAATGACCCAATTTTTCTGAAATTGTAATCATTGTCTGTTTGTACATGTACCGTGTGATCAAAAAGTCAGTATAAATTTGAAAACTTAATAAACCACGGAATAATGTAGATAGAGGGGTAAAAATTGACACACGTGCTTGGAATGACATGGGGTTTTATTAGAACCGTAAAAAAAGAAAGTCAAAATGGTTCAAATGGCTCTGAGCACTATGGGACTCAACTGCTGTGGTCATAAGTCCCCTAGAACTTAGAACTACTTAAACCTAACTAACCTAAGGACAGCACACAACACCCAGCCATCACGAGGCAGAGAAAATCCCTGACCCCGCCGGGAATCGAACCCGGGAACCCGGGCGTGGGAAGCGAGAACGCTACCGCACGACCACGAGATGCGGGCAAAAAGAAAGTATTGCTAGACGCGTGAAAGATCTCTTGCGCGCGTCGTTTGGTGATGATCGTGTGCTCAGCTGCCACTTTCGTCATGCTTGGCCTTCCAGGTCCCCAGACCTCAGTCCGTGCGATTATTGGCTTTGGGGTTACCTGAAGTCGCAAGTGTATCGTGATCGACCGACATCTCTACGGATGCTGAAATACAGCATCCGACGCCAGTGCCTCACCATAACTCCGGACATGCTTTACAGTGCTGTTCACAATGTTATTCCTCGACTACAGCTATTGTTGAGGAACAATGGTGGACGTACTGAGCATTTCCTGTAAAGAACATCATCTTTGCTTTGTCTTACTCTGTTATGCCAATTATTGCTATTCTGATCAGATGAAGCACCATCTGTCGGACATTTTTTGAACTTTTGTATTTTTTGGTTCTAATAAACCCCGTTTCATTCCAAGAATGTGTGTCAATTTCTGCCTCTCCATCTACATTATTCCGTGATTTATTCAGTTTTCAAATTTATACTGACTTTTTGATCAGCCGGTACATAACATCTATCGATTTCCGTCCCATTCGCATAATTCCTCCACGGTGCGTTTTTAAAAAATTTTATTCTATTTTATTTTTTAACCCCTTCGATCCCGCCAAAAACTGACAAAGGTGATTGGACGTCTGTGGTGACCGAGGTGCCGTCCGATGGTATCGGACGATGTTCGGTGCCACCGTGAACGTACCTTGTGGTTGGGGATCTTGTTCCAGTTGATGGTCTTCATCTTGGCGCGCGGGGTGGGCGTCTCCTGCTGCGGCAGCAGCTTGCCGGCGCAGTCCGTGGGCTCCGGGCTGCAAGGCGGCGGCGCGCTCGCCGGGGCCAGCAGCGGCGGCGGCACCGGCGCTCCCCCCATGGGCGGCGCGACGCCGACGGCGGGCGGCGGGGGCGGCGGGGGCGGGCCCGGGGGCGGCGGCGGGGGCGGCGGGCAGGCCGGCGCGGCGGCGGCGGCGCTGGGCGGCGGCGGGGGCGGCGGCGGCGGCGGCGAGGCGGCCGACTGCTTGCGCGACGAGTGGCAGGCGCAGTGGCAGCCCGCCTGCGCCTTGGTGCTGGCCGCGCTCACGCTGGGCGACCGCAGCAGCCGCGTCGCGTCGCTGCGGGACTCGAGCAGCGTGGCGCGGTGCACGAGGCGCTCGGCCGCGTCCCACACCAGGTCGCTGATGGGCTCGCGCGGATCCACGCGCAGCAGGTGCTGCAGGATCGACAGGAACGGGATCTCCTGCGGCGTGTCCGCCACCTGCGAGCCGACACACGTGACAGGGGCAGTGCAGAGGCAAACAAAAGTAAACGTGCGTTCGCGGACGAACAATTTTCCGGATAATTGCGGATGTGAAGCCACTAATTTCAGTACGAAATATTGTCCTAGTGAGAAAAAATTTATCTGCAGGGTAAACCTTTCTATTATGTTCCCGTCTAATTCGTCTCAAGTTTCAGCCGTAGTCCGCGGTTGGGGAATGTGAGTCCCGCACGGTGAGCACCGGCACAATATGCTGCCGATGTAACGCGCTAGTAGGTTCCGACACGAATACCTCGAGCCAGGCCTGTACCACGTATTGTGTACAACTTCGTACACAACGGTAAGGAGAGGTGCTACAGAGTGATCCGGCAACTGTCATCGTATGAAAGCTGCACTGGAGCAGAACAAGTTAAAACAACAAACATAAGATTTAATTAATTTGTATTTCTCCAAACGCACGAAGTAATAAGAAATAGAGTCCAACTAACGATGTCAACCAGGGTGCTCCCGACGGAGGTTCGAGTCCTGCCTCACGCATGTGTGTGTGTGTGTGTGTGTGTGTGTGTGTGTGTGTGTTGTTCCTACCGTAAGTTAGTAGTGTGTAAGTCTAGGGATTGATGACCTCAGCAGTTCACACACATTTAAACAACTACGGTGAGGCTCGCCATATTAAGGCACGAAGGATGGAGTCGGCGCATTGTGAAGAGAAGCGGCTCCCGAGTGCGAGTGGGCTGAGCGGCCGACCTGTACTGCGGCGCTGGTGGCACCGAGCCACTGGCTCAGCGGGCGCGCGCGCTTCGCTCCACCAGATCCCGCTCGACCGCCATCGGTGTCAGGCGGAAACTTACAATTCTGTTGCCGTGACGCCCGTGGGATGGCATCGGTAAGTGACGCAACACCTCGACCACTCAAACCCTCTAGATTTTTCCGTACGGGGTCTTCTCAAATAACCTCAAAAACGATGTGCACAGCGGTCCCATACGGCTGAAGACCTGCAGCAGCGAACTGAACAGTCTTGTCAGATTTACGATAATTTCCGGCTAAGTTTGATAAAAATCGTCGTATTTATCTGCAGAGACGAGTGCACTATAGCATCCAAATCCCACGGAACGCCTCCTTTGACATGTACGAGTGTACACTGAACTGTGAAAGGTAACGTGCTAACGTAGTACTGTATTCTTGTCGAAGCAGGCCATAGGTAAACTTTGAGTGCAAATACATGGGTGCTTCATCGAATACTTTACATTTTAAATACATTTGTACTGAGCCAATGTTTCATATTAAAAACAGTGACTGCTCGGAGCCACATATTTCCAATTATCTCGCCAACTGCTCATTTTAGAACCCATAATTGCTCCAACTACAGGTTCAACCGTGTCAGTTCTCGCGATTAATAACGATATAGTTCGTGTATAAAAGCCCGTCCCTTTATCGCAGGGTTCAGTCGATGGCCGCTAGTCAAAACAGGTAGCTGTCATTCGGCGTTCACTGTGGACTGTCGTCTATAGGAGCCAGTTTTGTTACGGAGTGCTGCGAGGGATTAGTCGAGCGGTCTTAGGCACTGCAGTCACGGAGTGTGCGGCTGGTCCCGGCGGAGGTTCGAGTCCTCCCTCGGGCATGGGTGCGTGTGTTTGTCCTTAGGATAATTTAGGTTAATTAGTGTGAAAGCTTAGGGACTGACGACCTTAACAGTTAAGTCCCATAAGATTTCACACACATTTGAATTTGTTACGGCGTAAAGGCAAGCGCCGATACGCCAGTCGGAAACGAGAGAGCAGAGAGGGCTGTGAAGAAGACGTCAGCCAATTGCACGTTGACCGACCCCTCTCCAGGACGGCAGTGGCGTCTGTGCGAAGAGGACGTAAGCGCAGCGCCCACTGGTCGCGGCCTAGTTCTACAGCAGCATCAAGATTAGGCACTACAAGACCGGTGATTTAGGAATTGTACACTCCTGGAAATTGAAATAAGAACACCGTGAATTCATTGTCCCAGGAAGGGGAAACTTTATTGACACATTCCTGGGGTCAGATACATCACATGATCACACTGACAGAACCACAGGCACATAGACACAGGCAACAGAGCATGCACAATGTCGGCACTAGTACAGTGTATATCCACCTTTCGCAGCAATGCAGGCTGCTATTCTCCCATGGAGACGATCGTAGAGATGCTGGATGTAGTCCTGTGGAACGGCTTGCCATGCCATTTCCACCTGGCGCCTCAGTTGGACCAGCGTTCATGCTGGACGTGCAGACCGCGTGAGACGACGCTTCATCCAGTCCCAAACATGCTCAATGGGGGACAGATCCGGAGATCTTGCTGGCCAGGGTAGTTGACTTATACCTTCTAGAGCACATTCGGTGGCACGGGATACATGCGGACATGCATTGTCCTGTTGGAACAGCAAGTTCCCTTGCCGGTCTAGGAATGGTAGAATGATGGGTTCGATGACGGTTTGGATGTACCGTCCACTATTCAGTGTCCCCTCGACGATCACCAGTGGTGTACGGCCAGTGTAGCAGATCGCTCCCCACACCATGATGCCGGGTGTTGGCCCTGTGTGCCTCGGTCGTATGCAGTCCTGATTGTGGCGCTCACCTGCACGGCGCCAAACACGCATACGACCATCATTGGCACCAAGGCAGAAGCGACTCTCATCGCTGAAGACGACACGTCTCCATTCGTCCCTCCATTCACGCCTGTCGCGACACCACTGGAGGCGGGCTGCACGATGTTGGGGCGTGAGCGGAAGACGGCCTAACGGTGTGCGGGACCGTAGCCCAGCTTCATGGAGACGGTTGCGAATGGTCCTCGCCGATACCCCAGGAGCAACAGTGTCCCTAATTTGCTGGGAAGTGGCGGTGCGGTCCCCTACGGCACTGCGTAGGATCCTACGGTCTTGGCGTGCATCCGTGCGTCGCTGCGGTCCGGTCCCAGGTCGACGGGCACGTGCACCTTCCGCCGACCACTGGCGACAACATCGATGTACTGTGGAGACCTCACGCCCCACGTGTTGAGCAATTCGGCGGTACGTCCACCCGGCCTCCCGCATGCCCACTATACGCCCTCGCTCAAAGTCCGTCAACTGCACATACGGTTCACGTCCACGCTGTCGCGGCATGCTACCAGTGTTAAAGACTGCGATGGAGCTCCGTATGCCACGGCAAACTGGCTGACACTGACGGCGGCGGTGCACAAATGCTGCGCAGCTAGCGCCATTCGACGGCCAACACCGCGGTTCCTGGTGTGTCCGCTGTGCCGTGCGTGTGATCATTGCTTGTACAGCCCTCTCGCAGTGTCCGGAGCAAGTATGGTGGGTCTGACACACCGGTGTCAATGTGTTCTTTTTTCCATTTCCAGGAGTGTATATGCTAAAGAACATTGTTGATTTTGTCTGTCACCCTACACTTGCGACACATCTGTTTAACACAAGGTTAAGTATTATCATGTACTTTTCGTAATAAAACTCATTAATACGATTTGCTTGAATTGTTCTCTAGCGATCCGAGAAAGCAAATTATGGAACGTACTGAAAAACATGGGTGTACCAGATCACCTCATTCATCTGATACGGAGTTTATACCTTGACCAAGAAGCCACAGTGAGAACTATGTATGGAACAACGAAATGGATAAAGATTCAGAAAGGGGTCCGGCAAGGCTGCATACTGTCACCGTACTTATTCAATCTGTATGCAGAACATGTTATGAGGAATGCGAGGCTAGATGGAGGAGAAACAGGATTTAAAATAGCTGGAATAAATTTAAACAACCTCAGGTACGCGGATGATACGATCCTGTTGGCAGAAAGTGAAGAAGAATTGAGAACACTCTTACTGAAGGTGAAAGACGAAAGTGAAAAGGCCAGTCTTATGCTGAATGTGAAGAAAACGAAAATTATGGCAACTACACCTACCAATTCGTGGGATATAGCAGGAGAAACCGTGGAGGTAGTGACCACATTCAGTTATCTCGGTTCCCAGATCTCTGCTGATGGCGACTGCAGCCATGAAATCCGGAGACGCCTGTTGCTCGGTAGACAGGCGATGTCAAACCTTGACAAGGTTATAAGGTCCAGAGATATAACACTAGCAACAAAGATCCGTATTGTGAGGGCTATGGTCTTTCCAGTTGTGATGTATGGATGTGAGACCTGGACCATTAGGAAGGCTGAACGACGAAGAATTGACTCCTTCGAATTGTGGTGTTGGAGGAAACTTCTTAGAGTTCCATGGACTGCAAAGAGAACCAACAGATCAATATTGGAGCAAATTAAACCAGATTTCTCCCTGGAAGGTCTAATGTTAAAACAAAAGCTGACCTACTTTGGACACACAATGCGAAGGCATGCCTCGCTGGAAAAAACATTAATGCTGGGGAAGATTCAAGGAACTAGAAGAAGAGAACGTCAGAGGATGAGATGGATCGATGGCATCACTGAAGCAATGTGTTCCAACCTGGAAGGTCTACGGGAGAAAGTGCAAGACAGGAAAAAGTGACGTGATTTGGTTCATGGGGTCACGAAGAGTCGGAACCGACTAAACGAATAGAGAGAGAGAGAGAGAGAGAGAGAGAGAGAGAGATCCGAGAAAGCAGGTTTATAGATACCTCTTATTCGACGACTAGGCAGGATTCAACAAGTTTTACATCTGACTGCTGATTTAGCAAATTAAATTATACTTAAATGATGATCTTGAGAACATCCTGGACTTATTTCCTGAATCAAAAGCCACGTTTGAGCAGCTCCAAGGCTTGGTTAAACAGCGACTGATTTTAAAGAGCGATCTACTGCTCGTATATCTCAAGTGTGCATTTACGCGTCTTTTGCCCTTTTCGAATTTTAATTGTTTTCCTATTTTGTTAATGGAGGAGGTTGTCGGCGGAGGTTGCTAGGAAGCAGCTGGGGGTCAGTGTAGTCACTGTTTGCCATGTATTTTTTCCAGTCTAGTAGTTGGAGCTATGAGTCTTTTAAAGTAGTTGAATTGTTAGCTCCGGAGATGCGCAGAAAAGACGCTGCGAATTTAGAAAAAAGTGTTGAAAGAATCTAGGCCTACCAATCCGTGACGATCTCCTGCAACTAAGCCGCAGACATCTACATTCCCGCCAACCGTCTTTACGTCTGGCTGAACTACTTCAAAATGGCACTAAACCGGGTGCGCTCTGGGGATAGCATCTGCGCAGATTCACTAGAAAACTGGGGAAGAATAACATCTCGGGACTACGATTGTGGCGCTCCGAGGCGGTCCATCTATTGTTCCTCTCCCCCCCCCCCCCCCCCCCGCCCAAACGAGTGTTCCTTACGCTCTGATAAGGAAACTGGACTGATTGCGCGGACACACCTGCATCGGCGATAGAATAGAATGAACATTTTGAGGTTGACATATAATTTCTTTTATGCCCTTACTGTTTTTGTGAAAAGGTGTTAATTCTTTCAAACGTTAGTGTAGTTCCGTGTATTAAGTCTGCACACCTACATGCATGTAATGTCATACGCTAAATAAATAAATAGTGACAGTTTTATCCCTGCCTCGCGGCACAAAGTGAGGTTAGCAATCGTTATTTAGAGCGAGGTAATAATATGGCAGTGAATGAATCCGGGACCGCTGCGCTTCACAACCATAAGAGTGCATGCAGCCGCGGCCGCCACGCCACTGAAGCACGGAGTATGAGATGCGAGCAATGCTTCGGGTGGTTCGAATCTCCACCTGGCTATCCAGACCTTGGTTTTCCGCGGTTTATCTAAACTGGTTAAAGCAAATGCTGCTCTAGTTCATTTCAAAAAGGACACGGCCCCATGGTTTAGTGAGTCCAATGCCGGTTAGTAATGACTTCGTCGTCGCAAAAACTGACATAATGACCTCGGAGAAAATCCGCAGCCGGCTTCATTGATTTCATTTTTTAAAATTCCTGGATTCGGTTCAACAATAACCGCACTCATATCTTTAAATATAAGTAAAATAACTAATCAACAAATGTGGCCTCTACGTAAATAACGGGTCAAGCACCAAAACTTGAAAATTTGAGTTATTGGTGAAATTCCTCTGTAAACGCCAAGGGCAATACCATACATTCTGATACAGGCGACAGAACAGCGGGAAACAGTATTTACAGCTGTCACGAGACGGCACTCGTGTCTGACACCAACATCGATGTGTAAACAAAGAATCATGCGACAACTTTCTGTTCTCTGTTAGGTTTTGGACATTGCTGAATTAATTATTACAGATACATAATACACAATATTGCAAAATAGAAAGGAAAACTGCAACTAAACGGTGGAAGAGAGGTGAAGGTAGTGCTCAAAGCGAAAGGAAGAAACTACGCAGCGAAGGAAAGAAGTGTACTTGAAAAGACAATAGTGTTGTTCTAGCTAAAGAGGCGCTCAAGCATCAGGTAGGCCTTGACTGTCGTATTAACATAAGGCTTGGAATCACCATAAATAATGTTCAAGTATTTTAATGCAATTAATTCATGACTGAAACTAATTCCATATCAACAAACATCATCGTTCTGATTATGAGATTATAGTTAACTACCTGCATAGAATCATTTACTTACCTGTTGATTTAAAAATGTTATTGTACAGGGTGATTAAAAAGTCAGTATAAATTTGAAAACTGAATAAATCACGGAATAATGTAGATGAAGAGGTACAAATTGACACACATGCTTGGAATGAAATGGGGTTTTATTAGAACCAAAAAAATACAAAAGTTCAAAAAATGTCCGACAGATGGTGCTTCATCTGATCAGAATAGCAATAATTAGCATGACAAAGTAAAACAAAGCAAAGATGATGTTCTTTACAGGAAATGCTCAATATGTCCACCACCATTCCTCAACAATAGCTGTAGTCGAGGAATAATGTTGTGAACAGCACTGTAAAGCATGTCCGGAGTTATGGTGAGGTACTGGCGTCGGATGTTGTCTTTCAGCATCCCTAGATATGTCGGTCGATCACGATACACTTGCGACTTCAGGTAACGCCAAAGCCAATAATCGCACGCACTGAGGTCTGGGGACCTGGGAGGCCAAGCATGACGAAAGTGGCGGCCGAGCACACGATCATCACCAAACGCCGTGCGCAAGAGATCTTTCGCGTCTAGCAATATGGGGTGGAGCGCCATCCTGCATAAACATCGTACGTTCCAGCACGTGTTTATCAGCCAGGCTGAGGATGGTGCGATTCTGTAACATATCGGCGTACCTCTCACCCGTCACGATATCAGTTTTGCTGTCCAGCGCGATCTGTCGGACATTTTGTGAACTTTGTTTTTTTTTTTTTCTAGTAAATCCCCATGTCATTCCAAGCATGTGTGTCAGTTTTTACCTCTCTATCTACATTATTCCGTGGTTTATTAAGTTTTCAAATTTATACTGACTTTTTGATCACCCGCTATATACTGGTTCACTCTCTCAAGTTTCCTTTAAATGTCAACGTAAATACAGACAGCTTTCATATGACCAGAAGCTTAAGTTGTTTAATGATTTCTATTCACTAAAAGATACAATGAAACAAAATAGTCGTGCAATGTCTCACGTACATGTTTACAAAGTGAGGTGGCAAAAATCAAAAGTAAATAGTGAGAGTAATGAAACTGTTCAGCTGTCAACTAAGGAAGGCTGTGAACAACCGGTAATACGAGAGAAGAAAGAAGTAACTATGTGTTGCAGACTTGCGATCATGATTTTTCTCACACTGAGAAATGAATGAGGGTATCTGTGTGTGAAGTTCCAAAAGATCTACACTGAAGTGGCAAAGAAACTGGTAGAGGCATGCGTATTAAAATACAGAGATATGTGAACAGGAAGAATACTGCGCTGTGGTCGGCAACGCCTATGTAAGACGAGTGTCTGGCGCAGTTGTCAGATTGGTTACTGCTGCTACAATGGCAGGTTACCAAGATTTAAGTGAGTTTGACCGTAGTGTTACAGTCGGCGTACGAGCGATGGGACACAGCATCTTCGAGGTAGCGATGAAGTGGGGATTTTCCCGCTCGACCATTTCACAAGTGTACCGTGAGTATCAAGAATCCGGTAAAACATCAAATCTCCGACATCGCTGCGGCCGGAAAAAGATCCTGCAAGAACGGGACCAACGACGACTGAAGAGAATCGTTCCATGTGACGTAAGTGAAACCCTCCCGCAAATTGCAGCAGATTTCAAAGCTGGACCATCGTCAACTGTCAGCGTGCGAACCATTCAAAGGAACATCATCGATATCGGCTTTCGGAGCCGAAGGCCCAATCATGTACCTCTGATTACTGAACGACACAAAGGTTTTCGGCTCACCTGGACCCGTCAACACCGACACTGGACTCTTGATCACTGGAAACATGCTGCCTGGTCGGAAGAGTCTCGTTTCAAATTGTATCGAGCGGATAGAGGTGTACGGGTAAGGAGACAACCTCATGAACCCATGGAACGTGGATGTCAGCAAGGTACTGTTCAAGCTGATGGAGGCTCTGTAATGGTGTGGGGCGTGTGCTGTTGGAGTAATCTGGGGCACCTGATACGACTCTGATAGGTGACACGTACATAAGCATTCTGTCTGATCACTTGCATCCATTCATGTCCATTGTGCATTCCGCTATTGCGAGTTTAAACACTTCCGCTGGCCACTAAAATCCCCAGACATGAACATTATTGAACATATCTGGGATGCTTTACAACGTGCTGTTCAGAAGAGATCTTCACCCCCTCGTACTCTTACGGATTTATGGACAACCCTGCAGGATTCATGGTGTCAGTTCCCTCCGGCACTACTTCAGACATAAGTTGAGTCCATGCCACGTCGTGTTGCGGCACTTCTGCGTGCTCGTGGGGACCCTACACGGTATTAGTCTGGTATACCAGTTTCTTTGGCCCTTCAGTGTAGTTCGGCTTTTAACTGAAGCTACGCACACAACATCATTCACAGAGACTGTTATGAAAAAGCAGGTTTTTAATTCTTTATGTCAGCTGCTGAGCCGGCCGGAGTGGCCGAGCGGTTCTAGGCGCTACATCAGGAACCGCGCGACCGCTGCGGTCGCAGGTTCGAATCCTGCCTCGGGCATGGATGTGTGTGATGTCCTTAGGTTATTTAGGTTTAAGTAGTTCTAAGTTCTAGGGGACTGATGACCTCAGATGTTAAGTCCCATAGTGCTCAGAGCCATTTTCAGCTGCTGAAAAATATGTGAAGTTCATCAAAGTGCATATTTCAAAAGCACAGTGGATTAGACTGACCGCTGAGCAGCTAGGGGTATTGCAAATTTGGGCAACTCTTAGTGCAGCTGAAGAGTTCAAGGAACATTACTGTTTGAGGATGAAGGTGAGGCCTTCTGATCTCCAACAGATGCATCTGGCAACACTACACTGAGAATTTAGGTGTGTGAAGAAAAGAGAAGGGGATTGAGCTCTAGAGGAGAAAATGAATTTTTACGAGAACCTTGTGAAATGAGTGTAAATGGGAATGATGGCATTTGTATCGTTATTTATGTTAAAGCCATTGCATGCTTTACAACGTGCTGTTCAGAAGAGATCTTCACCCCCTCGTACGTGATTGTCTTGTTGGCATGAGACCATCATAAAGATGGTGAACAGACTTCAGTGGCAGCCGCTACAACAGAAGCGTGGCGTATCACGGAGAGATTTACTGCTGGAACAATGCCTGAGAAGAACGTTCTGGGCCACATATTACTTCCTTCCACATGCATCTTGCAACATGCGAGAGGAACTGAAACTAATGCGAAGTTACTAATCTTGATTTCCATGTAACATTCGCAAACTGAACAGGTTCAAAATGGTTCAAATGGCTCTGAGCACTATGCGACTTAACTTCTGAGGTCATCAGTCGCCTAGAACTTAGAACTAATTAAACCTAACTAACCTAAGGACGTCACACACACCCATGCCCGAGGCAGAATTCGAACCTGCGACCGTAGCGTCGCTCGGGTCGAGACTGTAGCACCTAGAACCGCACGGCCACTCCGGCCGGCTAACGTCTTGTCGACTTCCATATTATTAACGACAGATCACTATTTCTGTTAAAGGATTGTGGAGAAAAGAAAGACGGACCGGAATTTGAACCACCACCCTCCAAAATACGAGTCTTTTATTTTAGAAAGCACGGTACTTCTCGACAGTATAGTGAACTGCACTTTACACGGGATGTGAGCACTTTATTCAGAACGGCAAAACTATTAGACGGTTCGAAGCGTAGTTTGTTCTTCATCCCGAGAAAAAGCATGTTATTCACTTTAATAGATATTTTACATCTACAACTATGTCTACGTGGATACTCTGCAAATCACACTTAACTGCCTGGCAGAGAGTTCATCGCACCACCTGCACAATAATTCTCTATTATGCATATCTCGAACAGCGCGCGAAGAAAACGAACACCTATATCTTTCCGTGCGATCTCTGATTTCCCTTATTTTATTATGACGATCGTTTCTCCCTATGCAGGTTGATGTCAGAAAAATATTGTCGCATTCGGAGGAGAAAGTTGGTGATTGAACAATTTACTGAGTTTTACTGAAATATCCAAGTAGCACATTTGATGTGTTAAAGAATCTCCTTTACATCTTATCGCTGTCCTTCATGCCTCCCCCTCCGTGTACCAACTCAGAAATTCGTTAATCACCTCTCATGTTCATCGAAGAAGCTGTCAACGCCTTCTGTCTCCAGATATTCACTTCTACACCATTATAACAACGTTCCGTCTCTCATCAGAACCCCTACACCAAAGAAAGTCCTGAAACAGCAGCACAGTCAAGGCTTGTGTGTACCCTCTCATTGCAGCGTTGTTTTACTGTTTTTGAGAGGACGATAGAAAGTTTGCGCACTGATCAGATTAAAGCTTCTGCTTGTCTTAGACTATACCATTACCGTATGGGTCTACCATAAAAAAGGCGAAGATGTCTCTAGGTTTTGGTAAATCTAGTAAGTTGAGAAGATCAGTTGTTAAAAGAAACTACCACGCGTGTCATTCTTGAACGCAGTGTGTAGGGTCTGCGACGTGCAAAGGACATTCGCTTTTAATTAGTATGGAGCAGCTGTGAGATCAGGACATCATTAAGCATTCCTCTGGGCTGCCAACATTTGCCTACGATCAAGGAAAGAACCAGGTGCACAGTCTTCCGCAGGCAGCTTAGCGTCTTTATTTGCTTCGTCTATCACATGAACGGTAATGCTTCAAACATCTATCAAAGAACGACAGCTGCAATGCTTTACGCAGACGTGTAGTTGAGAAGGGTATGCTCCAGTTCGGCATGTCAAACCCCACCCTTAAATTATTTATGCAGGAAGAATACAACGAAGGAAATGCACTGTCTGAAATTTTTCTGCAAAGACACTCTGCAAATATTTTAAAGAAACTGTTGAAGTTATTCATTTTTATCGCACGAAGAACAGCTTACGACAGCGGCTTGTACAGCCCTCCCTGCCTAGCGCGCGATCGGCGGTGACAAACTAGCATAACACCGTGAAGTGCTAATGTCCGGAGTGACACAAGCGGATCTGAAGCACCTAAGCTATCCAAAATGTCGCGTATCATTAGTGTTTTGAATAAGAGGCAGTTGGCATCGACAGCTAAATTGTTGCATATGTAATTCTCATAAAGGTGACTAGCAGAGGAAATGAATGCAGTATTTGATATTACATTACAGACGACTTCCATCAGTCGTGACTTTAATTTATGGAAAGAAAAATTTCGTACACGTACATCATTTTGTAACAATTCCTACAGCACAGGTCTTATGATAATGTTTGAATAATGTATATTTTAGTAACAGTTGGTTGGTTGATTTTGGGAGAGGGGAACAGACAGCGAGGTCATCGGTCCCATCGGATTAGGGAAGGATGGGGAAGGAAGTCGGTCGTGCCCTTTCAAAGGAACCATCCCGGCATTTGCTTGGAGCGATTTAGGGAAATCATGGAAATCCTAAATCAGGATTGCCGGACGCGGGTCTGAACCGTCATCCTCCCGAATGCGTGTCCTGTGTGCTAACCACTGGGCCACTGCGCTCTGTTTTAGTAACAGTGAAAGAGTCTGTAAGCCGGGGAAGTTTTAAGTTTCACGTAAAGGAAAAAGTTCCTTGTTTATTCCGCATAGTCGTCACAACAAAGCGACGTGTCATTTGAATGATGAAAACAAATATTTTCCTTACACCAGGCACAACTGAGGAAAGAAAAAGTAATGCATTCAGGCATGTCACGGTAATTACTAATTTTATTTAGACAGAATTTCGGTGAAGTAACAAATGGTAATGGCCGTTGCTCTGCTTATTGCACTGTATACCGAGGATACTTAAAGCAATTCGTCAAATTTGCCGTGCAAACTCATTATGCACAAACGACTGAAATTTAAGCATACTGTTCTCTTGATAATCTGCAATGGGACGGAGCTATTGAGGATTACATTGCCCGACAGTTTTCTTAGAAATACTTTCCACAGTCGAAAAACTTCTTTATCGAGACTCAAATGGGATGTTCCATGTGGAATGTGAATTACTTTAACAGTCTTTTCGTTGTTCTCTTGAAAGGTAGAGGTATCATTATGTCCAGGCCAAGAGTCCAACAAAAGCAACGAATTAATTTCTGCTCCTGGTTAGAAACAGTTTTGAATGAAATGTTAAAAATTATTCTTTCCTATTTTTCCAGATTTTGACAGATCCATTATAAGATTTTTGGAACTAAACAGTCGTTTTTTAATTTTTGGTCCTAATATGGCTTGAGACAGATATAAATCTGTTGAAACAGTAGTCTACTCATGCTTATCACTTTCATTGTTGTAGATGAATGTGTCATACCATTATTCGATTGCACAACAGACACTCTCTATCATCGCCTTGAGATGGTAAAGTGCGGTTTGCTTGCATTTCTTTGAAGAAACATGACTACCGACGTTACACGTAGCAAATGTGGACATAACAGCAAGCTCCGTCTTCAAGTGAGCTATACATTAATGGCATCTCCTCTACACTTTTACCGAGCGACGTTGCGCAGTGGTTAGCACTCTGGACTCGCATTCGGCCATCCTGTTTTAGGTTTTCCGTGATTTCCCTAAATCGCTTCAGGGAAATGCCGGGGTGGTTCCTTTGAAATGACACGGCCGATTTCCTTCCCCATCCTTCCTAGTCCGAATTTGTGTTCCGTCTCTAGTGACCTCATTGTCGATGCGACGTTAAAGACTAATCTCCTCTACACTTTTACTTGAAGTAAACTTCGTTGCTTTGCAACTTCCTATAATGTATGATTTCTTGAACCTTCCTAACCAGGTAGAAAAAGACTTGAAATCAGCAGTGTTAATCTCAAATGTGATTCAGAGAGCCCAGTCTCGTAGCTCTCCATCGGTAACGGTGCATTGCCTCTCACGAGCAGCTCTACGTGGTTCATATCTCAAGTAAACTCCTCTAAAGAACTGCTGTTCGTGTTATTTATTTAAGTTTAGGGGATTATGTTGGTTATTATTGGTGGGTAACGGGACTTTGTGGCCATCTTGTACAGTAAATCTTCCGGATAGTTTTTGTTCCACAGTCTTGCGAGTTTAATTTGGTGCATATTTATTACTTCGTGTAAATCATTCTTCCACGTACACAGTTCAAGGTCAGATTTCACGGAGCAAAACCGGGTTTGCACACTGCTTAAAACTAAGCGTTATATACAAAGAGTATTAATTCAATTTTGTCCCCTTTGTTAACAATTATGCTGCTGCAAAAGCAACTGATTGGATATTAAATGGGTTGCAAATTTGAGTGAACAGTAACTATCGACGAAAACTGAAACTCTCTTTAGAATTTACGAACGTGGCGCGCCTTTTTATCTGTTTAACGATGCGCCGTCAACCAGGTCCAGTGCGCTCCAGCTCCGCTAGGCGTGTAAAATTCTGCAGCCTAGCGAGCTACGAATTTGGCAATTTTCAGCTTTTTTAAAAACATACTTGCTGTGCGTCTTAGCAGCTAAAATTTTGACACAGTCTTTCTTTCAGTGTATTTTTGCTGTATAAAAAATTTCAGGGCTTGCTTCGAGATGTCGGATTAGACCATTCCCTTGTGAGACGATGCGAGATAACGTCCTGCAACTGAGTGGCCCAGTACCGCGCCCACTTCCTTTCCCACGGCTTAAATCTTTTCTCAAGAGGGTTCTCTTCTTTCATGTTCATGTTGTGTGTTTACCCTTCTCTTTTGTTCATAACCATGTTTCCAGACCCGCCATGTTATACGCTTATTAACTTAACTGAAACGTCGACTATCCTAGCCTACGAAGGTGAGATACATATATATGACTTTCTTTTGCGTGAAATTTAATTTTTGATTGAAGCTGGTTGTGGTTTACATATGTCTGTGTAGACTAAGCAGAACGAGGAACAAGCGACCATCTCCACACCTATTGTTTGAACGATTTCATTTACTCCATTGACTGTATGTTTTTTAAAAGTCTGCTATTGCAGTTTCAGTATTTTGGTCATTTTCAATCGGGCAAGAGCTACAGACAATATACACACAGGGTTCAACATATCAGTAACATAATACATACATGCTTTTCAGTGAAGTCATGAAAATCTGGATCTGAAGGGACTAAAACTTATTTACGTGCTGTAAGCAGAGCAGTAGTCATCAAAAAAGGAATACAAATGACGTGAGTCTCTAGTGTTTGTGCCAGCCAGAGTCCCACACCCCATCTAAATGAAATAAAAAATGCATGAATATGTTACAAGAACGCATCGTAAAAACAAAAAAAACAAAATAAATAAATAAATAAATAAATACAACACTTTTCACTAAATTCACCGTTATGTGATAGGCAGGGTAAGAACACATGAAACAGAACTCCTGATTACTGCATATATCAGTAATGAACAGCGTACTGGTCAAAAACGCCATACCCAAAGACTACACTGAAGACGCAAGCACGTGTCCTGATACACAAGCTTTGCCAGCATAGATAAGTTTACTTTTAGGTGCTAAGCAAGCGTCGTCAGTACTTTCTTCTACATCTACATCTACGTGATTACTCTGATATTCACAATAAAGTGCTTGGCAGAGGGTTCAATGAACCACCTTCATGCTGTCTCTCTACCGTTCCACACTCGAACGGCACGCGGGAAAAACGAGCACTTCAAATTTTTCCGTGCGAGCCCTGATTTCTCTTATTTTATCGTGATGATCATTTCTCCCTATGTAGGTGGGTGCCAACAGAATGTTTTCGCAATCGGAGGAGAATACTGGTGATTGAAATTTCATGAGAAGATCCCGTCGCAACGATAAACGCCTTTGTTATAATGATTGCCACTTCAAATCACGTATCATGTCTGTGACACTATCTCCCCTATTTCGCGATAATACAAAACGAGCTGCCCTTCTTTGTACTTTTTCGATGTCATCCGACAGCCCCATCTGATGCGGATCCCACACCGCACAGCAGTACTCCAGAATAGGTCGGACACGCGTAGTGTAAGCAGCCTCTTTGGTGGACCTGTTGCACCTTCTAAGTGTTCTGCCAATGAATCGCAGTGTTTGGTTTGCTCTACCCACAATATTATCTATGTGATCGTTCCAATTTAGGTTATTTGTAATTGTAATCGCTAAGTATTTAGTTGAATTTACAGCCCTCAGATTTGTGTGACTTATCGCGTAATCGAAATTTAGCTGATTTATTTTAGTACTCATGTGAATAACTTCGCACTTTTCCTTATTCAGGGTCAACTGCCACTTTTCGCACCATACAGATATTTTATCTAAATCATTTTGCAAGTCGTTTCGATCATCTGATGACTTTACAAGACGGCAAATGACAGCATCATCTGCAAACAATCTAAGACAGCTACTCAGATTGTCTTCTCATTACACTTCCCATTCGCTTCATTGAATACGTGTTATCTTTCTCACCTATCTTTTATTCACCATACGAGGTGTAATACGGCACTATTTTATCTTTGTACGACTATAAATTATTTTACTTATTTTCAAATGTAACGATGTGGTTCTCTTGTCAATCAAGTCCTCCAAGACGCAGGCAATCATCGTAGGCTGCACCACCCCCTCCTTCCGCCTCCTAGATTTCGACCTCACCATCTACGGCCGCCACATTGCCCTCACTCCCCCCCTCAAGTACCTTGGCATCACCCTCGACCGCCGCCTTTCCTGGGCCCCCCATCTCCTCACAGTCTAAGCCAAGGCACATAACCGTCTCTGTCTCCTCAAACTCCTCTCTGGTCGAACATGGGGATTAGACCCTTACACTATCCTACATACCTGTAAGTCCCTCATCCACCCCATCCTATGTTATGCCCACCCCGCTTGGGTCTCTGCCCTCTCCCCCCCCTACCTAATACAAATCCCTCCAAATCTTTGAGCACCATGCACTCCGCCTCACTTACTGTATCCATCTCCCATCCCTCACGTGGATCCTTCACGATCTGATTCCCTTACCCCATCTCCTCCTGTTCCAAGAACGAATACAGATCCTATACATCTGCCACAAACTGGATCCCCCCATCCTTTGGTTTCCCCCATCCTTTGGTTTCCCCCATCCTCTCCCACCCTAGCCCACTGTACCACCGTGCCCTGCCTGGTCTCCATCTCCATACGCTCCATATACTCGCCCGAGTTGGCTTCCGCCAACTCCCCCTCCCAGATATTGTCCTCGTGCCTTCCATCTACCCCTCCTACCAGATCTAATCCCTCTTCCTCCCCCCCCCCTCCTCAGGGCTCCCTCTCTCCCTCCCTCTCCCCCTTCCCTTCTTCCTCCTTTTCCCCTGCCAAACACCTTGTTTTTCCTTTTCACTCCCCCAGGCTTCCAGCTCCTTTCCTTCTCCCCTCCACTGCCCCCTTCCTACCCCCTTCTGGATTTCTCCCTACCATCTCTCCCCCTCCCTTTTCTCCCCCCCCTCCTCCCTTCACCTGGTGGTAGGTCTCCTTCGGTGCAGTAACTTTTAACGTTTCCATTGTTGTGTCACTGTTACTCCAGTGCCGTGTGCAGTGCTATGTTCCACCAGCACCAACAGTGTCGCGAGCATCATTCGTTTGTGTTCCCACTGGTGTTTCATGGTTTTTTTGTGTCGACTCACACTGTTCATTCTTCGCATGTGTGTGTGGCACTTGTCTATGTTGTTTTTAAATCTACAGTTTATACTCATTTATTTTCTGTTCTTGTTTTTTTTTCATCACTTTATACCATTCTGTGTTATGTGTTCTTTTCTCATGTGACTACGTTGTTTCTGTACCTCTCTTGGGTGAAGAGCAGCGCATTGTGCCGCTGCCAGCCCACCCTATTTTGGGGAGTGAAATAACAATGAATGGATGTAGGTGACCAGACGGGATGCTTACATACGTGTCACCTGTCAGAGTCGTATCTAGACGTATCAGGGGTTCCCTATCATTCCAACAGCACACGCCTCACACCATTACAGAGCCTCCAGAAGCTTGAACAGTACCCTGCTGACATGCAGGGTCCATGGATTAATGAGGTTGTCTTCTTACCCGTACACATCCATCCATTCGATACAGTTTCAACGAGACTCGTCCAACCACCATTACTATAGCACGCAAATATACGAGTTACACTCGTCTGGTGTGAGACGTTACCTGGGGAAGGGGGGGGGGATCCACCGGTGGACGAACCGCACAATAACCCTGAAAGAGTGGTTAGGTGTGGGTGGAGGCGTGAAGTGAACTTCGGTAGTCGTCGTGGGGTTGTGGACCACTGCAGCTGCTGCGGGGACGGAGCCTCTCCGTCGTTTCTAGGCCCCAGGTTAACATACAGTACAATACAATGTCTGAAGTAGTGCTGGAAGGAATTGACACCATGAATCCTGCAGGGCTGTCCATAAATCCATAAGAGTACGGGAGGGTGGAGATCTCTTCTGAACAGCACGTTGCAAGGAATCCCAGATATGCTCAATGTTGTTCATGTCCGGGGAGTTTGATGGCTAGCTCAAGTGTTTAAACTCAGAAGAGTGTTTCTGGAGCCACTCTGTTCTAATTCTGGACGTGTAGGGTATCGCATTGTCCTGCTGGAATTGCCCAAGTCCGTCGGAATGCACAATGGACATGAATGCATGTAGGTGATCAGACGGGATGCTTATGTACGTGACACCAGTTAGATTCGTATCTAGACGTATAAGGGGTCCCATATCATTCCAACTGCACATGCCTCACACCATTACAGTGCCTCCACCAACTAGAACAGTAACCTGCTGACATGCAGGGTCCATGGATTCATGAGGTTTTCTTCATACCCGCACACGTCCATCCGTTCGATATAGTTTGAAACGAGACTCGTCCAACCAGGTAACATGTTTCCAGTCATCAATAGTCCAATGTCCGTGTTGACGGTCCCAGTCGAGGAGTAAAGCTTTGTGTCATGCAGTCATCAATGGTATACGAGTGGGCCTTCGGCTCCGAAAGCCCATATCGATGATGTTTCGTTGAATGATTCGCATGCTGACACTTGTTGATGGCCCAGCTTTGAAATCTGCATCAATTTGCGGATGGGATGCACTTGTGTCACGTTGAAGGGTTCTCTTCAGTCGTCGTTGGTCCCGTTCTTGCAGGACATTTCTGCGGCCGCAGCGATGTCGGAGATTTGATTTTTTTACCGGATTCCTGAGATTCGAAGTACAGTCGTGAAATGGTCGTAAGAGAAAAATCCCCACTTCATCGCTACCTGGGAGATGCTGTGTGCCATTGCTCATGCGCCGACTATAATTACACATTCTAACTCACTTAATTCTTTATAATCTGCCATTGTTGCAGCAGTAACCGATTTAACAAGTGTGCCTGTTTGCATATATCTGTATTTGAATACGGATGCCTATACCAGTTTCATGTCGGCACGAATGACGCCTGCCGCTTGGGTTCTGAGACCATCCTCGGCTCCTTTCGGCGGCTGGCTGATTTGGTAAAGGCAACTAGCAACGCACATGGGGTACAGGCTAAGCTGTCTATTTGTAGGATCGTACCCGGGGTTGATCGCTGTCCTCTGGTTTGGAGCAGAGTGGAATGTCAAAACAAGAGGCTCATATGACTGTACGACGGTATCGGATGGGATTTGCCGCTATCGTGTGCAGAATTGCAGTGTTCCCCTTAATAGGTCAGGCTCGCACTACACGCAGGAAGCGGCTGCTGGGGTAGCGGAGTACGTGTGGCGTGCACATGGGGCTTTTTTAGGTTAGAGAACCCCTCCCTTGGGATCAAAGACGATTTGCCTGTTAAATTAGCCACAGTGGCAGTAGAGAATCTTGGCCCTCGCAGATCAGAGATATAAAGATTAATGTGATTTTAGTAAACTGCAGGAGAATCCAAGGAAAGGTCCCAGAATTAGTACCGCTTACTGAAGGTTATAATACACAGATAGTATTGGGAACAGAAAGCTGGTTGAAGCCAGACGTCATTGACAACGAAATCGTAAGTTCAGATTGGAACGTTTATCGTAAGGATAGGTTAGTCGCCAATGGTGGCAGCCTGTTTGTTGCAGTGAAAAATTCGACAAAATCTAGCGTGGTTATCACGGATTCCGAATGTGAATTAATCTGGATGAAATTGAGTATCAAAGAACGGTCAAAACTGGTGATCGGATGCTTTTATAGACCACCTGGGTCAGGATCTATATTTGTAGAGCTCTTCAGACAGAACTTGCAGAATATCGTCAAAACAAATAGTGGGGAAAGCAGACACCAGACACAGATTCATCGGAAGAATCTTAAGGAAATGTAACTCATCCACGAAAGAAGTGGCTTATAAGGCACTTGTTCACCCGATTCTTGAGTACTGTTCATCTATCTGGGATCCCTATCTAGGTCTGATAGAGGAGATAGAGAAGATCCAACAAAGAGCAGTGCGTTTCGTCACAGGATCGTTTAACTGGAGAGAGAACGCTAAAGAAACTCCACAGGGAGGTGTTACAAGAGAGGCGTTGTGCATCACGGAGAGACTTACTATTGAAATTTCGGGACACCACTTTTCAGGAGGAGTCGGACAACATATTACTTCCCCTCACATACATCTCGCGTATTGACCACGAGGAGAAAATTCGAGAAATTAGAACCATTACAGAGACTTACCGACTTTCATTCTTCCCACGCACTATTCGCGAGTGGAACAGGGTTGGAGGAATCAGGTAGTGGTATGAAAGTGTCCTCCGTCACACAGCATTAGGTGGCTTGCGGAGTCTGATGTAGATGTATATGTTCTTTGGCGCTTCAGTGTATTACACGGCATCTTCAGTGCAGCATCATGAAGTGTTTTAGTTACACTGAAATGTGTAGATGAAGTTTTTACCAAAAGTTTTCTGCCTCTTCTTTTATGCCCGCCACACAGTAATGTAAACTGACGGAAAAAAATCGCAGCACCAAGAAGGTGTTATGCGACATAAGCGAAAGTTGGTAGACGTGTTTCTACATCTGAAAGATGATGTCGGTTCAAATTTCGCGCCAGTCGCATAAGAGTGGCGCTAGTAGCGCAACAATGGAGATGCGTATGAGGTTTATTTTAGATACACGCTGTAGCAGTCGTGAGCGTTAGTTACCTTTGAAACTGGACGTGGGGAGATGATTTTGTATTTATTGTATTGTGTGGAACTGGGGACCGAGAAACGACGGAGAGGCTTCGTCCCTGGAATACAAATGACGTGAGTCTCTAGTGTTTGTGCCAGCCAGAGCCCTCAGTGGTACACAACCCCACAACAGGCTACAGCAGTCCACTCACCCCAACGCCGCCCCACACCGAGGTGATGTTAGTCAAGAATGCCTTTAAGGCGACAAAGATATTATTATCAATACTTCACTGAGTTTGATAGGGATCGTGTAATAGAGTTACGAGAAGCCAGAGATTCCTTCTGCGATACTGCAGAACGACTTGACAGGAAAGTAGCCGCTGTAACGATTACTGGCGGCGGTAGTCACAAGGACGTATGGTCGCAAGAAGACCGGGCTACGGACGGCTGCGTGGCACACAGTTGACGTCCTGCAACCATCCTGTCTGCGTGCTGGACACACTGGGGTTATGGTCTCGATGCGATTTCGTATGACAGCAAGAGCACTTTCGTTGTTACCCAATGCACCATGATTAGAACTTTATGCGTGAGTCTGGTGTCTCGACTTCTTGTGCTGCCATTCGAGAACAGCATTCCAGGGGATGTTTTCCAACAAGATAACGCTCGGCCAAATACGGCTGTTGTAACCCAAAGTGCTCTACAGAGTGTCGACAGGTAGCCTTGTCCTGCTCGCCCATCAGATCGGTCTCCAGTCGAGCACATATCGGACATCTTCGGACGACAGCTGCAGTGTCATCCGCAAACAGCATTAACCGTCCCTGTATTGACCGACCAAGTGCAACAGGTACGAGACTGTGCCACAAACTGACATCTGGCACCTGTACGACATGCACTCTTGCATGCTCGCATTCCCCGTTCTGGAGGTTACACTGGTTATTAATGTACCAGCATTTGACATTTCCAATGGCTTAACTCGCGGTTACATTAACCGGTGATCTTGCAATGTTAATCATTTAAATATGTTACTTACATAAATGTATTCCTGAAATTTAATTACTCTACGTTATTTTTTGGTGCTGCGATTTTTACCGGTTAGCGCCCTTGTGGCACAATATCTGGCTGCTCCTCACATTTTATTTGACATGTTCACTGCATGATCGTGGGAAGCATTTCTTGCATTTGGACGTAAAGTTGATTTTTTACCGATAATAAAGTTATGGTTGTACTTTTGTATCTGTCACTCAAGAATGTATTTGCACTGTTTGGCGTCACTGTGGCGTGCCGACTGCATATTATATAAAAATCAGATAACTATGTAATAAGAGAACATTTCATAACTATGCCTCGTTATTGTATATATTGTCATATCCACGTAGAGCTGAAGGTATTCGCTAGTTTATGGATACGTACGTTTTTTGCCAGCGATTTGTGTCCCTGTTAATAAAGTTCGAGTGACCTCAGAATCCTATTGCCATAGGATTAGCATCTTAGAGTATACTTATCTATGTTGGTAAAGCTATTGTATCAGGACGCCTGTGTTCCTTTAAAGTGTAGTCGTTAGAGATTGCGTAAATTTGCTGGAGCTGTATCTGCCTGTTTTTGACCAGTACGGTGTTCGTTACTGACCTGTGCAGTAATCACGAGTTTTATTTCATTTGTTCTTATTGTTTGGTCAGCCCGGTGGTACATGCAAAGGAGCTGGTGGGTTCTAAGACAGAGAGCAAAAACAATGAGATGCACACGTAGATGAGATGCACACGTAGGGTGTTTAAGTGCCTCTTGCTTACTGAAACTGAGTAATAGCAAGAACAGAACACAGTCTAAATAGTTACATGAGACAGGCAGGTTCGTCATACAGAGTAGCAACGGAGGCTGACTGATAACGCTTCGAGAACACAGGCAGATCTCAAGTAACGGACAGAGACTAACGTAGAGCGGTGCAGTGTCCTTTAAATCGGTTCAATGGAGGCGCTGGCCACGAAAGCAGAGAAGATCGTGTCACAGAGCTGGCCTGAGATTGGCAGTGCAGTCACGTCGCTTACTGACTACTTCTCGACGCCATTTGAAGCACTAACAACAACATATGTAGTAGTAATAATCCTGAGTGACCAAAATTGGAATGACCACATAAAGCAAACTGTAGGAAAAGCAGATGCCAGACTTAGGTGCATAGGAGAAATCTTCAGGAAATGTAATCCATCCACAAAAGAAGTGGCTTACAAAACATATGTAAGTGTGGTTCTTTTTTGAGTGCTACTGATCAGCCTGAGATCCTTACCAAGTCACATTAATAAAAGAGAGAGAGAAGACCCGTCAAAGAGCAGTATGTACGTGATTGTCTTGTTGGCATGAGACCATCATAAAGATGCTGAACAAACTTCAGTGGCAGCCGCTACAACAGAAGCGTGGCGTATAACGGAGAGATTTACTGCTGGAAGAAAGCCTGAGAAGAACGTTCTGGGCCACATATTACTTCCTTCCACATGCCTCTTGCAAAATGCGAGAGGAACTGAAACTAATGCGAAGTTACTGATCTTGCTTTCCATGTAACATTCGCAAACTGAACAGGTTCAAAATGGTTCAAATGGCTCTGAGCACTACGCGACTTAACTTCTGAGGTCATCAGTCGCCTAGAACTTAGAACTAATTAAACCTAACTAACCTAAGGACATCACACACATCCATGCTCGAGGCAGGATTCGAACCTGCGACCGTAGCGGTCGCTCGGCTCCAGACTGTAGCGCCTAGAACCGTTCGGCCACTCCGGCCGGCAAACTGAACAGGGATTGGGGTTAAATGTTAGAGGTATTCTCCACCACACATATTAAGGAGATAACTACATCTACATACATACTTCGCAAGCCGAATCCTGCCTCGGGCATGGATGTGTGTGATGTCCTTAGGTTAGTTGGGTTTAAGTAGTTCTAAGTTCTAGGGGACTGATGATCTCAGATGTAAAGTCCCATAGCACTCAGAGCCATTTGAACCATTTGAACAGACAGCAGCAAGATGCCATATTTACCAATCCAATTAATTTCGTACCAACACTACATTTACATGAATAAGTAGGTCACTGACAACCCCAAACTTACAAAATAAGCACTTCTCAACCGTTGTCTAAAGGAACATATTTTACACAAAATCTTACTTGGTGACTGCAAATAGGTATTCACTTAATAAATTGAAAATGACTCCACTACAAAAACACTAACTCAATGAAATTATTTTGCCTACTTACCTAAGAGAATTGGAGAGGAAAAGGTGGGGAGGTACAGTTTGTAAACTGAAAAGTGAGCAGCACTCAGCACTCGTGGTATGGGAAGCTGCTTATAGCGGAAGAATGCTTCAGCTGCCGTACAGGATGACTAAGAACAGTGTGCAGTGATTTACGTACATTCTGTCCATATGCTTTTCTTGCGTTGGTATTACAAGCAACTTATATCTGCATTCCATATAGTGTTAACGCACTTACAGGAAAATAAACATCCTCGGGCATGCCTGCACACTGCGTCGCCAGCAATTCATAAGGTAGATGCGGAAGGGTTGGTATTACTTTATGGCACACCGTGTATTTGCTTTTTGTAATGTACTGCGGCAGAGAGAATGTGGAATTGCTTGCTCACTCTTCATTTTGTTAACCTATGAAGGATGGAAATGCATGACCACAATCCGATGACATACTTTCTCTCACGCTTCTAGCCTCTTTCCATTCTGTTACAACCCCAGAACACAATTTATCTCTTAATACGGTTCTACTGAACTTAGGTATGGTACAAAAATTTAATGTTTGTTCTTAATGACGTTATTTAACAATATACATTCATTTTAAACCATTGAAACACTGCTTTTAATAATCTACGATTTTTCCATCCCCTACAAAGTGGAAACTATTAGTCCTACAGAAAAACGAAATACGACGTTTTTTGTAGAAAATTTAATGTAATCTAATTTTTTACCGGCAAACATTTTTGATAGAAGCAGCGGTTTTCGAGATAATCGAGAAAATCCTGAGATAACGACCTTTAGACACCCGGCGCCCGCCGCTCGCACACCACCGGCCGGATTTTTTAGTACGTTGTTCATGACACTTCCCACTACCACTGGACAAAAATTTGCGACTACACGAATTCTTTCCTTCAGTTATCATTTTTTGGTCTTCGTTGAGGGGTGAAGGAACATGCCCGTCTGACTAGTACGACGCTAAATTAAAGAACTTCAGGTGTATACAGAGACAGACAAGCAGCCTTCAATTTGTCAGTTCCACTTCCTGAAACTAAGTTCTCGAATGGGGGCTCGTCAGTAGAAGTGACCTAGCGCTCAGGACACTGGACTCTCAGTCGGCAGAAGAGGAATTCAAAACCTGGGTTGGACGTCCTCATTTCACTTTTCCGTTGTTTTCAGTAAGATTTTTCCATGTTATTCCGAATGAACTAACGTCTCATCTCTAATGCTCTCGATATCGGTGGAAAGTTAAACTTTAAGTATCCTCTTCCTGCTCTTCATTTATTGCAATGCTACGGACACTACGTGAGCGTGTTGAATAAATGAAAGCGTTTCAGTAGTTTTAATGTAAACAGTTTAGGTTTGGCTCCGTCCGAAACTTAACGAAACGATCCTTATACCTGACACCGGTTTGCAGTGTCTGCGCAACAAGCTGTGATTTAGGCAGTGTTGGTAGCCCTGATCGAGGCTGAGGCGTACGTCAGAAACTTGCTTTGCTGGGAGAGCGCTCGAAGGACAGGTTGCCGCTATCTGTAGCGGCCGCATGTCCTCTGGCTTAACGCACTATTTCGTGACATAAAAGACACAGCTTGTGTCTTTATTCAGCCACAGTGAACAGTTCAGTGATCGGAGTTTAAACTTCCTTTTTTTTTGCGTAATGCGACTACAACCCTACGCCGGCTAGCAAGCAGGAAATTACAGGGTGTTTCAAAAATGACCGGTATATTTGAAACGGCAATAAAAACTAAACGAGCAGCGATAGAAATACACCGTTTGTTGCAATATGCTTGGGACAACAGTACATTTTCAGGCGGACAAACTTTCGAAATTACAGTAGTTACAATTTTCAACAACAGATGGCGCTGCAAGCGATGTGAAAGATATAGAAGACAACGCAGTCTGTGGGTGCGCCATTCTGTACGTCGTCTTTCTGCTGTAAGCGTGTGCTGTTCACAACGTGCAAGTGTGCTGTAGACAACATGGTTTATTCCTTAGAACAGAGGATTTTTCTGGTGGTGGAATTCCACCGCCTAGAACACAGTGTTGTTGCAACAAGACGAAGTTTTCAACGGAGGTTTAATGTAACCAAAGGACCGAAAAGCGATACAATAAAGGATCTGTTTGAAAAATTTCAACTGACTGGGAACGTGATGCATGAACGTGCTGGAAAGGTAGGGCGACCGCGTACGGCAACCACAGAGGGCAACGCGCAGCTAGTGCAGCAGGTGATCCAACAGCAGCCTCGGGTTTCCGTTCGCCGTGTTGCAGCTGTGGTCCAAATGACGCCAACGTCCACGTATCGTCTCATGCGCCAGAGTTTACACCTCTATCCGTACAAAATTCAAACGCGGCAACCCCTCAGCGCCGCTACCATTGCTGCACGAGAGACATTCGCTAACGATATAGTGCACTGGATTGATGACGGCGATATGCATGTGGGCAGCATTTGGTTTACTGACGAAGCTTATTTTTACCTGGACGGCTTCGTCAATAAACAGAACTGGCGCATATGGGGAACCGAAAAGCCCCATGTTGCAGTCCCATCGTCCCTGCATCCTCAAAACGTACTGGTCTGGGCCACCATTTCTTCCAAAGGAATCATTGGCCCATTTTTCAGATCCGAAACGATTACTGCATCACGCTATCTGGACATTCTTCGTGAATTTGTGGCGGTACAAACTGCCTTAGACGACACTGCGAACACCTCGTGGTTTATGCAAGATGGTGCCCGGCCACATCGCACGGCCGACGTCTTTAATTTCCTGAATGAATATTTCGATGATCGTGTGATTGCTTTGGGCTATCCGAAACATACAGGAGGCGGTGTGGATTGGCCTCCCTATTCGCCAGACATGAACCCCTGTGACTTCTTTCTGTGGGGACACTTGAAAGACCAGGTGTACCGCCAGAATCCAGAAACAATTGAACAGCTGAAGCAGTACATCTCATCTGCATGTGAAGCCATTCCGCCAGACACGTTGTCAAAGGTTTCGGGTAATTTCATTCAGAGACTACGCCATATTATTGCTACGCATGGTGGGTATGTGGAAAATATCGTACTATAGAGTTTCCCAGACCGCAGCGCCATCTGTTGTTGAAAATTGTAACTACTGTAATTTCGAAAGTTTGTCTGCCTGAAAATGTACTGTTGTCCCCAGCATATTGCAACAAACGGTGTATTTCTATCGCTGCTCGTTTAGTTTTTATTGCCGTTTCAAATATACCGGTCATTTTTGAAACACCCTGTAGAAACAGTGCGCTGGAGGTACGATTGTAAGAAGCGATTTCACTTGATACCAAAACTTGCAAACTCAGCGTACACTATGCAGACAAGACATCACACGAAGCTGAAACGAAAAATGAGCTTTGTTACGTCTCGCCAAAAAAGTTCACATAAAAGGGGTCAGATTAATATAAGAGTGACGATGCATAATAAAAATCAGATGGCACTTCACAATCAACGAGGCAGAATAGCCGTTAAAACTGGAATTACTAATGTGAGGAATGATGTTATTCATCATCATCATCATCATAATGATAATCATAATCATCATCTTCAAGGATTGGGCCTTTTGGCCCGTTCCTTCCTTATTAAGGAAACTCCCCATATCACCCCTCTCAGATTTAGTGGTAAAATGGCCCAGTGGATAGCCTGTCAAAAACTGGACACATGTCAAGCACGAAAACAGAAAGAAGATGTACTGAACTGTGAAAAACGAAGCAAAATATAAACAGTGGAAGGTTCAGGCGAAAGATATCTAACAACGAGCGGTTTGCAAGAACGGCGGCGTCGTGATTGTGAGGGATATCCGTGTTCAAATCACCCTCGTGCCATTCTTTTTTTTTCACAAAATTATGAACTTTTCATCCTATGGTTCAAATGGCTCTGAGCACTATGGGACTCAACTGCTGGGGTCATCAGTCCCCCAGAACTTAGAACTACTTAAACCTAACTAACCTAAGGACATCACACACACCCATGCCCGAGGCAGGATTCGAACCTGCAACCGTAGCAGCAGCGCGGCTCCGGACTGGAGCGCCTAGAACCACACCGCCATCGCGGCCGGCTTTTCATCCTATCATTGAAGTATATGTTCTCCTCATGTAGTCATGGGAGTTGTAGTACTATATATTGGTTATAGAATTTTTTTTTGTCATGCAGTAAGAATATACTACCGTCGCTAATGAATGTGATGAATAGTAAGAGCAGGCGAGATGGTGCATAGACCTCTCACAGCAATTAAATCAACAAACGGCTGTGAACTTTGTTACAACAAAGGAATTCGAAAGTCCAAACTTCCAAAACGGAACGAAAGAGTCATAACATGCGGTACCTGTGTATAACAAATAGGAGGTACGCACGTCTGGAGGTCCCTTCCTTACGACTCGCTGTTACAAATGGACGTTAAACCACGACACAGACACAGATTTGAAAACAGTACAGACACGTCAACGACCGGACGCACAGTTCATAATTTTGTAAAAAAAAAAAAAAAAATGGAGCACGAGGGTGATCTTCCCTTGCGCCTTACAACACCGTGACCATACAACCACGACACCCTGGCCACTTAAGCTAGCTCCATGTTGCAAATCTTGAGCTTGGACCGTTCACTCTTTCTATTTTGCTACCTTTTTCACAGTTCAGTACACATTCTTCCTGTTCTCATGGTTGATCTGTGTTCAGTTTTTGCCAGGCTATCCACTGGGCCGTCTTACCACGAAATCTGAGTGGGGTGCGAGGGGAGCTTCCCCTGTCAGAATTGTTCACACCATCTAAGTAATGGACTTCCAACGTTTCTCTTTCTTATTGGGTTATTCAGGGTATTTCATAAACATTTTTACAACCTTCGGGGACTGGTTCCTTACTCCAAAACAAGAAAAAAGTTCATATAAACGTATATCCGAAAATCTTTGTTTTTCTAGTCATTAATGAACGTTGACGCTCAACTACTTTCCAGGTACAACCCAACAACTTCACTTCTCTATGCACCCGTTTGACTCACTGTATCCTAGATGGCTTTATGTTGTCTGCCGTCAACGTGTTTTTTGTGTACATGTACTTCAGGTAGTGAGTTAACTGTAAGTCCTCCGTTCAAACATGGCAGGATTTTCATTTCGTAACAGGCAGACATGATTTTTAGGCATGGCCGCACGAATAGTAATGGACACGAGGATACACGGCTGTATCAGGTGTTCCCAGACCGAAAGCGGCCGAGTCATCAGCTGTGTATCGTCGCGTTGCGGAAAAAACATCCGCGGCGCTACAGACTATGGATCGAGGATGACCACGTCTTGCCTGTACGCCTGAGCAGGAGGAGCACGTTCTACAAGCTGTCGAAGAAGTCTAGGTATAAGCGCAAGACATGTGCTACATCTCCAACTTCAACATGGAGGATACTTCACGAGCAATTCATACATCCGTATCGTCTTCAATGTGTGCAGGACCTTATGCCCGCTGATCACCTACCATGGGAGAATTGTTGCCGATCGTTTGTTTCACAAACTGCCAATCAGTTGGTTGTCTCTTTTTTGTTCACAGACGAGGCAATGTTTGGAAGAGACGGAATAAGAAATTTCCAAAACCAACACCTAGGACCGATCGCAATCATCTGCATTAGTTTAAGATTAATGTGTGGGTTGGAATTGTAAGTGACTGTCCGGTAAGGCAGTACATTCTCCCAGCGAGTCTTACAGGGACTTTATTCAGAACATCCACCAATACCTACTAGAAGACGCGCCCCAGAAAATAAGAAGAAACATGTGGTTTACGTGATCTGGAGCTCCAGCATATTTGTGTCTGTGTTCGAGATGCACTGGCTGGTATCTACCATGACAGAGTGATAAATAGAGGAGAACCAATTCCATGGCCTGCACGTTCCCCCGACCTCAGTCCTTTGGACTATTATCTCTGAGGGCACCTTAATTAATTGGTCTATGCAGCAGACTTTCTGGATGCAGAGACTATTCATCGACGTGTCATGGAAGCCTGTGAAACCCTTCGAAACCGTCAGGGAGTGTTTGGAAGGATGAGACAGTCCGCGATTCGACAGGTCCATGTGTGTTTAGAAGCAAGAGGAAGGCATTTCGAGCACACATTACGAGTTTAATGAATTGTAAACATTCATTAAAAACTTGAAACCTAAGGATTTTTCCGATATACGTTTAAGTGAACTTTTTTCCTTGTTTTGGTGCAAGAGATCTGTCCCCAGAGTTTGTAAAAGTATTTTTGAAATACCCTGCATAGTATTACAGCTTTAACTATTCCACAATTAGACATAATTTAGACATGATCTTTCCAATCCAGTCTATATTTTTCAGCTATAGTTGTAATGGGTTCAACATCTAGTTCTTGTCTAATATCGGTATTTCTTCTATGATCCAGTAATCAATATCTGGTACAAATCGGTGGAACTTCACGTCTGATGATTTGATTTGTCGTATCTGATCTGATGGTAGGGTCCAACAGTAAAGGCGAGGATTTTACTTTGTGAAGTTTAATTAATGTTTCTTTCCGTACGTTATGTTTTAATGTAGTTTATATGATTCCACAAAAATTCTGTACATCATCTGCCTTGGAAAATTATTTGACCATCTATAACAGTTTTGGCGCTTATGAGTTCCAGTCCTTGAAATACCATCTCTTTTGTCTTACATCTACATCTTCACCTACATAAATACTGCGCAAGGTATCGTATGGTGCGTGGCGGAGTGTATGTTATACCACTCTTAGTCATTTCTCTTCCTCTTCCATTTGCAAACAAAATAATGGTCTTTATGCGACCGCACGAGCCCTAATTTCTCTTATCTTATGTTATTACGTACGTTTGTGTCAGTCGGATCGTTCTGAAGTCATCTTTAAAACACCGTTTCTCTAAATTTTCTCGACAGCGTTCCTCGAAAAGCACGTCGCCTTCCTTCCAGGGATTCCCATTTTAGTTCACGAAGCATCTCCGTAATACTTGAGTGTTGATCGAACCTACCGGCAACAAATCTAGCTGCCCGCCTCTGAACTGCTTCCCCGGTGGGGATCTCAAACACTCGAGCAGTACTCAAGAACGGGCCGCACTGGTGTTCTATATGCGGTCTCCTTTACAAATGAACAACACAGCTAAAACTCTCTCAGTTACTTTGAAAGCGACCATTTGCCTTCCCCACTACAATCGTTAGATGCTCGTTCCATTTCATATAACTTTGCAACGTTACAACTGGACATTTAATTGACCTCATTGTTTCAGGTAGCATACTACTAATGCTGTATTCGAATATTACGGTATTGTTTTTCCAACTCATATGCATTAACTTAAATTTTTCTACATTTAGATCTAGCTGTCATTCATCACACCCACTACAAATTTTGACTAAATCACATTGTATCCCCCTACCGTCACTCAACGACGATACCTTCACATACATCATCACTGCCACTTACCCTGTCCGACAGATTAATTATGTATATAGAAAATAATAACGGTCCTATCACACTTTCCTGGGGCATCCCTGATGACAATACCCTTGTCTCTGATGAACGCATGGTGTCGAGAACAACGTACTGGGTCTTGTTACTTAAGAAGTCTTGGAGGCACCCACATATCCGGGAAACTATTCCGTATGCTCGTAACTTCTTTTACAGTCATTCTCATTCTGTATATAGCGGCAGTTTGACTCAACTCATCTACTGCAGTTTCAACCTGTTCTTCACATTCTGATATTATATAGCAGCGTCACGAAATTAAAAGTATCATTTCTTAATGTGAGGGGTAATATAAACAACCAATTATGAATGATATCGTCAATATAAAAGGTGGAAAGTGTGTGGGACAGTGGGGACCCTTTTCAAACTCCTTGGTAACTATCGGCAGATTCTATTATTCATATCGCAATAATGTTTTAGCGAAAGTTTTCCAGACGTCCGTTGAAGGAGAAAATGGGCTTAGAAACAGCAGTGCATTTAAAAGCTGGCGCTCGTTAATCGATGACAGTGATGGAACTGATGGTAACACTGAGGTTTATCAATGCTACCAAACTCGAGAATCGCAGACTATGAATTTAGACGAACTATCGGCTGAGGATGACACGGCGGTTGGTCGGTGCCGTTGGGCCTTCTGAGGACTGTTCGGAAGGAATTTAAATTTAGTTTAGAATGAAGGAAGGAAGGGAAAGAGTTAATGCCCCATCGGCATTCATATTGTTAGAGACGGACCATAGCTGGACAAGGATACGAAAGGAAACACACTGAAGAGCCAAAGAAACTGGTACACCTGCCTAATATCGCGTAGCGACCCCACGAGCGCGCAAAAGTGCCGCAACACGACGTGGCTTGGACTCAGCTTATGTCTGAAGTAGTGGTCGAGGGAATTGACACCATGAATCCTGCAGGCCTGTCCATAAACCCGTAAGAATACGAGGAGGTGGCCAGCGGAAGTGTTTAAACTCAGGAGGTTGTTCCTGGAGTCACTCTGTAGCAATTCTGGACGTGTGAGGTGTCGCGTTATCCTGCTGGAACTGCCCAAGTGCGTCGAATGCACAGTGAACATTGGTGATCAGACAGGATGCTTACGTACGTGTCACCTGTCGCAGTCGTATCTAGTTGTGTCAGGGGTCCCATATCACTCCAGCTGCATACGCCCCATACCATTACAGAGACTCCACGGCTTGAACAGTCTCCTGGTGACATGCAGGGTCCATGGATTCATGAGGTTGTCTTCATACCCGTACACGTCCATCCGCTCGCTACAATTTGAAACGAGAATCGTCCGACCAGGCAACATGTTTCCAGCCATCAACAGTCCAATGTCGGTGTTTATGGGCCCAGGCGAGGCGTAAAGCTTTGTGTCGTGCAGTCATCAAAGGTAGACGAGTCGGCCTTCGGCTCCGAAAGTCCGTATCGAAGATGTTACGGTGAATGGTTTGCACGCTGACACTTGCTGATGCCCCAGCACTGAAATCTACAGCATTTTGCGAAAGGGTTGCACTTCTGTGACGAACGATTCTCTTCAGTCGTCGTTGGTCCCATCCTTGCAGGATTTTTTACCGGCCGCAGCGATGTTGGAGATTTAATGTTTTACCGGAGTCCTGATATTCTCGGTACATTCGTGAAGTGGCCGTACAGGAAAATCTCCACTTCATCGCTACCTCGGAGATGCTTTGTCCCATCGCTCGTGCACCGACTACAACACTACGTTCAAACTCATTTAAATCTTGATAACCTGCCACTGTAGCAGCAGTAACCGATCTAACAACTGCTCCACACATTTGTCTTATATAGGCGTTACCGACCACAGCGCAGTATTCTTCCTGTTTACATATATCTGTATTTGAATACGATGATTATACCAGTTTCTTTGGCGCTTCAGTATAAGACGTGGCCATATTTGAGGAACCACAGCTGCCGTCATATGAACCAATTAAGGAAAATCACAAGAAATGTAAATCTACCAGACACATGGAGATTTTTATACTCTCCTCGCCTATGTCAAACCAGTGTGAACCATAGTACTAACTCACTGGATAGAGCGAACTAAATTGATAATATGATGTTGTAAGAGGACGATGATTGTTTAGTGTGACCATATTAACGAGAAAATGGGCCAATCGTGTACCAGCCAAGCGCTGTTCTCCATATTCAATTTTAATTTGATGGTCAGTAAGATGTACCACAGAATATGTGTTTCCTAGATAGCCGGAGAGCTCCTACAGGAAGTTGTACTTAAAGTTTTAAATGCCAGGGAAACAGCTTTCTCGTAGTTGTCTTGCCACTGTAAGCAATTATAGCGTTGTTTTTGGTGCATTAACAGGAAGTGATATGTATTCAGTGTTTCCAGCAGTACTGTAAACTGAACTGGTCTGAACTCGAGTTTGGAAGCATATTCAAACGAAAAATAAAAACTGTATTTGACCTATATACTTCTTACTTTGTCAAAGAAAGATTTTTTAATTTTCAGTTAAAGATTCTCTATTTTACAAGCTCTGTAAATGAGCACTGTAATGTCTCATCGACAACTGTCAGTTGATTCAGACTTCTGTCGACAACTACCAGCACGTCCATTCGAATAATGAGTGCTGGAATATGAATAACACTTCCAAGATTTTGCCTCTCATCATTATTCGTTTGGACTCTTTCGGTTTGTTTAAGTTAAATTTAAAAAAAAATGTGTTTACCCAATTTAGCAGACTATCGGAAGTGGTCTATGAAAAGGTAGCAGTGAAGAAATGAAACTCTGGTGTAGTAAGACTATGCGATGTATTACAAACTGAATATTTGAGATATAATTACAGTTAGACACGATATACCACTTATTTTGACCCACCAAATCAAAAAAAAAGTTATCAATCGAGTGCTGTTTAGCTAGTAGGGGGCATCAGCCGGCATGGCTGCCTTTCTTGCAACTTTGTTCACTGCGAAAATATGCGCAGCAGTGCATCATTTTTAAATAGCACCCTGTATTTTTTATTTGGCAGTCCACTTCTTCTCCTCAAGACCTATACAGAAACGTGTCTCAGTGTACCATTCACGTAAATATTACGTTACTTCACATAAATATGACGTTACTAATAACGTAACACAACCATGACTTTGGCTCTCTTGTACTAGCGGATAGTGCATGTAGCCGGGGCAACGCGGCTCGTCCACTTGCAGGAGTTGACACAAGAAGATACACACCGGTCGTTAAATCAACCATCTTCAGTTAAAAGTTTGCATTTTACACGCAACGTATTATTTAAAAGTTCTGCGGTACTGTACTACATGTAACCATGCTTTAAACAAGAAAACAGCATTGTAACTACTATCCTGCTAATTTACATTATCCTTAGATGAGAAGCTGGTCGTGCGGTAGCGTTCTCGCTTCCCGTTCCCGGGTTCGGTTCCCGGCGGGGTCAGGGATTTTCTCTGCCTAGTGATGACTGGGTGTTGTGTGATGTCCTTAGGTTAGTTAGGTTTAAGTAGTTCTAAGTTCTAGGGGACTGATGACCATAGCTGTTATGTCCCATAGTGCTCAGAGCCATTTGAACCATTTTTTGAGAAGCATTTCTACCTTCTCTTCGTTAGTGTACATTGTAGTCTCACAAACTCATGGCCTTTCTTTAGCCAATGATATAAAATCTAAAATAGTTCTGCACTGTTTTCTTTTAATGGGAGCAGCTGTTTTTGAATGTCATAATTCTTCATTATGCTATACCTGTTGCTTATGGGAGTATGTGTCAGGAGTTTCTGTTGGTTGGGCTTTATGTTTTTCAGTTCCGGTATGATCCGTAACAAGAACACCAATTGTGGTATTCGTCGCAGCAAAATCATGCATGTTAAACACAAATAATGTCCGCCCCCGGTAGCTGAGTGGTCAGCGCGACGGACTGTCAATCCTAAGAGCCCGGATTCGATTCTCGGCTGGGTCGGAGATTTTCTCCGCTCAGGGACTGGGTGTTGTGTTGTTCTAATCACCATCATTTCATCCCCATCGACGCGCAAGTCGCCGAAGTGGCGTCCAATCGAAAGACTTGCACCAGGCGAGCGGTCTACTCGACGGGAGACCCTCGCCACACGCCATTTATTTGTTAACACAAATTATCATAGGGTTCGATCTCACGTCGTCTGAATCCATTAACTGCAGTTCAGATCATACACTCTTAGAAATAAGCAGTGTTCAATAGATGATGGGGTCTTCAACTTGCCCCAGCCGGCTATGATGAAAAAAGCGTTTGATTTTTAAAGGAGGATTACAAACAAAGAGTGACTGTGGAACTGTTCAGTCGTCTGTAACAAAGAATAACCCATATGTCGCCAGTTATTAAAAAAAAAAAAAATGGCTCTGAGCACTATGCGACTTAACTTCTGAGGTCATCAGTCGCCTAGAACTTAGAGCTGATTAAACCTAACTAACCTAAGGACATCACACACATCCATGCCCGAGGCAGGATTCGAGCCTGCGACCGTAGCGGTCGCTCGGCTCCAGACTGTAGCGCCTAGAACCGCACGGTCACTCCGGCCGGCGCAGTTATTCCACAAGAGCTTATTTTGAGTGTTTTGAAGACTATAAAACGCTGCAGTTATCTCATGCACGCTGGCGGCAGCACGTTTTCTCAGTGAACTTTTACTGTCCCAACACGAGAAGCCATAACAGTGTCCGTATGATGATACGCTACCAACAAGTATGGACTTATTCTTACCCCGCTAAACTAGCTCTCGTGTGCCTTACATACACGTTGTCTCTATCTTTGATTCACGATGCAAGCTGATACTGCCTTCGACTTATAAGACATTGTCTTTCTGTGTCTGCGCGATTTCCGTGTTTTTGTTTTTTGTTTATGTGCCATATCCAATGATTCAAATGTGTACACACAACTATCTGCAGTATGTTTCTTGGTTCAAATGGCTCTGAGCACTGTGGGAATTAATACCTGAGGTCATCAGTCCCCTAGAACGTAGAACTACTTGAACCTAACTAACCTAAGGACATCACACACATCCATGTCCGAGGCAGGATTCGAACGTGCGGCCGTAGCGGTCCCGCGTTTACAGACTGAAGCACGTAGAACCGCTCGCCAACACGGCCGGCATGTTTCTAGCTGAAACATCTTGTCAGTATGTGATCAGTTATAATGTATGAACTCAATGCCATATTATAATAATAACTCATAAGGCATCCAAGGAGCTACATCCAGGGAAAGAAACACCTTGTAAACTTTTGATCCATCTGAACATGAGGGTGTAAACCACGAAATGCTTCGTTCAAGAAAGTAAAAAGTGACTGTTTTAATTTCTCTTTAATAACAAAAATGTGAGAGTCGGTGGCTCAGTGGTTAATAGCCAGGCTGCAGATCCAAACGTATGGGTCTCGATTTCCAGTCAGTCACTTTTCACTTCTTTAACCTCTACCAATATTATTGCGAAAATTGCCGTGTTATACCATTGTTCGGACCCCATATATAACTGTAGCCCCCCTCCCCAAAATAACTTATAAGATAAACCAGTTGAAAGGTCGAAGGAAGACAAGGGTATACCGCCTCCTAGAGGACCATACTTATTAAAGCACTGCTGTCTGAAAACCTTAAGGTTGACAAACAGCTTTACTATAAATCGTAAACAGTCGCATGTTCCAAATCACAGTTCAAAATGGACGAAACTAGATTATTTCAAGACAAGCTGGGGTGGGACCCGCACAGAGCGAGTTAAGGTGACGCTTCTGGGATTCGAGGGGGCGAGCCAGCTGCGAATCGAATCCGCACTGCGGGTTAACGACGATAGCTGGTGAACCCCCATCCTTCATGTGGTTTTTGGGCGGTTTTCCACATCCGACTAAGTGAATTCCGTGCTGGCACCGACGTGCTGTCACAGATACACACTACTCACACATTTATTTATGTCCGCCGCTCGTGGTCTCGCGGTAGCGTTCTCGCTTCCCGAGCACGGGGTCCCGGGTTCGATTCCCGGCGGGGTCAGGGATTTTCACCTGCCTCGAGATGACTGGGTTTTGGGTTGTCCTCATCATTTCATCATCATCCAGGAAAGTGGCGAAATTGGACTGAGCAAAGGTTGGGACATTGTACGGGCGCTGATAACCACGCAGTTGAGCGCCCCACAAACCAAACATCATCATCATCATCATCACTCACACATTTACGCTGAGGTGACAAAAGTCATGGGATACCTCCTAATATCGCGTCGAATGTCATTTTGTCCGTCGTAGTGCAGTAACTCGATGTGGTGTGGACGCAAGAAGTCGTTGGAAGTTCCCAGCAGAAATGTTGAGCCATGTTACTTGTATTGCCGGTGCACGAACTGATCTCTTTATTATGTCCCATAAATGTTCGAAGGGATTCATGTCGGGCGATTTGAGTGGCCAAATCATTCCCTCGAATTGTCCAGAATGTTCTTCGAAGCAATCGCGAACAACTGTAGCAGCCCAGTTACATGGAGCATTGTCATCCATAAAAATTGCATCATTGTTTGAAACAAATGATCTCCAAATAGCCGAACATAAGCATTTCCGGTCAATGAGCGGTTCAGTTGGACCAGAGTACTCGCTCCATTCCATGTAAATAAGACCACACCATTGTGGAGTCACCACTAACTTACACAGTGCCTTGTTATCAATTTGGGTCCATGGCTTCGTGGGATCTGCGCCACACTCAAAGCCTATCTCCATCTCTCACCAACTGAAATCTGGAGTCATATGACGAGGCTACGGTTTTTCAGTCGTCCAGGGTCCGACCGATATGGTCACGAGCCCAGGAGGGACGCTGCAGGCGATGTAGTGCTGTTAACAAAGGTGTTCGTGTCGGTCGTTTGCTGCCATAGCCCGTTAACGCCAAATTTCGCCGAACTGTCCTAACCGGTACGTTCGCCGTATGTCCTACGTTGATTTCTGTGGTTATTTCATGCAGTGTTGTTTGTATTTTAGCTGCGACAAGTCAACGCAAACGCCATTGCTCTCGGTCGTTAAGTGAAGGCCGGCGGCCACTGCGTTGTCCGCAGGGAGAATAATACCTGAAATTTGACACTCCCTGCACACACCTGACACTGTGCATTTCGGAATACTCGGAATACTGGATTCCCTAACGATTTCCGATATGGAATGTCCCATGCGTCTAGCTCCAACTGCCATTGCGCTATCAAAGTCTTAATTTCCGTCGTGCGGTCGTAATCACGTGGGAAAACTTTTCACGTGAATCATGTAAGTACGAATGACAGCTCCGCCAATGCATTGCCCTTTTATACCTTGTGTGCGCTATACTACCACCATCTGTATATGTGCATATCGCTATCCCACGACTGCCGTCACCTCAGTGTAGAAAACGTTCTCACGCTTGTACATGAGATTTATTCCAGATGCAGACAGATGAGGTACACAAATTATGTCACTGGGGTAGTGGTGGTGTCATCAATAGCATCCGGCCGCCAACAGTCACTAACATTGCCGAAACAGATATAACAATGCCGACCCCGTAGAGAAAAGGCTAAAGGCCCGAAGGAAGAAGAAGAAGAACGAGAAGAATAAGAAAATCTGGAGCGGATACAAAAAGTAAAAATTCAGCTACAAAACTGTTCAAGGAAAATCAGTGCTTTTCCCATAAGCACGGTAACTCAGGGCTGAATGTGGTGGGTGCCAGGAGGTGTCCGCTGCGGCTGAAGGATGGGGGCAGCCTCGGCACAGGGCAGCAGTTTGCTCACGTTGTGTGCTGTCGCCGATAACACGCTGGAGAGCCCCTGCCCACACACCTTCCGCTAGTTTCCGGTCCAGCTACGTGCTATGGGAGCAGCAGCGCACTCACACGTTCCAGCCTACGACACCACACCTATTTTTCAGAAACAGATAACGACAGAGACGTCCGGTTTCCCACGAGTGCTCGTAGGAAAGACAAAGAGTAATATGCGTACCTTACGACTTCTGATTCTGTCAATGGGGCCCAAGCAGAGGCATTTTCAGCCCTAACGGGCTCTCGGAAAGTCGATCACAAATCTAGGTTACTTCAGTGCTGTGCTCTGGTTTTTTGGCACTAATAAAGTTTTCGGGGATTGCACACGATCACGCGTCAGTCCTGGAGTCGCGGCAATCCTGAATTAATGGATTATTATATTTCTCTAGCCAAATGACCTTTATGTTGTCGCATCACGGTTTTACCTTACGGTAGGCACGGAAGTTTGTATTAATTTGCATTCCAGCTGTTTGTGTGCTGAATTTCAGGGCAGAGTTGGGGAATCGGGCTGCTATACCACTAAAGGGGTGTGGGGAACTGCGTGTACACCGAGGATAGACCGTTGGATGGACCTCACCAAAAGATCTGAACACTGCACGCAGATTCTATCCGAATTTGTGTCTCCTCCCTGTCACGCAAGGTATCGCGTGATATACAATGCATCCGCACACGCGGATCCTGCACATTCGTGATATACAAATACACCGCTAACCATTAAAACTGAAACACCGGAAACGATAAAAAATAAGGAAATTTTACTTATTGCGCCTACAAAGTATAGTAGGAAGAACAAAAGGATGAATTTGGAGATGCATGGATTGGATAAAAAGTAGTGGCAACACTGTTATAATTCATAGCAGACTTAACTGACAGACGTGCATCGTATTATATACCCTCCATACAATCGCCCTGCATCTCTATCACCTTGCCCCATACAGATGGAAGGAGTCTCGTACCGTCAGCGCGTCCATCTCTGTCGATGGATCGCAAGGACCACCCTATTGCACGGATGATCTCGTCTATTGTGTTGTGGCTCATGCCACGAAGAATTTCCTCCATTTTGGAACGTACGTCATACCCGAACGGACTGTTTTCGGATAAATACGGTGGATGTTCCAGTATCTCCCACCCCGACATACGCAGGAACTCCTGCACGGGGTTCGCCGTTTAGCATCGTGCACTGTCATGAATGACTGTGGGATGCAGTCCATCAGCGATCCACATACAGCAGGAAGGCAAGGAGCTTTAGTGTCATGCTGTCCGTGGGGTGAACGTCCCGGAGGAGACCGATCTTGAATGACGCCCCTGTCGTCTCGAAACACTTTCACCCATCTCGCCACCGTGCGATATGGGAATGCTGCATCGCCACACTCCTCACGCAGTCCCTGAAACCATTGTTGTGTGTTCCGACCACGTGTCACTTCAGTCTTGGTGCGTGTACGTTGTTCGTGTTTCCTAAAAATAGTGTTAGGCCGCTCGAACTGACCTCCTGCACATTTAGACGCTAGCATAGCAACTGATTCAAACGCAGCCGTTGCCGCTCACTATACTACTTCAAGTGGCCTTCTGCTATCAGCTACAGAGAGAGCGGGCATATCACTAGAGGCACATCCTTTATGTTAACGCAGTGTTGCCACTACTTTTTATCTAACCCTGACATAAGGGGCATCATAAACTTACCGGGACTTGTGTGAACAGCTTTGGATTTCCCTGGCGGTGGAGATGTGGTATATTCCCCCTGCTGTCTTTGGAATTTGCCCTCGGGGTCTAAATGATGACTCCACGTAAGGTTATGATGACCTCTCCTTCCATCAGCGACTGATCGCGTTCTACGGAACAAGAAGTGACCGTCTCGTATCCCAGTGGGATAAATGTCTTAATGCGTGGGGTGATTACTTTTGAATGGAACCATTCCGTGGTCCCACTATAGCATGTGATCGGTTTTCATTAGACTGACCCTCATAAGTTGGGTGTACACGTGTTGGAAAATTTAGCTCACAGAGCTACCTCCTCTGGAGATAATGATGGCTCCATAGCGACTGGCCATTGTTTCGACTGAGTTTAGATGATAGATATGAGTAGGTCATTCCACTCTGTTTCAACTCTATGGCAGAGTTTATCAATCCCAGAGGCTAGCGAGGGGTGGCACGTCAGTCTTTCAGCAAACCATGACCAGATGTTTTCAGTGGGTGAGAGACCTGGACAAGTGCTGGTCTCAGCAGCAGTCAGACATCCTCTGTAGGTCAGAACAGAACGGATTACGTGCCATCTTGCATTATCGTTATCTTTGAAATGTAACGTCAGAGAAACCTCAAAGGTAAGTCACAACCACCGCCATTAACATGTTAGAAACGTAACTGTTTCTATGCAAATTACCGAATTACTAACTTCTAATGCAATTTCTGAGTCATAAACAGGCTGCCTAATGTTTCCTTATATACAGAATGTAGATAATTTTAGTCAGACCTCCTTTGTGTAGTTGCCCTGAAGTGATAGTCATTTACATATCCAATCATCTAGCACAATTAATACTAACTGGAAGTTCAATGCGTGCTGTCATCACGGTGTAATGACTAGCAGTGGATTTTGGCACTCCAGTACCATCAAAATTAGTGATCATCCATTTATGAACCCTGAGCCTTAAGTAAAAGGAAAAGATCGGAAGTAAAGGGAAAAAAATCGGAAGTTGCGTTTTTTGTCATCAGCAAATTTAATCCGTTTACACTGAGGAAAAGACTGCAGCACTTATTTTATCATCTATCTGTAGAAATTGCCAGAGCCAGGGTGTTCTGCGTCTGGAATCGTATTCAGGATGAGTTACATTCGGATTCTCATACGGATTCCGTCGCCATCCTAATTCGACCAGAGTTGTGCTCCGTTTTTAATGACGTCGGAGTCGATGTGTTGAGACCCTAACCTCTCTTGCTCTGAATACTCCTGCGCGTGTGCGGATAGCGGCATACTATCTTTTCTGACTTGCTTCATCGTGCACATTTCAGTAATTTACCATTGAACAACAGTAGAAGTCCGGAATAAACTTCAGACGTAGTATTTTAGAAATATCACTTGTTAAAACATTAATCGAAAACGTCCAAAGAAGAGCAGCTCGTTTTGTATCATCGCGAAATACGGGAGAGAGCGTCACGGATATGAGAAGCGATGTGGGATGGCAATAATTAAAACAAAGGCGTTTTTCGTTGCGGCGAATTATTTTCATCAAATTTCGATCGAACGTCCTCCTCTGAATGTGAAAATAGTTTATTGTCGCCAACCTACATAGGGAGAAATAATCATTCGTAATAAAATAAGAGAAATCAGAGCTCGTACAGAAAGGTTTAAGTGTTGATTTTTCCAACGCGCTGTTAGAGAGTGGAACGGTTCAGAAACAGTCTGAAGGTGATTCGAAGAACCCTCTGTAAGGCATTTAAGTGTGAATTGGAGAGTAGTCCTGTAGATGTAGATGTAATCAGTGTGTGTATCTGTTCCCTTTCTTCACGCGTTTCTCTTTCGATTTTGGTTCAATTAAAACAAACATTGTCTTAAATCTCCCGTAACTTTTGAAATTCTTTGTGAAATTGAAAGAAGCACTCAAGGCCTCGCATAAATGTGTTATACGTTGGTTAAAAGTTCCGCGGAAGTAGTTCCAATTTCAGTCGTAGGTGAGGATAATGCCATAAATCGCCATTTTTAATAGAGCGCCTATGAAACTATGCAAGCTGGGCAACGTAGACAACATTAAATTCAGAGAGAGGTTGGTATTCAGCCAAACTCTGCCACACAATTCGATTATGCTCTCAAATACGGAAGCTTGTGACCCGGAGCTACTTGTTTCAAATCCCAGGAATGCAGAAACTTCCTGTCACTGGCATATGGCCAGCAGGGGAAGATGACATCGTACCTTTTTTCATGAGCAAACTGTTCGTCATTGTTCTCCGCATAGTTTCTTAAAGTGATAACATGTGACGCTGTTGACTGTTTTTCCGTCGTGTGAAGACATCGAGCTCGACAGTTTTCTTGGTCTTATTCGAAAGGATTAGGCTGTGTTAGTGACGAAAAAAGAATCTGTGAAGATCAGGCGCAAAGCTTTTGTCTGAGTCAAGCATTTTGTTCCAAGTCGTTGTGTTAATAAAAGTACTCCAATTTATTACACATCACTGCATTATTTTCGTACGCCTGGTTGTTAGATTTACCGAAAGGCGAGAGTGTAACTGTGAAAATGTATCACATTAAATTAATACAATAATTATGAATTCTTCCTACATAGAGTCAGTTTTCGTCGCTCAAAGAGCGACAAAAGGAGCTCACTACGAGTGAGTAGTATGTCAGCGCAGATTGATTCGGGTTTGGCAGCACTTATCCTTTAGTCTGTTATACTGAATATGAGCTCAGAAAATAACAATGTAAAATCCTTCCCAGCATGAGAATCTGGAATGAAAGATGTGAGGAAGTACATCTTCACACTGCTTATCTCCAACTAACGACCTTCTCTTGCTGGGAATATACCTTCTCTCACTTGAGTCCTAAACCAGGTAGCAGGAAACTTGTTTATAAGCTAAACTTTCAGAACTCTTCTATAAAGATAACTGACATGAGGATGTGCTTACCACTGTACAGATTAGCCAAGAAAACGTTTGAGTGGGAGGGTGTCTCCCCGGAGTCGATTATTGACGTCCAAATGTACAGGAACGATTCGTTTGAACATTTTTTAAACCAAACTCACCAGCAACTGGTTTAATATAATTAATGGCATTTGAATACTGTTGCTATTATCGGCTAGCAAATGTCAGACTCAAACTGAATTAATTAACGGAGGACAAGCCGTTCGGGGTAATCTACACATTGTAATACTGTCGACTAATGTCTCGAATCATATGATAATTACATCATGCTGCTTTGCTGTAGAATGATTTAAATCTTTTCTTGGTTCTTACAAAAGTTTTCACAGAATGTAAATACATTTTTTGTATTGTGAACGAAACATAAAGGGAGAAGAGTAAATTTGAGAAAGGAGGTAGATTAGGTAGCTACACGACCTGTGGATCGATGGAAAGGTGTTTTTAATAATTCGGTGCTTCACTTGCATGTCTTGCGTCGTAATTTTAGCTTTTTTACTACGGCTGACCTTGATGGGTGCGTGTAGATCGTTAGTATTGTTAACGACGAATAAAAGGGAGGAGATGAGTCCCAGTGCAGTATTTTATTTAATTTTTGTTTTTTTTTTTAACTTTTTAATGCGTTTTAGTCTTTACGTCGAACGTTAGACCGGGCTATTACAGATAGACACAGTGTAGAGCCCAGTTTTTTCAGTAAATCGCAGGCGAGCTGGCTGTGGGGCAGAGCTGGGGACTTCCTTTTCCGGTATTTGTCTCACAGTCAATAGGACTTTGCTCTCAGCCAAGTTAGTTCTGAGGTAACATATCCGAGAGAAAATTTTGAAGAACTGGTATTTGTCTGAGTATCTGATTATGTGTGTAGAGAGTGAAGCAGACGCGTTGCTGGACATGTGCAGCGCGCCCTTCCAGTAATACCGGCTGGCTATAATCAAAGTGCGGCCACTCACAGAGGTCCAGAGAGGGCTGTAACTATGGTATGGCAGCGAAACTTGATAGATACGCTAATGCGTTAATGCAGAACCGATTTACGCTGGAAAAAAATTAGTTCCAATTTTGGCCACCAGGTACAAATCTGGTGCTGTACACCATCTCGTCGACGTCTCAAGTGCTCATATTGAACAAACAGTGTAAGTGGCGGTTGAGAATAAAATCAACATTACGCCTTTCTCGCTTGTTTGACCTTTTCTGCCCCCGTCCCATTCCTAATCTACTACATACGGGAACATTCCTCTGCGTCTTTCTTGCTTTCACAGCGCCAGATTTGCACGTGGTGGCCAAATTTTTAACTAATTTTTTTTTCAGCGTAAATCGGTTCCGCCTTAAAGCATTATAATATCTACCAAGTTTGGCTGCCATATGATAATTACAGCCCCCTCTGGACCTCTTTGACTGGCTGCACTTCAATTGTAACCACCCACTACCACTGCACACTGAGGTGACAAAAGTCATGGGATACCTTCTAATATCGTGTCGAACCTCATTTTGTCCGGCGTAGTAAAGCAACTCGACGTGGCATGGACGCAACAAGTCGTTGGAAGTCCCCAGCAGAAATATTGAGCCATGTTACCTCTGTAGCCGTCCACAAATGCGGAGTTGTTGTCGGTGCAGGATTTTGTGCACGAACTGATCTCTCTATTATGTCCCATAGATGTTCGATGATATGCATGTCGGGCGATCTGGGTGGCCAAATCATTCGAACGAATTCTCCAGAATTTTCTTCAAACCAGTCGCGAACAGATGTGACCCGGCGACATAGCGCATTGTCATCCATAAAAATTCCGTCGTTGTTTCGGAACACGAAGTTCATGAATGGCTGCAAATGGCTCCAAGTAGCCGAAAATAACAATTTCCAGTCAATATTCAGTTGTACCAGAGGACCCAGTCCATTCCATGTAAACACAGCCCACACCATTATGGAGCCACCACCAGCTCGCACAGTGCCTTGTTAGCAACTTGGGTCCATGGCTTCGAGGGGTCTGCACCACACTCGACCCTACCGTCAGCTCTTACCAACTGAAATTGGGAGTCATCTGACCAGGGTAGTTTACAGTCGTCTAGAGTCCAATCGATATGGTCACGAGTCCAGGAGAGGCGCTGCAGGCGATGTCGTGCTGTTGACAAAGGCACTCGCGTCGGTCGTCTGCTGCCATAGCCCATTAACGCCAAATTTCGCCGCACTGTCATAACGGATATGTTCATTGTACGCCCCGCTCTGATTTCTGCGGTTATATTTTATGCAGTGTTGTTTGTCTTTTAACACTGGCAACTCTACGCAAATGCCAATGGTCTCGGTCGTTAAGTGAAAGCCGTCGGCCACTGCGTTGTCCGCGGTGAGAAGTAAGCCTGAAATTTGGTATTTTCGGCACACTCTTGAAACTATGGATCTCGGGATATTGAATTCTCTATCGATTTCCGAAATAGAATGCCCCATGTGTCAAATACCAGCGCGTAATGTTTCCGACCGATGGAAGAATCATCAAAAGTGTCACATGCTGCCATTCCAAGAGAATCTGCGGAGAGATTTCCTACTTTTGGTCGCCTTGATTTCTCCCCTTGCTGGACAAATAATGACTACGAAAATTTTCTTCCACCACCAGGTTTTGAATGGTGTACTTCCGAACCGAGAACCACCGCCTACAAGTGTATTACAAACTTCTGTATGTAGCGCGACACCATTTGACCATGAGACCAACACCTCTTTTGCGACAAACAAATAAGGTTTCATATACACGGTTTTATTTATCTCGACCACCCCTAATAAATTTTTGAGCAGAGGCAAATTAAGAAATGTACGAAGCAAATGTTGTCTAGCCACCAGGCAGACATTATCCAGCATTATTATCTTTCTCGTAACTTTGTTCGTTACGAAGATATAAACAGCAGTAGTCTTTCTCGAAAAGCACTCTAAATTTTTTATTCCGTAAAGTGCACGCCGGTCATTCAGGCAACCGCCTTCAATTGAAGGTTTGTGTGAGGACTTAGTGCCCTTCTTCAGAAGGCTATATCATTTGCATTATTTGCGAGTGTCAGCAATAAGATGCATACAGCATATTGCCGTGCTCATGTAGTTCATAGTGCCTTTACGAAGACCGCGGCAATAAGTTGTTTGCATCTTATTGATGACGCTCTAAAATTATGCGACTGGTATAACCTTCTGAAGAAGGGCACTAACTGCCGGAAACTGGCTAAGAAATTAAATTTCTTTGACGCAGCTGGTCGTCGATTATTTCGGTACATACAACTACAGCTGCTGAAGATAACATGCTAGAAATATTGTCTCCAATTTTCAGAGTTTAATTCATGCTACAAATGATGTAAAAGCCATCTTGTATCAACCAATACGCAGTGCCACGCCCCCTTTTCTACACGACTCTGCCTTCGTTTGCGATGTTTTATTATTTCCTACAATCAGAGAAGACATTCGTAGAGTACAGAACGCTGTGAGCCATTTACGATGGCATTAATTATGACTTATTAAAGAAATGGAGGCATTGTGGAACACAAAACCCGAATGAAAGCTTTAATATCCTAAATGTAGAAGAGACGCCCAATGAAAACATTTTACTCATCTACTGTTGTTAAAATTTGTTCGTGGTGGTGGTGGTGGTTGTTGGGATGTTTAAGGGGGACTAAACAGCGAAGGTCATCAGTCCCCCATGAATTTGTTCGTAATGAAGCTTGGCTGGCGTTCAAAGATGATAACACTGGAAGAATCAGAACCCTTATGAGACTAGAATTTGACGCAAGTTGCTTCACAAAAAGCCTACTGAAGACTGATGATGTGCTTATTGCTAGTCCTGAAATGTCAGTGAAGGATGTTGCCAAAAGGGCACGCCAGAATGGTTAGACTAGAAGAAAAGAGCTACATGAAAACCAAACAGCCCAAATGTATGGTTATGACGAACATTAAGGTGCTTGTTTTAGGAATAAATGCTATCAAAATCCTTTTTCTGCATTCCCCGCAACTACAATTTTTCAGTGTTTAAGGAACATTTATCGCTCAACCACTGCAGATAAAAATGTGAACTTTGCTAAAGGCGTTGAATGCACAATAACACAACTTCCTGTAGTACAATGTTTTTTCAAAGTGCGTTACCGTCAGATTTATTTAAATTTTTCTGAAATGAAAATTGTTGTATTTCATGCACATAAATTTTAAAAAAATTTAGCGATAGTTCTAAGATTGATATTAACAACTTTATACAAATTTGTTTATCTAATTACTATGAATAATCTACCACATTCCGAAGGAGATAAGTGAAGTAACCTTTGAGAAAATGATCCTTATGTGATAGTTTGTGTTCTAAAAGTATCCAACAACGTCTTGATCAAATTATTTGACGAACAAACAGAAAAAATGTAGATTATAGACAATAACACAATGACAACATGAGCAAAATTTGGTTCAATTAATATTCAAACAGTTAAAGTTAGATTAGCTTATACGTGGCCGTGTATTTTCTCGTAGTCCCACTTTAATTTCATCCTGGTGACTAAAACACACTAGAATAATACATTATTTATCTTACTTCTGGACAAAATGTTATCTGAGTGGTAAGATAAATGGGGTAACCTGTACGTTCTTTTATTTGAGAGCTGATGCAGTCATCAGCACCGAGACCAACTTGAATACTACAGTACTCTGCCAATTCCGGCTCTCCTTATAGGAGGTGTATCCTCTTATTCCTCCAATCTTCCACCATCTTAAGGATCTTCGACAGCGGGGACATACTGCTTAACGCTGAAAGCAGATATGAGCTTATATTTTACACCTACGCAAAGCACTGGCAGGGAAACGCAACGATATATCTGACGAGAGGCTGGTTTAGAACTCTAAACCTTTTCCCTTCTGATCGGACACTCAGTGAGAGTAGTACCGAGCTATAACATTAAAGTAGCTAATAAACGAACGAGCTCCTCGTCGAAGCCACGCAGGCAAAAAGGATATCGGCCAGCGCCGTGTCATCCCCTGCCCTGCGGTGTCATGTAGGAACGTGGTCGGCATGCCACTCTGCCGAGTGGGCCACAGATCTCCAGTCAAACTCCTAAACTGGGATCACGAGGCTGAGTGCACACGTACCAGTCCTCCCACCAAGGACAATTCTTGGCGGTACCGGTGATCGAACCCGGGTCCTTCGCACGGCAACCATCTATACTGACCACTCAGCTATGGAAGTAATAAGGTGACCCATAATCCATACATACACTCCTGGAAATGGAAAAAAGAACACATTGACACCGGTGTGTCAGACCCACCATACTTGCTCCGGACACTGCGAGAGGGCTGTACAAGCAATGATCACACGCACGGCACAGCGGACACACCAGGAACCGCGGTGTTGGCCGTCGAATGGCGCTAGCTGCGCAGCATTTGTGCACCGCCGCCGTCAGTGTCAGCCAGTTTGCCGTGGCATACGGAGTTCCATCGCAGTCTTTAACACTGGTAGCATGCCGCGACAGCGTGGACGTGAACCGTATGTGCAGTTGACGGACTTTGAGCGAGGGCGTATAGTGGGCATGCGGGAGGCCGGGTGGACGTACCGCCGAATTGCTCAACACGTGGGGCGTGAGGTCTCCACAGTACATCGACGTTGTCGCCAGTGGTCGGCGGAAGGTGCACGTGCCCGTCGCCCTCGTACCGAACCGCAGCGACGCACGGATGCACGCCAAGACCGTAGGATCCTACGCAGTGCCGTAGGGGACCGCACCGCCACTTCCCAGCAAATTAGGGACACTGTTGCTCCTGGGGTATCGGCGAGGACCATTCGCAACCGTCTCCATGAAGCTGGGCTACGGTCCCGCACACCGTTAGGTCGTCTTCCGCTCACGCCCCAACATCGTGCAGCCCGCCTCCAGTGGTGTCGCGACAGGCGTGAATGGAGGGACGAATGGAGGCGTGTCGTCTTCAGCGATGAGAGTCGCTTCTGCCTTGGTGCCAATGATGGTCGTATGCGTGTTTGGCGCCGTGCAGGTGAGCGCCACAATCAGGACTGCATACGACCGAGGCACACAGGGCCAACACCCGGCATCATGGTGTGGGGAGCGATCTCCTACACTGGCCGTACACCACTGATGATCGTCGAGGGGACACTGAATAGTGCACGGTACATCCAAACCGTCATCGAACCCATCGTTCTACCATTCGTAGACCGGCAAGGGAACTTGCTGTTCCAACAGGACAATGCACGTCGCATGTATCCCGTGCCAGTGTAAGTCAACTACCCTGGCCAGCAAGATCTCTGGATCTGTCCCCCATTGAGCATGTTTGGGACTGGATGAAGCGTCGTCTCACGCGGTCTGCACGTCCAGCACGAACGCTGGTCCAACTGAGGCGCCAGGTGGAAATGGCATGGCAAGCCGTTCCACAGGACTACATCCAGCATCTCTACGATCGTCTCCATGGGAGAATAGCAGCCTGCATTGCTGCGAAAAGTGGATATACACTGTACTAGTGCCAACATTGTGCATGCTCTGTTGCCTGTGTCTATGTGCCTGTGGTTCTGTCAGTGTGATCATGTGATGTATCTGACCCCAGGAATGTGTCAATAAAGTTTCCCCTTCCTGGGACAATGAATTCACGGTGTTCTTATTTCAATTTCCAGGAGTGTATTATAACAATGTGTGTGTGTATGTATATCCCACATCTCCTCCTAAACCAATGGACCGATTTTAACCAAACGTGGTACACATATCATGTGCCATCTGAAAAGAATCGCTATGGGGGTGAGAACAACCTAGCTATCGAAGGGGTAGTGAGGGGGGGGGGGGGAATCGGCTGAAAAAGCAGTGTAGCCTTCGACGCATGAATACTCAGTCTTTATTCATCCAGTATTTGATAATGAGAGCACTTAGTGACTTGCAACAAACTTTACACATAATTTAAAACCATTACGACAACTGTCGCGTCAGGCATGAAATTTTAATTTATTACTTCTTTACTACGAATTGTATTCGCAACACATTTTGCAGACACTATTCACATATACCACTTGTCGCGTGGTGTAAAACAGCGAGAATCAGCCAGTGATAATACTCTTTCTCAGAACAGCAATCAGTTACTGTTGTCTATGTGCCTGAAAAGAAACGAGGTCGATCGGTCAAGTCAGTTGAAAGAAAAAAATTACGAAACAGTTGCTAAGAACTCAAACACATTACAGCTTCATCTGCTTCAGGGTTTCGATAAACAAAATATTATCCAGGTAGAATAACAACTCTCCTCAGAATTCAAATTGAACTGCTGGGTGAAATCCGCTGCTACTAGAGAAACTTAATATGAGTAAAACACTTTCTGAAATTTAATAAAATGCGCAAAAAATCATTGTCTTTCATTTATTTTGTGCATCTTCTTTGTGAATGTTAGAGAGGTACTGAAAGGCACGCCGCTCGCAGCTATTTCAAAAATAAAAAAGTTTCTATTTCTTCCATTTACGTGCGATTCTTTGTCTATATAAAGCCTCAATCCGGTGTTACTAGAACAAATGAGGCTACTTGAAATCTAGACGACATAAGGCACTGAAAGGTCCCTACAAACGTTCTGAGTCGTAACTGATGACAGAAGTCCCTGATGTGATACGAACATTCTCGAGGCAATATAGCTAACGCATGCGTCGTCGCTACAGCATTTTTGTGTCGGTTTTGATCCGGTTCAAAGTTCATCCAATGTGGCATACGCAGGATCCACCAGAATTGCATTAGGTGGATGCAGTGCAGACTTTTTCACCACGTCTTATCAGATTCAAATGTTTTCCCCCGTTTGTAAATGGATGCTGTTCGCAAACGACGAACGCAGAAAAAGAAAAGAATTATGTCTGGCACGGGCAAGCAGGTCAAACGCTCTCGGCGTCCGGTTATCGCCAGGCTGCAAAAATACGACGCATAACACGCACTTAAGAGCCGTAGCAGGAAGCACTTGTCAAGAAAGAGCGTTCCTAGCATCGCAGTCTGCGGTCGCAGAACTTCAATGGGAACAGTCTATTTACACAGTGAGAAATTTGCGTGAGAGCTGGGTTGGGAGAATGAAAGACTGTGGCCCCGTGCTTGGATGTAGTCTTTGCTGTTTATTTAATCTTTCTTTACACGGCGAAAGTTACTTGGTTTTTGCTAGATATTAAGAAGGAAAAGCATTAATTCTTAATAATTACACTGGTAACCTGCCTCGCAGACGAACGCTATTGCAGGCACGCCCTCAACACAGATGACTGGTTTGAATCCTGCTGTTGAAAGAAATTTTCGTCAGCAAGTTTTCTCCAAGGTGGTGCCTTACTCTTCCCTACATCCGAAGTGTGCGACAATGTTTTCTATTATATCCAAAACCTCTCATAGTTTCGTACGAAGTGAATGATTGCGATTTTTCCATTATATGGGGCTGTTATGCTTGACGCCTGCCTTGGCGATGTGTTAGAAATGGTTCGAATGGCTTTGAGCACTATGGGACTTAAATTCTAAGGTCATCAGTCCCCTAGAACTTAGAACTACTTAAACCAAACTAACCTAAGCACATCACACACATCCATGCCCGAGGCAGGATTCGAACCTGCGACCGTAGCGGTCGCGCGGTTCCAGTCTGTAGCGCCTAGAACCGCTCGGCCACACCGGCCGGCGATGTGTTAGAGAATTAGGCTACACAACGCCAGTTCACTCGGCCTTACAGCTCCTTGTGTTTTCATAAACACAAAAAACGACGTGAACATAGAAAATATGAAGAAGATTCAAAGAGGAGCTGCACTGTCCATCGCTGTTTGCTCAGGTAGTGTGAGAGCATAGCAGAAATGCCCAACGAACTACAGTCGGAGGTGCTACATAAAACTTACACTTCAGAAGCCGAACGTTCTGCGACGATCTGAAATGATGTAGGGTGATTCAGCTGTCCCTACCGCTGTCGTTTTATACAACTCGCAAAATTATAACTGGCCTTCATAAACCAAGCGCAAGGTTGTCATGTTCTCTCGTTCGCTACATGCAAGTTATTAGTCTTACAGAAAAAATGAGCTGAAACTTTTTGTAAAAAATTTGATGTACTTAAATTTTTTACTGATATACATTTTGGCTAGAGGCCACGGTTTTCGAGTAAATCAAGAAAAGCGTACAAGAGTGACTTTCGAATGCATCCCACACTCATCCCCGAGCGTCAGGATTTCTGGTATGTTTATTCTTCATGTGTACACATTTTCAGCCTTCTTGCCGCTAGAGGCCTCCGAATTGTGCCGTCTAGCATGATGATGTGTCATTTAACAATGTCGGTGCGTGAGAAACAGCGTGATGTAATCGCTGAGAAAACTGAAAGCACGAATGTCTAGACTTCGTCCACGCATGGGACACTCACTCGTTCGCCATGACAATGGCAGATCACACACGAGAGGGGCGACATCTGCAGCAACCCGACGCCCTGGCTTCACTGTCACGGATATTCCTCCATACAGTCCCGACTTGATCCCATCCGATTTTCATATTTTTTCAAAACTTAAAGAACACCTTCGAGGACTTCAAGGACATCACTTTGTTAATGACGAAGAGGTTGAAGCAGATGTGAGGTTGTGGCTCCGTCAACAAATTCAAACATTCTACAGTGACAGTATCAACAAAGTGTCTCAGGTTGGGAGAAATGTGTTCGTCGTCTGTGTGTCTATGCTGAGAAATAAATATGTAGACATGAAAAGGAATGATATAAAATGTTAATAACGTTTGTTTTATTTAAAAAGATTTAAGAGTTTTTACACGAAAATTCGGAAGCATTACTTTTCAGCACTCCATTGCAAAGCCGAGGATTGTTCCACTGCTTCTACCATTGTCTCTCCCTGAATTACAATGATAAGCGTGTCACTATTCTTACTTCTAATATTCTCTATCACCTTAGCCTTAATTTTGTTTACCCTTAATCCTTATTTTTTCTGAGGACTCTGACCATTGGATAAGTACGTTGACCATTGGCTGCAAAAGGGGATTTGGCGAAGAACTAGCAAGAGAGTTGTTATTAAATTTTAGGGAGGATTAAGGAAAATCGACCAGAATAGATCTCAATGTTCAAACCAGATCTTTACGCCGTGCAGCAGTTAGTACCCATAACGTAACAATCTTGATGTGCTTCTTTATGGGAAACGAACACGAATAGGTAGCTGGGCGACCCGCGCACAAACGACGTGGCAAGTCAATCTCAACTACACTGTCTGATCGTAAGTATGCGGACACGTATTAGTGAAAATTAAATTGGGGTGTGTCCACCATTCACCTTTATAACGGATTCCAGTGAGATGTCTGTGGGGGAATGGCAGGCCATTCTACCTCACCTCCAGAGTCGAAATCTGAATGATGCTGGAGTCTGGAGCGAATTCGACATTCTAACCCATCCCAATGATGGTCCGTCGGTTCAGGTCGGAACGATGAGAAATTGTCGTCTCCGAACTATTCCTTTACAGTACACAGTGCACAACGCTGTAAAATCTGTTAATATTCTTCCGCATTTAGCGTTTCCTTTAGTGCAGTTAGCGGACAACAACCTAACCACGAAAAATGTCCCCATACAGTAACACGACCTCCTCGGTACTTCACTGTCGGTGCTATGTATGATAGTAGGTAACGTTCTTCAGGCATTCGCCAAAGCCAAACCATTTCATAGAAAGTATAGTGTGTTTCATCACTCTAAACCACTCGTTTCCATTCGTCCACTGTCCGGTGGCGTCGCTCTTTACACCACCTCGAGCGTCACTTCGCACTGACTACGGAAAGTGTGCTCGTGAGGAGCTCTCGACCATTTTATCCCATTCTAGCTCCCTACGCACAATCGCTGTGCTATCTGGACTGCTGCTAGAACTTTGAAAGCCACTAGTGAATCCTTCCGTCGATTTCACGCGGCTTTATACAACCACCCGCCGCAGGTTTCAACGGTGGCAAGTAATACACTTGCTATAGAAGTTGAAGATAAAGTTTCATGTTTTAATGATGGTGTGCAAAGCAGGAGATATGTTTTAGAGAAAACAGGAATAAAGCCCAGAGTGAACTGCACGAAAGCTTTGTATCCGATAGAGAGTGTGTAGTGAAAGCAGATAAACCATTTTTGGAGGTGACAAAATCAAGAAGAGTGCATCATAGGAATGTGAAAAGAAAGAAAACTTATACAGAGAGTGAAAAAGAACCTGCTTATTGTGCTAGCATAAGTTGGCGCCAGCACACCAGGCGGCAACGAGGTTGCGAGAAGATCGATAGAGGCGAAAGACAGACGAGCAGGAAACGCGCCGCCAGCGCCCTCTCGGCTGACAGTATTTAGATCGCCGCTGCGGACCAGAGGGCCCAGACAGTCTGGCATCGAGACATCGCTGGCAGCCCAGTCACTTACAGTCGCAGGCAGCAGTCCGCCGCTCGTGGTCTCGCGGTAGCGTTCTCGCTTCCCGAGCACGGGGTCCCGGGTTCGATTCCCGGCGGGGTCAGGGATTTTCACCTGCCTCGAGATGACTGGGTGTTTGTGTTGTCCTCATCATTTCATCATCATCCAGGAAAGTGGCGAAATTGGACTGAGCAAAGATTGGGTAATTGTACGGGCGCTGATAACCACGCAGTTGAGCGCCCCACAAACCAAACATCATCATCATCATCGCAGGCAGCACATAGCGGACTTGTGCTTCACCAGCATTGAGGCTAACGTGGTCTATTACTGAGAACTCGTACCACAACACCTGGACTACCTTGAGTTAAGTCGGTTTCTCATTCTTATGAATGAAGAACCCAATTAATACTAGTGCGAGTTTGTGTTATAGTAGAGGATACGGGCCACCAAACAATATCCTCTCCTTGCTTCCCACGGTACAAGCCTACAGTGACAACGAGACGACACAAAACTTATGGTGATGGACAGTTCTTAAAGAAAGCCAAATACAAGCAGAAACTTCAACAGACATTTTCCACAAACACAAATTTGTGTACATAGGTACTTACAAAACCCAAAGTAAAAGTCCTATTACTTTCAAACTTAATATCTTTTAAAACACAAACTCCTTAATGAAAAACTCTAGAACTTTCCATATTAAAAATGTGGTAGTAATCGAGATAATTAACTCCAAATTGAGTTTTTTCTAAACACGAAGTTTAAAATGAGGGTGCTCATTCATCTTTTTATCAATTAAATAAATTCTAGAATTTGAAACACCTGCAAGTATGCTTTGTGTGCTCTGCAAAATTCATCGAAGAATCTCTTTTACAGATAAAACTGTACCTACATCAACATGTGCATCCAAAAGTTAGTGAAAAAATGAAGAGATTTTAAATGTAAAAAAATTATTCTGATAGGTTTTGGTACTTCCACTATTATGAGTGTGAATCCTGAATACTTCCTGGTCATGATGAAAAAGTTTTATTAATTTATTTCGAAAAGCATTGACAGTGGAAATAAAAATGTTCTGTGGTACCTCTTCTGTTCTGCTATGTATTATTCTAGTCAGTTGCTTACGAACGTGATATGTTAAACCGATCGTCTGATAGTTTCACTCTTTCAGTAATGTGATGAAACTACATCTTTGGAAATCTGGTGATAAGTATCCTGTTTACAGATGTTTGATCATAATCAAAACACTTTTTAGTTTATTTACCGCCCAAAACTCTGTAGGCTTTCTTGGCTCTTCCTGGCATAATGGCATCCGTCCATCCTTGAGGGATGATGGTGTAGCATGCTTGGTTTAGAGTCTGCAGCGTCTGCTGTGGCTAAAAAGTCCCACTCGAGAGTGGCAGTCCCTACTGCAGTTTGGACATGTGAAATTTGAGGGACTTCGAACAGAAGCCACTCTGTCTCTTCGCTTTGTCCTCTCCCTGATTTGTTCCTGTGTGCGTTCGTCCTCTGAGAGCTTGACGCCGTTGCGCACAGTTACTCGCCACTTGACACGGTCATCTGCAATGCTTTCCCAGCGACTTGGATTGATTCTGGTCTCGGTTAGGTCTCTCTTGCAGACATCCTTGAAACGAAGATGCGGTCGTCCCACTGGCCTCACACCTTCCTGAAGTTCGCCGTACAGCAGCTGTTTCGGTATCCGTTCAGGATTCATGCGCCTGACATGTCCCAACCATATTAGACGTCGATGAAGTAATTTGATTTCTTCCTGACATATCTTGGCACAAATCAAATTACTAGATCGTCTATTTTTTCCATATTGACCTCTTCCTCATGCTCTGCAATACGTGCTTCAGGAAAGCTCTGCCCCATCGGACTCCTTCTAGCTAATGCCTTTTCTTCTGCGCTTAAAAGAGATTCCCATCTGAATCCCGCAAGGTAACAGTTTTACTTCTTACTTAGTTAAAAACATGTGTACTCTTCCTGTACGCCAAGTAAATTATTCCTACGACTATCATTTCTCATTTTTTGTGTGTTTCATTCATTCTGAAGCAGCCTCTTTGCACTTTCTTTTAACTTTTTTCCCAAGCAACTCAGACTGCTGCTCTTCCATTTCTTCCTTCGACTTTTCATCTTGTCTTCGTCCCTCAGTAATCACATAGTGTTGAGGATCAGCGGACAAAGTTCAAAACCATCGTACAACATGCATTACATGAGTATGTGCCAAGCAAGATCGAAAGAGATGGAAAAGAGCCACCGTGGTACAACAACCGAGTTAGAAAACTGCTGCGGAAGCAAAGGGAACTTCACAGCAAACATAAACATAGCCAAAGCCTTGCAGACAAACAAAAATTACGTGTGAGGAGGGCTATGCGAGAGGCGTTCAATGAGTTCGAAAGTAAAGTTCTGTGTACTGACTTGGCAGAAAATCCTAAGAAATTTTGGTCTTATGTCAAAGTGGGAAGTGGATCAAAACAAAATGTCCAGACACTCTGTGACCAAAATGGTACTGAAACAGAGGATGACAGACTAAAGGCCGAAATACTAAATGTCTTTTTCCAAAGCTGTTTCACAGAGGAAGACTGCACTGTAGTTCCTTCTCTAGATTGTCGCACAGATGACAAAACGGTAGGTATCGAAATAGATGACAGAGGGACAGAAAAACAATTAAAATCGCTCAAAAGAGGAAAGCCCGCTGGTCCTGATGGGATACCAGTTCGATTTTACACAGAGTACGCGGAGGAACTTGCTCCCCTTCTTGCAGCGGTGTACCGTAGGTGTCTAGAAGAGCGTAGCGTTCCAAAGGATTGGAAAAGGGCACAGGTCATTCCCCGTTTTCAAGAAAGGACGTAGAACAGATGTGCAGGACTATAGACAGACCTATAACTCTAACGTCTATCAGTTGTAGAATTTTGGAACACGTATTATGTTCCAGTATAATGACTTTTATGGAGACTAGAAATCTACTCTGTAGGAATCAGCATGGATTTCGAAAAAGACGATCGTGTGAAACCTAGCTCGCGCTATTCGTCCACGAGACTCAGAGGGCCCTAGACACGGGTTCACAGGTAGATGCCGTGTTTCTTGACTTCCGCAAGGCGTTCGATACAGTTCCCCACAGTCGTTTAATGAACAAAGTAAGAACATATGGACTATCAGACCAATTGTGTGATTGGATTGAGGAGTTCCTAGATAACAGGATGCAGCATGTCATTCTCAATGGAGAGAACTCTTCCGAAGTAAGAGTGATTTCAGGTGTGCCGCAGGGGAGTGTCATAGGACCGTTGCTATTCACAATATACATAAATGACCTTGTGGATGACATCGGAAGTTCACTGAGGCTTTTTGCGGATGATGCTGTAGTATATCGAGAGGTTGTAACAATAGAAAATTGTACTGAAATGCAGGAGGATCTGCAACGAATTGACGCATGGTGCAGGGAATGGCAATTGCATCTCAATGTAGACAAGTGTAATGTGCTGCGAATACATAGAAAGAAAGATCCTTTATCATTTAGCTACAATATAGCATAGCAATAAATTATCTGGGAGTACGCATTAGGAGTGATTTAAAATGGAATGATTATATAAAGTTGATAGTCGGTAAAGCAGATGCCAGTCTGAGATTCATTGGAAGAATCCTAAGGAAATGCAATCCGAAAACAAAGGAAGTAGGTTACAGTACACTTGTTCGCCCACTGCTTGAATATTGCTCACCGGAGTGAGATCCGTACCAGATAGGGTTGATAGAAGATGTAGAGAAGATCCAACGGAGAGCAGCGCGCTTCGTTACAGCATCATTTAGTAATCGTGAAAGCGTTACGGAGATGACAGATAAACTCCAGTGGAAGACTCTGCAGGAGAGACGCTTAGTAGCTCGGTAAGGGCTTTTGTTGAAGTTTCGAGAACATACCTTCACCGAGGAGTCAAGCAGTATATTGCTCCTTCCTACGTATATCTCGCGAAGAGACCATGAGGATAAAATCAGAGAGATTAGAGCCCACACAGAGGCATACCGACAATCTTTCTTTCCACGAACAATACGAGACTGGAACAGAAGGGAGAACCGATAGAGGTACTCAAAGTACTCTCCGCCACACACCGTCAGGTGGCTTGCGGAGCATGTATGTAGATGTAGATGTAGAGTGCTTTTTTGAATCGCTCTGTCGCTATAGTGACTTGTGCTAAGTTCTTTCCTTCCGTATTACGTTACAGTTCTCTTATAATGTCGCCGGCCGCGGTGGTCTAGCGGTTCTAGGCGCTCAGTCCGGAACCGCTCGACTGCTACGGTCGCAGGTTCGAATCCTGCCTCGGGCATGGATGTGTGTGTTGTCCTTAGGTTAGTTAGGTTTAAGTAGTTCTAAGTTCTAGGGGACTGATGACCACAGATGTTAAGTCCCATAGTGCTCAGAGCCATTATAATGTAATATTCTTGGTACCCTTCCGTAGGCCACAGGTCACTGTCCGCGAAAATTTGCACCCTGTCTCTTTCTGCCTGGTCTAGTACGATTAAACTTAGTGGTATTCTGATAAGACACGTATAAACGTATATTGTAGACGCTGTCGTTGTCCCGTACGTCGTAAGCAATGGCCGAATACTTATTTTTCAGAAAAAAACAGAACACCTTGAACGACTAGAGAAAAGACGTTCATATTCAGAGGACATGTTCTGCGGACATGATTAGCATATCAGTCACCTCGGTTCAGCATGTTTCCTGTTGCCTAGTAGGCACAGGATCCGCCATGGGTCCCGATAACTTGTTCCATGGGTGTTGACATCGACGCGTATTAGGTGCGAATGGCGTGCCGTTGTACAGCCATCCATGCTGCATTCACCTGGTTCCAAAGTTCATCTGTGGTGTTTGGCACTGGGCCACAGAGCCACACCTGTCGTTTCACCATATCACACACATTTTCGATTGGCGACAAGTCTGATAAATTCGCGGGACAGGGCAAGAGGCTGACAACCTGTGACACCACGAAGGCACGTGTTCGTGCAGCAACGTGTGGTCGTGCAGTGTCTTGCTGAAAAATGGCGTTAGGGGTGTTGTGCAGAAAGGGTATGGTTCAAATGGCTCTAAGCACTATGCGACTTAACTTCTCAGGTCATCAGTCGCCTAGAACTTACAACTAATTAAACCTAACTAACCTAAGGACATGAAATACATCCATGCCCGAGGCAGGATTCGAACCTGCGACCGTAGCGGTCCCTCGGTTCCAGACTGTAGCGCCTAGATTCGCACGGCCACTCCGGCCGGCTAGAGAGGGTATGGCTGCGGGTCAAAGGACGTCATTCTCCTAGGTCACACTGGTCACGGTGCACTGGACACTCACCAACTGAGATTTGCGGTTGTATACAACAGCACGCCACACCGCAAGGCCTTGAATTGGCGCTGAATGTCTGGTGCGAAGCAGTCACTGTGATGTCACTATCTCTGTCTGCGGCGAGCCAAAATGCGGCCATCATTTTCAAACAAACAGAACTTGGATTCGTTCGAAAACAGTATCTGACGCCACGTATGTCCCTACTGACGCCGTTTCAACACCATTGCCGTCTAGTTTGTTTCTGCACATTTGTCAAAGATATGCGGAGAAGTGCACGACGCGCACTAACCCATGCCGTAATAAACGGTGATGGACTGTCACCCCTGATAGTATACGATGTGTTAATCTGTTCCACTGTTGCGCCAGAGCCGAGGAAGACGCAGATCAGTGCCACAATGCCAGTCGTATGAGGCGTGAGGTGTAGATCTTTTCGGCGGTTGATCTGGGTGGTGCGACTTGACCCACCTCGTAGTGTTCTACGGCCTTCCGTGAACCATTCTGCACACACCCATTGCACTGCCGAAACACTTCGCCCCACAGGAGCAGTAGTTTCCCGGATGGATGCCGGCCGCGGTGGCCGAGCGGTTCTAGGCGCACCAGTCAGGCACCGCGCGACTGCTACGGTCGCAGGTTCGAATCCTGCCTTCGGCATGTATGTGTGTGATGTCCTTAGGTTAGTCAGGTTTAAGTAGTTCTAAGTTCTAGGGGACTGATGACCTCAGATGTTAAGTCCCATAGTGCTCAGAGCCGGATGGATGCATCACATTCTCTCATGCCAATAATGCGCCCTCTTTCAAACTCACTGATTTGATAGTACGGTTCGCGAGGCATCCTGCATGTGTACTCAAGTCGCACTGACCCATTACCTTCTGTTTACAGCGACAACGAGAGCCGTAGGCACATTACCTTCAACCCGATGGCCGACATGGCTCAAATGTTACTAATTTCTGCAGAACATACTAATGTACATGTCTTGTGAATATGACCGACCTACCTCTAGTCGATCAACGTGTTCTGTTTTCTTTCTGAACATGAGTGTACACGCGCAGCCTGTGAGTATTGAAGTTTGCTACATCGTAACGACTCAAAAGTAAAGTACATTTATCGTGTTGTGGCTGCAAGAATGTGGGACAGACTGTGAAATACGTTGCGCTCAGACGACGTTTGACAACTGACAGAGGCGTCGGGAACAACTACTGCCCCGTGCAACGCTATTGACAACTATAGGCATAGTTTTACCGTTGAATTTTACTTCACAAACGTTTATAATAGTAAACACAATGTAGCTGATCAAATACATGCACCAACAGCCGCTTACACGATGTAGTATAAACTCTAAAGTTTAATGTTTAGGGTTCGAATGACTGAGCTTGAGGTAACACTGTCGTTTCCGATCGGTGAGAAGGTGGCGCCGCTTGTTTGCATGTACGCATCTCATTGGAGTCCTAATCGCCTACGGGCAGCACACTGTTTTACATTTACTCCGAGTTGGATTCATTCGGATTGTTCTGTGTAGAAAACGTTGTGACAGTGTATATAAGGTGTCCCAAGCTCTTAGGTGCTAATTTATACAAATGAGAGAGGATACTAAACTGAATACTTGAAAATAAGGAACTAATGCTCGGAAATGAATATTTAGTTTTTATTAACATAACACAGTTATATAAACTACGTAAGCTCATAGAAATTGTTCAAAGTGACGGCTGTGAGTCTTAATGTACGTATTGCAGCGGAGCGTAATAAGTTTGCCACAGTCTCTCAAATATCCTTATTTTCTGTTGCACTCTGTGAGAGGCGGCTGGGTGACTACAAAACCTCTTCTTCAGTTTTTACGACGCTTTAATGTATCAAATACTTCATGTAATCACACAGGAATGAGAGCCGGCAATCGCGCTAGCCGCGGGGCAGGTCATTCTTTTTCAATCGAACCATGAAAGTACCCGGTGCTATGCTGCTCACAGATATTAATATTGAAATGAAACAATGCAACGTCCCCTTGCTGGTAAGAAACGGTACAGTCTCCAACAACTCTGCAGCATATCTCGAAACCAATATATACTGTTCAAACATGATCGTAGCGTGCAAGGTCTGATCTTGTACAATTCCACTCCACAAGTTAGTAGAGAAACTTTTCCTGCGATCCGTGACGAGCGTGGCTATTGCGGTGCTTTTCCAACTACCACAGTTGAGAGACGTATCATCCGTGAACAATACAAACTCTATGAGTTTCAGACCTGCTGGAAAAATCCATTGACAGAACAAAGGCATTTGAAGTCACTGCCTGCACACGTTGTTTATGAAGTTGCCACTCATCAACACTGTGTTCTTACAGGGTGTTTCAAAAATGACCGGTATATTTGAAACGGCAATAAAAACTAAACGAGCAGCGATAGAAATACACCGTTTGTTGCAATATGCTTGGGACAACAGTACATTTTCAGGCGGACAAACTTTCGAAATTACAGTAGTTACAATTTTCAACAACAGATGGCGGTGCAAGTGATGTGAAAGATATAGAAGACAACGCAGTCTGTGGGTGCGCCATTCTGTACGTCGTCTTTCTGCTGTAAGCGTGTGCTGTTCACAACGTGCAAGTGTGCTGAGGACAACATGGTTTATTCCTTAGAATAGAGGATTTTTCTGGTGTTGGAATTCCACCGCCTAGAACACAGTGTTGTTGCAACAAGACGAAGTTTTCAACGGAGGTTTAATGTAATCAAAGGACCGAAAAGCGATACAATGAAGGATCTGTTTGAAAACGGACTGGGAACGTGACGGATGAACGTGCTGGAAAGGTAGGGCGACCGCGTACAGCAACCACAGAGCGCAACGCGCAGCTAGTGCAGCAGGTGATCCAACAGCGGCCTCGGGTTTCCGTTCGCCATGTTACAGCTGCGGTCCAAATGACGCCAACGTCCACGTATCGTCTCATGCGCCAGAGTTTACACCTCTATCCATACAAAATTCAAACGCGGCAACCCTGATGGCGATATGCATGTGGGCAGCATTTGATTTACTGACGAAGCTTATTTTTACCTGGACGGCTTCGTCAATAAACAGAACTGGCGCATATGGGGAACCGAAAAGCCCCATGTTGCAGTCCCATCGTCCCTGCATCCTCAAAAAGTACTGGTCTGGGCCGCCATTTCTTCCAAAGGAATCATTGGCCCATTTTTCAGATCCGAAACGATTACTGCATCACGCTATCTGGACATTCTTCGTGAATTTGTGGCGGTACAAACTGCCTTAGACGACACTGCGAACACCTCGTGGTTTATGCAAGATGGTGCCCTTCCACATCGCACGGCCGACGTCTTTAATTTCCTGAATGAATATTTCGATGATCGTGTGATTGCTTTGGGCTATCCGAAACATACAGGAGGCGGCGTGGATTGGCCTCCCTATTCGCCAGACATGAACCCCTGTGACTTCTTTCTGTGGGGACACGTGAAAGACCAGGTGTACCGCCAGAATCCAGAAACAATTGAACAGCTGAAGCAGTACATCTCATCTGCATGTGAAGCCATTCCGCCAGACACGTTGTCAAAGGTTTCGGGTAATTTCATTCAGAGACTACGCCATATTATTGCTACGCATGGTGGATATGTGGAAAATATCGTACTATAGAGTTTCCCAGACCGCAGTGCCATCTGTTGTTGACAATTGTAACTACTGTAATTTCGAAAGTTTGTCTGCCTGAAAATGTACTGTTGTCCCAAGCATATTGCAACAAACGGTGTATTTCTATCGCTCCTCGTTTAGTTTTTATTGCCGTTTCAAATATACCGGTCATTTTTGAAACACCCTGTACCAGTGTGGACATCACGGGTATGTCTCCGTATATACACCTTTTATGTAGCAGTCTTATTTTTGCACAGATTTCGGTGTTTCATTACACCATATTTAGACCCCTGAATACAGTAAAATGCCTTTGTCATGACTGTACAAAATGCAGTATCAAGGTATCTACAGTTACTCTAAAAACTGATCGTATAATAATATCATTAACCCAAACCCAGTTTTAGTTTTCGTATGTATGTGCGACTAACAATGTGTTAAAACCCTAACAAAAGAAAGGAGCTATGGATAGTGTCTATAGTACATAATTTTTATTTATATTGCACTTAAATCTGACAGCCTACGACGCACATGTATTAAGAGGTAAGAGCAATCAAGCTTAGGCGAAATGAGTGGAACACTGTAAATAGCCATGTGTAATTTGTGTAATGTATGATCAGTTTTAAGAGTACCTACAGATACCTTGATAACACATTTTTACAATTATGACATAAGTATATTCACTGTATTTCGAGGGCTGAAGGTGGTGTAATAAAACACCAAAATCTATAAGTATAACCGAAAGTGTCTCAGATGAGACTATTTTCTATCAAATTGTACTGTGCGAACAATGTTGTAAAGAGTAATGACCCTTCTTTGACAATCAGTGTTGGCATGCAAACGAGAATTAGCACCTTGGACACATATACGCGACTGTGTATTACTTTTCAAAGTCGATGCGACAGACAGTTGTTGTTATGAAGTAAGTATAGGCAGTCTACAAACACGTGATTCACAAGCATCACTCATTCAAGACTCGATTCCAATAGAAATGTTCATTTACTTATACAAAAATATTCATTTTTGGTTCCTGTACCTTCCGTATAATTTTGACTTATGGATTGGGTACCTTGAATGAATTCTCTAATTCAGTTTAAAATATTGTAACTATCTGTCAAGCAATTTCTTTTAAAGAAATGCATCCATCAAAGTCCAAATTATGTAGATATACGACTGACAGTAAATTAACTTATTAACACGAAATATTTCTACACTTGATAGACTGTTGGCTGCGTTGATCAGTTGTGGCAAAATTAAATTTTGCGTTTGAGCGGGAGTCGAACCCGGTAACCTGCCTCTGAAGGGAGCGCTTTGTCGCTTGTCTCCCCACTCCAGCTTGACTCCAAGATATATTGAAGGTCATACTTGCCACTCCACTGAGTTCCTTTCTTCAAAACTCCACTGAGTTCGCCCATGACGTTGTGCGACCAAACACCCCAGGAACCATTCCAGAAGGAATTACACGTTTCGAGAGAGAATGCTCTCACCATCAATTTGTGGAGTTCATTAAATAAAAAAAAACACGTCGGACTATGGGTTCTCGTATTACATAAAAGTCGTCCACTTCACACACCGCAGCCGCGTAACTAGCCATGATCTGTTTTTCAGCTGTGGTTATCGAAAGTGTCCACTTGACGCTTCTGCTGGTGTCCGGAGGTAGTTGTGAGCTGTTACACCTTAGCTGCCAATCTGTATGTGCAGCTTGTGTTCATTTTCCAAAGACTTTATTTGTTCAAACTCTAGCTATTACTTCCGCGGACTACTAAATTCTTACAACTATTCAGCTGCAACGAAATAAATGTAAAAATCTGTTAAAAATCTCGGTCATTTGTTATTCATTTGGACAGAAAGAACGTTGTTGAATTTCTTCTCGTTAATGGCTATTTATAATTCTTCTAGGAAATTGAGTTTTATTCCTGTCTTTTCCATGTGTAGGATTTCCAGGCTTTCTCCTATACCTGTCTCATACAGGTGATTGGCTACCGCTGACTTGTCGAAATTCCGCAATCTGAAAATGTCTTTGTGTTCTTTGTATTTGTTCGAAAATGTTTAACAAATATTGCTTCATAGGATGTGTATTGTATACTCGCTGCTTCGAAGCCGTTGGGCTTAATAATGTTCACTATCTTCTGTGAGACCTCCGTAACATAGAATAGTGAGAAACTCATTTTTTCTTCACTTTCTTCCTTGTTTCTTTTATTATTATTATTATTATTTCGCAGTAATTTGTTAATGATATCTGTATTCTAACCATTTTTAACAGTTATTTTCTTAATAATTTTCAATTCTGTCTCTCTATCCTGCTTACTCACTGGCGCATTGAGTGCCTCTGTACTAAGCTCCTAAGCGCAGCCTCTTTATAAGGTCCTTTGATGGCAAAAACCTGATGATAAGAGCATTGTTTTTTGATACGCGTAGTTGAATTCTATCAGCTACTATTAAAATGGTTGGATGAAAATACGAGGGGCGTGCAATAAGTAATGCAACACATTTTTTCTGAAAGCAGGTTGGTTTTATTCATTTATTTATTTCCAGTACTCTATGATATTCCCCACTCTTCTGGCTACAAATCCCTATTTGCCAACATAACCTCCGTCCAATGCGAAGGCGTTACGCCACCTTACTGGGATAGCCTGTACTCCCGCATGCTGCTACTCTATTGGTCGACGACGGAGCCAGCGACTTGCTGCATCAACAACCTCCCCATCATCTACGTACTGCTTCCCCCAGCGTGCATTCTTCATTAAGCCAAACAGATGGAAGTCGGAAGGTGCAAGATCCGGGTTGTAGGGTGGATGAAGAAGAATAGTACAGAGAAATTCTGTGAGTCAGACTTGTGTGAGGCCTTGCGTTGTCACGAAGAAAGAGAAGTTTATTTGGAACTTTGCTGCGACGAACACGCTAAAGTCGTTTCTCCAATTTCCTGAGGGAAACAGAATAACGCCTTCAGAGCGCCAGAAGACCGTCACCATTACTTTAACGGCTGAGGGTGAGGCTTTGATCTTTCTCTTCAGAGTATAAGGGGTATAGCGCCACTCCGTGGATTGACGTTTTGTTTCCGGTTCGAAGTCATGAACTAATGTTTCATCACCTGTGACTGTGTACGAAAAAAATTTTTCACGATCAGCCTCGTAACGCGAAAGCAATTCCGCACAGATGAGACTTCGTTACTCTTTATGGTCTTCGGTTAGGTAGCGAGGAACTCAGCCCACATACACCTGTGATGGTATTTGGTTTGTGGTTAGCTCAACCGCGCGGTCATTAGCGCCCGTACAAAGTCCCAATTTTTTCACAATCCAATTTTTTTCCACAGTCCAATCGAGCCACTGTCACGAATGATGATGATGAGGATGATGAAATGATGAGGACAACAGAAACACCCAGTCCCCGGGCAGAGAAAACCCCCAACCCGGCCGGGAATCGAACCCGGGACCCCGTGATCCCATACACCTTTGAGTACCCCAGTTGGTGGACGAATGTGTCAACGACACCAACACAAAGACGTCCAGTTGAGTCGTGAGGTGTTTGATTGTGATCTGTCGATTACCTCGAACGACAGTGTTCGCACCTTCCAACATTGCTGGAGACACAGCTGTGTACCGCCGGCCGGCACGCGAGAGATCGGACAGGTTTAGGCAACCTTGTTGCGATGATGCCAGACGCCTCGCCCAACGACTCAACGCGATTTTGTTGAAAGCATATCTCCGCAGACAGTAACTACTATATCACATCCGGAAAACGGGTAGGTAATATCAATTTGATTTTAAAATTCGGTGCAAATAGCTTGCGAGACATTACCTGTCTGAGTATGGCGTAGAAGACGTCGAGATGCGAGTTGAGGTCGACCCCGTGCGGCCCCTGCAGGGCCTGCGCCTCGTCGCTCTCTCGCTGCTCGTCGAACACGTCAAGCTGAACGCCCAGGTCAGGTACCGTCCCGGCGCTCCGCCTGCACACACCACATTGCCTTCCACACTACTGTTCTCTGAATAGTGTTAGAAACAGGAACTTACAAAAACACACACAGATAATCCAAAACATTATCACGACTGCCCACCGCGACATTGACTCGGTGGCGGTGCGAGCACGTGAGGCGGTAACAAAAGTACGTAAGAGGAGGAGACACGGACGGGAGATCACCCTAGCGAAGATATAAGCTGTAAATGGGGAAGTTCATTGAGATGAGCGACTTTGACAAAGGGCAGATTATTGTTACGCAGAGCCTGTGAACGAGTATCTCGGAAACGGCGAAGCTGGTCGAATCTTCACGTGCTACTGTTGTGAGCGTCTACGGAATGAGGCAGGACAGTGCCTACCACTAGGCACTCAATGGTCGGACGTCCACGAGTCTTTTCAGAACGTGGCGTTCGGAGGCTCGCCTGCTCTGTCAAGTAGGAAAGTTGGTGAGCTGTGGCATCTCTGTCGAAAGAGCACAGTGCTGGGTCACACGCAAGTGTTTCGGAGAGTTCATCGTTCGTTGTTGGACATGGAGCTCCGCAGCAGACCACCCCTACGTGTTCACATGTTGACCCAATGACATCGTCAATTACGATTGCAGAGGGTACGAGACCATCGGAATTCGACCGTCGGTCATTTGAAACGTATCCGCTCTTCGGATGGATCACATATTTGCTACACTAGGTCGATGTTCGTCTCCACAAACGCCGCCATCGAGGTGAACGACGGCTTGAAACGTGAAGCGCGCCGGGATGAGCATTATATGGCACCCACGTTGGTGTCTCCGCGACCAAATTCGCCTGATGTAAATCGTATGGAACCCACATGGGCCGCTATCGGGTCTTATCACCGCGTACGCAAGTAAGCGGCCCGTTATTTACGCGAATGACAAGACCAATGCGTAGACATATAATGTCACATATCTGCACAAACCTACCAACAAACTGTCGGATCCCTGGTGCGCAGAATCAGAGATGTATTTCGTTCCAAAGACGGACATACAAACTATTAAGCAGTTGGTCGTAATGTTTTGGCTCATCAGTGTATTCGGGCTGAAGCAACATTCCTGCACTCGTACGTCACAGCACGATTCATTCCATACAAAAATGTTGCTAACAAAATCTTTCCCCATGTATTTTTTCGGTAGAACATAGACGTCAAAGAAAATCAGTTTGGTAACACTGTAATCATATATACGATAACTATCTACATTCAGTACTGTGTAGGTGTACTGCGTAACTTGTGTGCTTTTGTGTTCTCGAGTTGTATACTACAGATGAAATATTTTATCTACTCAGAGGAACAGCTTCACTTTACTCTCATGAACTATATCGGTAACTATCTTTCTAGATTCCTCCCCTCCGCCACCGCTGCCCTACAAACAGGAGACTGACTTTTATTCAGTCTGAAGATGAACGTTATAGTATTTAATGAGTATCAGCTGTAGAAGGTTGCTTTTATTTGATAACAGAAAATAAATTATTTTACTACATACAGGGTGTTTCAAAAATGACCGGTATATTTGAAACGGCAATACAAACTAAACGAGCAGCGATAGAAATACACCGTTTGTTGCAATATGCTGGGGACAACAGTACATTTTCAGGCAGACAAACTTTCGAAATTACAGTAGTTACAATTGTCAACAACAGATGGCGCTGCGGTCTGGGAAACTCTATAGTACGATATTTTCCACATATCCACCATGCGTAGCAATAATATGGCGTAGTCTCTGAATGAAATTACCCGAAACCTTTGACAACGTGTCTGGCGGAATGGCTTCACATGCAGATGAGATGTACTGCTTCAGCTGTTCAATTGTTTCTGGATTCTGGCGGTACACCTGGTCTTTCACGTGTCCCCACAGAAAGAAGTCACAGGGGTTCATGTCTGGCGAATAGGGAGGCCAATCCACGCCGCCTCCTGTATGTTTCGGATAGCCCAAAGCAATCACACGATCATTGAAATATTCATTCAGGAAATTAAAGACGTCGGCCGTGCGATGTGGCCGGGCACCATCTTGCATAAACCACGAGGTGTTCGCAGTGTCGTCTAAGGCAGTTTGTACCGCCACAAATTCACGAAGAATGTCCAGATAGCGAGATGCAGTAATCGTTTCGGATCTGAAAAATGGGCCAATGATTCCTTTGGAAGAAATGGCGGCCCAGACCAGTACGTTTTGAGGATGCAGGGACGATGGGACTGCAACATGGGGCTTTTCGGTTCCCCATATGCGCCAGTTCTGTTTATTGACGAAGCCGTGCAGGTAAAAATAAGCTTCGTCAGTAAACCAAATGCTGCCCACATGCATATCGCCGTCGTCAATCCTGTGCACTATATCGTTAGCGAATGTCTCTCGTGCAGCAATGGTAGCGGCGCTGAGGGGTTGCCGCGTTTGAATTTCGTATGGATAGAGGTGTAAACTCTGGCGCATGAGACGATACGTGGACGTTGGCGTCATTTGGACCGCAGCTGCAACACGGCGAACGGAAACCCGAGGCCGCTGTTGGACCACCTGCTGCACTAGCTGTGCGTTGCCCTCTGTGGTTGCCGTACGCGGTCGCCCTACCTTTCCAGCACGTTCATCCGTCACGTTCCCAGTCCGTTGAAATTGTTCAAACTGATCCTTTATTGTATCGCTTTTCGGTCCTTTGGTTACATTAAACCTCCGTTGAAAACTTCGTCTTGTTGCAACAACTCTGTGTTCTAGGCGGTGGAATTCCAACACCAGAAAAATCCTCTGTTCTAAGGAATAAACCATGTTGTCCACAGCACACTTGCACGTTGTGAACAGCACACGCTTACAGCAGAAAGACGACGTACAGAATGGCGCACCCACAGACTGCGTTGTCTTCTATATCTTTCACATCACTTGCACCGCCATCTGTTGTTGAAAATTGTAACTACTGTAATTTCGAAAGTTTGTCCGCCTGAAAATGTACTGTTGTCCCAAGCATATTGCAACAAACGGTGTATTTCTATCGCTGCTCGTTTAGTTTTTATTGCCGTTTCAAATATACCGATCATTTTTGAAACACCCTGTATATAGAGTTATTTTCTTCCGTATTATCCACTAAAGAAATTCACTTTCACTTCAAGTGTGAATAAATACATTTTATTTTATCCGAAGTAATTCGAACACACTTTTTATGTCACTGCCATTTACTAAAGGAATTTTTTACTTTCTGAAGTCCGTAGAACGAAAGTATTTTTTCTTTAATAATTTGAACAGCGGGAGGTTAAAGCCTTAGACTCAGGAAGATTTTTATATACTCTAAGACAAAAAAGACGCCACACCATGAATGAATTATCCGAATGGGACTGAAATCGGTAGACATGATGTACATGGACGGATAAACAAGTGATTACATTTTGGATTGGATTGTTTGAGGGAGGAGACCAGACAGCGAGGTCATCGGTCTCATCGGATTAGGGAGGGACGGGGATGGAAGTCGGCCGTGCCCTTTCAGAGGAACCATCCCGGCATTTGCCTGGAGCGATTTAGAGAAATCACGGAAAACCTAAATCAGGATGGCCGGATGCGGGATTGAACCGTCGTCCTCCCGAATGCGAGTCCAGTGTGCTAGCCACTGCGGCACCTCGCTCGGTAGTGATTACAATTTCACAAAAACTGGATGATGTATTCAAAAGAAAGACCTTCATAAATTGAGCAGCTCAACAATGAGTTGGTCCACCTCTGACACTTACACAAACAGTTATTCGGACTGGCAATGATTGATAGAATTGCTAGACGTTCTCCTGGGGGAAATAGTGGCAAATTATGTCAAATTGGCGCATTGGATGATTAAGCCCAAGCTAGACAGAGAGCGTTGCCCATAATGCTTCAAACTTTCTCAACTGGGGAGAAATTCGGCAACCTTACTGGCGCAGGTATCGTTTGGAAAGCATGAAAACAACCTCTAGCAACCCTTGATGTGTGCGAGTGTGGGTTATCTTGCTCAGATGTAAGGCCAGAATGGCTTGCCATGAAGGGCAACAAAATGGGCCATAACATATTCTCTATATACCGCTATGGTGCAAGGTCGCTGCAAATGAGAACCAGAGGGATCCTGCTACGAAACGAAATGGCATCCAGGACCATCACTCCCGGCTGTTCGGCAGTATGGTGGGTGACAGTCACTTGGTATTCCACCACTGTCTGGAGCCTCTCCAGAAACGTCTTCGCTGGCCATGGCGGCTCATTTCGAAGCGAGACTTATCACTGAAGACGATTCTACTCCAGTCAGTGAGCTTCCAACGATATTCTAGGCCCCGTTTTGCTGCCCTTCATGGCAAACCATAATGGGTGTACATTTCAACAAGACAATGCCTGCCTGCATACGGCGAGAGTTTCTACTGTGTCGTAGCGGCCTCTTATCAGTTAGGGGGCCACACACCAGACAAGCAAGGCGGGCTGCCGACCTCCCTTCAAGCACTGAGATCAAAACATCGCCATTGGATGTAAACATCAACAGACTTTCCGCATAAACACGGCACTACTTCGTGAAAAGCAATGTGACAGAGATCCACCAATTGGAATACCTACGCCGGCTGTAGCCTAGTAGACACCCTCCATAGCCTTCAGTAGAAAGTTGTATTTTGTTGGGCGTAACGCCACTTTGTAACTGTGTAGAGTAGTATTTTTGGTTTTTATTTCTTTTCATTGTCTTGTACTCTTATCAGTCTTTTGCCACCACAAGAATTGTTGTGCTTCTTGTTGTTTTTGCGTTTTAAAATTATTGCGCGCCAGGAAGGCGTTTTAGTTAAATAAAGTGTGTTCAGACTTGATCATTAGTTCTTCCCTGCCGACCGCAGGACAGTACATACTGCGTGTTTTGGTGCATATCAAACCCTATTTGGGCCAGCAATGTCACCGGATCTCTCCCCCGTTGAGAACGTTTCGAGTACTATGGGGAGGGCCCCCCAACCAGCTAGGAATTTTGACGATCTAAGGCAGAATTTAGCACGATATTCCTCAGGGGGACATCTGACGACTCAATCAATGCTAAGGCGAATAACTGCTTGCATAAAGGCAAGAGATGCACCAATGCGTTATTAAGTTGCTCAATTTGTGACTCATTTTCTCTTGAGTAAATCATTCAATGTTCCTGAAATTGTAATCATTTGCTTGTCTGTACGCGACATCTACCGATTTCCGTCCCATTAGGATAATTCCTCCATTGTGCGTCGCTTTTTTTGTCTGAGAGTGTATATTAAATCGATACCAAGTAAAATGTAATATGGTGCAATATGGCACAACATCTACACTCTGGGCAGAAGACAACGGAGACGTCTGCGTGACCAAGTACGGGGTCACAATTGGCCTCGAAACAGCGTCCTCGTTTGCTACTGGTCGACCGAGGCTCGACCAGTCATGTTGGTAACGCGAAATTCCTTTTGCTTTGACTGGTTAAAACTCTCCAGCCAGTAGATATCTTGAATAGGCAGAGAAGTTGGTTGGTGACTGCCAAGGTGGGCACTCGCATCGGTTATAGCTCTAGCAGATTGTTACGAAATGTTGTTTTATAAAAGTCTCTTGGCGACTGTCATAGTGAACGGTTGTGCATGTATGGTCGTGCTTCAAAAGATTGCAAAATGTATTAGTCATTGCATTTTTAAGACGTTGTGTGATAGTGGCCATAGTGAACGGTCGCACAGGTTACGTCAGAAGTTGCGAATCAAATTAATAATTTGATACGGACTTGGACCGGATCGGAGTGCGGTAGCGCAAATGAACAATTTTTTGTAATAATCGATATCGTTATCATTTTCGAGTGTACTTTACTGATAAACATAAATTGCTATCTTGTGCAATACATCGTGTGTAATGGTGAATGTGTTATGGTGAGATTTACCGCACCTAATAGAAGGCATCCGTTGGAACAATAATTGTGTTATTTACTGAGAAGTACTTACGGATTTGCCTACGATTTTCATCAGCAGAGTGCCATTTCTAAACGAGGCCGTGACCAAGCGTAAAGACAGTGCTCTACAGAGAAATACCTGACGTTCATTTCCAATGACAATGCTCAAGACTTATCTGTTACAACCACATACCAGAGCACGTTACTCTAGCGAGACGGAGGTGGTGTATGTTCCAAGTGTCATGTGTCAGGATCTCCTCTATTTAGCCTGAGATGGTTTGAAGAGATAAACACCAGTTTTTGATCAGTTGCTTAATTTTTTAGCTGCGACAGATTTTTCTATAATAAGAGTTGGACAGAAAAGTAAGCGACGGCTCTGTTCCGCAACATTTACACGAGTTTGCTGAGTCATCTAAAACTATGAACGCATTAAATGTAATTCCAATGCAGAAAACTGACTTCTTTGATTTTAAAGAAGTTTCTGAAACACTGTGGCCGACGCTGACGTGTAAGGTCTCCAAATGAAGTATGATGAACGTGTCTCATACTCATCTATCTCAAACAGTTATTGAAAATTGTTATTCAAAAACAGAAGAATGGGAACATGTTAATGTATTCAAAAGAGAAAAGATGATGGATGATGTGTGCCATGCCGTACTTCATCTAAAAGCCCAGCCAGGTTTATCAGTTGCGAAACAGAAACACCTGTTGACGATGTTGCCATTTCTTCCCCAACAGCACAAGCAGATCTATAGTAAACTTCGCAACGTTTGATCTCAAGAGTGGCGTTGTGTTAGAAACAGAAGTCAATGTTGGGAGACTCTCTCTCGAATTTTACTTCGTTATTATATTGTAAAAAATTTAAAAGATGTGAGCAAAGATTTTTGTTGCTTACACTTATGCTGGTTAAAACATTACTGCTGCACTTCTGTACATTCATTATCACATATGAAACGTAGTGCCTCAGTATTAATGGAACTTGAAACGAAACTTTCTTATCGGCATTTAGAACCAGTCAGTTCGAGGTATAGCATTTACGTCCTTAATAAATTATTTATTTTCTAATTTGTCTCATTATTTTTTGCAGTGATGAGGAGGGCACCATAATTTTGTCATATGAAAATACCTTCTCAGTTTTTTTCAGACGAGTTAGTTATGTACAAGAAGAGACACATCATTTTTTGATTCTCCTGACAAATGAGAGATGCTGCACTTAGAACGTTTGTCATTTCCAGTCTTCAAATGTCTCCGAGAAAGTCTACGGAGCGCCGCGTAATTTGTAGCGCTCGCTGGACGGTGCTAAGAGTGCGTGGGCGCTAGCGGCGCTCGGGAGTTGATCTTGGCCCGACGCTTCGGAAGCTCCGGGACGACAGACGAGAAGAAGCGCTCCAACTCAGCAAGTAGCTCTACAGTGCATGGAGGACGATACTTACAAGGGAACATCCCCATCGCACCCCCCTCAGATTTAGTTATAAGCTGGCACAGTGGATAGGCCTTGAAAAACTGAACACAGATCGATCGAGAAAACAGGAAGAAGTTGTGTGGAACTATGAAAAAATAAGCAAAATATACAAACTGGGTCGTCCATAAGTAAGATAGGCAATATTAAGAGCACTGTAAGGCGAAGAGCTCCGTGGTCCCGTGGTTAGCGTGAACAGCTGCGGAACGAGAGGTCCTTGGTTCAAATCTTCCCTCGACCGAAAATTTTAACTTTTTATTTTCAGTTCATGTGAAAAACTCTTATGTTTTCATCACTTTTTTTGGAGTGATTATTACATCCACAAGAAAACCTAAATCGGGCAAGGTAGAAGAAACTTTTCACCCATTCGCCAAGTGTACTAGTTAGGTGGGTCGACAACATATTCCTGTCATGTGACGCACATGCTGTCACCAGTGTCGTATAGAATATATCAGACGTGTTTTCCTGTGGAGGAATCGGTTGACCTATGACCTTGCAATCAAATGTTTTCCGTTCCCATTGGAGGGGCACGTCCTTTCGTCAACTAATCACACGGTTTTGCGGTGCGGTCGCAAAACACAGACACTAAACTTATTACAGTGAACAGAGACGTCAATGAACGAACGGACAGATCATAACTTTGCGAAAATAAAGAAAGCAAAATTTTCAGTGGAGAGCAGATTTGAACCAAGGACCTCTCGTTCCGCAGCTGTTCACGCTAACCACGGGACCACGGCGCTCCTCGCCTCACATTCCCCTTAATATTGCCTATGTTATGCATGGACGACCCAGTTTGTATATTTTGCTTATTTTTTCATAGTTCCACACAACTTCTTCCTGTTTTCTCGATTGATCTGTGTTCAGTTTTTCAAGGCCTATCCATTGTGCCAACTTATAACTATATCTGAGGGGGGTGCGATGGGGATGTTCCCTTGTTAGTGCCAGAATTAGCGATTTCCTGCCCTTTTCCATTCACATACTGAGCGAGGGAAAAATGATTATCTGCATTCGTAGTGTCCCAATCTACATCAACATCTACACTGAAGCGCCAAAGAAACTGGTATAGGCATGCGTATTCAAATACAGAGATACGAAAACAGACAGAATACGGCGTTGCAGTCAACATCGCCTATATAAGACAACTGTCTGGCGCATTTGTTAGATCGGTGACTGCTGCTACAATGTCTGGGTATCATCATTTAAGTGAGTTTGAACGAGCTGTTATAGTCCGCCCACTAGCGATGGGACACATCATCTCCGAGGTAGCGATGAAGTGGCGATTTTCCCGTACCGTGAATATCAGGAATCCGGTACAATATCAGATTTCCGAATCACTGCATCCGGAAATAGATCCTGCATGAACGGGACCAACGACGACTGAAGAGAATCTTTCGACGTCTCAGAAGTGCACCCCTTCCGCAAATTACTGCAGATTTCAATGCTGGGACATCAAAAAGTGTGAAAACTATTCAAAGAAACATAATTGATACGGGCTTTCGGAGCCGAAGGCCCTCTCGTGTACCATTGATGACTGCACGACACAAGGCTTTACGCCTCTCCTGGCCCCGTCAACATCGACAATGGACTTTTGATGACTGGAGACATGTTGCCTGGTCGGACTAGTCTCGTTTCAAATTGTGTCGAGTGGATGGACGTGTACGGGTATGGAGACAACCTCATGAATCCGTGGACCATGCATATCAGCAGGTGACTGTTCCAGCTAGTGGAAGCTCTTTAATGGTGTGGGGCGTGTGCAGTTGGAGTGATATGGGAACCCTGATACGCCTAGATATGACTCTGACAGGTGACACGTAACCTGCAATGAGACACCCCACACGGCCAGAATTGTTACAGAGTGGCTCGAGGAACACTCTACTGAGTTTGAACACTTCCGCTGGCCACCAAACTCCCCAGACATGAACATTAATGAGCATGTCTGTGAGCCTTGCAACGTGCTGTTCAGAAGAGATCTCCTCCCCCTCGTACTCTTATGGATTTATGGATAGCACTGCAGGATTCATGGTGTCAGTTCCTCCAGCACTATTTCAGACATTAGTCGAGTCCATGCCACGTCGTGTTGCGGCACTTCTGCGTGCTAGCGGGTGCCCTACACGATATAGGCAGGTGTACCACTGTTAGCTGCATGGCCGATGGAACTTACCACTGTACCATCTATTAGGGATTTTTCCTTCTCCATTCGCGCATGGAGCACAGGAACAATGACTATTTACATGCCTTTGTGCGCGCTGTATTTAGTCTCTAGCTTTACCTTCGAGAGGAATATTAGTGGGTTGTAGTATACGAAGACTACTCGAAAAGTAAGTTCTGATCGGTCGCGAAATGTAAACCACTGTGGAAAATGATGAAGCTTTGTACAGATATGTTGGGCACTGTCTCAAGTATGTCCGTTGATCACGTCACGTCGCTCTTTTCAGTTCTGAGTGCAATACGATCATGCAAAGATGTCTAGGAAATGGCGTCTGCCGCCAAGTATGAGTGCTTAGTGAGAGATTTCGCCTGATGTCATGCTGTCCAGATAACTGTCATGCGGTTCCTTCTTCGCGACAATTCTCGGCCGAAGATGCTCCTGCAGCGTTTTCGATGGGAAATGTGTGATCAAGTTCAGCAAGGCACTATTGGTCCAGATTGTCCCACTCTTCAATGGCGATTCTGCATACATCCCTCATAGTGGTTGGTGGGTCACGTCGTCCACAAATAGCCCTTTTCAATCTATCCCAGGCAGGTTTGATATAGTTCATGTCTGGAGAAATGGGCTCTGAGCACTATGCGACTTAACGTCTGAGGTCATCAGTCGCCTAGAACTGAGAACTAATTAAACCTAACTAACCTAAGGACATCACACACATCCATGCCCGAGGCAGGATTCGAACCTGCGACCGTAGCGGTCGCTCGGCTCCAGACTGTAGCACCTAGAACCGCACGGCCACTCCGGCCGGCTCATGTCTGCAGAACATGCCGGCCACTCCAGTGAAGCGATGTCATTATCCTGAAGGTAGTCATTCACAAGATGTGCACGATGAGGTCGCGAATTGTAGTCCATGAAGACGAATGCCTCGCCAACATGCTGCCGATATAGTTGCACTATCGGTCGGACGATGGCATTCACGTATCATACAGCCGTTACGGCGCCTTCCATGACCACCAGCAGCATACGTCGGCCCCACATAATGCCACCCCAAAACAGCAGGGAACCTCCACCTTGCTGCACTCGCTGGACAGTGTGCCTAAGGCATTCATACTGACCGGGTAGCCTCCAAACACGTCTACGACGATTTTCTGGTTGAAGGCATATGCGACACTCATCGGTGAAGAGAACGTGATGCTAATCGTGAGCGGTCGATTCGGCATGTTGATGGTCCCATCTGTACCGCGCTGCATGGTGTCGTGATTGCAAAGGTGGACCTCGCCATGGACGTCGGGAGTGAAGTTGCGCATCATGCAGCCTATTGCGCACAGTTTGAGTCGTAAAATGACGTCCTGTGGCTGCACGAAAAGCATTATTCAACATGGTGGCGTTACTGTCAGGGTTCCTCCGAGCCATAATCTGTAGGTAGCGATCATCCACTGCAATAGTAGACCTTGGGTGGCCTGAGCGAGTCACGTCATCGACAGTTCCCGTCTCTCTGTATCTTCTCCATGTCCGAACAATATTGTTTTGGTTCACTCCGAGACGCCTTGACACTTCCCTTTTTGAGAGCCCTTCCTGGCACAAAGTAACAATGCGGACGCGATCGAACCGCGATATTGACCGTGTAGGCATGGTTGAACTACAGACAATAAGAGCCGTGGGCCTCCTTCCTGGTGGAATGACTGGAACTGATCGGCTGTCGAACCCCCTCTGTCTAATAGGCGCTGCTCATGCATGGTTGTTTACATCTTTGGGCGGATGTAGTGACATCTCTGGACAATCAAGGGGGCTGGGGCTGTGTCTGTGATACAATATCCACAGTCAACGTCTATCTTCCGGAGTTCTGGGAACCGGGGTGATGCAAAACTTTTTTTGATGTGTGTACATCGATTTTTCCAGATACGTTGCCTGCGCATGTAATGTAAACTATCGTTTTCGGTCGGTATTCATCGGTAATTGTCCGCCCCCGGTAGCTGAGTGGTCAGCGCGACAGAATGTCAATCCTAAGGGCCTGGGTTCGATTCCCGGCTGAGTCGGAGATTTTCTCCGCTCAGGGACTGGGTGTTGTGTTGTCCTAATTATCATAATTTCATCCCCATCGACACGCAAGTCGCCGAAGTGGCGTCAAATCGAAAGACTTGCACCAGGCGAACGGTCTACCCGACGGGAGGCCCTAGTCACACGACATTATTATTATCGGGAATTAGTTGTGGTATGTTTGCATTTCATTAGTGTTCCAACAATGAATCGAAGGTTGGCATCTGATATACCTATGGCTGAGTCTACGTGATAATTCAACTTCATATCCCTATAAATTGTTACACATATGTATTTGCATGAGTTGACTGAGTCGCCTAGTGACTCATTAATAATGCAGTGATAGGATACCACATTTTTTGTCTCTTCTTCTCGTGAGGTATGCGATAGTGGAAGAACACTTTTCCTCGTATAACGGTTCCATAAACGTACTCTTCCATCAAATCTAAGTATTTCAGTCTCCTTCCCTAATACTAATTTTATGTGTTCGTCAAAGTTCGTATCGCTCCTTAGTATTGCCCGAAAATATTAAAACGATGTGCTTCAGATGATCGCGACCCATCTTTTAATTAGGATGTTATTTCTGGTTTTTACTTACATTATCTTCCATTGACCCACATTTAAAGAGATCTGCCATACAAAACACAAATCGAAAATTTTGTCCAAGATTTCCTCTATTTTCTTACGATTTTCCAATGATGAAACCTTCCTGCAGACAACTGCGTCGTTAGCGAAATATCTGAAAACACAATTAGCCCTTTCTGATAAACAAGTAATGTCCCCCCCCCCCCCGGATCACCACCCCACCACCGGCGATATCTTAAAGAACAGAAACCACGTCGATAAGAAATCGTTTATAAAGTTCACTTGAAGTCACTAAGTGTTCTCATTACCAAACACTGGATGAGTGTATTCTGTGTAATTTGCACTCTTTTTTTTTTTTTTAGGAAATACAGTTTTTCACGCATCTCAGCGTTTATGACGTCATATCTTCTTATTATGTGTAGTACAATGATATAATTTTGCAGTTACTTTCAGTGGCCGCGCGGGATTAGCCGAGCGGTCTCAGGCACTGCAGTCCTGGACTGTGCGGCTGGTCCCGGCGGAGGTTCGAGTCCTCCCTCGGGCATGGGTGTGTGTGTTTGTCCTTTGGATAATTTAGATTAAGTAGTGTGTAAGCTTAGGGACTGATGACCTTAGCAGTTAAGTCCCATAAGATTTCACACACATTTGAACATTTTTTGAACTGTCAGTGGTATGTATGAATACAGTCTACAGAAGTGTTGCGAGTACAGTTAGTAGTAAAGAAGTAAATTAAAACGTTATGCTTGATAAAGAAATTTTGCTGCATGAACAACGAAAATGTAGTAAGCGATAAGTTTCATTCCTTTCATTATTTTGTTTAATTGTATTTTATGTGGGGAGCGTGAACTTGAAAATTGTCGAAAAGATTTGAAATTACAGGTAAAGTTTGTTGGAAGTCTGTGCTCTTGTCCTCAAGTACTGGATGAATAAAGCCTAGATAATGTCAGTCTCATGAGTCACTCTACCTGAAGACATATAAAGAGCATCTAACTTTAACAACTGACATACTGCGTTAAACTTTTAAAGTGAGATTATGGCTTTTAATGAGTAGATTATGAAAGCATTCGGTCAACAATTATACGAAATATTGAAAATGAAACATTTGTTGCCTCTGGAAGCCTTTAGATAGGCAACCCTCCAATAGAATTGTGCATCGTTTTAGCCGTTTAGTAACGTAGATGTTAGCGTATATTGAAATCTTGGAGGTCTTGTTACACTTGTTTTGGGCATGCCCGATGTTGCTTTTGTTTCAGTTCAACATCGATCGTCCACATGTGAGGAAAAATTTTCGAGCCTTATGATTTCACATTGTATTTCATTGTGAAATTGTGATACTAATATGTCGAATACACCGCGAATGGGTATGGGCCAACACAGATTATGGTAAAGCGTTAGTGACGTAAGCAGAAAACAGAACGGAGGCAAAGAACCATAACAGTATCGATAATAGAATATTTACTGAATGTGTAACATAACGAAACTGCATGTTTAACATCCTAAATTGTTTCGAAGCTTTTTAAGTGGAGTAATTGCACGAAATCGTCGTTCCAGATTTGAGATCAGGAAGGATTGCAAGACCGTGAAGGGTTGCAGGCAGTTTGAAGAGGAAAGATGCATAAGATAGGATAACTGATGCAGATCTAAGACTCGAAAAGCGTTCGAAGCATGAAAGTTTTTCTTTGTGGCATATAACAGAGCATTAGACAAATTGTGGCGTAAAGAAACTGTACTATCAGACTTTTCTTTTTTTGTAGAGAGCACAGAGCAAGTGGTAGTTATGCAGTTTTGGAAAAGTACAATACCTGTAACAGTAGGCTCTTCGCTGGATACGCCGTCATTTTCAGTGTCTGTACTTTTCTGAAAATTTCTGCGTGGGCTACGAGTCGTTTCTTAATAGGGTATTGTGGAACGCGTTGGACAACACGCGGTAGTGCCTGAGCAGTACAGAAGGTCATGAATAGTCGTATATCAAGTATGCAGGCGAGAGCAAACGGTCAGCCGCCGGTTTTGTGAAGAATTCAATTAAGTGAAGTTTTAAAATGAAGATTAATGCCAGCGGGCGAAAGGAGATAAGTGTCTGTAACTACGTTTCTAATGACACTCGTGTAAGTAAAAATAGTGCAGTTCGTTAAGGGATTAAAGTACAGATAGCAAAATGTTATACATAGCTTAATGACCACGGGAACTATCAGTTTGTAAACTGTGAGCTTGTGACTTAAGAGAACTTGTGTGAGTAAGTAAACAGTGCGAGTGCTTATCAAGAATTAGGACTGACTTGAATTGTGAATTCAATAAGTGAGGCATCCTTTTCAGAAAAAATAATACTATGAGCTATTTCTTATACTGGGAATTTAACACCCAATCTGATGATACCTACAATCTACACTCCTGGAAATGGAAAAAAGAACACATTGACACCGGTGTGTCAGACCCACCATACTTGCTCCGGACACTGCGAGAGGGCTGTACAAGCAATGATCACACGCACGGCACAGCGGACACACCAGGAACCGCGGTGTTGGCCGTCGAATGGCGCTAGCTGCGCAGCATTTGTGCACCGCCGCCGTCAGTGTCAGCCAGTTTGCCGTGGCATACGGAGCTCCATCGCAGTCTTTAACACTGGTAGCATGCTGCGACAGCGTGGACGTGAACCGTATGTGCAGTTGACGGACTTTGAGCGAGGGCGTATAGTGGGCATTCGGGAGGCCGGGTGGACGTACCGCCGAATTGCTCAACACGTGGGGCGTGAGGTCTCCACAGTACATCGATGTTGTCGCCAGTGGTCGGCCGAAGGTGCACGTGCCCGTCGACCTGGGACCGGACCGCAGCGACGCACGGATGCACGCCAAGACCGTAGGATCCTACGCAGTGCCGTAGGGGACCGCACCGCCACTTCCCAGCAAATTAGGGACACTGTTGCTCCTGGGGTATCGGCGAGGACCATTCGCAACCGTCTCCATGAAGCTGGGCTACGGTCCCGCACACCGTTAGGACGTCTTCCGCTCACGCCCCAACATCGTGCAGCCCACCTCCAGTGGTGTCGCGACAGGCGTGAATGGAGGGACGAATGGAGACGTGTCGTCTTCAGCGATGAGAGTCGCTTCTGCCTTGGTGCCAATGATGGTCGTATGCGTGTTTGGCGCCGTGCAGGTGAGCGCCACAATCAGGACTGCATACGACCGAGGCACACAGGGCCAACACCCGGCATCATGGTGTGGGGAGCGATCTCCTACACTGGCCGTACACCACTGGTGATCGTCGAGGGGACACTGAATAGTGCACGGTACATCCAAACCGTCATCGAACCCATCGTTCTACCATTCCTAGACCGGCAAGGGAACTTGCTGTTCCAACAGGACAATGCACGTCCTCATGTATCCCGTGCCACCCAACGTGCTCTAGAAGGTGTAAGTCAACTACCCTGGCCAGCAAGATCTCCGGATCTGTCCCCCATTGAGCATGTTTGGGACTGGATGAAGCGTCGTCTCACGCGGTCTGCACGTCCAGCACGAACGCTGGTCCAACTGAGGCGCCAGGTGGAAATGGCATGGCAAGCCGTTCCACAGGACTACATCCAGCATCTCTACGATCGTCTCCATGGGAGAATAGCAGCCTGCATTGCTGCGAAAGGTGGATATACACTGTACTAGTGCCGACATTGTGCATGCTCTGTTGCCTGTGTCTATGTGCCTGTGGTTCTGTCAGTGTGATCATGTGATGTATCTGACCCCAGGAATGTGTCAATAAAGTTTCCCCTTCCTGGGACCATGAATTCACGGTGTTCTTATTTCAATTTCCAGGCGTGTATTAACCTCTGCCATCCTAATTGTTTGAGGCCTATTTTGGGATCATACAACAAGAAAGTCTTACGGAAGCCTGCCAACTTGCCTCTAATTATAGATGATGCCTGCATGATTTTCTTTTGTTGCATCCTGATAGTAATGAAGGTAGCCTACTAGAAAGCACGGGCACAGTCGTGGCTCAGGTGCGCCATGGTCTCGGACATGCCCACAGATTAAAGTCACCTGAAATTGTCCTGCGACCCAGAACTGGGCGTGGTTCAGCCAATACCTAGTCTTTTCTAGCTGCTACGTATTTATTTACTAAGTACTACTGAGTCTGGCCTTGATTATGGAATTCATTTAAGCTAACCTGCTATAGATTGATTTGACTCCTAGATTCGATTTGGGAAGTGTTTTGGAAGTATTTAGTGTATTATTTAGAACGAAACTGCATTTCGTGATCATCTGTTCTTTTGTGTGCAGGTCTATGCTTAATGTGTACTGAAATTTTATTGAATTAAATCTCTGTCTGACATACAAACATAAACTGAGATGAGCGAGTGTGCAACTTAATGTGTATATAATGGAATAGGAGATTTTGGGGTTCATAGAACATCAAGAGAAACAAGCAGAGCAGAAAAAACCATATAACAGCATCTGCTACAACAACTAATAAAGCATCAACAGCTGCACTATCATTAGCTACAGCCGTTACAGCAACAATAAATTCATTTTTCGCAGGCACAAAACATGACTGTGGAGGCAGATTCGACTCTTTACGGTATTACCATTGAGTTAAGCGACATAAGCGTGGGACAATTAGCTGTATTGGCTGCTACTACAGTCTAAAGAGTTCGGGGAACAAGATGATAGCCTGTATCACTCAGTTTCTTTCTTGGGCCAAATCTAAAATTTCTTTCTGCTGATAAAGCTAGCCCCCTACTCTGACAGTGTAAATCTATCGTTTAAGAAAATGTGTGAGTTTTTATCGTCGCATTAATTTTAGACCATCAAGTTGTATCAGCTAGGCTATAATTTTAGTAGATGGTTTGTATGTGAAAATCCGGAATCTAAACAATCCTGCGTGAATTCTTTAATCCGAGACATCGGGCCTTATCAGAAAATTCTGAAATAAGCTTTGGAACTCGATGAAACCTTGATAAGATTGTATGGATCGTGCAGATGGTTGAAATATCCCAGGCATCAAATCCGTCCGGAACCGCGCGCCTGCAACGGTGGCAGGTTCGAATCCTGCCTCGGGCATGGATGTGTGTGATGTCCTTAGCTTAGTTAGGTTTAAGTAGTTTCTAAGTCTAGGGGACTGATGATCTCAGAGGTTAAGTCCCATAGTGCTTAGAGCCATCCATCAAATCAGTGTCAATAGCAAAACACGTCTCATCAAAGAGCACCTAGGGTGCCAAGTCATTTAGTAATGAGTTTTTGCTAGAATCTGTGCGCTCATACGGATAATCATGACGTCTTTGGTGCAAGATATCGCCTTGTGCGGAATGTTCTCGAAAATAGGCTCGAGTATGTTATTCATAATACAGGGACAGCGAGGCATTTATAAACTTGCATATGATATTGCTTCGATTCCTCTCCATTGGCATCTACACACCGATGCCCTGTTACCAATGCCTACCGACCGATTCCCATACAAGGCTAGAAATATCCCTTACGCGAAGAGAACGATTTATTTCTTTGTATTCGACAACGCAGACGATAAAATTTTTTCTGGACGGAATGTATTTACTCTTTTTTGTTTCTCGATTTAGAACGAAGTCGACACCGCTTAGGACACACTTCCTTTTGAAGAGCTCTGTCGTTTGTTTTCAGCATTTTAAAACCAATTTTCCTCCTTCATAGGCTGTGCCAACAAACTAGAAGCACGTATTACGTTAACACAGGACTCAGTCGCCCGGCTTTCCTCATTGTCCTGCAAATAGCAGTTGCACAAGAATTACGTAGATTACAAAAACAAGGCGTCGAAGATTCAATGGAATCCAGTAACTGGTCCACGCCATTAACGGTGACGCAAAAATTTAGTGGTTTTCTTAGATTATGTGGTGATGTCGTTCAAACTATCAGTGTCCAATCACAAACTGATAATGCCCTATTTCCCCCACCACACCCCACATCCCCGCAAAATTTTTTCCAAGCCTTTGAATATTTTTCAAGCGTGACTTATCTGACTCATAACTGTCCTTAGACGGGCTACAGATCAAATTCTTATAACCAGTATGACTTTTGGCTTATATTTCTGCATGCTTTTGCCGTTTGACGTAGCTATCATCTTTGATATATTTTAAAGAATCCAGAACAACTAACACGGTATATTCCTGCACGTGATCTCACTTCCTACTCTTCGCTAACTGTTGCATGTTAATTAAATAAGTGTTGTTTAGTAGTGATACAAATTGCTGGGACTGAATTTGACTGTGGAGTTCGCTTATAGTAACCTAGTATGACCTGTTTGGATTGTCTTACTGCGATTACGAGGGTATCTCCTGAAACTTATAAGGACAGTGCTTTGGAATTATTTATTGTTTATCTGCGCCGATCCTGGACCTCTTGGTCGTTTGTTCGAGATTTCTTTAAAACACAGGAGCAAATGATTTTTATTTTACTGGAAAATATCTTAAAATTTAGCAAGTACATGATTTTTGTTACTTCTAAGATAAAGTCACGTTTCATTTTAATGTTACTTCTCTAATCGAAATATCTACAACGAACATTTTTCGTTTCTGTTACTTGCCTGTCAACTCCTAAATAGAAATAGTGAGAAGATGTGACATTTTTCTTCTGGTTCGGAGCACGAGACAGGCGAACCTGTAGTACCGACAGCTGGTTGGTCTCCAAGAAGTAAATTTTTTGATTTAAAAGTTTTCTGGATTTTTCCATAAGGACGGGAAATAGGTGCCCGAAACAACTGCTGAACAAATGTTACGCTCGTCTATGATGACGCCTACACGTTATGAAAAATGATTAGGTTCTTCTTGTAGGAAATTTAATGCAGTTAAATTTTGTACTGGGATGCGTAGAGGCCTTAGTTAATTTTTCAAGAAATACGTAAAAAAGCGATCTTCAAACTAGGTTTTCTTGAATAGCTCGAAACCTATGGCCTCCAGCGAAAACGTATCCCAGCACAAAATTTAACTACATTAAATTCCCTACAAGAACAGGATCCCGTTCATTTCTCTGTAGGACAAATAGTTTGGGCGTAGAGAGTGAGAGAATAAGAAAATACTGCATGTGGTTTTTGAAGGCGTTGGTGTATAAAACCCAGCGATAGCGGCAGCTGAATCAACTTGTACACAGAGTGTCCCAGAAGGAATGGTCATAATTCAGGAATATGACAGGAACGATTATTGCCGGCCGCGGTGGTCTAGCGGTTCTGGCGCTGCAGTCCGGAACCGCGGGACTGCTACGGTCGCAGGTTCGAATCCTGCCTCGGGCATGGGTGTGTGTGATGTCCTTAGGTTAGTTAGGTTTAAGTAGTTCTAAGTTCTAGGGGACTTATGACCTAAGATGTTGAGTCCCATAGTGCTCAGAGCCATTTGAACCATTTTTTGAACGATTATTCGAAGCAAAAAAGTTTAGTAATCTTGGGCTCTAAAATGCATACCTCAAGAGCTATGAGCACTTCGTTTTCTTCGCTACTGTGAAACAAATCTCTTCCACTGCAAGCTCTTTGCTTTCCGTGTCTTGAGAGGTAGTAGTATGGGCCAAAACAAGAAATAAATGTCCAGTAAACGTGGGCTCTAAAGTACGTACCTTAAGAGCTGTGAGGACTTGCTCATCTTCGCTACAGTGACACACATGTCTCCTACTTAATAAGTGTACATAGCTCTTAAGGTATGCATTTCAGAGCCCATGTTCACTAAACAATTTTATCTTTTTTTGGTCCACACAGCCTCTTCCCAAAATGTGGAAAGCAAAGAGTTTGCCGCAGAAGAGATTTGTTCCACAGTATCGAAGATAAAGAAGGGCTCATAGCTCTTAAGGTATGCATTTTAGAATCCATGTTTACTGCACTTTTTTGTTTAGAATGATCGTTCCTGCCATATCCCTCAATTCTGACCATTCCTCCAGGGGAACCACATTTACGAAAGACCTTGCAGAGCTGACCAGTTATATATAACTGCACTGCTCTACATCATCATTTTTATATACAGGGTGTTTCAAAGTCCTTGCCTCAAACGTCTAGGGGTGATAGATCACGTCAAGTGGAACAACTTTTGTTACAAATAAAATGTTCGCTGATGCTTCCCGGAAAAACTAACGTCTTTCATGATTGGTTATTACCCTGAAAGGTCGCAGGATATGGACACTCTGCAGCTTGCGTACGCAGTATGTTTCGCCTATAACCCAGTCATCTGCTCCACATGAAAGGGGGTAGGCCGAACAAAATTAAAGTCCACGAATCACGTCTAAAAATCTCTCTCCGCTTATCCATGAGGTTTTCTTGTTGAAAATCACTGTGTTAATTTTATACGGATGTAACACACATGGTTTGTAGACCTCGCTATTTTGGTGAAACTTCTTCGTCCCAGGGCCGGTGAATTCTATAAAAAGATGGTTGGCGTCGTGAATATTTTGTCTCTAGCAAACTTTGTTCTCCATGACGTGACGTATCACCCCTAATTTTTAAGGGGTAATATAATGTCCCCATTCCCTAAAGTGTTCTCAGATCAGTCTGGTGCGATATTCTTTTCTTTGGTATATATTAACAGGGACAGTAAAAGACGAAGAATAAGCAGTACTCCAACAGCAACTGAGAAGCGCTGCTGCATTGCGATAGCAGACACCCCTGGGCAGGGCGACACGCGAGTTGCTGCGAGATTCCTGGTTTTTCTTCGTGTTTTTCTGTCCCTGTTAATGCGTATCGTAAAGCAAATATCGTACTAGACTGATTTGAGACCGCTCTAGCCAAAAGGACACGTAAAACTTTTTTCTTAACAATAATTTTGAATATAACGGCAAACAAACAGACGCTTTCCATTGACAATGGACGTCGCATGAAAGACGTGATGAGTCATATTTATTTGGAATAATTTCAGCTACATCTAAACACACACACACACACACACACACACACACACACACACACACACACATAAGCCAGTAGTCTCTGCTAAGAGTCGTCAGGAGTAAGTTGTAAGTTCCCTGGTGTTCCATCAGAAATTTGCAGTTTCGTTTTTGCAATGTTTACCTGAAATCACCCCAAAAAATATGACTCATCACGTCTTTCATGTGACGTCCATTGTCAATGGAAAGCGTCTGTTTGTTTCAAGTTACATACAAAATTATTTTTAAAGCGAAATTTTATTTGTCCGTTTGCTTGAGCAGTCTCAAATAAATCTAGTGCGATGTTTGTTTTATACGTGTATGACAGGAAACGTCGCAACACCAAGACGGAGTTGTGCGACATAAATGGAAGTTGGTAGATGATGTCTGTTCCAATTTCATCCCAGTCGCATAAGTGTGGCGCTAGTAGCGCCACTATGAGGACGCAAATCAGGTTTCCTTTAAACGAATGCTGTAAAGGTCGTGAGCGTTACTTATCTTTGAGATTGGACGTGGTGAGTTGATGTTAGCCAAGAATGTCTTGAAGGCGACAAATACGCCATTATCAATACCTCACTGAGTTTGAACGAGCTCATGTAATAGGACTACGAGAAGCTGAATGTTCCTTCTACGATACTGCAGAACGACTTGACAGGAATGTAGCCACGGTACTTGATTTCTGGTAGCGGTGTTCACGAGAATGTACGGTCGCAAGAACACCGGGCTCCCGACGGCCACGCAGCACTACCGAGGAGACCACCATCGTGTTCGGCATACGGCTCTGGCATATCGTACTGCACATGCAGCAGCAAATTGAGCAGCAGTTGGCACCACAGTGATACAACGAACTGTCACAAATCGGTTACTTCAAGGACAGCACCGAGCCAGACGCCTTGTATGGTGCACTCCACTGACTCATACCACCACCATATGCGACTTCAGTGGTGTCAAGCGAGAGCTCATTGGAGGGCAGGGTGGAGGTCTGTTGTGTTTTCTGATGAAATCTCGATCTTTCTCGGTGCCAGGGATGGCGGTGTGTTGGTTAGAAGGAGGCCAGTTGAGGGCTGCAGAAACATTTCTGCATACTAGACCCACTGGAGCTACACCTTGATTTATGGTCTGGGATGCGATTTCGAATGAGAGCAGGAGCACTCTCGTGGTTAGTGGTTATCCCACGCACCCTCACTGTAAATTTGTACGTCGGTCAGGTAATTCGATCTGCTGTACTGTCATTCATGAACAGCATTCCAGAGGGTGTTTTCCAACAGAATAACGCTTGCCCACATAATGCTACTGTAACCCAACATGCTCTGCAGAGTGTCGACATGCTGTCTTGGCGTGCTCGATCATCAGATCTGTCTCCAATCGACCACATATGGGACGTCATCGGACGATAACTCCAGCGTCATGCACAAACAACATTAACCGTCCCGGTACTGACCGACCAAGTGCAACAGCCACGGAACTTCATCAGACAAACTGACATCCGGCACCTGTACAGCACAATGCACGCACGTTTACATGCTTACATTCAAAACTCTGGAGGTTACACTGGTTATTAATGTACCAACATTTCACAATTGCAGTCGCTTATCTCGTGCTTACATTAACCTGCGATCTAGAAATGTTAATCACTTAAATCTGTTACCTAGGCAATATGTTCCCGAAGTTTCGTTACTCTACGTTAATTGTCCGCAGCTTGTGGTCGTGCGGTAGTGTTCTCGCTTCCCACGCCCGGGTTCCCGGGTTCGATTCCCGGCGGGGTCAGGGATTTTCTCTGCCTCGTGATGACTGGGTGTTGTGTGATGTCCTTAGGTTAGTTAGGTGTAAGTAGTTCTAAGTTCTAGGGGACTGATGACCATAGATGTTAAGTCCCATAGTGCGTAAGCAATTTGAACCATTTGAATCTACGTTAATTATATTTTGGTGTTGCGATGAGATTTGTCGAAGAATTCTAAGGAATAGTTGTTCACCAACAAATAAAGTCATTTACAAAGCCTGTGTTCTTGAGTACTGTCCATTCGTCGGGACCGTTATCAGGTAGCAATAACGGAAGAGAGAGAAACGCTTAACCAGGAACTCTGCGCGTCGTCACTGATTTGTGCCGCAGAAATGCTCATCGACATCCAGTGGAAGTCGCTGCAGTAAGCACAATGGACATCACTCTGTGGTTTTAATTTAAAATTCGTAGAACGTACGTTCCCCGACGAATCGAGAGACACATTACTTCCACATACACGAAACAGGGACAAGGTGAAATTATGCTCGCATACTATACAGTATACTCCTGCCACACGTTGGACGATGGCCTAAAGAGTATAAATGCAGCTTTAGGTTTCCAGAACAAACGTAAAGATACCATAGGTAAACGGCAGGTATTCGTGTAGTGAACTTTCGAATACAATAGTAAACTTTGTTAACAAACTTAATAGCCTGTGTTAGTACTATTGCGTTTGTAATGGGCTCCAGTCTTCTATATATAAAACACACAAATCTTACATATCTTAGTGTCAAACACGGGTTTCACACATTGTCGTTACAAACTATTCTGACACTCCCATGACCAAGATTTTAGTTCCGTTGGAGATATTGCGTAATGTACTCGTATTCTAAGGATAGTAGTTTGTGCTGCTCGTGGAAATTGTTCTCCCACATTCAGAAAAGTATATCACTATAAATTTACTAAACTATGTATTTCCATTATGTTTATCACGTAAATAAGAAGAATTCCGTCTTTTGCAAGTGATTGTTTATTCTGGTTATATCCAAACGTGTTTCGCCTATATATGCTTGTCAACGTCAGAGGTATATAATATAAAAGCAATTATTTGATTACATATATTATAGAATAAATTATTTAGCATCCGTTACTGTTTCAATTTGAACCCACAAGGATCCTCATCCTAAATTTGTGACTGCAATTAAATATTTAACTGAGAATATAGCGCTTCGGTTCAATTTAACTCTACAGGTACGTTATAAATATCACCCCTCTTTTGCTGCTGGAAAGTTCACAGATTTACCGACTTGCTGAAATAATTTTCAGGGCAGTAAACGACAGAGAAGCTTATAACGACTCTTGAATTAAACATCAGTAGTCAGCAAATCGGCGGCTAAACGTTGATCACTTCTCGTTACTCTCTGCCCACTGGTTCGAAACGTGAGCCAAGTCACAACTAGGGGGCATACGTTCTGTCTGTAGCCTCTTTGTCCAAGGTTTTAGTGTTACAATACCGGCAATAATAATGATTTGAGCTCTTCTCAATACTGTTTTGTGACTGAGTGCTTATAAACTACAAGAGATTCATTTCTCTCCCCAGAAATTCATGAAACCTGTGCAGACCTTTCTGACTGTTTCCGAAATAACAAGAACGATATTGATCCTAGAAAAAGTGACTGCTGGCATGATACAGACCACTTTCGTTTTAACTATCTCCCTTCTATATTTTGTGCAGATTTATATATTTTTATACTTGTTTGGACATTATCATCGCCTGCAGACAGATGAACATATTGTGAAAAGGCTACTATGCTACATACATCGAACATAATCTGTCCGTGCGTAGTTCCTGTGTCACGTCTGACGTCAAAAATGGTAAATAATGACACTTTTCTCGATATTCACAATTTAATCATTACAGTTAGTACGCCACGTATCAGAAAAACCAGGTACCTTGGTGTAACGTCTAAAGGCAGTTAACTAGAAGACTTACTGGTTTGGACTCCTCTTTAAACTATTTTTTAATTTTATTTATGCAATTACAGGAGAATAATAAGTATGAATTTCTGACGATCATTCGAAAACGTAATAACAAATACCCGTGTTCAAAAAATTGAAATCAGATTTTACGATATGCTGTCTTTTTTAGGTAGTCTTCAGAATAGAGTTTATGTGATGAAAAATCTATCACATTTAGCTACAGTCGAAGACAAGTTGGTCTTTATCCTGGCTATTACAGACACATTTTGTTGCTGGAATCATGTCTCGCATTTTCAGCCATGCGTGTATTTTGTGTAGAATCGATAATCGGCAGCGCAGTTCTAAACGCTATGTAAATGATACCACAGATATGGTATGTTCGTTTAAAAGCTTCTAAAAGCTATTATTTATACATAGAATTTGAACAGGATAGTGATTTATTTGTTATATGCAAATTAATTTACTTCTTTCCTATTCGGCGAAATGAGAATCACCGAAATGGAACACTGAATAGTGCTGTTGTGATCACTGGACACTGTGAAGCTGAATGCAGTGTGGTGGTGTTGCATGCAAGTAACGCTGTAAGGCAAATACATGAGCGGAGCAGAGACGAATAGTGAATCATTCTAGCGGCGATACGTGCCGCAAATGGGGGGATCCATTGACATAAGGGGCTTAGACAAACAACGGATTGTTATGGCCCGGCGCTTGGGAGTGAGCGTCAAGGAAACGGTGAAGCTCGTCGGCTGTACTCATGCTACTACTGTAAGCATCCACGGAAAGTGATAAAGGACAGTGAAACCTCTAGTAGGCGACGAGGTGTTGAAGTGCAGTTCTCGAGCAGGCACATGTGTTTTCTTGCAGCCACAGGACGTCGTGTTTCGACTCAGACTGTACGAAATAGGCTACAAGATGTGCGCGTTCTTTCCCGAAGTCCGTGGCGGTGTCCAACTTTGACACCTAGCCACCATGCAGCGCGGTACAGACGGACTGGTCAGAATTGTTATCAAGTTCTATTCACAGATGAGACTCGCATGTCTTCAACCAGAGGAAATTTTATCAGCTCGAACGTCTTCGACGCACTGTCCAGCGAGTGCAGCAATATGGTGGTTCCCTCATGTTCTGGTGTGGCATTATGTGAGGCCTACGTACGCCACTGGTGGTCACTGAAGGCAATCAAACGGCTATACGATACAGAGATGACATCCTCCGACTTATAGCGCAACCGTACAGGTAGGATTTCGAAGAGGGATTCGTCTTAATGGACAACAATTCTCTCGCTCCTCGTGTACATCTTATGAATGCTTCACTTCATGATAACGAAATAGCTAGATTAGAATGGCCAGCATCTTTTCCAGACAAGAACGCTATTGAAAATGCCGAATCACCATTGAGAAGTGGGACAATGTTTTCCAATAGCGCCTTCATGATCTAGTGGACAGTAGGCCACTATGAATACAGGCATGCATCAATACATGAGAACACGTTTTCGGCCTGGAATGTCACTGAATGGGATATGATTATCTTCAATGGTGAGTACCACTTCTAACTGAGCCCTGGTGACTGTCTGGAGACGCCCCTGACAGTAGTGGGATACCAACTACCTGTCGCCAGCCTTACTGTCCGACAACGTGGAGCGATGGTATGGGGGCCACTTCTTTTCATAGCAGGACCCCTTTGATTGTCATCCGTGGCAAACTCACAGAACAGCGGTATGTCGACGATGCCCTACGCCCCGTTTTGTTGCCCTTAATGTGTCAAGCCATGCCGGGCTTATCTTTCAGCAAGATAATGCTCGCCCGCAACGGCGTGCTTGCCAAACCCTACCTTGGCCAGCGAGATTGTCAAATCTCTTCCCAGTTGAGAACGTTTGGAGCATTATGGGCAGGGCCCTCCATCAATCTCTGGATTTTGATGATCTAAAGCGCCAGTTGGCCAGAATATGGCACGATATCCCTCAGGAGGACATCCAACAACTGTATCAATCAACACCTAGTGGAATAGCTGCTTGCATAAGGGCCAGAGGTGGACCAACGAGTTATTGAGTTGCTCAATCTGTGAAGCTCTTTATGCTGAATGAATCTTGCAGTTTTCTGAAATTGTAATCATTTGTTTGTCTGTAGATGTACATCACATCTACAGATTTATGTCCCATTCGGATAATTCTTTCGCGGTGCATCGTTCTTTTTGTTTTAGGGTGTAATTTCGTGGAGCAGTTCGGGAAATCGAGGAGTCAGCTGGTAGTTTTAGTGAGCGAGACAGACTTGGCGAGGTTTAGTGGAAATAATTTATATTTGTTTTCGTGGAAACTTGAGTGTCATGTTCTGAGTGAATCTTTTCCTTCTGACTTTGGGCTGTATTCCTGTTTTGTTGTTGCGGTGCTTTTAGCCATTTGGAGGCAGCGTATGAACTGCTAGCAGTAAAAATATTCCAGACCAGTGGTGGGATTTCAAAATCTTTCCTGAATGTAACAGGTAGTTACAGGGCTTTCAGTACTGAATTTGGACTTGTGAGAAGTTGAACCCTGTTGCGCGGCTATAAGCGAGGATGGCGACTTTTATTTAAACTGATTGGGTGTTGTGACAGTCAGAGAGTTAGTCCGGGTCTGCCAATAAATCTTCCGATTACAGCTGCGTAGCGATACGTCGCGTAATTTATTTCGCGCGCCGCAGTGTCAAACGTGCGTAGTTTCATACAGCGGTCGCAGGTGTGATTTCGCGTGACGCCAAGAAAGCTTTGAGGACCGACGAACGGAACGTTTCAAGGTCATTTTAGGGATGATGAGCACAGGAGCTGGCCTTGACATTGTTCAATAAACAAATACTGCTTCACGTGAACTGCTTCAGATTAGGAACGGAAGCGCTCTCGCTCGCTCGCTCTCTCTCTGTCTCTGTCTCTCTCTCTCTCTCTCTCTCTCTCTCTCCCTTCAATTAAATTCTGTGTGACTTACAAATAAATATTTTGTTCGTCTCCTTCTAAATCCTTCTGTCCTTTCAAGACAATCACGTCTGCTATCTTGAATAGATATACTTCGAGACAGTAGCTTCAAATGTTATCCTTTTCAAGTGTCTATTAAGACTGTGATAGGAAGACTAGTTACTTATTCTTCTATTATTTTACGGGGGTGACATTGTCAGAATATACTTTAACTTCGGACATACCCAAATGGAATACTGTGCTATGGAGGCATTACTCTTCACGATATATGTCACTATATGTCACTAGCGAACCCGCCAATGCTTCGCCATTGCTCCTTCTCTCTGCCCACCTCCCCCTTATCCATAACTCTGTCCACCTCCACCTCCTCCCCCCTTTCTATGTCCATCTCCTCAATTCCCCCTCTCTGTTCTCTTATCCCTCTCTCTGACCTTGAGCCTTGTTTATTGATATTGCATTTTTTAAATCTTGTGACTAGGGCCTCCCGTCGGGTAGACCGTTCGCTGGGTGGAAGTCTTTCGATTTGACGCCACTTGGACGACTTGCGCGTCGATGGAGATGAAATGATGATGACTATGAAAACACAACACCCACTCCCTGAGCGGAGAAAAACGCCGACCCAGCCAGGAAACGAACGCGAGCCCTTAGAATTGACTTTCTGTCGCGCTGACCACTCAGCTACCGGGGGCGGACATTGCTATTGCATACGAAACCTTGATTGCAAATTCCCGGCGGGGTCAGGGATTTTCACCTGCCTCGAGATGACTGGGTGTTTGTGTTGTCCTCATCATTTCATCATCATCCAGGAAAGTGGCGAAATTGGACTGAGCAAAGGTTGGGAAATTGTACGGGCGCTGATAACCACGCAGTTGAGCGCCCCACAAACCAAACATCATCATCATCATCTTGATTGCAAATTGAAGTTCCTTAAAAAGAATGCGTAAATCGGTTGGGACCATTCGTATAAGGGTATGAAAGACACCTCTACAACGACTGAATCTGTGAGGATAGTAGCTTAAATGACAGTATTTCGCACAGTTTTCATCTGTGAATGGGTGGTATTACAAAGTTATCGACGAATCCGATTCTGTATTAACTTTCGAAGTCGATGAGCCATAAATACAACTTCCATGTTTTCTGTGTGAGGAAGAGAACACTACAACACATTGTTGTATACACAATTTTTGTTTGAAAACATGTGTAAGGACAAAAATATACGCTGCGCGACACAGACGATCGTCTTTTCGAAAACCAGTAATTGTGTCCCATTGCGACGCATAAGTTTGAAATTTAATTCAAAAGTCCTTTCAACCTCCCTCTGTCTCTGTAATTGTGCAAAAGTGTGGCGCCCTGCGACGTCACCCTTGGCCTCGGTGACGTTCCAAACAGCGACGTTGCGACACGTGCGAAAAACAAGGCCAGAGCTTAGAAGTTCGTGTGACGTGTACGATGGGTTAATGATGTCACACTGGCGCCAAATTTCATCTCAATTCTGCCCAGCGCCTCCGTGGATCTGTCCACTATAGGAAGGTTGTCACACCCACTTTTTACCCACATTTACCCTGTCTTTTTTTAATTTTTTTGACGCCTCTGTGATGCAGTCGGAACCTCGACGCCCTGAGGTGAAATCGCGCGGCATTCTTATAGGTGGCCGAGGAAAACATTTCAGAGACACCGCTGCTCAGAATCGACATGAAAAGGCCTCAGGGGGTGACATAAACAGCGACAATGTAACCAGCCATTTCCTAGGGGGGAGGGGAGGCTAATTCCCATACATTTCCCAGTCAAACGACAGTTCAGTTCACATTGCGATGAGCAACAGGACAACGTTCTTGACAGCCTTTTACACTGCTGATCCCTCCCCTCCTCTCTCCTACTCCCCCCCCCCCCCCCCCGACATTTCAGTGAACGTCATCGCAATTTTTGCTCTCGTGCACATGTTGGAACAACTAGGCACGATTCAAAACCACATTAGGAAATTTGAACGTTATCTGAAACAGCAAAGGCTGCTTATGCATTTGCAGCCCTCCTGTTTCCTTTCCCATCGATTGACTGATCCACGGGGGGGCTGGTCAGAATTTCGGTGAAATTTGGCGCAAACGAGACGTTATTAATCCACCTTACACGCCACTTCAACTTCTGTACTCTGTTTTTTATCGCACGTATCGACACATAGCTGTTTGAAGCGTCGACGCGCACGAGTGTCACATCGCTGGGCGCCATGCTTTTGCACGATTACAGAGGAAGGCTGTAGGCACCTTTGAGCGAAATTTTAAACTTACGCGTCGCGATGGGAGACAATTATGGGGTTTCAAAAAGTGATCCTTTAACTGTGTTGCGCAGTGTAGGTAGGAGTAACAATTTGTCTAACGGTTTACGTGCCCTCCTGTCGCAGTTGAAACTAACTCCGAGAGAGAAATCGAAACCGCACATTTTCTTAGGGCAGCGGAGAATTTTCTTTCTAGCAGTCAGTTTAAGAGAAAACCTGTATCTTGTCGCTAAAAAAAAAATATAGCCTAAGTCCGTCCGAATAGTCATTAGGGTATCGTGTAAAAATTTGTAGTAAGTCAGTCACGAACTTTTAGAGATTTTTGATAACAACAATTTCCCTTTCTATTAAATATATATTTATATTTAATACATTAAAAATTATACAGGCTATGTCTGTCCGCATGTTCATTAGAGTATTGTGTAAAAATCTGAAGTAAATCAGTCGAGAAGCTGACGAGATGAAAACTTCTGACAGATTAACTCGGGACCTTTGCCTTTCCCGTGCAAGTGCTCTACCGACTTTTTCTTTTGAAGAATCTTGTCTCATTTTGTTCGTTGCTTTTCTTCGGGGCGGACGTCCCATGACATCCGTTCAAGTTCATTGTTGATCCAACCACGCAGTCTTCTTGTTTCAGAGCGCAGCTAACCCTCCGACCGAACACGCTGAGCTACCCAAGCACGACTCACGACCCGTCCTCACAGTTTCATTTCTGCCAGGAAGTATCATATCAGCGCACACTCCGCTGCAGAGTGAAGATCTCATTCTGGAGTTGTCGAGATTTTTCATAATAACGTTTCCCCTATATATAAATATTCGTCGAATTATTCATTAGAATGTCGTGTAAAAGTTTGAAGTAAATCGATCAATCACTTTTCGAGATTTTTGAAAACAACGTTTCCGCTTAATATATGAAATACATGTTTATACATTATCTGTATAAAAAATGTAGCCTACATCCCTGCAAATATTCATTAGAATATCGTGGACAAATGTAAAGTAAATCGGTCAACTACTCTTCGAGCTTTTAGGTAACAAGCTTAAGTCTTTATATGGTAGTATAGATATCGTGTGAGTAGCAGAGGAAGAACGAAGCAGATATTGTTGAGACAGCTTCAAGTTTCACGCGGTTGATCGACAGCCAAAGTCAATAGAAGAAGAAAGTCATATATTTTAGTAGAATGGGAATAGTGCTATGTGAGTCTGTTGCAGACTAAATATTCAGGATTCGATAACTTGCTTATAATCTTAAAGAACAGTGCATTAGCTTAGGAGGGAGGAAAATGAGGCAGAATGGGATCGAATTCACCCGGCAGATTAAGGACCGTTGGCCTGGTACACTGGCCAGCCCGATTGTGGTTTGTAGGCGGCTTTCTACGCTCGTTTAGATAAACGCTGGGCTGAACTCTATCTCCGCCTAAGAAAATACGATACACAAGCAGTTAAAATACGGTAACACACGGAACAAAGTTTACCCGAGTCACACACAGATGCTGCACGTCACTTTCTTTGGTATCCTTGCCGAACTGTGACATCGATGTAGAAGTGTATGCACCAGCGTTGACAATCCAGAGTTGTTTCGTTTGGCATCTGCAATGTTTGTGACGTGGACTTCGCGTCAGTTGGCGAGACCCTTTGCTAGGAGCATAGTATGTGCGTCTTCCTCATCCAGTTGTACTGAAGTTTCGGAAGCTTTTCTGTTGCCGACGTTACTTTCGCACACGGTTACTGTATTGTTCTCACTTTTTCTCTCTGCTTGCTGTTGTGGTTTTTTATACGCTGTGCACGATCCATACTTTCGACATTTTAGATTGCTCAAAGTTTATCCTTTCAAATTTTGCAGTCGACTGCTCCGATTTTATCTCAAAAACCAATCGGCGGTACTCTCAGCTCTGGCTACTGCCTTACCAAACTTTCCTACCTTATGTTAAATATGACTGTGCCACCAGGACGAGCACCCGGTCACATACATAAAATATATTTTGCAAATTATGAAAACATCGGACCCTATACGACGGAATACACGCTAGGAAAGGGAGATAATAAACAAACTATGTGACTAGAGCTCAGATTATGCTGAAAATAAGGCTAAGATGATTTATGAAAATATGTGTTAAAACAATGATGGAAAAAAATCGCAGTGCCAAAATATAATTAATGTAGAGTAATGGAATGACGGGAATACATTTGTCTAGGTAACATATTTAAGTAATTAACATGGCAAGATCACAGATAATGTAAAGGCGAGATAGGCTATTGGAAATGTGAAATGATGGTACATTAATAACCGGTTGTAACCGCCAGAATGTTGAACGCTAGCATGAAAATGTGTATGCATCGTGTTGGACAAGTGTCGAATATCAGTTTGTGGGATGCAGTCCCACGGCTGTTGCACTTGGCGGGCAATACGGCTGTTAATGGATGACGCTGGGATTGTGCTGACTGGAGACATATCTGGTTATCGAGCAGGCTAAGACAACATATTAACACTTCGTAGAGCAGGTTGGGTTACAACAGCGATATGTGGGCGAGCTTTATACTGTTGGAAAACGCCCCCTGGAATGCTGTTCACGAATGGCAGAACTCCGGTCGAATCACCAGATTGACATACACAATTTGCAGTCAGGGTGCGTGAGATACCCACTAGAGTACTCCTGCTGTTATACGAAATCCAACCCCAGACCATAACTCCACGGGTAGGTACTGGTTGGTTGCAGGCTCCCACCTGGCCTCCTCCTAACCGACGTACGGCTATCGCTGGCCCCGAAGCAGAACCAGCTCTCATCAGAAAACACAAAAGACCTCCACCCCGCCCTCCAGTGAGCTCTCTCTTGACACTACAGGGCGTCTGGCTCGCAGTAACCCATTCGTAACACTTCGTGGTGTCACTGTGGTGCCAATTGTTGTTTAAATTGCTGCTGCATATGCAGAACGATGCGCCACAGCTATATGGCGAACACGATGGTCTTCCGCTTCGGCAGTCCCACATGGCCGTCCGCAGCCCGGTTTTCTGGCGCCCGTACGTTCTCGTGACCACCGGTGCCACTCTCATGTGACTGGAGGAAAATCTGAATGGACGTAATATATCAGATGTAGGAACACACCTACCAACTTTCGTTTATGTCGCACTACCTCTTCTTGGGGCTGCGATTTATTTTTCTCTAGCGCTTCGAATATTTAAAGTCCCGTATTTCGGCTTTGGGCCGCCACAGCGTTTTCCCCAGACATAACGGTGAGACGCAGTTTGCCACGAGTGTAGGAGGACACTGGGCTTTATGCAACGCTACGGCGTCGCGCCCAGTTGTAACGACGCGTTTATGGCTACTGGGCGCGGCCCAAGGACGTGTGCGTCGGCAACCACGGCCGTGACGCACCTGCCTTTGTTTTTGGGAGCGCCCTGCCCTCCTAAATTCATTCATACATCGCAACGGAACATTTTGAGCCTTTGGGGTTGTTGCGCTGCTCCTCCTGCTACGTAGTTCGTAAGTGCACAAGTAAATGGAAATGCCGTGTGGCTAGGCCCTCCCGTCGGTTAGACCGTTCGCCTGGTGCAAGTCTCGAGGTGACGCCACTACGCCGACTTTCGTGTCGATGAGGATGAATTAATGATATGAGGACAACACAACACCCAGTCCCCGAGCGGAGAAAAGCTCCGACCCAGCCGGGAATCGAACCCGGGCCGTTAGGTAAGACATTCCCTCGCGCTGACCACTCAGCTACCAGGGGCGGATAGTACACAAGTGTGAAAAACTGAAGGATGAAAGTAGCTTTCGTATAATAACTCATTACCAAGTAAAATAGCTGGATGAAACTTGTGCCGTACATAGAAAGACAGTGTAGTACAGAAGGTAATTGCGGGAAAGCCGCGCGAAGTGGCCGCGCGGTTTGAGGCGCCATGTCACGGAATGCGCGGCCTCTCCCGCTGTAGGTTCGAGTCCGCTCTCGGGTATGGCTGTGTGTATGTGTTGTTCTTAGCATAAGTTAGTTTAAGTAGTGTGTAAGTCTAGGGACCGATGACCTCAGCAGTTCGGTCCCTTAGGAATTCACACACACACACAAATTGCGGGGAATACGCAATGAGACGAACAGAAATGGTACTTTTATTGAAAGACAATAATTACCATGAAGTCACCGCGATTTATGATGGTCCCCTGCACACTGCAAATATGGTTCTTAATAGGGTGTTCAAAAAAATGTGTGTGAAATCTTATGGGGCTTAACTGCTAAGGTCATCAGTGCCTAAGCTTACACACTACTTAACCTAAATTATCCTAAGGACAAACCCATACACATGCCCAAGGGAGGACTCGAACCTCCGCCGGGACCAGCCGCACAGTCCAGGACTGCAGTGGTTCAAAATGGTTCAAATGGCTCTGAGCACTATGGGACTCAACTGCTGTGGTCATAAGTCCCCTAGAACTTAGAACTACTTAAACCTAACTAACCTAAGGACAGCACACAACACCCAGCCATCACGAGGCAGAGAAAATCCCTGACCCCGCCGGGAATCGAACCCGGGAACCCGGGCGTGGGAAGCGAGAACGCTACCGCACGACCACGAGATGCGGGCGGACTGCAGTGCCTAAGACCGCTCGGCTAATCCCGCGCGGCTGTTAATAGGGTGTCTGATCATCATGGATGGCACTGGATGCTCTGGGACGTGTTACCATACTGGCCACAAGTTTGTTTATGGTAAAGGGTTGCAGTACTCCACCAGCGCAGCTGACAAGTTCAAATGGTTCAAATGGCTCTGATTCAAATGGCTCTGAGCACTATAGGACTTAAGTTCTGGGGTCATCAGTCCCCTAGAACTTAGAACTACTTAAACCTAAGTAACCTAAGGACATCACACACATCCATGCCCGAAACAGGATTCGAACCTACGACCGTAGCGGTCGCGCGGTTCTAGAGTGTAGCGCCTAGAACCGCTCGGCCACTCCGCCCGGCGCAGCTGAGAAGTGCTGGATGGTCTTCGGTGCATGTGGACGTACTGCAATGTGTCTCCGCAACGCATACCACTCGTGCTCCATGGACTTTAAGTCGGGGAAAGGTGCGGGGCAGCCAATTCGCGGAATATCCACTCGGTCCAAGAACTCCACCTACGCGGTTCGATACTATCGCTCATGTTCATACATAAAAATGAAGTTGGGACCGATTGCATCACTGAAAAGACGCACCTGTAGAAGAATACACTGTCACAATACCGCTGACCGGTTAGTGTACTGGGTTTAAAGATACAGATGTCAAGATGGCCACGCAACATTATGCCTGTCCACCCAATGACATGACCACGAAAACGATCATATTCTGCAGTGTTCCTGGGTGCGTTATATACCTTCATTTGGGAGACGCGGGAACATGTAATGCATCCACGAACATTGTCGGACGTGATCGTTTTGGTGGTCCAGGTGTTATGGTGTGGGAAAGCATAATGTTGCAAGGGTATACTGTCCTCCAAATCTTTGAAAACAGTGCATTCACAGGTCGACGTTATTGTGACGCTGTTCACGTTCCCCACGCATTCCGCCTCGCCGTCATTTTTAAGGACGAAGATGAACAGCAGCATCGGACAGTGAAGGTGGAGGAGCTCTTGGCACAGAGGATATTTGGCGAATGGACTGGCCTACCCGTTCCCCTGACTTAAATTCCATCGAGAACGATGGGATGCGTTGGCGAGACGTACTGCAGAAAGCCCACATGCACCGACGAATATCCAGCAATAGTCTACCATGCTGGTGGAGGAATCAGACACTCTACCACAAGAACTCTTTACTAACTCTGTGGCCAGCATGGGCGCACGTTGCAGAGCATAATTCTGCTGAGAAAGAGAAGAGAAATCCGTGCAAATATACAATAAGATAGCGGTGATCTTATTTTAAAAACAGATGAAATAACGCGCCAAGATTTATTACTCCGCAAGAGTTATAAGGCACCATAGTTTTCTTGCGTAGATACATAAAACCAGAACCACTGAAATACATCTGTAAACTGGTGAGTTTCGATTCATCGTCGTATGTGAGATGGCAAGAAATATGGATAAGGCAAAGATACAAACTCATTGCTGATTTTATGGTAAATCGAGTAGTGTGCACTGTGTGTCCTGAGGAGCGAATTCAAAATAAAATTTAGCACCCGTTCGCAGAAAGACTGGGAGTAACCGCCATCATCTTTCGGAATACATTATCGCTTACAGTTCTTACAGCCTTTGAGTTTATTAGGGCCACTCCACGACAAGTCCTTAGCAGGTTTCCAGAGGTATGTGGCACCATATATCTACATTCAGGTCACGCAGTTCTCGAAAATTACGGGCTTTATACTGTTGGAAAACCCACCCTGGAATGCTGTTCATGAATGGCAGCACAACACGTCGAAACACCAGACTAACGTGAAAGTTTGCAATTAGGGTGCACGAGGCAACCACGAGAGCGCTCCTGCTGCCACACACAGACGTATCCGAGCAGACAACTCCAGGTGTAGGTCCAGTGCGTCTAACACACAGACAGGCTCTCAACTGGCCTCCTACTATCCAACACGTGGCCATCAATGGTTCCGAGGCAGAAACAGCTGTCATCAGAAAATACAACAGACCTCCACCCTGCCCTCCAACGAGCTCTCGCTTGACACCAACGAAGTGGCAAATGGCGGTGGTTTGCGGTCAGCGGATGGCACGCTACGTAGCTTCTGGCTCAGAGATGCCCTCGAAGTAACCGATTTGTAACAGTTAGTTGTGTCACTGTTGTGCCAACTACTGTAGATGCAGTACGATGCGCCAGAGCCATACTCCGAACTCCGAAAACGATGGTCGTCCCCCTCGGTAGTGCCACGTTGCCATCCGGAGCGCGGTCTTCCTGCGACCGTATATTCTCGTGATACCGCTGCCAGCAATCACGTACAGCGGCTACCTTTCTGCCAACTGTATCTGCAATATCACAGAAGGAATGTCCAGCTACTCGTAGCCCTATTACAGGACCTCATTCTGTCTGAGTGACGCGCTGATAATGGAGTCTTTGTCGCCTTAGAGACACTCTTGACTTAAATCAATTCGCCACGTCCAGTCTCAAAGGTAACTAACGCTCACGACCGTTACAGGATGTATTGAAAGTAAACCTGATTCGCATATATATATATATAATCTTGTGAGGCAAACTGAGGAGCTACTTGACTCAGAAGTAGCTGCTCCGGTCTCGTAAACTGATATATGGCCGTGAGAGCGATGTGCTGACCACATGCCCCTCCATATCCACATTCAGTGACGCCTGTGGGCTAAGGATAACACGGCGGCCGGTCACTACCTTTGCGCCTTCATGGCCTGTACGGATGGAGTTTAGTTTTTAGTGTACACATCAAAAAAGTTTTGCATCACCTCGGTTGCGGATCCTGTACAGAAAATTGAAATAGAGATCAATATAAACATCATTTCTGTCCTTTTTATTGCTCATGAAAACCACACATTGCATGGTGTACCACCACACAGCGAGATCTTCAGAGGTGATGGTCCAGATTACTGTACACGCCGTTACCTCTAATACCTAGTATCACGTCCTCTTGCTTTGATACATGCCTGTATACGTTGCGGCATACTATCCACAAGTTCACCGAGGCACAGTTGGTCCAGATTGTCCCACGCCTCAACGGCGATTCGGCATAGACCCCTCAGAGTGGTTGGTGGGTCACATCGTCCATAAACAGCCCTTTTCAATCTATCCCAGGCATGTCCGATAGGGTTCATGTCTGGAGAACATTCTTGCCACTCTAGTCGAGCGATGTCGTTATCCTGAAGGAAGTCATTCACGAGATGTGCACGATGGGGTCGCGAATTCTAGTCCATGAAGACAAATTCCTCGCCAATATGCCTTTTTAGGATGGCATTCACGTACCCTACAGCAGTTCCATGACCACCAGCGGCTTACGTTGGCCTCACATAATGCCAGCCCAAAACGGCACGGAACCTCCACCTTGCTGCAGTGTGTCTAAGGCGCACAGCCTGACCGGGTTACCTCCAAACACGTCTCTGACGATTGTCTGGTTGAAGGCATATGCGACACTCATTGGTGAAGAGAACGTGACGCATTCCTGAGTGATCCATTTGGCATGTTGTTGGGCCCATCTGTACCGCGCTGCATGGGGTCGTGGTTGCAAAGACTGACCTCACCATGCACGTCGGGACTGAAGTTGCGCATCATGCAGCCTATTGCGCACAGTTTGAGTCGTAAAACGACGCTCTGTGGCTGTAAGAATAGCGTTATTAAACATGGTGGCGTTGCTGTCAGGGTTCCTCCGAGCCATAATCCGTAGGTAGCGGTCATCCACTGCAGTATTAGCCTTTGGTCGTCCTGAGCGAGGCGGGACTTAACTTCTGTGGTCATCAGTCCCCTAGAACTTAGAACTACTTAAACCTAACTAACCTAAGGACATCACACACATCCATGCCCGAGGCAGGATTCGAACCTGCGACCGGGGCGGTCACGCGGTTCCAGACTGAAGCGCCTTTAACCGCACGGCCACACCGGCCGGCACGCGAAATGGTAGTTGGAGCTAAACGCACTGGACATTCCATTTCGGAAATCGTTAGGGAATTCAATATTTCGAGATCCAAAGTGTCAAGGGTGTGCCGAGAATATGAAAGTTCAAGCATTACCTCTCACCACGAACGTTGTGGCCGACGGCCTTCACACAACGACGGAGATCAGCGGCATTTGCGCGCAGTTGTCAGTACTAATTCACACGCAACGAACGAATCCGTTAAGACAGCGCTGCGAAATTTGGCGTTAATGGGCTATGGCAGCAGACGACCGAAGCGATTGCCTTTGATAATAGCACGGCATCACCTGCAGCGCCTGTCCTAGATTCGTGATCATAGCGGTTGGACCCTGGAGGACTGAAAGACAGTGGTCTGATTAGATCAGTCCCGATGTCAGTTGGTAAGAGCTGGTGATAGGGTTCGTGAGTGGCGCAGGCCCCACGAAGCCATGGACCCAAGTTGTCAACAAGGCACTGTGCAAGCTGGTTATGGCTCCGTAATTGTGTGGGCTGTGTTTACATGAGATGGATTGGGTCCTGTGGTCCAATTGAATTGATCGTTGACTGGAAACGGTTATGTTCTGCTACTTGGAGACCATTTGCAGCCATTCCTGGACTTCATGTTCCCATGACAATGTGCCATTTCACCAGGCCGCAATTGTTGAGAATGGTTTGCAGTCCGGTCAGTTCGGCGAATGATTTGGCCACCAAGATCACCAGGCTCGTTCTCAATTATGGACGGCTATAGAGGCAGCATGGCTCAATATTTCTGCAGGGGACTTCCATCGACTTGTTGAGTCCATGCCATGTTGATATGCTGCACAACGCCGGCCAGAAGTAGGTTTGGCCCGATATTAGGAGGAATACCACGACTTTTGTCACCTCAGTGTGTGCTTATGAGATTATTATCTAGTACTGTCTCTTACAAGGATACGGGACAGTCCAAATATATCTTCCTCCTCAATACCTGTCGTTTCAATTTTTCAAGGGTAACTGCGATGCGTGGTGAGTGCTTGTAGTAGAACAATTGCCTTGCTATGTCCAAGTTTTTGGGCAAATGGTTTTTCGATATATGCATGCCCGCTGTTTGTATAGGTTTTATGCTTTTTATCTTCACTGTTTTTACTGTCTACTATGTGACCGTCAGTGTCCTTGATAATTTCACCAAAACACTGGAAGTGTTTTACCTGTGTGAAGCTGCGATATCTCGTACGAGGACTGCGTGTTTGGTGTCACTGTACTGTGCTTTCTCGTAAGCGATTTGAGGCCTGATTTTGATAGCGATCTCTTGAGGCGTCTACAGGGAGTGTCCGGCGTAGCTGCTAGGTCATCAACCAAAGGAGACGAATATGATATTGATTCATTTACTGTTCATTAGATATATACCTAGCATGCTTTGACATACATAGCGCACTCGCAATTTACGACGCGATTCCTTGCAGACTAATGATTTAGAAATAAGTCTGCAACAAAATATCGTCCCGTGCTTATTTTTGCTAGAATGGACGTCAGGGAATGACAGTTTGGGAACACTGTAAACACATGTAAGATAAGTATCTTCATACAGTACGGTATGATAGCGCTGCCAAAATAGCGCAGGGGAATGCTCGAGGTGTCCAATGCAGTTCCCCGTATGAAGTTATTTTAGTTGCATTTTCATATTCACATACTTATCTCTATCAATTTAGAGTGCAACTGTAAGTCTAAAGGAAAAACTGTGATAAGAATTCCTCAGTGAAACAGTTAATTAAGAACGAACTTAATACACCGACGGAAAAAAACGTAGCTCCAAGGAGGAGTTGCGCGATGTAAACGAAAGTTGGTAGGCGTGTCTGTACATATGAAAGATGATATCTGTTCAGATTTCGCCCCAGTCTCGTAAGTGTGGCCATAGTAGCGCCACTACGAGGATGTAAATCAGGTTTGCTTTACATATACAGGGTTATTACAAATGATTGAAGCGATTTCACAGCTCTACAATAACTTTATTATTTGAGATATTTTCACAATGCTTTGCACACACATACAAAAACTCAAAAAGTTTTTTTAGGCATTCACAAATGTTCGATATGTGCACCTTTAGTGATTCGGCAGACATCAAGCCGATAATCAAGTTCCTCCCACACTCGACGCAGCATGTCCTCATCAATGAGTTCGAAAGCATCGTTGATGCGAGCTCGCAGTTCTGGCACGTTTCTTGGTAGAGGAGGTTTAAACACTGAATCTTTCACATAACCCCACAGAAAGAAATCACATGGGGTTAAGTCGGAAGAGCGTGGAGGCCATGGCATGAATTGCTGATCATGATCTCCACCACGACCGATCCATCGGTTTTCCAATGTCCTGTTTAAGAAATGCGGAATATCATGATGGAAGTGCGGTGGAGCACCATCCTGTTGAAAGATGAAGTCGGCGCTGTCGGTCTCCAGTTGTGGCAAGAGCCAATTTTCCAGCATGTCCAGATACACGTGTTCAACCGTTTCTTCGCTCACTGCAGGCCGACCCGTTGATTTCCCCTTACAGAAGCGTCCAGAAGCTTTAAACTGCACATACAATCGCCGAATGGAGTTAGCAGTTGGTGGATCTTTGTTGAACTTCGTCCTGATGTGTCGTTGCACTGTTATGACTGACTGATGTGAGTGCATTTCAAGCACGACATACGCTTTCTCGGCTCCTGTCGCCATTTTGTCTCACTGCGCTCTCGAGCGCTCTGGCGGCAGAAACCTGAAGTGCGGCTTCAGCCGAACAAAACTTTATGAGTTTTTCTACGTATCTGTAGTGTGTCGTGACCATATGCCAATGAATGGAGCTACAGTGAACTTATGAAATCGCGTCAATCATTTGTAATAGCCCTGTACTCTATAACGGTCGTGAACGTTAATTACCTTTGAGATTAGACGTGATGAGTTGATGTTAGTCAAAAATGTCTTTAAGGCGATAAAGACGTCATTATCAACACTGCACTGAGTTTGAACGATGTCGTGTAATAGGGCTACAAGAAGCTGGATGGTTGTTCAGCGATAATGCAGACAGACTTGACAGGAATGTAGCCACTGCACAGCGGTGCTCACGAGAGTGTGCGGTCCACACTCCTCATGGCCACTTGCCACTAACGAGAGAGGTTAAAGTTTTAAAGTTCTGTGCCTTGTCAAATGTTTTTACAAAGATTTTAGGGAGAGGATTTTAATTTGCTCACTGTGTGACAAGCTCGCCCATTCTTATGTAAGTAGCCAGCCAATGACACTTTCCTGTGTCATTCTTGTTGCTATGTTTTCCCTTCCCTTAGGTTTTACTTTCTTATGTAGTAATTTCCCTCTCTTCCTGCTTTCTTTGAATGTGTTTTTCAGTTTTATTAGGTCTGTCCACATTCTTTCCTTTTAATGTGTGTCAGGGCGCTGATGACCTCGATGTTGAGCGCCCATAAACCCCAACACACACTCACACACACACACACACACACACACTAACGAGAGAGAACACCTTCGCGTTCGGCATGTGGCTCCGGCGCATAGTCCTACATCTGCAACAGGAATTTGAGCAACAGTTGGCACCACAGTGACACGACAAACTGTTACAAATCTGTTACTTCGAGGACAGCTTCGAGCCATAAGCCGTGTAGCGTGCGTTCCACTGACCACAAACCACCGCCATTTGCGACTTGAGTGGTATCAGGTGAGGGGTCACTGGAGGACAGGGTGGAGGTCAGTCGTGTTTTCTGATGAAAGCCGCTTTTGCCTCGGTGCCCGTGATGGCCACGTGTTGGTCAGAAGGAGGCCAGTTGATGGCCTGAAATGAACCTATCACGGTGTTAGACACACTGGACTTACACCTCGAGCTATGGTCTGGGGTGCGATTTTATATAAGAGCAAGGCCACTCTCGTGATTATCCCACGCAACGCTGACTGCAAAACTGTATGTCAGTCTGGTGATTTGACCTGTCGTGTTACCATTCGTGAACAGCATTTGTTTTCCAGCAGTATAACGCTCACTCACATACCGCTGTTGTAACCCCACATGCTCTACGGTGTGTCGAGATTTTGGCTCGGCTTAGCCGATCACTGGATCTGTCTCCAATCGAGCACATAGGGACGTCATCGGACAACAATTCCAATTTCATCCACAATCAGCATTAACCGTCCCTCTATTGACCTACCGAGCGCAATAGGCACGAAACTCCATCTAGTAAACTGATATCCTGTGCTTGAACAACACATTGCATACATATCTGCATGCTTGCATTCCACATTCTGGTGGTTACACCGGTTATTAATATACCAGCATTTCACATTTGCAGTGGCTTAACTCGCGCTTACATTAACCTATCATCATGCAGTGTTAATGACTTACATATGTTGCCCGTACAAATGTGTTCCCGAAATTTCATATTTTGATTTATAAGTACTGAACGCATCTCACGTAACGTTTCTTATCTCAGGTGATTTAACTTAGTTTAAAAAAATCAGTAATTGTATGGTGTCTTATGCATCTATTTTGAAAGTCTCTCTGCTGACGTACTATCGCTGACTTCTTAACTTTGGTCGTGAACAATGGCAGGTCCTTTCTATCCCTCACTATAAAAGTTTGTCAAATGAAAACAAGAGAGAGGAAAAACAGTAGGTAAACAGCTTATTATTTGCAAAATAATCGCCATAGCTGTTAGTACATTTATCCCACTGTGGGAAAAGACAGTCAATACCTTCATGGCAAAATGTTTACGGTTGCCTACCGAACTATGATTATACCCAGGCGGGTACCTCTTCGTCCGAAGCAAATCCACGGCCACGAATGTGTTTCTTCAGAGCTCTAAAAAATGTAAATCTCGTGGGAAGAAATCGGGACTGTATGGAGGATGTGTAACGGCTTCCCAGTGAAGCTTTTGCAGCGTAGTCGAAACAATCTTGGCAACATACTGCCGCACATTATCCCGCAAGAGAATAATGCTGTTTCGACTACGCTGCAGAAGTCTCGATGGGAAAGCCTCACACATTCTCCATATAATCCCGCTCTCTTCCCAAGCGATTTCCATATTTTTGGAGCCCTGAAGAAAGACTTCCGTTGCCGTTGATTTGCTTCGGATCATGATTCGACAGACAACCGCGAACATTTTTACGTGAAGGCATTGACCGTCTCGTCTTACAATTGGATACATGTGTTAACAGTTTTGGCGATTACTTTTGAAATAATAATCAGTTTGCTTACTTTTTCTCCATCTGTCTCGTTTTCATTTGACTGGCCCTGATACGAGTGCATGTTGAAAAGTAATGCCTCCGAATTTATTATGTAAGAGTTGTTAAAGCTTTTTTGAATAAGACAAACGTGATTAACATTCTACATCTTTAGTCTTCATGTTTACATATTAGTTACTCAATATAGTTACCCTGGCGACGAACATATTTCTCTCAGCGAGAGACCAGTTTGTACCGTCACGGTAGAATGTTTGACATTGTTTAAGGCTCACCTCTGCTTGCATCGCTTCATCACTATCAACGAGAGGTCCTCGAAGGTGTTCTTAAGGTTTTGGAAACAAATAAAAATCGGATGGGGCCAAGTCGGGACTGTATGGAGGATGATGAACTCAAGGAGTCGGATTGCTGCAGATGTCGCAGCGTCCGTGTGTGGCCTGGCATTGTCTGCCGAAAGAGAGGTTGCTCCCTGTGTGAGCGTACTCTACGAATTTGAATCTCGATTACAGAACGCTGTTTCTCACGCACCGACACAATTACGTTACACACCGCCATGTTACATGCTACAAATCAGAGTGCTCTAGCGGCAGAGGGCTGAAAATATGTAGACACGAACAATAAAGATGTAGAATATTAATAACGGCTTTTTGATTTAAAAATCTTGGGTTTTCACATAAATAATTCGAAGGCATTACTTTTCACCATGCCCTCGTACTTTAGATGGGTTCTCTACTGCTTAAGATAAATATGGGAAATGACACCGAGTACAATATACCACGAATATTTGTCCGTTACGTCTGTTCTAAAGAAGTGTACTCTCAGACACATGCAGAAAAAGTAGAATTGCCTCTTTCTACAGTTGTAAGATGAGTGACTTCGAATGTGGCATTCTCTAAGGTTGCTTGTAACCGTTAAACCACTCAAAGATGGACGATACAAATAACTATTTTCTCGTTTTGGTCTATTTCTCGCATTCACAACATATATTTACGTCGCTACCTATGGTTGTGTTTTTACTGCAATAAATACGTCATCAACATTGAGATCTTTTCGTTACACATTCTGTTAGCAGTACTGAACAATGAAATCTTTAAATTCTAACTTCAACTGAATATCTGTTAAAAGCAATATTTAACGTTACAATACTAAATAAGCGACAGTCATCCTGAATATTACCCTGAACGCTGCAGCACTTAGATAATATCATATTTACGTTTTCACTCATTGCTCTGCAAGAACGTGTGGTTTCCTCTGTAATTAAAATAGTTAAGGAATATTGAGGTAATTGATTGAGGTGATCCATTCTTTTCTCTCAGTAGCAATGCTTATAAGTGCTTACCGGTTCTGCTGACGGTTTCCTCGACGAGAAAGAAAAGCACATATGCACGCTACATCTGCTGTCTAATTCGGTTAATTATCTTATTCAGGAGGAACCTAAAGAGCACTTGATGGCGCAGGCCGAGAAATGTATATCCTAGATATTCACAGGATCAGCCGAAACTCTGTTTTAACTCCTCCTTTCTGGTACAAACCAAAGGGTCACGATTGCCTCCGGGAACTACAACACAAATTGCGAGCTGTGCTAACCAGGCTAGCAGTCTTCTCCACTTTAGCGAGTCGCCAAAAAGGATGAATGATAACTTTGGAACTTAGCTGCCGAGACTCTAGTGGCGCCAGGGGCACGGAAGGAAGGAAAATCCGGGTTTTTGACGTCACATTGAGAACGAGGTCAGAGACAGTGCACAAATTCGGATTGAGGGAGGAAATCGACGATGTTCTTTTCAAAGGAACCGTTTCATGATTTGCTTTCTGAGAGTTAGGGAACCCCCGGTAAATCTAAATACACTGACAGGAAGAATATCGCAAAATCAAAAAATAATAAATGTAGAGAAATGAAATTTTGAGAATACATTTGCCTAGGTAACATATTTAACTGATTGACGTTGCAAGATCACAGGTTAATGTAAGCATGAGATAACCCATCGCAAATCTGAAATAATAATAACCGGCGTACCCGCCTGAATGTTTAATGCAAACATAAAATGATTCGAAACTCGACAAAATAAATCTTTGTTGCCTCTTTTATCCTGGAATCAAGAGATTTGCCTGTACAGATGAAGACTGCTACAAACGAGGATATGTGGCGAACCAAAGTTCAAATCTTCGTCGGCCACCCAGATATAAGTTTTCTGTAGTTTCTCTAACTTGATGAAGGCGACTACCGTGATGGTTTATTTGGAAAGGACGCAATCTGTATTCTCCCCCATCCTAGCCCTATACGAGTTCGTGGCCCGTCCCTAAGGATCTACTCGTCGACGGGTTGTTAAACCTCAATTGACCTTTCTTGAAGTCCGTTATGTATGGAAACAACAAACCAGTCGAGTAGAAACGAGTGATACTTACAGAGCTTAAAGGAGAATGTGCTAGAAGTCGCGGCGTACTGTGGCACAAATGACTCTCTTTTTAATCGGAAGAAAAGTGTACCTAGTTAGCGTCTCCATTATTGAGTACTTCTACAATAACATCTGAACCTATTTCTCCATCTTCCTCTACCTCTATATATACATTCTGCAAGAAATACAACTGTGCATGTCGGGTGGTAAGCACAATTAGTAGTCGTTACATTCCACATATATTCCTAAAAAGAACTAAGGGAAAATATTTGCCTCGCTAAACATTCTGTTATCTTTCCGTATGCGCCTTACATGAAGTATGTGAGAGAGGTGAGGTAGCTGTATAGTTTGCCAGATAGTCTTTTGTAATGAAAACGTGGTACACTTTTGTAGAACCGATCGAAGGGTTATACTCGTTCTCCATGCAAATGATTTTACTTATTCTTTGCATTTTATATCGATCAGGAAAGTTAGATGTGACTAACTCAAGATATTTATCACAAACGGCACAATAAATGTTTGAACGAAAAACATGTGTGCTCTTCAAAATAATAATAATAATAATAATAAATAGTTTCCATGGTTGTTAGCGAACACAGCACCTACCCTGCATCCAGCAAGCATGCGACCCTGGTTTAACATTTCGCGTGCTACGCTGCTATTAGGAATTACAGCAGGGTAGTGCTGCAATTAATTCTGAAAAGTACCTGGATAAAATTATGTGCACGAAATACCAGTTTGAAAGAGCGTCACGACTTCCTATCTCGAAAGTTACTACCGAGTGAGGTGGCGCAGTGGTTAACGCACTGGACCCGCATTCCGGAGGACGACGGTTCAAACCCGCGCCCGGCCATCTTAATTTAGATTTCCCGTGATTTCCCTAAATCGCTTCAGGTTCCTTTGAAAGGGCATGGCCGATTTCCTTCCCATTCCTTCCCTAATCCGAGTTTGTGCTCCGTCTCTAATGACGTCGATGTCGACGGGATGTTAAACACTAATCTCATCCTACTCCTCCTCCCTCGAAAGTTACTGTTACATGTAGCGAAGTCCATCAGGACTTCTACTTCTCTCACTAATAAAAATATTGACCACACGTTGCATTATATTTAGATTCAGTAATATTCGAAAAAGGATACACTTCACGTGCACAAAGAAGGCTACTTAATTTCTGCTTGTAGAAAGGAATTCATAGACGCAAGTGAACCATTTATTCGCCATGTCTTAAAGGATTCCTTTGTGAGTTAGCGAGAAATGTTGCCCCATTACAGCTTCATAACTTCTATACACAGCGCAGAAATCGTCTTCTGACTTTGCTACAGGAGAAAGACGCCTAGGAGTTATACAGGGTGACTCAAAAAGCATACCACAACTTTAGGAATTTAAAACTCTGCAACGACAAAAGGCAGAGCTAAGCACTATCTGTCGGCGAATTAAGGGAGCTATAAAGTTTCATTTAGTTGTACATTTGTTCGCTTGAGGCGCTGTTGACTAGGCGTCAGCGTCAGTTGATGCTAAGATGGCGACCGCTCAACAGAAAGCTTTTTGTGTTATTGAGTACGGCAGACGTGAATCGACGACAGTTGTTCAGCGTGCATTTCGAACGAAGTATGGTGTTAAACCTCCTGATAGGTGGTGTATTAAACGTTGGTATAAACAGTTTACAGAGAATGGGTGTTTGTGCAAAGGGAAAAGTTCTGGACGGCCGAGAACGAGTGATGAAAATGTAGCACGCATCCAGCAAGCATTTGTTCGCAGCCCAGGAAAATCGACTCGCAGAGCTAGCAAAGAGCTGCAAATTCCACAATCAACTGTATGGAGAGTCCTACGAAAAAGGTTAGTTATGAAACCTGAACGTCAACTACCCGAGGCGATGGATCGGCCGCCAGGCAGCCCGTGACAGAGCACTTCATCACTGGCCTCCAGAAGCCCTGATCTTACCCCCTGCGATTTTTCTTATGGGGGTATGTTAAGGATAAGGTGTTTCGGCCACCTCTCCCAGCCACCATTGATGATTTGAAACGAGAAATAACAGCAGCTATCCAAACTGTTACGCCTGATATGCTACAGAGAGTGTGGAACGAGTTGGAGTATCGGGTTGATATTGCTCGAGTGTCTGGAGGGGGCCATATTGAACATCTCTGAACTTGTTTTTGAGTGAAAATAAACCTTTTTAAATACTCTTTGTAATGATGTATAACAGAAGGTTATATTATGTTTCTTTCATTAAATACACATTTTTTAAGTTGTGGTATTCTTTTTGAATCACCCTGTATATTGTGTATTAAGCCAGTGTTTCAATGTCAAACGGACCAAGTAAGCTTTAATAGAAGGACTAAAATTGTAATGACCAGTGAATCTGGAATCCCAGTTAAGAACCTCGCGATTTATGGTTCATGGACCCTGACCGTATTTCTGAAGTTGAAAATGACGTAACTGCATTTTCTCCCGTAGCACTTGTTACAAACGAATATATCTGTTGTTCGTTGATATCTCTCGGCCCATACTGAGCGATATGAATGTTGAGGTAACCAACTGTGAGTGTCAGCACAACTGTGCAGCGTTTTCCTTTTAGAGGAACTGATAAAGCTATAGGGAAATACTGAGCGTCTCGTAAAGGAATTCTTTATTTTCCTCCAAAATCATTTCAAGCATGTACATGGATAACTGTTATAGTAAAAGATATTCTAACTACCTAATACATTTTCGTATTATCAAAGTGAGCTGGTATTCAGGTTCTAAATGAATTTTTTATATACGGAACCTGAGGAACTACCAAAAACTTGTTTCGGGAAGCTCTCTACTCTCATAAGACACTTACGTCGTGTAGTTGCATTTCTGATCGATATGTGATAGTTCGAGATAAGGTGGCGTAGGGTCGTTGAGCGTAACTAATCACAAACGATCTGCATGCCTGCGACCACAATGTAGTCCAAGAAGAATCTGAACAGGGCTCTTCCTGGGCTGAGAAAAAATGTTGATTCGTATCGAGGAGAATTAGTGAAGGAGTGTGCCATTAAACGGTCTATTCGCTGCTACAGACTATTGCCTGTAACGTAGTCTAAGTTTTGTCACAGCTATGTTGTAATTGCTCATTAAGCAATTACTATACTCAAAAAAACTTTTCCGTCACTGTTGTTGCCGTTATCAGTGCATATATTTTAATCACCCATGCCGCCTGAGATACCTACAGCTTTTGACAACCACCAGAACTAATACGGCATTAAAGCAATACACTTGACACAAAGAGACTGCTTCTAGGAGAAAACTATGATCAGTTTCCAGTACTAATAAAGCACGTAATCACAACAAGGATGACATTTCAATTTTTTGTGAAAGAACGTTGTGTTAAAAGTGTAAGATACGATATGTCAATATTTAATTACCTTTTGAGTGCAGTGCCAAGTGTCTAGCCAATAGTTACGAACAAGAAATGTAGAAACGAAATAGAATATCACTGATAACTCAAGTATAATAAAACTAATAACTCGAAGCTATGGGTAGGACGAAAAAAATCAACAAATACTTGGTCACCTAAGACCAATATTTACGATATGCTTAATGCATCAAAAACTGTCAACTGAGAGACTATGTAGGGATGTTAAATGTAATAAGGACTATAATGAAGTACATGAATGTTGACACGTGACAACATGCAAACGGTCATAACATACTTGTATTCAACAGCTGATTATACGCTGCGACGAATGTTTAAGACCAATTAAAATTCGGTGTGAGACCGGTACTCGAATATGGGCAGAGCACTAAAACTGTGTCACACGTTTGCTCCACTAAAGAGTAGAAAAAGTTATCCCTGCAACATCCCCGATGCAGCGGCTACGTCCAACTCTCGGCTGTATTCTTTCTCTGAGATGCTAGCCCTGCAACTTAGCGGGGCAACATCATAGCATAGAAGGAAACAAGCGACTTGTGAAAACTTCTGAGCCGGATGAAGGAAGGAAGATTAGTGTCTAACGTCCCATCGACAACGAGGTCGTTAAAGACGGAGCACAAGCTCTGATTGTTTCACGGCTGGGGAAGGAAATTGGCAGTATCTTTTCAAAGGATCTATCCCAGTATTCGCTCGGACCGATTAAGAGTAATCACGGAAAACCTAAATCAGGACGACCGGACGCGGAATTGAACCATCACTCTCCAGAATTCGTATTGTGCTAACCACTGCGCCACCTCGCTCGGTTTTTGACTTAGTCACTTACGCGTGTACAGTTGGCATCGCACTGCGCGGATCCTGGTTCGAGTCCCCGTCCGCCAAACAATTTTCATTTCTACCGGAAGTTCATGATATATACGTGTGTGACTTAACTATGAGTGTTCGATTTTGTTGTAACTGAGTGTAATTTATGTCACCGAGACATTTATCACAACTTTAGATTTTTTTGTAAGATGAGGGTTTTCGCGGCCGTGATCAGTTGTCAAAAGCTTTTTGTGCTTCTATCAACGTAGCGATACTACAATGTTTTTCGTAATTTCGCCTGCGTTGCAGCGGAGGTGATGGTGATGACGATGCTGATTATGATGATGATGGCCTGCCAGTATCAAGTAACGAGAAGCGCGCTAGCGTTCGAGACAGCGAGGTGAGACACACGCGCATCGAATCTACGATGCGGATCAAAGACCGCAGGCTGGTACACCAGCCACAGTCAGTGTGCGTTTTACGCGATTTTCCACGCACGTTTAGGCAAATGCTGGGCTAGTACTCAAATCCCGCCTGAAAGAATCCGATACAGAAACAGTTAAAATACGATAAAACACACAAGAAAGTGTACACTGTTCACCGACAGATTCGACAACGAGTTCCCTCTCTTAGGTTATCTTAAAGATTCTGGGTTCAGGGATGGCTTCCGATCACAAAGTTACATAATAAAATAAGGTTTTTCCAAATAGTGCAAAAGTGGAACGACTACCAGAAGCAATAAACGCTAGCGAAAACAAAGAAGGAAAGAAAGACTGATCAACATCAACACGTTTACGACAATAAGTTTAGATTTTTTTCCTTGTAATAGTGGAGGATTTCGCGGTCGTAATCGGCACCCAAAACGTTCTGTGGACTTCTATCACTGGCCCAAATGTTAGAATCTTATTCCCAAGTCTGATTACAGTTAAGAAGAGATGATGCGGTACGACGAATGTTTGACGGTAATCCCCAACAAACCACTTGTAGCTGCCACTTTCGGAGCAGTTTTCATTAAATTCGGTCCAAAACACTGGCGTACCCCTCGTTCGGTCTCATTAGCTTACGAATAACTTTGGACAGCTGTGAAACTGGCTGGCTTCGGATATCGACGTCTGCACAGACCGAAGCCGCGGTCACGAAATCAGCTTACAGAAAGCTGGAGTAGATGGAGTCGAGTGTCGGTCCTGCCAAACACGCACACACGGCGCCACTCCATTCTGCTGCTCCTGGACACAGCGGCTACCAAAATAACGCGAGGTATTCGTGGCGTGCAGAAGTGGCAGGAAGGTCATCGTCCGGAAGCTGAGGCGAGGTGCACGTGCGCGCACTTACCACGGCTGCCACTGCGCCACACCCGCGGCCGGCCGCAGACTGGGCTTCCCTCGCTCCAGCCAGACGCCGCGCGCCCCGGAGAGGGGGCACCAAAAAAAAGTTTCCGCTCTGGGCTGGTCTTCTTTTCCACCAAGTTAATTTGGTCCCCGCTGGAGCCAGGCCGGCGCACCGCGCGCTGCCGCATTGTCAGTCGCGCACTTCCGCTGCCGTTCGGCGCGACACTGCGAACCCGCGCGGTTAACCCCGGACGCTCCTATTAACTGCATCGTGCATCACACCTACAGACATTCCGCTGGATACAGCCCGTCCGAACAGTTCTAGCGTTTGCTGCTGGACCGTTCTTAGTTCTACAGTGTAACACGCGGGGTTTCCGATTTAGCTTGACCAGCCCAAATAACTTTTTCTCCAGAGGCAAAAAAAAAAAGTGTGTATCAAATGTTGTTCAGCAACCATGGGGACATTAATCACCACGGCTGTCTTCCTTGTAAGTTCTTCGTTGCGAAGATACGAACAGCAGTACCTCTATCACACTACACAAGACGAATCACCTAAAACTTTCACCACAAATATTACGGAAATAGAAAGTGTGTTGATGTGCGGTTTTCACAGAGTAGATTGGTAGTCAGGGGATCGTATTGATAGCCAACCAACAGATTGTAATAATACACTACTAGCCATTAAAATTGCTACACCAATAAGAAATGCAGATGATAAACGGGTATTCATTGGAAAAATATATTATACTAGACCTGACATGTGATTACATTTTCACGCGATTTGGGTGCATAGATCCTGAGAAATCAGTACCCAGAACAACCACCTCTGGTCGTAATAACGGCCTTGATACGCCTGGGCATTGAGTAAAACAGAGCTTGGATGGCGTGTACAGGTACAGCTGCCCATGCAGCTTCAACACAATACCACAGTTCATCAAGAGTAGTGACTGGCGTATTGTGAGGATGCAGTTGCTCGCCCACCATTGACCGAACGTTTTCAATTGGTGAGAGATCTGGAGAATGTGCTGGCCAGGGCAGCAGTCGAACATTTTCTGTATCCAGAAAGGCCCGTACAGGATCTGCAACATGCGGTCGTGCATTATCCTGCTGAAATGTAGGGTTTCGCAGGGATCGAATGAAGGGTAGAGCCACGGGTCGTATCACATCTGAAGTGTAACGTCCACTGATCAAAGTGCCGTCAATGCGAACAAGAGGTGACCGAAAAGTGTAACCAATGGCACCCCATACCATCACGCCATGTGATACGCTAGTATGGCGATGACGAATACACGCTTCCAATGTGCGTTCACCGCGATCTCGCCAAACACGGATGCGACCATCATGATGCTGTAAACAGAACCTGGATTCATCCGAGAAAATGACGTTTTGCCATTCGTGCACCCACGTTCGTCGTTGAGTACACCATCGCATTCGCTCCTGTCTGTGATGCAGCGTCAAGGGTGACTGCAGCCATGGCCTCCGAGCTGATAGTCCATGCTGCTGCAAACGTCGTCCAACTGTTCGTGCAGATGCTTGTCGTCTTGCAAACGCCCCCATCTGTTGACTCAGGGATCGAGACGTGGCTGCACGATCCGTTACAGCCATGCGGATAAGATGCCTGTCATCTCGACCGCTAGTGACACGAGGCCGTTGGGATCCAGCACGGAGTTCCGTATTACCCTCCTGAACCCACCGATTCCATATTCTGCTAACAGTCATTGGATCTCGACCAACGCGAGCAGCAATATCGTAATACGATAAACCGCAATCGTGATATGCTACAATCCGATCTTTATCAAAGTCGGAAACGTGATGGTACGCATTTCTCCTCCTTACACGAGGCATCACAACAACGTTTCACCAGGGAACGCCGGTCAACTGCTGTTTGTGTATGAGAAATCGGTTGGAAACTTTCCTCATGTCAGCACGTTGTAGGTGTCGCCACCGGCGCCAACCTTGTGTGAATGCTCTGAAAAGCTAATCATTTGCACATCACAGCGTGTTCTTCGTTTCGGTTAAATTTCGCGTCTGTAGCACGTCATCTTCGTGGTGTAGCAATTTTAATGTCCAGTAGTGTACTTAGAAAGTGTACTTTTTGTAAACATACACTTTTTAAATAGGACAATGCCTGTTGCGATTAAAAGACTAACAGTAGGATGAATTAGAATGTCGGTGGTGTTTATTGCATGATTCTAGTGCGAGTCGTTTACGAGATATCATACTTTGAAAAGTATCCCCACCGACACTCTTTGTTTGTTTGTGCTATTCAACCTGCGAAGTTGCTAGGTACGATTTTGTTCTGATTGCTTACAAATGTTCAAACGTGTGTGAATTCCTATAGGACCAAACTGCTGAGGTCATCGGTCCCTAGACTTACACACTACTTAAACTAACTTACCCTAAAGACAACACACACACCAATGCCCGAGGGAGGACTCGAACCTCCGGCGCGAGTGATTGCTTACAGTGTGCTTACGTGTTCCTTGAATGCATTGCGACTTGGTAGTCCGTTAGTCTGTGACAGTTGAAGCAGTAGGTCGTGAGCGGACGATGAGATTTACCAATGCTCATGGCACATGGAGAGCGAAGGAAGAATGCAGTTCTTGTATGGAGTATGCTGCAAGATATCCCAATAGACGTCAACCATCTCGGCAATTATTTATTAACCTCTTCAACCAGTTATGTGAAAGTGGTAGTGTAACACCTAGACAACGTAACAGAAAGCAAAAACAAATGACGACAGAAGAGGGGAGAAATTAATGTTCTCGCTTCTGTTGCAGTTAGCTCCCGCGCAATCGTACGAGGAAGTGGCGTGAGTCAGGCAAGTCTCCTAGTACTGTCCATCGACATAGGTTCCATCCCTGTCACCATCTCTCTGCATCAAGAGGTGCGTGGAAACGATTATGAGAATCGTGTTAACTTCTGTACAGGGGCGTTAAGGCAGGAGACTCTAGATGTATCATGTATCTTGTTTGGTGATGAAGCCACATTTACCAATAATGGCCAAGTAAACCTCCTAAACATGCACTGTTGGTCTGTTGGCAGTCCCCGCTGGCTTCGTCAGGTGGAACGTCAGCGTCATTGAAGTGTAAATGTGTGGTGTGGGGGTAGTGAACCGTCAGCTCATAGATCCTTTCTTCATAGACGGAACACTGAACGCCCAGAAGTATCGCAGCCTCCTAACAGATCATTTTCCACGGATGCTGGAAGACGTTCCTCTAAAGGCTAGGAGGAACCTATGATACTAACATGATGGATGTCTAGCCCATAGTGCACGATGTGCTACACCATGTGTCCACGACCTGTTTCCAAATCGTTGGAATGTGGCCTGCCCGTTCCCCGAATTTGACGCTTGTAGACTTTTTTCTTTGAGGAATGCTGAAAGACGCTGTCTACAGTGAAGTACCAACCACACCCGATGATACGCAACGACGTATTACCGCAGTCCGCTCGGGCATCTCCGCTGAAATGGTAGCACGAGTGAAGCAGTCGTTCCATAGCAGACTGGAAGTGTGTATTGCCGATGCCGGTGGTCATGTTGAACACAACGTGTGATGGTCATTTCTCGTTACTGGTCAGAAACCAGATAACTAGTGTATGCACTTGGGTTGTTATTTAGTGTGTGCTACCACAGATATCGTACGAGAGTCAGTGTGAGAATTTTTCAAAATACGATATCTCGTGAACGTAAACAAAGTGCTTTAGAAAATTTAACACAGAACTGACTCTACTTTCCTGCACTAGCATACACGTACCCGGGGTAAGGCAACACGTCCACTTGCTGGAGCTGACAGTTAACAAATAAAAACAAAAGGAAATTGCACACTGTTCATTGAGTCAACCGTCTACAGTGGAGGATTTACGTCAATCCCATTTCCACCAACGAAAAACGATAGAAATGCTACTAACCTATGCAGAATGTACGCTGAGGTGAGAAAGGTGATGAGATACCTACCAATATTATGTCGGGCCTCTTTTTCCCGGCGTAGCGCAGCAGCTAGACCTGGCATGGACTCAAGTCGCTGGAAGCCCCTGCAGAAATTTTGAGCCATGCTGCCTCTATATACGTCCATAATTGCGAAAGTTTTGCCGGTGCAGAACTTCTCGATTATGTCCCGTAAATGTTCGATGTTGGGCTATCTGGGTGACCAAACCATTCTCTCGAAATGTGCAGAATGTCCTTAAAATTAATTACGAACAACTATAGCTCGGTGCATTGTCATCCGTATAAATTCCATCGTTGTTTGAAAACATGAGGTCCACGAATGGCTGCAGATGGACTCCAAGTTGTCAGACATCCAGGGGACCTAGTCCATTCCATGTAAACAAGCCCATACCATTATGGAACCACCACCAGCTTCCACATTGTCTTGTTGACAACTTGAGTCTACGGCTTCGTGTGGTCTGCGCCACACTCGAACCTCACCGTCAGCTCTTACCAACTGAAATCGGGACTCATGTGGCCAGGCTACGGTTTTCCAGTCGTCTAGAGTCCAACCGATACGGTCAAGAGCCCAGGAGAGGCGCTGCAGGCCATGTAGTGCTGTTAGCAGAGGTAACCGCATCGTTCGTCTGCTGCCTTAGCCCGTTGTTGTTGTTGTCTTCAGTCCTGAGACTGGTTTGATGCAGCTCTCCATGCTACTCTATTCTGTGCAAGCTTCTTCATCTCCCAGTACTTACTGCAACCTACATCCTTCTGAATATGCTTAGTGTATTCATCTCTTGGTCTCCCTCTACGATTTTTACCCTCCACGCTGCCCTCCAATTCTAAATTTGTGATCCCTTGATGCCTCAGAACATGCCCTACCAACCGGTTCCTTCTTCTTGTCGAGTTGTGCCACAAACTCCTCTTCTCCCCAATTCTATTTAATACCTCCTCATTAGTTACGTGATCTACCGATCTAATCTTCAGCATTCTTCTGTAGCACCACATTTCGAAAGCTTCTATTCTATTCTTGTATAAACTATTTATCGTCCACGTTTCACTTCTATACATGGCTACACTCCATACAAATACTTTCAGAAACGACTTCCTGACACTGAAATCTATACTCGATGTTAACAAATTTTTCTTCTTCAGAAACGCTTTCCTTGCCATTCCCAGTCTACATTTTATATCCTCTCTACTTCGACCATCATCAGTTATTTTGCTCCCCAAATAGCAAAACTCCTTTACTACTTTAAGTGTCTCATTTCCTGATCTAATTCCCTCAGCATCACCCGACTTAATTCAACTACATTCCATTATCCTCGTTTAGCTTTTGTTGATGTTCATCTTATATCCTCCTTTCAAGACACTGTCCATTCCGTTCAACTGCTCTTCCAAGTCCTTTGCTATCTCTGACAGAATTACAATGTCATTGGCGAACTTCAAAGTTTTTATTTCTTCTCCATGGACTTTAATACCTACTCAGAATTTTTCTTTCGTTTCCTTTGCTGCTTGCTCAATATGCAGATTGAATAACATCGGGGACAGGCTACAGCCCTGTCTCGCTCCCTTCCCAACCGATGCTTCCCTTTCATGCCCCTCGACTCTTGTAACTGCCATCTGGTTTCTGTACAAATTGTAAATAGCTTTTCGCTCCCTATATTTTACCTCTGCCACCTTTAGAATTTGAAAGAGAGCATTCCAGTCAACATTGTCAAAAGCTTTCTCTAAGTCTACAAATGCTAGAAACGTAGGTTTGCCTTTCCTTAATCTAGCTTCTAAGATAAGTCTTAAGGTCAGTATTGCCTCATGTGTTCCAGTATTTCTACGGAATCCAAACTGATCTTCCCCGAGGTCGGATTCTACTAGTTTTTCCATTTGTCTGTAAATAATTCGCGTTAGTATTTTGCAGCTGTCGCTTATTAAACTGATAGTTCGGTAATTTACACGTCTGTCAACACCTGCTTTCTTTGGGATTGGAATTATTATATTTTTCTTGAAGTCTGAGGGTATTTCGCCTGTCTCATACATCTTACTCACCAGATGGTAGAGTTTTGTCAGGACTGGCTCTCCCAAGGCTGCCAGTACTTCTAATGGAATGTTGTCTAATCCCGGGGCCTTGTTTCATCTTAGGTCTTTCAGTGCTCTGTCAAACTCTTCACGCAGTATCATATCTCCCATTTCATCTTCATCTACATCCTCTTCCATTTCCATAATATTGTCCTCAAGTACATCACCCTTGTATAGACCCTCTATATACTCCTTCCACCATTCTGCTTTCCCTTCTTTGCTTAGAACTGGGTTTCCATCTGAGCTCTTGATATTCATACAAGTGGTTCTCTTTTCTCCAAAGGTCTCTTTAATTTTCCTGTAGGCAGTATCTATCTTACTCCTAGTGAGATAAGCCTCTACGTCCTTACATTTGTCCTCTAGCCATGCCTGCTTAGCCATTTTGCACTTCCTGTCGATCTCATTTTTGAGACGTTTGTATTCCTTTTTGCCTGCTTCATTTACTGCATTTTTATATTTTCTCCTTTCGTCAATTAAATTCACTATTTCTTCTGCCACCCAAGGATTTCTATTAGCCTTCGTCTTTTTACCTACTTGATCCTCTGCTGCCTTCACTACTTCATCGCTCAAGTCTACCCATGTTTCTTCTACTGTATTTCTTTCCCCCATTATTGTCAATTGTTCCCTTATGCTCTCCCTGAAACTCTGTACAACCACTGGTTTAGTCAGTTTATCCAGGTCCCATCTCCTTAAATTCCCATCTTTTTGCAGTTTGTTCAGTTTTAATCTACAGTTCATAACCAATAGATTGTGGTCAGAGTCCACATCTGCCCCTGGAAATGTCTTACAATTTAAAACCTGGTTCCTAAATCTCTGTCTTACCATTATATAATCTGTATGATACCTTCCAGTATCTCCAGGATTCTTCCATGTATACAACCTTCTTGTATGATTCTTGAACCAAGTGGTAGCTATGATTAAGTTATGCTCTGTGCAAAATTCTACCAGACGGCTTCCTCTTTCATTTCTTTCCTCTTTCATTTCTCTCCCCCAATCCATATTCACCCACTATATTTCTTTCTCTCCCTTTTCCTACTCACGAATTCCAGTCCCCCATGACTATTAAATTTTCGTCTCCCTTCACTACCTGAATAATTTCTTTTATTTCGTCATACATTTCATCAATTTCTTCATCATCTGCAGAGCTAGTTGGCATATAAACTTGTACTACTGTAGTAGGCATGGGCTTCGTGTCTATCTTGGCCACAATAATGCGTTCACTATGCCGTTGGTAGTAGCTTACCTATTTTTTTTATTCATTAGCCCATTAACGCGAAATTTCGCCACACTGTCCTGACGGATACGTTCTTCGTACGACTCATATTGATTTCTGTGGTTCTTTCAAGCAGTGTTGTTTGTGAGTTAACACTTATAACTGTACGCAAACGCCGATGCTTTCGGTCATTCAGTGAAGGCCGTCGGCTACTGTGTTGTCCGTGGTAAGAGGTAATGCCTGAAATTTGGTATTCTCGGCATACCGTTGTCTCTGTGGATCTCGGAATATTGAACTCCCAACGGTTTGTGAAATCATATGTCCCATGAGTTTAGCTCCAACTACCATTCCTCGTTCGTAGTCTGTTACTATCCGTTGTGCGATCATAATCACGTCGAAAGCCTTTTCACACGAATCACCTGAGTACGAATGACAGTTCTGGCAATGCGCTGCCCTTTTATACTTTTATACCTTGTGTACGCTATACTGTCGCTATCTGTATACGTGCATATCGCTCTCCCATGGCTTTTATCACCTCGGTGTGTGTTAGTAGTACAATATTGCCAACGGCATTACCGCAGTGGTTATGCTGATTCCCGTCGTATCACCGAAGTTAAGCGCTGCCGCGCTTGGCTAGCATTTGGATGGATGGCCGCTCGAGTCTGCCTATCGCTGTTGGTAAGCGGGGTGTACTCAGCTGTTGTGAGAGCAATTGAGGAGCTACTTGACTGAGAAGTGGCGGCTAAGCCGACAACGTCCGGGAGAGCACATGCCCCTCCCTATCGGCATCTAGTGAAGCCTATAGGGCGAGGATGACACAGCGGACGCTCGGTACCGTTGTGCCTTCCGAGGACTGTATGGAGTTCATTTTTTTTCAAATTTAGAACCGTGATGACTTGTGTGCATTTCCTCAACCATGTTGCCCTAACAGTGACAGACACGTGAATGAAGCTCGAATCAGGATACAGACGTAGGAAAGATATCAAGTGACATGAGCCAGTCCGACTTAAGCACCCCTACCACCACTACCGTGTTGCAAACCTACCTAGCAAACATATTTTAAAACGGCTGTAACACGGAAACGGTACGTTTTCGGACACGCGTTCCTACTGAAAATTGTATGTACTCACTCACCTCTACAGGTCCTAGAAGTTTGTAACGGGAATTTCCGAAGACCGCGTATACGGTCTATTTAAAAAATGGACATACAGTTCATATTTTCGTAACGAACGAAGTTACAAGAAAACCAGTCACGCTGGTTAATGTCCCCCTGGCAGCTAAACAACTTTTGTTTTAACACTTTTTATCTTGCTTCTCAACAAAAGGTAATTTGCATTGTTCAATATAATTGGATCAGCCTGTAATAAAGCTATGGAATACCTTGTTACTTTCAATCTGCAGCTATGCAACGCTAAATAGTACACTGTTTCAATACTCCTATCTTAGGAATAAAAGAAAAAACTAGCGTAAAGGAATGTAGTCGAATTAAATCAAAGTATGTTTAGGAGAGTATATATTAGGCAATGAGACACAAAAAGTAATAGATGCGTTTTGATATTTGTGCAGAAAAATAAGTGAAGTTGACCGAAGTGGAGAGGATATGAAATGCAGACTGACGGTAGCAAGAAAAGCATTTCTAAAAGGGAGAAATTTGCTGGCATCGAATAAAATTTAAGTGTAAGGAAGTTTTCTCTCAAGGTATTTATCTGGAGTGTAGCCTTGTACTGAAATGAAACGCGGAGGATAAACAATCCAGACAAGAAGAGAATAGAAGTTTTTGAAATATAGTGCTACAGAAGAATGATGCAAATTAAGTGGGTAGATCATGTAACTACTGAGGAGGTAATAAGTGGAACGGAGGGAAAGGGACTTGAATAATGAATTATAAGAGATCGAATAATCGTCAATTTGATAGTGGAGGAGAGTGTGGGTGTCGAATTCGTATAGGCAGACCAAGGCTGAACTACGATAAGCAGGTTCCAATGGACGTAGGTTGCAATAATTGTGAAGAGATGAAGAGGCTTTCACGGGACAGACTAGCTTGGAGAGCTGGATCAAAAGATTCAAAAACCGTTGGTAAAAAGTAACGATACAACGAAAAAATCATCTGTTAAAGCATAAGAGTTATGCTGCAGCTGATAAATGCAGAACGAAATAAACGACTGCAGCTGTACATTAACACAGATACTCTGGTTTAAATTTTCTAGGGCATATGATATCTTCATATGTGTTGAAGAGTTTTAGCGATGACGTTACCGACAGAGGGGGCTAACGAAACTTCTGTCCCAGCAGTACATCCAACAGCTGATTAGAGGTAAACTTATGGAGGTTGTCACGACGTTTAAATACCTACAGGTAAAATTACCGACCGGTATGAAATGGATATAACTTGTGAAAACAGTAGTAGGGGGTGACGAACAAACGACAGATTTGTTGGGAGGATTCTAGAGAAGCGCACTGCATCTGCGAAGAAACTTCTTACACGGTACTGGTGGGGAATATTCTAGAGTCTGGCTCCTGTGTTTTAGAGTCTTTGTCAGGTAAGAAAGCAGAAGAAGTCAAAGGCCTTCAACAGTTCGCTGTTATGATCGAAACAGATCCTTACAACCTCTACGGCAGTATAACAAAGATGGCCAGGTAGCTTATTTGAAAATCTGCGGAAGAAAGCGACGCTATTTTCGTGGTATCTGGAGAACCGGTACTGGAAGTTGATTGTGCAGCAACTGTACTAAATCCATCATATATCTTGCTTATTCGTCATAAGAATAAGATGAGAGATATTAGATGCCATCACGAAAATCATTTTTCTCTGGCTTCTTAGGCTAATGGAGTAGGACGTCGAGCGTCTAATATTGTACAGAGGCTTTCTGAGAACGGAAGCAGATGTAGCTGAGTGCAGGAAATAATAATCGTGGACGATGTATGCAGTGCACCATCCGAATAATTTTGATTGAGTCGTATCAAAGTATCAACAGCGTTGTGAGTTCAGTGGGACTGACAAAAAGTTTTGTGTAAATTGTGAAAGCAAAACGATGTTGGTGCATAGCCATCTGGTAAATAGGAATAGATTCACACTACTTAAAAAAAAATCAGCCATCGCTAATACTTAAGATAACCAAGTTTCTTCCCCATAACTATGACATGGTGACTGCAGAGGGTCGGACTGTATGCTGGAAAACTCATACGCTGAGTTCCACTGTATTCCACCAACCGCTGAACCAGAATGTAGTATTGTACTGAAATTTGTGTTGGGGACCGACGGCAGTGTGCTACATTGATAGTCTCCGATGGTTCCTGGTCCCATGTTGCGAGTGACTGCTGTGGAGGTAGCCAGGAACATACCACCATGCCCCGAATCATACTTGAATCTGACAATCGAATCACGGTTTGCGTTGATACAAAGGTAATTTCCGGAACAATACTGCATCTTTTTCCAGCATGTTCAGTCATAAGGGAAGGCACATGTTCGAATTCGTGTCCCTGTGAAATTTCCCATTTTCTTAATCCTCACTGCTGCTTTATTTTTTTATTGAACCCAACATGACTTTATAATTAAGTAAAAGTCACACCCTTCCATAGTTTTTTTGCATGATACGATTTAAAGCACGGAAGAACACAAAATCCAAAGTCGCATTTCTTGCAATAATAACGTGATTTCTTTTTACAGGTTTTACTGCCGATCAACGCAGCGCTGCATGAAACAAAGACAACAAATGATAAATATACTCTTTAAACTTGGCATAATGAGAGTGGCTCCATCGAGTGGCCGTAAACAAGTGACTCGGCACCAGTGAAAGATAGGTCTTATAGAACTGTTGCTCAACAAATTCAACCAGAAATTGTACATGATTGCTTCTCATACATCACCGCCCCCTTCTAATTTTAATGTCTTTCCCCGCTCCTTCCCCCTCTCCCCCGCCGTTCCTCACACCCTACCCCCCCTCTCCACCGCCCCCCCCCTCCCCACGGAAATGTCAGCGGGGGCGTATAGAAAAAACTTTTGGAAATTTGTGGTAAGGTCTTATGGGACCAAACTGCTGAGGTCATCGGTCCCTAAGTTTACACAAACTAACTTACGCTAAGGACAACACGCACACCCATGCCCGAGGGAGGACTCGAACCTCCGACGGGGAGAGTCGCGCGAACCGTGACGAGTCGCCGAAGACCGCTCGGCTACCCCGCGAGGAGAGGGCATATATGGAGAATGACGTTATTGTTATCGCAAGATTCTTTTGCGAGCGTAGTTTCGTCTTCTGTACTCTCTTGAATCAGTCCATAATAGAGAATTCATGTCGCACCGAGTCGGCTACTTAGACATATTTTCTAGGTATTCGTACGGTCTTCTGATGTCCCGGAATTTAGCGACGTAACCAAGTAAAACAGGCTCATCCAAGAATTGCGCCCCGCGGGCGCAAGTCAGTGTAGTTCAGCGCTCCGTCCGCGACCGTGTGTCGCCATAGGAGCGAGAGAGAGAGAGAGAGAGAGAGAGAGAGAGCTGCAGAGCGAGTGAGACTGCACAGCACTGCTCTGCGCTGGACTGCCCCGCGGTCAGATCTAACGTAAACAAAATATTCTATTTTAGAATTAATTTTATGTAACACATATAGTGTCTCATCCTTACTGTTAGTAGTTAGAAGTAAGTATTTTTAGTTATACTTCGTGCTACAATTTTTTGTATCCCTTTTCAAAGTTTGGAAATAGGATCCTTAGTTTGCTGTTTTGTGCGTTATAATTTTAACTGACCAAGTTTGAAAACTTATCAAAATAGAATTAAGGCTATAAAGCTCCTTAATTCTTGCAGTCAGCATAGTTAAAGAAGACAATTAACATTTTACACGTTTTTATTTTTCGAGGAAACGATTTTGTCTAGGCTTGGTACAATATTCTGTGAGACTGCTAACCTCAAAGAATTGGTCAAATATTTGTCGCCAAGGAATGAACGGTTCTTAGTTTTAGCAAGCTTTAAAAGAGAGAAAAAGCGCTCACAAATATACGCAGAACCAAACATTGAGAGAACTTTGACCTCGTGCTTGTGCAATAGAGGATATTTCTTTCGTGGAAGACAGCTGTAAAAGTCATGCAAAGTTTTACACATAAGAAAGCGATCCTTCAGGCGGATATGGCACTGTAGGTCAATCAGCTCTAGTTGAAGTACTTGTGAGACGTCCTCTGCCCGTAGGGAAAACGGGCGAACAAATACACTCCTGGAAATGGAAAAAAGAACACATTGACACCGGTGTGTCAGACCCACCATACTTGCTCCGGACACTGCAAGAGGGCTGTACAAGCAATGATCACACGCACGGCACAGCGGACACACCAGGAACCGCGGTGTTGGCCGTCGAATGGCGCTAGCTGCGCAGCATTTGTGCACCGCCGCCGTCAGTGTCAGCGTTTGCCGTGGCATACGGAGCTCCATCGCAGTCTTTAACACTGGTAGCATGCCGCGACAGCGTGGACGTGAACCGTATGTGCAGTTGACGGACTTTGAGCGAGGGCGTATAGTGGGCATGCGGGAGGCCGGGTGGACGTACCGCCGAATTGCTCAATACGTGGGGCGTGAGGTCTCCACAGTACATCGATGTTGTCGCCAGTGGTCGGCGGAAGGTGCACGTGCCCGTCGACCTGGGACCGGACCGCAGCGACGCACGGATGCACGCCAAGACCGTAGGATCCTACGCAGTGCCGTAGGGGACCGCACCGCCACTTCCCAGCAAATTAGGGACACTGTTGCTCCTGGGGTATCGGCGAGGACCATTCGCAACCGTCTCCATGAAGCTGGGCTACGGTCCCGCACACCGTTAGGCCGTCTTCCGCTCACGCCCCAACATCGTGCAGCCCGCCTCCAGTGGTGTCGCGACAGGCGTGAATGGAGGGACGAATGGAGACGTGTCGTCTTCAGCGATGAGAGTCGCTTCTGCCTTGGTGCCAATGATGGTCGTATGCGTGTTTGGCGCCGTGCAGGTGAGCGCCACAATCAGGACTGCATACGACCGAGGCACACAGGGCCAACACCCGGCATCATGGTGTGGGGAGCGATCTCCTACACTGGCCGTACACCACTGGTGATCGTCGAGGGGACACTGAATAGTGCACGGTACATCCAAACCGTCATCGAACCCATCGTTCTACCATTCCTAGACCGGCAAGGGAACTTGCTGTTCCAACAGGACAATGCACGTCCGCATGTATCCCGTGCCACCCAACGTGCTCTAGAAGGTGTAAGTCAACTACCCTGGCCAGCAAGATCTCCGGATCTGTCCCCCATTGATCATGTTTGGGACTGGATGAAGCGTCGTCTCACGCGGTCTGCACGTCCAGCACGAACGCTGGTCCAACTGAGGCGCCAGGTGGAAATGGCATGGCAAGCCGTTCCACAGGACTACATCCAGCATCTCTACGATCGTCTCCATGGGAGAATAGCAGCCTGCATTGCTGCGAAAGGTGGATATACACTGTACTAGTGCCGACATTGTGCATGCTCTGTTGCCTGTGTCTATGTGCCTGTGGTTCTGTCAGTGTGATCATGTGATGTATCTGACCCCAGGAATGTGTCAATAAAGTTTCCCCTTCCTTGGACAATGAATTCACGGTGTTCTTATTTCAATTTCCAGGAGTGTATAATGCGTGTCCGGGGTACGCAGAAAACCGTGCAGTCGTTGTCGTAATGCGGCAACGGAGCGATTCATCTGACCTCCAGAAGGACATGATCATTGGTTTTCAAGCCAAAGGTGGAAACATTTCCGAAACGGCTAAGTTCGTAAAGTGTTCACGTGCCGCCGTGATTACAGTATGCCGTGCATGGCAAAATGACGCTACCCAATATTGGCGCCGAGACAACTGTGGTGCACCGCGGGCCATAGATGACAGGGGTGAGTGACAGCTGCGGAGATGTGTGCCGGCGAATAGACGTGCAACTGTTAAACAACTGGCCGCCCATATGAACCGAGGGGCTTCCAACAGTGTCCGTTCAGCGAACGTTGCTGCTTGTGGGCCTCAGCAGCATGTGCCTGGTCCATACCCCCACGCTGACTGCTGTCATTGGCGACGATGGTTGGATTTTTCACTCTAATAGCGCAACTGGACGTCCAATGAGCGGCTACAATGGTTCAAATGGCTCTGAGCACTATTGGACTTAACTTCTGAGGTCATCAGTCCCCTAGAACCTAGAACTACTTAAACCTAACTAACCTAAGGACATCACACACATCCATGCCAGAGGCAGGATTCGAACCTGCGACCGTAACCGTCTCGCGGTTCCACACTGTAGCGCCTAGAACCGCTCGGCCACTCCGGCCGGCGAGCGGCAACAGTTGGCCTTTTTAAATGAATTACATTTTACGCTCCATCGGACAGACAACCGTTGGAGTGAACGGAGTGATACGTCCGAGAGCGAACGCCCTGCAACAGTGCAACAATCGGCGGAAGAATGCATACCCGGGGAGGGTGCGTTATGGTCTGGGGAATGTTTTCGCGACATTCCCTGGGCGAATTCGTCATTCTGGAAGCCACAATGGATCACCACAAGTAAGCATCTATCCTTGGGGACCAAGTCCACCCCTACATACAGTTTGGTTTTTCCTCAGCACGATGGCATCTCCCAGCAAGACAATGCAACGTTTCACACAGTTCGCAGTGTACGGGCTTGGTTGGAAGAGCGCCAGGCTGGGTTTGCCGTACTCCCCTCGCCACAAAACTCCCCGGATTTTAACCCGATCAGGAATCTATGGGACCACGTCGATCGGGCTATTCGCTCCATGGATCCTCAACCGTGAAACGTAGCGCATCTGGCCACGGCACTGGAGTCAGCATGGCTCCACATCCCTGTCGGTACCTCATTGACTCTTTTCCTACACGTCTCGCAGCTGCCCACGCTGCAAAAGGTGGTTATTCAGGCGCGCCGCCTTATTGTGACTGGACAGTGTATATGTTACCGGAGGAGCGGAGAGAATTCCCACAAACGTTTCTGCGGTCAAAATGGCTGGCTTTTTGCGGGCGACTAGTGAAGTTGCAATTGTGGGGCGAGAACCATCGGTTGTGGAGCTCGCGTGTGGTTACGCTACGGAACTCGGCAACACATGATCCAAAGGTTGCGCAGAAATTGAAGTTGGAAGTAATACTGGGCCAGCGAATGCTTTTAAATGTTAGGAACAACAAGGACATTCAACGCACCCGCACCATAAATTCGACAAAGGTAATTTCCTGTCTTCTCAACAATGTTGTACATTACAGAAGGTGTTCAAAATGGCAACCACCACATTAGATACAGGCCTGACATCTTCGTAGAAAATTCTGGCGCACTTTACCAAGTACACCAGGCATCGCACGCACCTCATCAGACGCTGGGAGTTTCCTGGCGAGAAATGTATCTGCTATCATGTAACAAAAGGCGTGATATCAGGGAATCGAGATGGTCATGTAATTGGACCTCCCCATGCGATCCAATGCCTGGGATACGTAGCACTGAGTACGTCTACTACTTGCAGAGAAAAATGTGCAGGTGCTCCGTCTAGTGACAGCCACATCTGATGACGCATGTTAAGATCTGAAAGAACTTGTTCGATAAAGACCATCTGTGTCACTTTCGCTCACTCGCTTTACTTCCGATACCGTGAGTTCCTTTTCTAAAGTTACTATATTTCGACTCCTCTGTCAGCTCCTTCCGTTCGTCGCAGCCTTGTGAGTTGTTCTTTGTGAGATATTACTTGCTGGAAGTTCGTCATTGTTGATATCGGAACTTTGTGGACGGCAACGGCAAAAAAGTGTCACGCGCAAGACACACAAAACGAGTTTGACATCGAATACTAACGAACTTGTAATGGACAGAAGTCCGCGCGGTAGCGATAAAAATGCGATCATTTCATCATGTTACGTCAAGCTTTTAAGGCGACGGTAGTTCAAAATATCTTATATCTCAGAGACCTTTAGTAATTTTTTGAATAAATAAAACAATTTTCACACATTAGTCACTCATTTAATTCCTTTAGTGTCCTCGTGAGCTTAGTGTTGCATGGACAATCAACGCAGATGGAACACAAAAGCATGGTGAACTGACTGTAAAGAGCGAAGAAGAACATCAGCTGACAGATGTACAGGTGACTGATAATCCGACTTTGCTAACGGTGTTGTTCTGTAAGACTTTCCAAATGGAAAAAAAAGTGTAGATGTTAACCTGAAACGAGACAGGGAACAATATCATTGGCATTGTAATAAGCCATTATAATTTTTAAAATTCCGTGATTCATCCTTCACAATGGCGAAGACTCTGAATGTTCATACGTACAGACTCTCGAAATATTTCTCTTTTCTCTAAGGTCAAATATGACAACAAATAACTCCGTTTCAAAAACTTCTGTGGAAAGTTTTGATTTACTCAAATTTGAAAGTAGTCGTGAAAGCATAAAATATATATACGTGTGCTATTGGGAAAGTAAGGAACGGTCGGTCGCGAATTGGAAACCACAGTCAAAATCCGATGAAGCTTTACACAGAAGTGTTGGGCAGTGTCTATAATACGGCAGTAGATAGCATAAATATGCGTAAAAAGTAGTGTCTCCTGCCATGTATGGGTGCCTGCCGAGAGATTTCAACTGATTTCAAGCAACCACACATAACGTAACTGCCATGCATTTCCTTATTCTTGACATTTCTCGATTTCTCGGCTGCACACCGTAGGAGCAGTGACAACGTTCCTGCAGTGTTTTGGTCACACACCATACAGCACGAACTAAGCTACCTCTGATTTTCATCTCTGTTCCAATGAACCGCTGACTTTGAAGACAACATTGTGTCACAGACAACGGGCTACAGTCTAGCGTAGAAAAATATCCGAAAGCAGAGGAGGCTGCCTTCAATGACGAGGGTATTGGAAAGTTGGTATAACGCTACGAGAGATGTCCGAGACGGAGCGGCGACCATGCAGAGAAGTAGCTAGAAGGTGTAGGTAATTGTCGCAAATAAAACAGTTTCCATTTCGCGACCCATCGTTCCGTACTTTCCGAATAGTCCTCCTATGTATATTACCATTTCTTTACATTGTTTTTTTGTATGCTTCAATGACAGTATCCTCTTCGCCGATTTCAAATTTGTTTCTTCGCGTGTCGGCTTTGTTGCAAAATTGTATTACACCTTTATGCTCGACAGTCGAGAGTTACATTAAGTAAGTCGAAAACTTATTGTTAAATCTGAACAAATTTTGTATTGATTCGAATGCCAACAGAGCAGCGGTCAATGTATGAAGAGAATTAAAACACCTTATTCCCGAGCGAGGTGGCGCAGTGGCTAGCATACTGGACTCGCATTCTGGAGGACGACGGTTCAATCCCGCGTTCGGCCATCCTGATTTAGGTTTTCCGAGATTTCTCTAAATCGCTCTAGGCAAATGCCGGGATGGTTCCTTTGAAAGGGCACGGCCCGTCCTTCCCTAATCCGACGAAACCGATGACCTCGCTGTCTGGTCTCCTTCCCCAAAAACAACCCAACCCAAAACACCTTATTAATTTATGATCTTCTTGTGGAAGTAAGCAGGCGTACTCCAGTAGGCCTAATGATATGTGTCATTACAAAAGCTGTTTTTATGGTAGTAGTGATACGAGGGATATTTATTAGTCAGATGCAGTTACGCTAGACATCTAGAGATGATAGTTCAGGCGAAATGCGAGAAAGTGGGAAGGACCACGTTGATTTCATAGTGGGGAATGCATACCGGTGTTGCAGTTTTTCGGGAGAACTGTGGCTTATTTTAGAAATGAGTTGCTCAGAAACCTTCATCTTTTACTGAGGTTTTTGCGGATTCTTGATGAGTGAAGAGAGGGCGGGTTCAAATAAGAGCAGGGCGATTTGTGATGGGCTCGTTTGATCAACATGATATTATTAAAGGAGTCCTATATAGCGTCAAAGAGAGGTATCGAGAAAAACAAACAAATCCGCAGTCTCATGTCCACACCGAGTGTAACGAAATAATAGTGCCCTCAACGACTCTATCGGTCAAGGACCACCAAATTGCTATTAGAGGAATTAGCGCGCAAATCGAAGACGAAGACAACAATTTTTCCGTGTAACGTGGCGGCTGAGGGGGTGCACTCCGTCTCCCCAACGCACCTCAGATATTCTGTACAGCATTCAGATATACAAACCTCACTGACCACTTCATTCAATGAGCATCTTTACCCGTAAAAAAAAATCATCCACCACAAGAGACTACCGTCCACGAGGCGCCACATATGTGTGTTCCGGGCCCTAACACTATATGTCTGACCACCAACGAAGACCTGAACCAACGTACCCCATCCAGCATTATGCCTCGCTGCAAGAACCTAATTGGTCTCCTTCCATGACGTTCCGATTACTTCTCTACTCTCAGAGGAAGAAAGGATTTAATATCCGGTCGATAACGAGGTCTTTAGAGACGGAGGAGAAGCTCCGATTAGGGAAGCGTGAGGATGGAAATCGGACGTGCCCTTCTGAATGGAGCCGTACCGGCATTTGCCTATAGGTGGTTGCGGGAAACCACGGAAAACCCAAAGGAGATTTGAACCGGAGCTCTCCCCACTGTGAGACTAGTGTCATTTATACTCAGGTGGTTTATGTGAAAAGGTTTCCGTCGTGATTGTGGCCGCACGACGAGAATTAACAGACTCTGAAAGCTGAATGGTAGTTGCGGCTAGACGCATGGGATATTCCGTTTCTGAAATCGTTAGCGAATTCAATATTCCGAGAGTCACTGTGTCAAGAGTAATGTAAAGAGTACCAAATTTCGGCATTACCTTTACCGCGGACAACGCAGTGGCCGACGGCCTTCATTTAACGAGCGAGAGCAGCAGCGTTTGCGGAGAATTGTCATTGCTGACAGACAAGCAACACTGCGTGAAATAACGGCAGAAATCAGTATGGGGTGTACTACTAACGTATCCGTTAGGAGAGTGCGGCGAAATGTGGCGCTAGTGGGCTATGGCAGCAGACGACCGCCGCGAAAGCTTTTGCTAACAGCACGATATAGCGTGCAGCGCCTCCCTGGTCTCGTGATCGTGTCGTTTGGATCCCAGACGGCTGTAAAACCGTGGCCTGCTCATATGCGTTCAGATTTCAGCCGGTAAGAGCTGATGGTAGGGTTCGCGTGTGGTGCAGACCCACGAAGCCGTGCACACAGGTTATCAACAAGGCATTCTGCAAGCTGGTGGTGTCCTTGTAATGACCGAGAGGCGTAGCGCAGTGGTTAGCACACTGGACTCGCATTCGGGAAGACGACGGTTCAAACCGGCATCCGGCCATCCAAATTTAGGATTGCCGTGATTTCCCTAAATCGCTAAAGGCAAATGCCTTAATGGTTTCTTCGCAAGGGCACGTCCGCTTTCCTTCTCCTTCCTTCCACTAGCCGAGCTTTTGCTCCGTCTCTAATGACCCCTTTGTCGACGGGACGTTAAACAGTAAGCTCTTCCTCCTCCTCATAAAGGTGTGGGCTGTGTTTACATGGAATGGACTGGGTCCTCTGGTCCAACTGAACCGATCATTGACTGATAATGATTATGTTCGGCTACTTGGTGACGTTTTGCAGCCAAACATCGATGGAATTTTTAGCCAAACAACAATATAATTTTTGTGGTTGACAGTGTACCGTGCACCGGGCCACAGGTGTTCGCGACTGGCTTGAAGAATTTTCTCGATACTTCGAGCGAATAATTTGGACATCCAACATGAATCCCATCGAACATTTATGGAAGGGTGTCCCCAATTGTGTATTCACGGCGCGTTCCTTCATTCATTTGTGGTCTGATTCGAATGCTGATGACCTCGCAGTAATCGGACCTGTGTCGGCACAGCTCTAAGAGGGGCACACACTTGTTAGATCTGTCAAACGGATCAACTGTTTTGAGTCACCGTTACACTACTTTTAGGGAACCTAACTCCTCGGGCACATTCTACTCCTGCAGACTATTTTCTTGCAGACTATCTTCTTGTTGTGGAGTTCTTACTCTTAGTTAACCGCGTATTTGCCTAAAACTAACGTTTCTTTTATCTCAGAACCGTCCGAGAAGGCTCGAAATAACAGTTTACAGCACGGTCAAAAGCAAAAACCGTTGGCTGGGTTCCACATGGCTTCTTTGTGCTTTTACTTTGTAATTTTTACAAAGGTAACAAGCGTTTGCTGACAACGAAGTTTCATAAACGGCTAAGACACGTCCAATGTACCGTTTTACGTTGTCTTTAAGTACCATAACTACTGGAAACAGGGAGTAACATTTCTCACATGCAGATACCACTCTTTCAATTCATGGGGAAATGTTGGTTATCATTTATAGTGATTGTTGACTTTTTCTGTTTCTGTTTTCCTCTTTCACCGGGCATTAGCGAAAAGAAAGTGCTAATTCCTTTAATTGATTTTTTTAAGCCCAAAGCATAAAACTGTAGGTAAATTAACTTTGTTGCACGTGTTGTGTTAATTTCAAATGGAGAAAAGGATGTGTCGTCTCGCTTCCTTCGTCCCCCACTTTTTTCTAGCGTCTGCCGCGTTGGAAGTCATCGTACTCCTTATCATTGGGGGAAGAAGTTATCTGAGATGTATAAAAACGCTAACTAATACGGCTCAATGAATTATCTCTTGCTCTGGGCTGCGACCGGAACGGATGATTTTTGCCGGCGTTTGTTTGATTAATAATACGACAGGCTTCCCTGTAGAATTTTATCACGGCGCCTAATGACATACGACTGCAAGCGGAATGATGGATGTAAACGAAACAAAAAGCGCGGCTGGGCGGTGCTGGGTGCAGGGATCGGACAAAGGCAACCGCGCACCGCAGCGCCGCAATGCAGCGGAGTAATTTTAGCATGGCCGGCTCTGCCGCGCCAATATACGGCCAGCAAGGTAGCACTCCAGATACAAACTCTACTTCCTCTCTTATACTGCGCGAGGCACTGTTAAATGCGCGGAGGAACTAACCTGTAACACAATGACTGCCCCTTCTTCCGTTCAGTTCACGAGTAGCGGGAAGATTAATGCAAGAATGACGAATTTGGTGCCCCAGACTTTCTTCTACTGCCTTTACGGTTCTCACACGAAAAGGAAAGGAACACGTAAAGTAATTACCTTCGTATTGTACCTCCAACAGAGACAAGTATTGACTACAGCCACACAGGATATTTATTCGCTAACGAAATTTAATATCAACGTAATGTTGATCATTTTCACGTTAGGTACTTCTATGTGCGACTGAATAAAAACGTTTCATCACGTAGTAGGCGTTTCGCCTTTCATTTTTTAAATTTTTGTAAATATTTGTTTTACAAACTAGGCACTGTATTTTCAGATTAGAAACAGTTTTGGCTTTTTCTGACTTACTATAGCGCAATAATAGTTCAAATTTTTAATTACAAGGTTTGTAACTGCTGCTCTACATGTGTGCTGCTTTATCAACATAATATTACACGCAGCTGACGGCGACAGGACAAAAAGAGTTGAAGGTGTTGATACAAACAATTCATTCGAATCTAAGAATAAGAGCGAAATTCTTAAATACGAATCTAGACGAAGGAATTGTCTGCCCTATTCTCAAGGTCATTGGTTTCCAACCTTTCTTAGACTATTACTCTCTAAAGAAATCTGCCATCAGCCAGTCAGCCGAACAAAGTTTAGAGTCTAACTAAAATTCGAGGTGAAAATAAAAGGAGGCAGTTGCTTCTACTTGATTCTAGCAATTAACAGAAGCATCAGAATGACATGCAGTGTCTTCATAAGTTAAATAGAATTTTAAAATCAAAGCTTCCAATGTTGTAAAACTATATGTTCAATCTATATGATCACCAGTGTAGTCATATGGTATGTCATATGGCAGTGCGACATGGGATATCAAAGCAGAAACCATTCAAACACTGATAGCTGTTCGATGAGCGATGTTGGGAACTATTAAGAGGGACGGGACAACAAACAACTGGACCAGACAACAGACTGGAATGTAAGACGTAATTATGAAATGGAGATAGCCGGTCATGCAAGTAGCACAATAAATGGTAGATGTACCAAGGAAGTTCGTCACTAGTTCCCAAGACATAAGGAAAGCCCAAGATAAGGATCAAAATAGAGACTGAAATGGGTCCAAAAGTCGAGTGGTGGCCTTTATCCAGCATTGGAAGTGAACTGGCTGCTGTTACTGATGAAGGGAATGATGTGGTGATCTCATAAATACTAGGGTCTTACGACGTAGTGATAGTTTATAAAAATAATTTATAGTGGTCACTAAACCATAATCGAAGTAATTTTATTTTTTCATAAAAATACTCAGAGAAAAATTTAACAATTCCAATTCCAAAGAAAGCTGTTGCTGACAGGTGCTGAAAGCTACCGAACCACCTGTTTAATGAGTCATGGTTACAAAATATTGACACCAATTATTTACAAAAGAATAGAAAAACTGATAGAATCAGACCTCGGGGAACGAAGGAAAATTAGGGGAAAAATTAGTGTAGCCGCAAATTTTTGTACGGTGATAGTAGAAAGTGTCACGAATAACAACTAAAAGTCCCCACTCAACTGGCTCGCGCATAACAATTTGTACATGGGAACAAACATACGACAGCAAGATGAATCCGAGAAAACGTCGACGCGGAAGCGAAGGTGGCCAGGAAATAGTCACTTTATTTCCGTCAAGGCAGCATTCTACTGTATGTCTATTGAGGTAACAGTGATTCACGCGAGTTGACTACTGTATTTTACGTTTTTACGGGAAAACACAGAACCATCTGCCGCTAAACTTACATGCATCTGCGCTAAAGGATGACAGAGAGTGGACGGGGTGATCGATTGAGATGGAGCTGTAACGAGGTACGATTTAATGGCAGACTGATGATGCATTCTAGAGAGGGAGGGAGATTTGGCGCAAGTCATTTGACCATTTTTCCCCTGCTCTGTCAGGATGCATCAGTCGCGTGACATAGCCTGCGTTCGACTCGTATACAACCACGTGCTCTGTATTTGACTTAGAGCACTGTCTACTTGCGATTGTTAACAGCAAACCTCTCCGTCATCAGAGGACTTCCATCTCATGTGTAATGAAACGTGACCATTCCTCTAAACGAACGAAGATTTATGCTATGTACTCCATTCCCTTGTCGCATCTTGGGTATCAAATCGATACTCCAGTTTCATAACTAACATGATTCTAAGTTTGAAACACCGCAATCCTCATGTATACATCTGCTTGACAGATGTCCTGTTTACAGCAAAAAATGCACATGTGTGTGAAATCTTATAGGACTTAACTGCTAAGGTCATCAGTCCCTAAGCGTACACACTACTTAACCTACGTTAAGGACAAACACACACACCCATGCCCAAGGGAGGACTCGAACCTCCGCCGGGACCCCTGTTTACAGAGTTAGTGGCGGCATGACGTGTAATTTCACATGTCCGACGCCGCTTCTATACGTTTATCTGTTTCCTTGTAAGAGGTATTCTCCGTGACTAACGATCATTTTATATAAGACTGATGCGAGCATAGTATAATTTCCGAACCGCGATCGGATGTGAACAGTGGACGCTATACATCTCAGGAAAGCTACATTGTGCACGTATCACGCGGAATCGATAATTTAAGGAAGTGTTTTTTTCATTTTACAATTTGTTACCATAGTTTATTGTAGAGAAACCTGCAGGAAGGATGTGGTGTCACCACCAGACACCACACTTGCTAGGTGGTAGCCTTTAAATCGGCCGCGGTCCGTTAGTATACGTCGGATCCGCGTGTCGCCACTGTCAGTGATTGCAGACCGAGCGCCGCCACACGGCAGGTCTAGAGAGACGTCCTAGCACTCGCCCCAGTTGTACAGCCGACTTAGCGAGCAATGGTTCACTGACAAATTACGCTCTCATTTGCCGAGACGATAGTTAGCATAGCCATCAGCTACGTCAATTGCTACGACCTAGCAAGGCGCCATTTATCCTTTGCTATATATCTTGTGAAGCATGTACCATCAGACCGATGTACATCAATTATGGATTAAAGTTAAGTATTACTTCAACTACGTACTTTATTTGCTACTATAATTTCCCCTAACTGTTCCAGACCTCACGCCAGTCTGCGTGAGCTTAACGCGTGCATTTTGGCCTCCTCCAGCAACACGGTGTTGGCTACTCTGCCAACACATCAAAGGATGTATGTCATGCGCTGGAAATATATTTCTTACATTCGAATGATAACAGCGCTGCATTCTACATGACTGATAGGTCGGAAACTGAAGCGATCTAACATTATAGCCTGCTTTAAGTGCAGAACCATCCTTCGGACAGTAGTTTGGAAACAATCTGCAACGGCGCCAAACTGTTCCACTTTCCTTATGTTCTAACTGTCTTGTATTTAAAATCATCCAGTGCGTGTGTGTGTGTGTGTGTGTGTGTGTGTGTGTGCTGTGTTATGGTAGCAGCAGTAGCAACATGATTTACACCGTGCGACGTCTATAGTTTTCTGCGAGAATCAATGGATCAGAATGTGTTAATGTCACTTTAGCGTGTTACAGCAGAAAAAGCAATGTTTCAAACAACGACACAGGGTCACAGGATGGAAAGCCTAAGTGCACCCCGTTACACATGGAAACTGTCCAGATGGGGGAGAGGAAGGTTAGCTTAGTGTACTTTATTGATTTTGGTCGGGAAACTAACGCAAACATAGATCCTAATTACGTAATTAATCACAAGGATCGGTCCTAATTACACAACTGTATGCATAGCACTGCACAAGGACGGCATAAAATCGCAATACAGCGCTAAAACTGACGATACCATACAAGTGGTGTTATCCTGCTGGGGAAAAATTTTGTGATACCACTCGGAACTAATTACAGAAACACTCAAACTATACCCTGCATCTAAAAGCTGGCGGGAAAAAGTATTGATTCATTGCACAGACCAGTGTTAAGTTACATCGCCTGTAGTGTAGGAGGATGACCGTATTCCACAAAAATTACGAGATATCTGCGTGCCGGCATCGACAATATGTTACGATCATCCAGTAAAATCAGGATTCAAGTCCCGGAAAGGGCACTGCCATTTTTATTTTCCCATCAATTCCAAGCACCTCTGGTGATTTAATTGTGTTAGGGGGGTGCATTTTGGCTTTCTGCACGGGAGGACCAGGGTTTGAGTCGTTTATGCATTGCGCTTTTTATGTGCACTGAGGATTTATGCACTGCATTATTTTCGGGTGTTTAAGCGTTGTGAGTGTGTTTGCATAGCATTACATATGCATTATTTTGTTGATCTACAAGTAGTTTGCATGTCTGCATGCTCTGCACTGCATTATTTCGGCAATTTACGAGTTGTTTACGTCTCAGCACATCAGCGTACTGTATTATTTACGAGTAGTTTGCAGGTCTATAGACTATGTAATGCGACCTCGAGCATGTCAAGGTGATTGTTCTGTATCAACGTAATAAATAAACTATGTGAAATCCATCCCTAAATATATTGTTCTAAAAATAAATAAAGTACACTCCTTTGTCTCTCCAGCAGCCCTGAACAGGCTGAGTCCTTTTCCCATCATATTTCCCTCCCAGGCTGCTATCTTGGATTACATCATGGGAGGAACGAAGGTGCCCTCTGGTGGCAGTGCTGTGTACTAGATCAGTTGGACTCCAGACTCCATGGTGAACACACCAGATGTATGCACTGCCTCAAATTGTTTAAATAAAGACATACATCCATTCTATCCAGCACAGGATGTGTCCTTTTCCTACCAGTTTCTTAGATTAGTGGAGGTAGCCCAATTGATCTATCTTCCTGCCAAAATTTGAACTTCCTGCCAATAGGGTAGGTTAGGGGGAGAGGTGGGGGTGGGGGTGGGGGAGGTGGGAGGGGAGGAGGGGCACACATGCAACTGGGAAAAACCTCTGATGTCATCCATGGGTGGGGGTGGGGGTGGGTGGGGCTGTGGGTGATTAATTGATCAATTTAATTAATTTGCATTTAATTTCATATCAAAATTGCACATAGGCCGCCACTACCCTACTACTGTCAGTGAGGTTCTAGAAAGTACAGACAGGGATATGGAACAGTGTCAGCTGCAGTGCTGTGGCTAGCTGCGCTAGGGTTCATGCTTGAGGATCCACAGTGCACACAGACAAATAGACGTGATCCCACAGATTCTCGGTTGGGTTTAAATCTGGGATGTTTGGTGGCCAGGAGAATACAGCAAACTCATCCTGGTGGTCTTTGAACTACCTACGTACACTGTGGGGTGTGTGACACATTTCATTGTCCTGGTAGATGCCATATGCCGAGGAAAAATAACCTGTATGTAGGGATGGACGTAGTTCCCAAGGATAGATATATCCTCGTGTTTATCAACTGTGCCTTCCATAATGATAATATCACCTAGGGAATGCCATGAAAACATTACCCAGACCATAAAACACCATCCTCCAGGCAGGACCACTCCAACGATTGTTGTAGGGCCGTACACGCAAAAAGCCATCTGTCCAAAGGAGCATAAAACATCATTCATTTGAGAAGGACCTGCTGCCACACAGTGGACATGCCATTGACGTACTGCCATGCAAATTCCAGCCTTCGTCGCCAGTGAAAACTCGTCAGCATGAGTGCACTAACCAGGCGCCTGCAGCAGAGGCCCATATGCAGTTATGTTCGCTGAACAGTCGTTGAGGAAACGCTGTTGGTAGCCTCTTGGCTGATCTGGGCAGTCGGTTGCTCATCAAAAAGGTTCAAATGGCTCTGAGCACTATGGGACTTAACATCTGTGGTCATCGGTCCCCTAGACTTAGAACTACTTAAACCTACCTAACCTAAGGACATCACACACGTCCATGCCTGAGGCAGGATTCGAACCTGCGACCGTAGCAGCAGCCCAGTTCCAGACTGAAGCGCCTAGAACCGCTCGGCCACAACGGCCGGCGGTTGCTCAGCAGCTGAACGTTTATTTGCATGTACACATCTCCGCAGCTGTTGCTCATCCCTGTCATCTATGGCCTGTAGTGCAACAAAGCTGCCTCAGCGCTGATTTTGAATAGCACCATTTTATCATGCACGGTATACGTCAACCACAGCGGCACGTGAACAATTTACAAGCTTCGCCGTTTCAGAAGTGCTTCCACCCTTCGCCCGAACGCTAAAACCCATACCCTTCCGGACGTCAGATAAAGCGCTTCGTTTCCGCATTACGACAAAGAGCACACTGTTTTCCACGTGCCCCCCACACGCTTTATATACCCTCCATGTCTACTGCTGCCACCTGCCGTTTGTGAGTGGTTACTGCGCGTTGTAGTCGAGCACAGGCGGCGGTCACATTGATGTGATTGGACCTACAGTTGTTAAGTGAGCTTCAATGAAATACGTTCCTATAAACAATGGCTGAAGATTGCTTAATACATAAGTGTGACGCTGTCAGTGACATTTGTAGTGTTGGGGGAAAGGGATTGGACTGATAAATGTGGTAACTTGCTGCTGTTCCTGCTGTCTATGGTTGACAACCTACTGAACCTGTGTTGTTGTCACTTGGTGGTAAATTAATGAACAGAAAGTTACGGAACTTCTCTCACTATTAATTCTGCTGCTGGTAGACTGTATAAATCTCTTCCATTTAGGAAGTGGGCTGCACTGAATGGAGCCACCTACCATGCGTCTACTGCATATACTGAGGTGAAAAACGTGATGGGATGGCTCCGCCAGTGCAGTGCCCTATTAGACTTGTTGTACGCAATACTGCCGCCATTTGTATACACTATGTGATCAAAAATATTCGGACACACCCAAAACCATACGTTTTCCATATTAGGTGCATTGTGCTGCCACCTACTGCCAGGTACTGCATATTAGCGACCTCAGTAGTCATTAGACATCGTGAGAGAGCAGAATGGGACCCACCGCGGAACTCACGGGCTCCGAACGTGGTCAGGTGATTGGGTGTCACTTGTGTCATACGTCGGTACGCGAGATTCCCACACTCCTAAACATCCCTAGATCCACTGTTTCCGATGTGATAGTGAAGTGGAAACGTGAAGGGACACATATAGCACTAAAGCGTACAGGCCGACCTCGTCTGTTCACTGACAGAGACCGCCGACAGTTGAAGAGGGTCGTAATGTGTAATAGGCAGACCATCACACAGGAATTCCAAACTGCATCAGAATCCACTGCAACTATTATGACAGTTAGGCTGCAGGTGAGAAAACTTGGATTTCATGGTCGAGCGGCTGCTCATAAGCCACACATCACGCCGGTAAATGCCAAACGACGCCTCTCTTGGTGTAAGGAGCGTAAACATTGGACGATTGAACAGTGGAGAAACATTGTGTGGAGTGACGTATCACGGTACACAATGTGGCAATCCGATGGCATGGTGTGGGTATGGCGAATGCCCAGTTGTCACCTGCCAGCGTGTGTATTGCCAACAGTAAAATTCGGAGGCGGTGGTGTTATGGTGTGGTTGTGTTTTTCATGGAGGGGGCTTGCACCCCTTGTTGTTTTGCGTGGCACTATTACAGCACAGGTCTACATTGATGTTATAAGGACCTTCTTGCTTCCCATTGTTGAAGAGCAATTCGAGGATGGCGATTGCATCTTTCAACACGATCGAGCACCTGTTCATAATACACGGCCTGTGGCGAAGTGGTTACATGACAATAACATCCCTGCAACGGACTGCGCAGAGTCCTGACCTGAACCCTACAGAACACATTTCGGATGTTTTGGAACGCCGAATTCGTGCCAGGCCTGACCGACCGACATAGATACCTCACCTCAGTGCAGCACTCCGTGAAGAATGGGCTGCCACTCCCCAAGAAACCTTCCAGCACCTTATTGAACGTATGCCTGCGAGAGTGGAAGCTGTCATCAAGGCTAAGGGTGGGCCAACATCATACTGAATTCCAGGATTACCGATGGAGGGCGCCATGAACTTGTAAGTCTTTTTCTGCCAGGTGTCTGGATACTTTTGATCACATAGTGTACGTCCATATTGCTTTCATTTTTAGTGAGGTGATTCATGAGAAAAGGTTTCCGCCGTCGTTATGGCTGTAGGACGGGAATCAGAATTACATCTACAACTTACCCCGCAAACCACCTAATGGTGTGTGGCGGAAGGTACTTTTTGTACCACTAACTGATCCCTCCAAGCCTGTTCCACTCGCGAACAGCGCATGGGAAGAATGATTGTCGGTAAGCATCTGTATTGACTATAATTTCTCGTGTTTTATTCTCGAGTTCATTACGCGAGACGTATGTGGGGGAAACTAATATGTTGTCCGACTCTTCCCCCAAGTGCCCTCTCGAAGTTTCAATACTAAATCTCTCCGTGGTGCACACTTTGAATGAGGAACGGTAGTTGGAGCTAGATGCATGGGACATTGCATTTCTGAAATCTTTAGGGAATTCCGTATTTCGAGATCCACAGTGTAAAGTTTGAGCCGAGAATATCAAATTTCAGGGATTACCTCACACCACAAACAGCGCAGTGGTCGACGGCCTTCACTTAACGGCCGAGAGCAGCGGCGTTTGCTCTAAGTTGTCTGTACTAAAGACAAAGCAACACTGCGTGAAAAGACAGCAGAAATCAGTGTGGAACGTATGACGAACGTATCCGTTAGCACAGAACGGCGAAATTTGGCGTTAATGGGCTTCATTGACTGGAAATGGTTATGTTCAAGTACTTGGGGACCATTTTCAGCCATTCATGGACTTCACGTTCCCAAACAACGATATCATGTTACCGGGCCACAGTTGTTCGCTACTGGTTCTCGACAATTCGAGCGAATAGTTTGGCCGTCCAGATCGCCCAAAATGAATCACATAGAACATTTATGGGACATAATTGACATGACAGCTCGTGCACAGGAAACACTTCCGCGATTATGGATGGCTATAGGGGCAGCATGGCTCAATATTTCTGCACGGGACTTCCAACCACTTGTCGAGTCTATGCCACGTTGAACTGCTGCACTACGCTGGGCAAAAGAAGATCCGACACGATATTAGGAGGTATTCCATAACTTTTGTTATCTCAGTGCATCTTCCAAGGTGGATGTGAATATGTCTTACGGAATGGAACTGATAGTGTTCAAGCCAAGAAGAGTATAAACTCTAATGAGTAGTCTGGCTTATGGCGAAGTAGTCCCATAACGCCTAGGAAACCAGTTTGGGTGACAGAGGGAGACAATTTAGGTCCAGGGCTTCTCCAGATGTCGGGATATTTATTTGATACCCCTCAAGCTGCGCAAACTGTTCAAGCCAGTGACAGTGGAAACAATGAAGTCGACATTGTCGAATTCATATTGAGACCATGTTACACTTGGGACAGGCTTTTCAGTGTGGTAGGCAGTTGAAAGCTCCAGTTGTTAAATTTTTTTTTACGTAATAGGAAACTTAACAACTGTTAATGTGTATTCTTTTAATAAACAGAAAATAACTCCACTGCATAAACACAAGCTCTGAGAAGTCATTTTATCTGCTCACATAAGGGAACTGGACAGGAAATGCTGGGAAGGTTGAGTCTGTCGTCAAAATGAAGAGCGAACAGTGCTCGAAGTAACCTTTTCTGGAATGATCCTACAGCTGCCGTACAGGATGATTAAGAGTCAGTGTCCCCTCTCACAGTGTAGAAGAGTGTGCGCAGATATATGTAGTTTCGATCCATAGGCGTTTCTTGTGTTATCTTAATAGTAACTCTTATCTGCATTTCATGTAGTGTTAACACAGTCTGTGACAAATAAACACCACCAGGCATGTTTGCACACTTCGTGGGCAGTGATTTATAAAGCACAGTGTGGAGGTTCGGTGTAACATTGTAAAACACCCTGTAGTTGCTTCCTGTGACTCAGTGGGGTAGATGGAGTGTGGAAGCACCTGCTCGCCATTCAGTTTGCAGACACATAGTTGCATGATCACAAACTGACGACCCATCTTTCGTCTCGCTTCTACTCTTGACACCCACCTCCTCCACCATTTTCACCCTCAGAGTGTGTCCCTCTACTGCACTTAGACGTTGTACACACATTTAGTATTTGTTCTTATCCCACTTCTGCTGTGGCCGACCACTTTAGACATCATAGAGTCTACAGCATCAGCATCCCACTTGACGTCTAACCAACATGGGATGCTTGCATGACGGGGTGTATATTCACCAGGAAAACCTACGTCGTCCGTGTTGTCAACACAAATATTTACCGGAGGCCACAACACCAGATCTCCACCAATGGCCGCCAGGGGCCGCTACCCGTTCGCGGTGCTTGCAGAACAGCTTCAGCAGAGGTCGCCGCTAGCCCAAGAACTACTTTGATACGCCAGGCATGTGATCGCAAATAGTTCCGCCAAACGGGCTTTATAGGGCGGCGCACTGCCAGCAAAGGGTACGACCTTATTCCGTTCCCCCACCTTCTCCTTTTCCTCGAACGGATACGGATCCTCTACACCTCCCGTAAACTCGATCATCCTCACCCGCTTGTCTCTCCCATTCTCTCCCGCCCCCGTCCGCTGCTGCGCCTGTATTTCCATGTCCCACCTGTTCTCCATCTCTCCACTCTCCTTGCCCTCTCCCAAGGTGGCTTCCGCTAACTCCCCCTCCCTGATGATGCCCTCCTCCCCTCCATCTACCCCTCCTATCAACTTTAATACTCCCCTCCCTCTTCCTGTGTTTGTTCCTATGGGCACCCTCTCTCCCTTCTCTCCCCCTTCCCTTCCCCCTCCCTTTCTCCCCCCTCCTCCCCTGGGCTTCTCCTACCCCCATACATTCATTCCTCCCACCATCTCCTCTGCCATTGGCATCTTTGCTCTCCCCTCTCCCTCCCCCACCACCTTCTTCCCCTCTTGGCAGGTCCCTAGACTCGCACACGTTAAGTGGACATTCGCATGCCAGAGATCATCGCCATCAGTTTCTCGTGTGTGTGCCATTGTGCTTGTGTTTTAGTGTTTTTCGCCGCCACGCTCCTTCGTTCACTTGTACCGTCTAAGTCGTCAGTGTTTGTGCACAGTGCCGACAGTTTTTGGTGTTTTTTCGTCGAGTGTGAACGGCTTCGTGTTTTTAATTTTTGTCTCTACTGTTTCTTTAACCACCAATCTGTTGCTTTTCTATCTTCATTTTCTCTTTTACTGTAATACTTGTGGCTGAAGAGTGGAATAGATTTGTCCGCTGCCAGCCCACCTTTGTATACGGTGAAAAATAACAATAAAGAAAAAAAATAGCAAAGGGCAGTTCGACACTCCATTTGGAAGTACACAGAGTTGCTACCCCAGCAGTCACGGCCAGACGCCTCTTCTAGCTGGTCGCTCTCTTGCAGAACATCTTGACGTTGTAGAATTGTTTGATTGTGATCTCCCCCCATGAAGAGTCGGATTTTTTCTATTATTATTTCTTATTTTATATTTGTGACGCAGTTGGGGTCGAGTCTGTTGTTCTTTTGGAGATTGATTGTTTCGTTCTGGTGAGTCCAATAAATTGTTGTCGGACTTGTTTTCCGCATTTCTGTTCTGCAAGCGCAGATACTACAACTTCATTTAACAGAAACAAAAATTTTATACCACTGCAACTCTATATTTAATGATGTGCAAGTTTTTATCCCCTGCAAAGTATTAGTCTTACAAAGAAATGCAAAGGACCTTTCCTTTTAGGAAATTTAACTTGGTTTAATTTTTTACTGGGAAACATTTTCGCTGGGACACGCAGTTTTCGATTTATTCAAGAAAAGCTTAAAAAGAGACCTTTAAACACCTCCCCACCCCACACACATATCGCACTGGTGGGGATTTTCGGCGTGTTGTTGATGACACTCTCTCCTACCACTGTACAAAAAATTTGCTTCTACACAAATTAGATTTTGTGTCTTCTACCATGGGAAGTAAGTCGAGGGTGTTGTTTGGTGGCCGGTATCCTCTTTCCATAACACAACTGCACGCATGTATCAACAGGGTTCTTTATTCATAAGAATAAAAAAGCTACTTAACTTAAGATAGTCCAGGTGTTGTGGTACAAGCTCTTCCACACTAGTCCATGTTAGCCTCACTGCTGGTGAAGTACGCTATGTACACTACTCTGGTCACTAAGTGCTACCCGAGACTGAGACTCCGATTGTGTCTGTGAATGCCAATGACTGGGCTGCGACTGATGACTCGGCTCGGTGACTCACTGGATGACTGCAACTGATTGGGCTCTCTGGTCCGCGACGGCGATCTAAATACTGGCGGCTGAGAGGGCGTTGGCAGCACGCTTCTTGTGAGTCTGTCTTTGGTCTCTTTCTTGATAGGCTCGCTTGATCCAGTGTCTGTTATCGACCTTCTCGCAACCTCTTGCTGCCCCGAGTGCTGGCGTCAGGTTACGCCATCACATTAGACCTTCGTTGGTGTTCCTTGACTAGACTAATAAGTGGGGAGTCGTATTTGAGAGGGGGAATGAGACAGGATTTCAGCCTATGGCTGATGTTAGTCGGTGGGGAGGTGGTAAGATTTATAGATGGAGACAGTCACGAATACAGTAAGCAAGTTCAAATCGATGTAGGTTGCAGTAGTTACTCATAGACGAAGAAACTTGCACAGGATAGACTTCGGACTGAAGACCACAACAATAACAAAATTTAATCCCCTCTCCCTCGCATGGTAATCACATCAGTATCGACGGTGTCTTCGTCGATCGCACATGGTGCATCGAGCGCCGCTCTCATTTTCGCAGAAGAGTCAGTTAATCAGCTGCCGGGTGCGCTGCTGTAGGGGGACTGCCATACACTGTGAGATGGCACTACACATGCCACGAGAGTGCGTCAAATTTTTCATCACCTCACTGCCTCCAGTTGTGACTGGTTTTTAAGCTGCCGCTCTCAAACCCAAACCTCCAGATGTCAGACACTCAGATCGGTTGGCCTGCCAAACGTTGCGTGTACATAGAGTATAAACTAAAACACCGATTTAGTTCCTGCTGCGTGCTGTAGTCGAAAAATTTGGAAATTTGTGGTAAGTTCCTATGGAACCAAACTGCTGAGGTAATCGGTCCCTAGGCTCCCTAGGCTTACACATTACTTCATCTAACTTAGACTGACTTACGCTAAGGACAACACACACACACACACACACACACACACACACACACACACACACACACACATACATGCGCGAGGGAGGACTCGAACCTCCGACGGGGAAAGCCACGCGAACCATGTCAAGGCGCCTATGACCATGCGGCCACCCCGCGCGGCTCTGTCGTCGAGTAGAACGGGCGCAAACGGCAGTTAAGAATAACACGAGAACTATAGGGCACAGAAAAGACGTGTCAGTGAATGACAGTTTTGTAGATCTCGCCTTGGTGAGTTGGTAGAACGTGAGGTTGTTGTGCCAAAGGTCCAGCTTCCAAACCCAACTGATGACAACGTTTTTTGTTTACGCGTGAAATTGTTGGGTGGGAGAACATTTTCATTTTCCTGAAGTGTAAAAGAACTTGTATGTTGCAATGTTCTTTTGGCAATCTTCTTTCGCTTCGTTAGTTGAAAGTCACAAACTTACATAGATTACATTTGTAAATATAGATGTGGTGTTCTGTTGGGAATGTGTGACAGAACTCCACATCTATCTATACAAATGTACAATAAAGGAACAAATGCATCGTACGTGCGGAACTATTAATAGTGCCATATATCACTTTCACGCATAGTACAGTAAAAATAAATTGTCATCATTGAGGTATGAACTCCAGACTCTTGGTACAACTATCTAACTCTCTACCAGCTTGTCCACGGAAGCTATAAATATTCCTTACTCACAGCTATGTTTTTCCTTTGCTCCGTAATTCTGATATTAGCCGGCCACTGTAGCCGAGCGCTTCAATCCGGGACCGCGCTGCTGCTATGGTCGCAGGTTCGAATCCTGCCTCGGGCATGGATGTGTGTGATGTCCTTAGGTTAGTTAGGTTTAAGTAGTTCTGAGTCTAGGGGACTGATGACCTCAGGTGGTAAGTCTCATAGTACTTAGAGCCATTTGAATCATTTGAATTCTGGTATTACTTTTAATTAACGTTTACGTCCGTTCTGCTAGACGATAGCATGTAGTACGAACTAAATCGGAGATTTCGTTGACACTCTGTCGACATACAACGTTTGGTAGCGACATCTGAGTGTCTGACATCTGGAGGTTTGGGTGTCAAAGATCCACCATCAAACTGATATCAGATGAAGCTGAGCGTACGGAGCACAGTGCAGTGAGACTACCGTGAGGACTCTACGAACCTAGTATGACGCTGTTGCTCCTCTGACTCTTTGCTACTGTTCTAAACTAGTTCTAGTGGGACAGACAGAGAAAGACAGACAGACACAGACGGACTACAGGATACGAAGTTATGTGAGTCTTATACTCAACATACCTACACAAACAAAAATGTAAATGTTCTTCTCTTCAAAATCTTGAAGTTCCGAAAGTTCTTCACCGATTGTTTTGAAATTTTGCCACAACGTTGTGTATACAGGGTGTTTCAAAAATGACCGGTATATTTGAAACGGCAATAAAAACTAAACGAGCAGCGATAGAAATACACCGTTTGTTGCAATATGCTTGGGACAACAGTACATTTTCAGGCGGACAAACTTTCGAAATTACAGTAGTTACAATTTTCAACAACAGATGGCGCTGCGGTCTGGGAAACTCTATAGTACGATATTTTCCACATATCCACCATGCGTAGCAATAATATGGCGTAGTCTCTGAATGAAATTACCCGAAACTTTTGACAACGTGTCTGGCGGAATGGCTTCACATGCAGATGAGATGTACTGCTTCAGCTGTTCAATTGTTTCTGGATTCTGGCGGTACACCTGGACTTTCAAGTGTCCCCACAGAAAGAAGTCACAGGGGTTCATGTCTGGCGAATAGGGAGGCCATGCCGCCTCCTGTATGTTTCAAATAGCCCAAAGCAATCACACGATCATCGACATATTCATTCGGGAAATTAAAGACGTCGGCCGTGCGATGTGGCCGGGCACCATCTTGCATAAACCACGAGGTGTTCGCAGTGTCGTCTAAGGCAGTTTGTACCGACACAAATTTACGAAGAATTTCCAGATAGCGTGATGCAGTAATCGTTTCGGATCTGAAAAATGGGCCAATGATTCCTTTGGAAGAAATGGCGGCCCAGACCAGTACTTTTTGAGGATGCAGGGACGATGGGACTGCAACATGGGGCTTTTCGGTTCCCCATATGCGCCAGTTCTGTTTATTGACGAAGCCGTCCAGGTAAAAATAAGCTTCGTCAGTAAACCAAATGCTGCCCACATGCATATCGCCGTCATCAATCCAGTGCACTATATCGTTAGCGAATGTCTCTCGTGCAGCAATGGTAGCGGCGCTGAGGGGTTGCCGCGTTTGAATTTTGTATGGATAGAGGTGTAAACTCTGGCGCATGAGACGATACATGGACGTTGGCGTCATTTGGACCGCAGCTGCAACACGGCGAACGGAAACCCGAGGCCGCTGTCGGATCACCTGCTGCACTAGCTGCGCGTTGCCTTCTGTGGTTGCCATACGCAGTCGCCCTACCTTTCCAGCACGTTCATCCGTCACGTTCCCAGTCCGTTGAAATTTTTCAAACAGATCCTTTATTGTATCGCTTTTCGGTCCTTTGGTTACATTAAACCTCCGTTCAAAACTTCGTCTTGTTGCAACAACACTGTGTTCTAGGCGGTGGAATTCCAACACCAGAAAAATCCTCTGTTCTAAGGAATAAACCATGTTGTCTACAGCACACTTGCACGTTGTGAACAGCACACGCTTACAGCAGAAAGAGGACGTACAGAATGGCGCACCCACAGACTGCATAGTCTTCTATATCTTTCACATCACTTGCAGCGCCATCTGTTGTTGAAAATTGTAACTACTGTAATTTCGAAAGTTTGTCCGCCTGAAAATGTACTGTTGTCCCAAGCATATTGCAACAAACAGTGTATTTCTATCGCTGCTCGTTTAGTTTTTATTGCCGTTTCAAATATACCGGTCATTTTTGAAACACCCCGTAAATACTCACGTGTTTGTATATGTCTACTGGAGCGCCAATATACAGGGTGAGTCACTAATTATTGAGCTCCGTCTTCAGGCCACGAGTGGCCTATCGGGACCAACCGACCGCCGTGTCATCCTCAGCTGAGGATGCGGATAGGAGGGGCGTTTGGTCAGCACACCGCTCTCCCGGCACTAACTATTCCACGTAGAATAACTCTGAAAGTATGATAGTAGCTGAAAAGTTTGTAGGTAAAATATTGCATGGGACAACGGGGGCCATAATATGACGTTCGTTTTTTGTTGCTAGGCAGGGTCGCGTCAGAAATGTGAAGGTAAACTTTCATTTTTAAATTGGATGCTATGGTTTGGTACTTATTTTCTGATAGCGGCTATCGAGACGAATCTAATGATGTGTAACGGTAAGGTCTTTCAAAGTCAATGAAGGTCACAAAGGTGGCAGGAACGTCCATTTACAGGTGTTGGAACCGATGACCATTGGTATCAATGCTGTGCTGCAATCTTATCATGGATTGAGTGGTATACCTTATCACATCGGCATTTATCGAAGCACATGCTCTCACAATTCTCTCTCGCATATCGCGCAAATAGAAAATATTCTCCGAATACGGCGTATCCATCTGACGTGCCACTGACATGTAAACACCATTCGGCGGTTCCGCAGTACAACACTAATAGGAACGGTAAGACTAGTATCGTCGAATCAAGCGAATCTGAATGATATATTCCTTCGAAGAACAAGTCGATATGCTTCTCATTTATTGAGAATGCCAACGAAATTCAGTGAGAGCTAGAGACTTATACGCTGTAGGATATCCTCAACGAACCTACCCTACACGTCGTACATTTAAATATGTGCATGATAAACTGAGAACAACTGGATCTTTAACGCATCTGAAACTTAGCCAGCAAAGGAAAGTTACTTACGAGGAAACGGAAATTGGTACTCTTGCCACTGTGGTTCGAGATCTCTCCACCAAGAATTAACTGATACGGATTGTATGCGTCGCATTGAATTCTGCCGATGCGCTCAACTTCAAATTCAGAGGGATGACACATTTATTAATTTGACTTTATTTACTGACGAGGCTACATTCATGAACCACGGAAATGTTGATTTGCATTACATGCATTATTGGGCAACTGAAAATCCATGTTGGCTGCGGCAAGTTGCACACCAAAAACAGTGGTCGATGGTTCAAATGGCTCTGAGCACTATGGGACTTAACATCTATGGTCATCAGTCCCCTAGAACTTAGAACTACTTAAACCTAACTAACCTAAGGACAGCACACAACACCCAGTCATCACGAGGCAGAGAAAGTCCCTGACCCCGCCGGGAATCGAACCCGGGAACCCGGGCGCGGGAAGCGAGAACGCTACAGTGGTCGATGAAGGTATGGTATGGGATTCTGGAGGATAGACTTACAGGCCCCTATTTCATCTAAGGAACTCTTAATGTTACACATCATTGAATTCGTTTCGATAGCCGCTGTCAGAAAATAAGTACCCATTAAAAGAAACAAAGTTACCCTACATATTTCAGAAGCGACCCCACCTAGCAACAAAAAACCAACGTCATATTATGGCCCCCGTTGTCCCATGCAACTTTTGTCCTACAAGCTTTTCAGCTCCTATCATATTTTCGGAGTTATTCGTGGTGGCAAGAGTTAGTGACTCATCCTGCATATAAAAATAGGGAAACGTTGTTAGGAAAAGACTTGAGAAGCTCTTGACCGATTTACTTCAGATTTTTACACGATACTCTAATAAACGTTTGACGAACATATGCTACATATTGTTAATATACAGGGTGTTACGGGTGTACGTGCAGATATTGTGATCATTGGTGCCTTAATATGTGCCCACTTCAGTGCGTTACTTCTTTTTTTTCTCTGCGTCTAACAGTCTTCCCGCAAACACGTCACGTAATTTACTACCTAATGTTTTCTCCACGTCATAACTGCGCCTCTAAGTGGACTACGTCTGGCAGTATAGACTAATCGTTTTGCGTCCACACGTCCGTACTTGAACACTTGACGTACTGCCCCGGGGAAAATAAATACACTCCTGGAAATTGAAATAAGAACACCGTGAATTCATTGTCCCAGGAAGGGGAAACTTTATTGACAAATTCCTGGGGTCAGATGCATCACATGATCACACTGACAGAACCACAGGCACATAGACACAGGCAACAGAGCATGCACAATGTCGGCTCTAGTACAGTGTATATCCACCTTTCGCAGCAATGCAGGCTGCTATTCTCCCATGGAGACGATCGTAGAGATGCTGGATGTAGTCCTGTGGAACGGCTTGCCATGCCATTTCCACCTGGCGCCTCAGTTGGACCAGCGTTCGTGCTGGACGTGCAGACCGCGTGAGACGACGCTTCATCCAGTCCCAAACATGCTCAATGGGGGACAGATCCGGAGATCTTGCTGGCCAGGGTAGTTGACTTACACCTTCTAGAGCACGTTGGGTGGCACGGGATACATGCGGCCGTGCATTGTCCTGTTGGAACAGCAAGTTCCCTTGCCGGTCTAGGAATGGTAGAATCGCTCCCCACACCATGATGCCGGGTGTTAGCCCTGTGTGCCTCGGTCGTATGCAGTCCTGATTGTGGCGCTCACCTGCACGGCGCCAAACACGCATACGACCATCATTGGCACCAAGGCAGAAGCGACTCTCATCGCTGAAGACGACACGTCTCCATTCGTCCCTCCATTCACGCCTGTCGCGACACCACTGGAGGCGGGCTGCACGATATTGGGGCGTGAGCGGAAGACGGCCTAACGGTGTGCGGGACCGTAGCCCAGCTTCATGGAGACGGTTGCGAATGGTCCTCGCCGATACCCCAGGAGCAACAGTGTCCCTAATTTGCTGGGAAGTGGCGGTGCGGTCCCCTACGGCACTGCGTAGGATCCTACGGTCTTGGCGTGCATCCGTGCGTCGCTGCGGTCCGGTCCCAGGTCGACGGGCACGTGCACCTTCCGCCGACCACTGGCGACAACATCGATGTACTGTGGAGACCTCACGCCCCACGTGTTGAGCAATTCGGCGGTACGTCCACCCGGCCTCCCCCATGCCCACTATATGCCCTCGCTCAAAGTCCGTCAACTGCACATACGGTTCACGTCCACGCTGTCGCGGCATGCTACCAGTGTTAAAGACTGCGATGGAGCTCCGTATGCCACGGCAAACTGGCTGACACTGACGGCGGCGGTGCACAAATGCTGCGCAGCCAGCGCCATTCGACGGCCAACACCGCGGTTCCTGGTGTGTCCGCTGTGCCGTGCGTGTGATCATTGCTTGTACAGCCCTCTCGCAGTGTCCGGAGCAAGTATGGTGGGTCTGACACACCGGTGTCAATGTGTTCTTTTTTCCATTTCCAGGAGTGTATTAATGGCTTGCTGTTGCACATGTACGTGGAGGTACTAAACAACCTAAACACATACTACTCTTAAGAGCTGTAATTATTAACTTGCAAACGAAGTAAATACTGATGTGCTGTTGTTCAGTACACTGTCCTTGGTCACCAACAAAACTGTCTGCACTTATATCACTAACACCATGTATATGGTGCACAAATACCGTGCATGTAATGCATATAGAGGAAACGTTGATAGCAAAAATCTCCAAACGATCTTGGCCGATTTACTTCGAATTTAATCGTCCGGAAGTTTGTAATCTTACGCGTTCGCAGACTAAAACTTTGCTACAGACTGTCATTAAAGCCACTATCCTCACAAATCCAGCAGCTGCAGAGATCTCTCTCATCGCTTGTAAGCAATGGTTCCAATGATCGCAACCGATCTACCCATTCATTCTACGCAACATCAGCTCTCAATAAAATTTTCGTTCGCAATAAAAACAAAGAAGTGTCAAGGTCAGAGAGAGGGGGGAAGAGGAGATGAACAGGGGGAGATGAAATGCAAATAGAGAGGAGGAAGGGGGAGATGGACAAAGAAAATAAGTGGAGGAGATGGAGTGAGAGAGGGGGACAAGGGGATGGACAGTGAGACGGGGGAGGCGGCGGATATGGACACAGAGAAAGGAGAGAAGGAGATTAGGACGTATATACAATTCCACTACACATTTAGAAATTGCGAAGCATTGCCGGTTTTTGTAGTTATAAATAAATGCATTTAGTTCTTTAATTATTCTATAGAGTTTGATGTGTTCCAGAATGTTCATCCCCTCGTTACACCGACGAGCACGACAGACACTCCTGGCGAAGAGTTTGTGATTAGTGACTACTTGGACCCACAGAAGAAGCTTACACATCTCTGCATACTGAACTAATCAATACTTTTTTCAGTGTTAACAGAACTCATTGAAATTTTACTTTTCTAGAAACAGACAGGAATAGAAGGTATCTATATTTCTTCAGTTATTGCACTATTCTTACAGTGTACCTAAACTGTTTTATATCTATTCGAGAAGTGACTTAAATTTAGTATGCAATGGCAATTTCTAGAGTGTAAACACCCACTACACTTATGCAGTTTCAGAGCCAACAAATCCTAAATTGTCTAGAGAATTTAAGAAAACTGGTGGGAACTCAGCAGTCAGCAACGGCTGGAGCACAGAATTCCTGTGGCCAGGTGCCGCCACCTCTCTTCCGCTTTTCTGATAAAAAACAAGAGGAATTGACGGAGTACTGCATACAGCTCAAGCAGAAGATTCCATCTTACAAAATCAAAGATGACTCACAGCGTTCTTTCTTTTTCCTGGGGAGGTGTGCACATCTTTCGTTTTAGTGGGAATTATTCCCTCAAGTAGAGCCCCAACCCGTACTCTTTTAGGAAACCGTTCGGAAGCTAGATGAATTTTTAGAAGTGCAGAGTCATGTAGCTGCTGCTCGTTTCGAAATTTTTCGAATACGTCGTCATTGTAGTCAATATTAAAAGGAGTAGATCGCTGAACTCAAGAGTACATCTAGAAACTCTAAATTTAACTGCACTTGAGGAGTTTCTTCAAACGCTTCATGATGATGTTAATCAGGACTAAGCATTTAGAGGTGGCCCGGAGAACAATTCTACTAAAAATCTGCGAGAACTACAGGCAGTTCTCGGCTAATGGGCCTACCATAACAAATTTGATCCGAACTTAACGCCAATTGAATCGCCTCCGGCGTAAAAATGTTCCTGTCTTATGGACTGCGGAATGCGAACAATCATTAAAAAACTCGAAAAATGCATTGCTTAGTCACCCATTCCTTGTTCATTTCGATCCCCAAAAAACAGTAGTGCTAACAACTGATGCATCATGACATGAAATAGGAGCATTATCTCACAAGATCGTATTACACTTTGTCTTGCTTAGCTATGGCAAATGATACGGAATTCGATGAATCCGAAGCTGCTCGTCTTCGAATTGATCGATCTGATTCGCAAGCACTGCAAGATTTTCCCACTGATTTTCGGTAGATTTCACAACCTACGAAATAGGATCGATCACCGTGGCTGATCAAGTATTAGATTCGGATGGGCTGGCCTCATAATCCGGAATCAGTTTCAGATGCAGTAGTCCGCAAATACATTGCGCAACGTAACAGCCTTTTTTCGGAATGGTATGATTTTTATTACTCACTGCTAATGAAGAAACGTGAGTTACGGTTCCCAAATCGCTGAAGCAACATGTTTTGCAATTATTACCTAGAGAACATAGAGGACATTGGGCAATTATGAGAATTAAGCAGCAAGCGCAAGCATTGTACATGGTTCTAGCCTGAGGAGCAGATAGTTGAGATGACTGCCCACTGTCAAGCATGCGCGGAAGACCACACAGGCCCGCACCAGGAATTTATTCAGTTGGCCTCGACCTGATGATCGTTGGCAACTCACCGACATTGATTTTGATTGTCTTTTCTGGAACTGGTTGATTATCATTGTTGCATACAGCTGAGTTACATTTCTCATTCCGATGAATTCGATAACTAACGCTAACACTATAAAAGCACTCGCTTCTGTCTTTTTTAGGAAGATTTGTCACAAGCTATCGTTTCTGACAATGGTCCACAGTTTTCTACGTTGGAATTCCAACAATTTTGCCAAAATACTGGGATTTATCACATCCCAACGCCACCATTCTCCCTTCAGTTGAATGGTGAAGCTGAACATATCGTTTGCATTTTCAAGGCTCAGCTGACCAAACTTCGTGCTTCGGACTCGAGGGAAAATACCTCGCTGTTGTTTCTCAGCACCTGTCGCCCTCTGCCTTTTCACGACGCTTCGCCAGTGGAATTATTACATTGTAGTCGTCACCACACACGCCCGAGATTCAAGTAACAATGAACTAACTAAAATGATTAGATAATAGTAACGGTAAAAACATGTAGTTACATGTTTATAAGAGATGTTGGAAGTGGTGGCCATGGGTATCCGGGAATCGGTGACTTCGCGCGATACGCTCTGCTGCATTTATTTTACTCTCGACTACCTGATTCAGACACGGACTTCACAAAGAGTTTCCACACAAAGGATTAAGTTTTCTATCACTGCTTTAAAAAGCATCACAACTGGCAATCCGACATCGTCAGTCAGACGACTGGCCGAACTCCTACTTTCGTGGCAAAACAGGCACCCACCGACGGTAGCAGATTCAACTACACTCGTGTTCAGAAAAAAACAGAACAAAATGGCTCTGAGCACTATAGGACTTAACTTCTAAGGTTATCAGTCGCCTAGAACTTAGAACTAATTAAACCTAACTAACCTAAGGACATCACACACATCCATGCCCGAGGCAGGATTCGAACCTGCGACCGTAGCGGTCGCGCGGTTCCAGACTGTAGCGCCTTTAACCGCTTGGCCACCACGGCCGGCTAGAACACGATGAAATGGGTCAGGTGGCACCACCCAGATCATCCGAATGGCACTGCACGACACATCTGCGTCCCCCTCGGCTCCGGTGCAACAGTGGAACACAGTCAAGGGTGTGGATCCGTCGTCGTTTATTGTGGCATGGGTTACATGCGCGACGTTCACATCTCCGCCTACCTTCGACGAATCTGCAGAAACATGCTAGATGACCGTGGTATATGAAACGACGTCACTAAGGACGGGAATCACACCAGATAGTGCTTTAGGACGAATCAAGGTTCTGTTTGTCTGAAAATGATGGTCCCGTTTTGGTTCGTCGCAGACAGGGGTAGCGGCATCACAGAGATTGCATTCGCACGAGACATATAGCCCCAACTCGAAACCTTATGTTGTGGGGTGCTATTGGGTGCAACAAGAAGTCACAGTTGGTGCGTGTTCAGGGCACGGTCACCACTGTGACCTACGTGAATGACATCCTTTGACCCGTTGGAACCAGGTGAAAGCAGCATGGATGGCTACACCACAGTACGCCATTCGCGCCTTATACGCGTGGATGCCATTACGCATTGATCAAGTAATCACGGCCCATGGCGGACCCCGCAATATACAAGGCAACAGACACATGCTGAACCGAGGTGACTTAAATGACAATCATTTCTGCAGAACATACTAATGCACATGTCCTGTGAATACAAACGTCCTAGCTCTAGTTGTTCTAGCTGATCTATTTTTTCTGAACAAGATTGTATGTTTCCGTGATTACTGTGATCCGATCCTGCCGCAGGTTTTCATGTTCCAGAAACACTACCTGCATGGCAGACTTATGTCCTCGAGCAGCCCTTGCCGTTTCCTGACGTTTGGGCTCATGGGTCTTTAGGTGACTACCATAGACGTAGACCTCTGCTGGTGTTGCCTACGCAGCGACGTCGGTCACGGACATGGCGCCTGCAGCAGCCATACAGAGTTCGGCGTCCACAACAGCGCCATTGCTGCACTCATCTGTGACGTTGGGGGCATCCTACCTTCGGTTTCCTGGCGTATGTTCCGGTGATTCGCAAGGCGAACGTCGGGACGCTGGTTAGCTGGCGAACTCTACCGTCGCCCTGCAACCAACTCCAACAGCAGCACCACGGCACCACGGCACAGATGTCCCCCCCCCCCCCCCCCGCCCCACCCACGTCGTCGCGATCCCTGACACTATGCGACGACGGTGCGCAATTTGAGGGGGGGGGGGAGGAGGAAAGCATTATCGACGGTGTCTTTGTCGACCATTCATGGCGTCTCGCGAGCCGCTCCGTACTCATCTTCGCAGAATAGCCATTTTGATCCGCGAGCCGCTGCTATAGAGGGCTCGCCATACGCCGGCAGGTGGCGCTACACACTCTACCAGAGGACGTCGAATCCTTATCACCTCACCGCACTTCGTGTTCCGACTCAGATAGTCCTAGGATAATCTTCAGACTATCCTCAGATTACTGCCAGGTCTCGCTGAGCGTATGGAGACAATGTAGTGAGAGCGCAGTGAGAACTTTGCGAACCGAGCACGACGCAATTGTTACTCCGATTGCTAATGACTGTTTCAAGCTAGTACAAAAGAGAGAGAGAGAGAGAGACTGCAGAGAGACTGCTTGATTCTAAGTTACGTATGATTTCTCTTTGATTCTAAGTTATGTATGATTTATGCTGCATGTATTGTAACAACATACATTTATGTTTTAACCATTCTATTGTTCCAGAGTGCTTATCCAACTCGTTACACCGATGGATCCAATAGTCACTCTCACCACACCTACACTGAGAACACTTCCACACGTAATATAACATAGACGCAGAACTGCTGATCTAGTTACTTAGCAATTGTAGATGCTCTCTGCTAGACTGCTGACTATGCCACTGAGCTGCGAACGCAATGCTTTATAGCTGGCGACATTTTGATACTTCTTACGGCTCTGGACTGAACATCACGACATGATTTTATTAGGTCTGCAATGGTACGAATGATGCGGCAGTCTTCTCGCGTCACTTTAGAGAGTGCATCCTTATGCTATGGTTCAAAAAGATGTTAAGAGTTCTACTACACTCGTAATTATAAGTATTCTTTACTGTTATGAGCAGATCTGTAGACCCCATAATGGGACTGGGCATAATACGGCGGGTTCAGAGTTCAGTCACGATCCATGGCAGTTGACCCTGTTGATAGCAATCTTCACTGTATCGAGGTATACTAGGACACTGTTGACACGATAGTGCGTTAAAGCGCAGTGCTTGCCCGAGCTCGGAGAAAGTGTGTGCCACGCGTAAAGCACACATGATCTGACCGCTGATATCGCACATCTTGCCCATTTCCACGCTCCACTGTCACGCTGATGGTCCGTGCCAAGTCTGATATCGTCTTATCTGTGGTGTTGTTTGAAGAACGAGCTGCCAAGAAAGGCTGGTTCCTCGAGACGGAAAACAAGTAAGCATAGTCCCAATGACCAAAGGGTGACTTCGGCGTAGTCACGTCCTCAAGAGTTCCATAGGCCACCACTGAGGAAGGCTTGCTTACACCAGAGCGGAGTATTGCTCAGCCAGTCTGTAATCACCTCCGAATACATTAGTATCCTGTCTCTTCAGCCAGCAGTGTAATAGTTGTATTAGACAGACTATGCAGCAAAGTTTATGAAATATCGTACTTTGAGAGAAGAGACTATTGTCTGGTACGGTATCTGTGGTGTCACCGCCAGACACCACACTTGCTAGGTGGTAGCTTTAAATCGGCCGCGGTCCATTAGTACATGTCGGACCCGCGTGTCGCTACTGTCAGTAATTGCAGACCGAGCGCCACCACACGGCAGGTCTAGAGAGACGTACTAGCACTCGCCCCAGTTGTACGACGACTTTGCTAGCGACTACACTGACGAAGCCTTTCTCTCATTAGCCGAGAGATAGTTAGAATAGCCTTCAGCTAAGTCAATGGCTACAACCTAGCAAGGCGCCATTAGCATTACATTGCATGTATCTAAAGAGTCTCACTTGTATCATCAAGAATGCTGTATACAAATGATGGATTAAAGTTAAGTATTCCAGCAGCTACGTACTTTTCTTTATAGCATTCATTACGTATCCTGTTCCAGACCTCACGCCAGTCAGCGTTAGATTATAGCGTGCATTTCGGCCTCCTCTAACTACAAGGTGTTGGCACATCTGCCAACACATCAGTATCAAGTGATGCGCTAGTGTTCAGTGACACTAACAAACATACAATGAGGTGACTAAAGCCATGGGAGAGCGATATGGGCATATACAGGCGGCGATGGTGTCGCGTACACAAGGTATAAAAGGGCAGTGCATTGGCGGAGGTGTAGTTTGTACTCAGGTGATTCATGTGAAGTGGTTCGCGACGTGATTCTGGCCGCACGACGGGAATTAACAGACTCAACGCGGAATGACGGGACGTTTCACTTCGGAAATCGTTTAGGAATTCAATATTCCACGATCCACAGTGTCAAGAGTGTGCCGAGGTTGCCACATTTCAGGCGTTACTTTTCACCACGGACAACTCAGTGGCCGACTTCACGACCGAGAGCAGCGGCGTTTGCATAGAGTTGTCAGTGCTAGCAGACAAGCAACACTGCCTGAAATAACAGCAGAAATCAATGTGGGGCTTTCAGTGTTAGTCCATTTTGTATTTTATATCCTTACAAAATATAATTTGCATTTTATAAGTAATGAAAATTGGCTGACCGCGTAACTTCTTTGCTTGTATATAAACAAAGCAATTACTTTTGATGCAAGTACAGTTTACATGTACAGACATAAAAAATCTATTTTATAAACGTTGCTTTTTGACCTCAATAGAACGTTCATCATCATGATCTAAGGCAAGAGCGTCTTGTAATTACTGATAAATGCGAAGGTTGTTTACAAATAACAGTATCATATTTTATGTAAGCTCGATGAGGTATCGAAGCGTTGTTTGATATGTTTCAATTTTGCATTTTGTTTCTTAATTATACCTTCTTTATCTTTGAGTAAATTGTGTTTTCTGGGGCTATATGATAAATTTGTGTAGTTATTTTATTTTTACTACAACACCCATCTATTTCAAATTACAAATCAACAAATTTTGAAAAAAAACTTCAATTAAATACTGACAATTTCAATGTTGCTGTAAATACTGCTTATTTTCAAGTAACAGACAGGAGGATAACTATGCAGAACAAAATGTTCCGTAGATTATATGGTCCTTGATATATCCTCACTCAGTTTCTAGCTGCTTCATTGATTCCGGTTTCCAGGGAAATCTAGTAAGACACGGCCTGTATACGCATACAAAGTGCTCGAAATGAGGTGACGCCCTATAGGTATGCAATACACCAAACATGCAGCTGATGCGACCAAAGGTACCGTAGTCTATGCTTACTTTTGACAGTTCACGGTAGCCTACTGTGGCTTTACAATTCTAACTTTTTTCAAACTTAAGTATTTCGTCTTGTTCATGTAATAATAAAGTGATCTAATATTCTTTATGTGTTATGGTATCAACTCGGTCTCCTCCAGAAGTAAATCTAAGAACCCACCACTGTGCTGACGAATGTTATTTCGCCTGGTACATTATTCACGTGACATGTCGAACAATTTCATTCACCGTAGTGACAAGAGCACTCTCTCTCCACTATACAGCAGCTATCTGTAATTCCATTGCTCATGAGTGTACACACTTACAAGGCAGCATGCTGGCAATTTACGGGTATGTACCTAACTATCTACTTTTAATCAGTTCATATAAGGTTCAGGAAAAGATATTGAGGCTAAATAACTTCTGTCTGCATCCAAATACACCTTTTTTATCTCTGACATTTCATTTCTATGGGTGGATTGTCAAGGCGCTTTACTGCTGTGCATTTCTTTCCTTTTTTGTACCAAGTTAGATTCAGTAGACAGAATTTCAGCTCCTGTAATGTTGTAGTTTTTAATATCCCATATTCAGACAGTTTTTTAACAAACATGCGAAATAATCAGTGAATAAATGCAAAATGGTTCAAATGGCTCTGAGCACTATGCCACTTATCTTCTGAGGTCATCAGTCACCTAGAACTTAGAACTAATTAAACCTAACTAACCTAAGGACACCACACACATCCATGCCCGAGGCAGGATTCGAACCTGCGGCCGTAGCGGTCGCTCGGCTCCAGACTGTAGCGCACAGAACCGCACGGCCGAATAAATGCGCTGACATGTGTTGGTTAATCTTGACAACTACTGGAATGGATGTTTGTGAGAGCCTGCCCCAGTAGCTGCGGGGTTAGCGCAGCTAACAGTAGGGGACCGGGTTCTATTCCCGGCTGGTCGGATACTTTCCCTGCTTGGGGACTGGGTGTTGCGTTGTCTTTATCTTCGTGCTCTCATAAAAAATAACTAAACTCTGTCCAAACGGGCCTCGGGAGGCCCCACGGTACCGAGTGACTGGCGCGTTATCCTCAGCCGATGGGCGCCACTGGATGCGGATGTGGAGAGCACACCGCTCCCCCGGCCATTGGCAGTTCTCGTGACCGGAGCCGCTATTTCTCAATGTGGCCTCACAAGGGCTGAGTGCAGCCCACTTCTCCACAGATGCGGACGATCACCCACCAAAGCCCGACGCCACTTAACTGACGGGAACCGGTGTTACCACTGCGGGAAGGCCGTTGGGCTGTACCGTCGTAACCGACACGACTATGGCCTGTATACAGTCACATGACAAAGTCTACGCCTATGTAACTTCGTACCGGGGAACTGCTTGTCCCTAATGACGAAACACGCTGTTGTGTCTTCCACTGATGATATGGCTGTATGGGCAGGTCCCGAAAGCCAGTTAAAGAAAAGATAAATAAATCTGTAAGACGGTCGCACGCGCGCGCGCGTGCGTGTGTGTGTGTGTGTGTGTGTGTGTGTGTGTGTGTGTGTGTGTACGCAGCACAAAATGCCAATTAATTTATTTTCTGCAATGAATGCGAAGTTATCGCAATTTATTATCCCGTAAGCCACCAGTACTAGTGTATGAAAACACAGAAAAAAATGTTAAATTACTGGTTCTACATCCTCAAAGTTCGGAATTATTCGAACTGGAAAAGACGTTTTAACAAGTTTACAATATGGTTTCCTAGTTTAAGTTTCTGTCAATATGTGAAACTATGAACTTACAGGTTTCTACCCTGATTATTACGTATTCTTGGTACACCACATTTATCAGAAGCGGATAAGTTTTGTCTATACTGCAGTATATAGGGAACATTTTTTCAAAGTTTCAAGCTAAGAAATTTGTGTGACACCGGTTAATAACTATAACGAAGGCGTAATTTACTGTTCGCTCAGCATCCGTTTTTATGACTTGCGTAGCAACAATATTTGTCTCATCGGCATCAATAATAATTATGGCTATTGATTCAAATAAAAGGTTGAAATGGAAATCCTCAAATGTCAAAATGTTAGGTGAGTTTTAAATGAACACATGAAATTCCCGTTTTCTCCGTCTGTTAAATTAAGTTTCATTTACGCGTATGTTAGGTTACTATAATAACACCAATTTTATTATTCATTTAAAAATGTAACGTTTCCGCTTGTAATTTTAAAAAAGTAATGATTTCTTCACGTTAAATAGGAAACACTTCCCTCTGTTCCACAAAACACATGTTCTGCCAAGCACTGACGAATAAATCAATTAACGTTACTGCTTTCTTTTGTAAACCCCCTGTATACGTATAACTAATATCTCTGTAGCTCTCACTTCGTTTTACTTGTGGTTGCGAAAGTCAGTTGTTACCTGAGAATACGAAAACCAGTTTCTGATGAAATATGTAACATGAAGTTGCAGATCAGGAAAATGTTTCTTTTTTTATATTCAAATCGCGATCGTTAACATAGACCAACATCATGAGCAGGTCAATTATTAAACATTATAAAAGTGTTTGACAATCCACTCACCGCCGTGGAATATCTGATCGACGGCAGTAGAGTTTTTAAATGCGGATTAAAAATTTCTTCACCTTGACTGCTCCTTATATTCTGCAGGTATATTTGAACGCAAGTAAACAGTCGATTACGAACCTATAAATGGTCAGCACGTAGACATATAAGGATAGATTTTGTAAATAAGTGTGTGCAATGTTCAACGTAATAACATTTATCGTGAAACTGATCTTGGAACATGTCACGATTTAACACTGATTGTCGAAGTTCCTTCAATAAATCTTCCAGAGTGAAACGTCCTCTTCCGTCACAAGGCATAACCGAGACTCTCTTGTTAAATAAAGCGTTTCCGTGTGTCTTAGTGGTACAGAGGCTCGGCTTGTTGGTTCCGACGCTCAAGTCCCGTGCTTGATTGCCGGTGACCGGCTCCAACTTTTCTGTTGGGGAAAGAGACGGAGCGATGCACCCTCAGCCTCGTGCGGCCAGCTGGTTCAATAAGTAAGTGGTTACGAAACTTGCCGATGTTGCGTAAAGTAGAAAGGCTTTCCCTTAGCTACGTGCTACATGACATATTTATTTACCCGGCAGGTCATACTTTCAGTTATGAATTCATTACAGCACCTCGTGATAACGGAGTTCTGGGGGACCATTGTGCGAGGATGGGACACTGGAGAGTCTTGTAACACGTGCTATCTGGGGAGTCTTTCTAATGTCTCTCTTATTCTTTTCCGCCAGTCAAACAATACTTTGAACATTCGCACCGTTCCTCTTTGTAAACTACCTGTGTCTCCATCTCGTTAGACATGGCATGGGTCCCATACACCTGAACACTATCCAGGTATGCGCCGTGCAATTATTTGTTAACAATTTCTATTGTAGACAAACTGAAGTTCCCTGTATACTAGCAACGAATCATAACTCGCCATTTGCTTTACCCACAACTGAGCCTACATGACCGTTCAACTTCTTATCTCTATACATTGTTACGACCACGTATCTGTATGACATGACTAATGCTGATCATATTATAGTTAAACGATATAATGCATTCGAATTTCGTGAACTGCATAACTTTGCATTTCTCTGTATTAAGAGTTACTTGCTAGTCTTAGACCGTTGCTGATGTTTTGTCGCTATCTAACTGGATATTGCTGCAAGTTTTAATTACAGCCATAGCCAACTAAGTCATGTAGCAACAGTTTCCCACGATAAATACTGTTGTTGCAAGGAAACAGGGTACGTGTCAGCAATGGAAAAAGAGACATCGTATGTGTAATGCGAAACGCGCATACGGTAGGTTGCACGAGAACCTCAGCACTGGATGTTACTACAATGATTCGTCGGTTGCAAATTTAGTGAACGCGAGAGTCATTTTGATTTAGTATCGTATCTTTAACTATCAAAAGTCGGAGTGAGGATCATGTTGTTAATCAATATCTGATTACCACCTATTAGTGGACATTAATACGGAATGTCTGGTTCCAAGCGCCTTAGGTTTCGAATCCACCCCAGACGGCATGGAACACGATGACCGTTAGAGGTCTGTGCAGCAGGAGCGCCGTAAGCCGTGGCTGCGCGCGCCGCTGGTCACTGTGGAGCACGCTCTTCTCAACCCGTCGCTTAATGCTTTGTTGGTGGTCTTAGTGTCTTGCTCGGTTGTCTGTCGTCGTGCTTGTCCTTCCATTCACGTTCGTCCGTCTTCTTTGTTCGCGGGCCGCTCCCTTTGGGTCCCGTCGCGTTTTCGTTAGCGGCCACACCGCAACCGTTCCTGTCGCGGTTACAACAGAATCTGTGCACCCTTTGCCTTTATGACGGTTTGAACTTCACTGGGGACACTTTCAATGAGGTATCTGAATGTCTGCGGAGGAATAACTGCCCATTCTTCAGGATGGAAACCGTACAAAGTAGTGATGTTGGACTCTGGGTCTGGAACGAAGTCGACGTTCTGGATCATCCCGAAGGTACTTCATTCGGGGCTCTGGGCAGGCCAGTCAATTTCAGAAATATTATTGTCCACAAACGGTTCCATTACAGATACTGCAGTATGACAAGGTGCTGCAGTACGCAGTGCTGAAATGTTTCATATCCCTCCATATTTAACATTTCTTTAAGCGCAATAAGGGGACCACAATCTAATCACGGAAAACACCTCCATTCCGTAACACCAACTCCTCCGTTCTTCACTGTTGGTGCTATACACGATGGCAGGTAAAGTTCTCCAGGTATTCAAACCCAAACCCTTTCACTGGATTGCTACAGCATATACGATGATTCATCACCCCAAATCACTCGTTTACTGTCATTCACTGTCCAATGTTGCCGCTCCTTACTGGTAGCATTCTGGAACTCACGAGTGATTCCTTCTGCTCATATCTCACAACCACCCTCCGCAATGCTCGACGGTCCTTTTCCGTCAGCACATGAGGTCTGTCTGACATCGGTTTAACTGTGGTCGTTCCTTCGCATTTCCATTTCACAGTCGCACCACCAACAGCCGACTTGGGCAGCTTTAGAAGGCTCTAAATGTCTCTGATGGATTTGCTACGCTGGTCCGAGGTCGAAGTCCCCGAGCTCTCCTGACCGATCACTTCTGCTGCTACTGCTTCTGTAGTGACAGCACAATGCTCCCCTCCTTCTTTTATATAGGTGGATACGTCTCTCGCAACTTCTAGTGGTCAATTCCCCATTACGTAGGCGTGTTCGGATACTTTTGATCAGATAGTGTACATATTTATTACTGTAGCAAGGAACCGATTCGTGTCCGTATGTTTTAAATCGTTATCTACTCGATATACTATACAGACCATATGTACGTGTAAGTGCCAATGTACATGTGTCGGTTACTTGCTGGATTTTTGGTCTGAACAGAAGAGGCTACGTTTCGCACGAAAATTGTTTTCTAAAGTTGACATGATTTCAGATAAAAGTTTTTTTCATTCTGAAGATATGTCGTAATAAGTGCAAGACATTTACAGATTAGGTTACTCAACGTAACGAAATATCCATTCTGTCACTACAAACGGAAGAACTTATCGAAATTTGCTATATAAATACAGTATCAAAATTTATAGCGTACCCTATTTTATTGGAGGAAATAATGGTGGAGCTGTCTAAGATGAGATAGAAGTGTTCTTAGCAGACTAATGCTTTCTGGGAATTCTTTCACGAGTTATGAAATTTGATGCTACATTTCAGATGTTTTGTCTCATGTCTCTTGTTTTTTCGTTTGAGCCTTTGATATAATGCACAGGTTTTATTACAACACAATCTGCGTGGACTCAGTCGAGTGTTCTTTCTCCCACGAGAGCTGCCTAATGTCTGTATCAATTTATGGGCCAGAAAAAATTTTTCCTATGCACTGACAGACAAGTGAATGAGTGCAATTTCTTTAACTTCGTATCATTCATTTCACAAGCAAGTCAAATATACCATGGCTCCTGATCACAGTAATATTTTGTCTCGGTCTGTTGTTGTTAATCAGATATTAATCTAGTACGTCACTTTTCTTGAACTTTGGGAGTAATTACATCAAGAATTTTTGACTTAGTGATTTATCAGGGCCGGTTTTTAAATTATTTTCGAGTTTTATTGTGCATCTAAGAGTACAACACACTTAGAATTAGAGTTTGTGTAATAGTAGACAATACTTTGGGAATGTAATAATATCCAATGTTGTTTTATCTACAGTGCAATCCACCGGCTGGTAAAACTGTTTCAGAGTGAGACCAGGTGAGCTGCATTACTAAATACATCAAGATTTTTTGTTCTTCATTATGAGATAATTAAACTGATCTACTCACCGTAGGTCATTGAGCACCGGAAGGAGTTTGAGACCTGCAACAGAAAGTTGTTTGTTACGGGAGTTCAGCACATCCACAAACAGTCCATACACGAAGAAAAAGGTAAATCTTTAGACTCGTTAAACCTTAATTTATCCACTAACGGAAGTAAGTGTGCTATTACAACACTTGGGACGAAAAGGCCTTTGTCGCAGCCAGATTAAGGGTCATGATAAAATGAAATGTACTGTTAGTAACATGAAATTATATTTGTTGTTATGTGTATACTTTCATGCATTCTTGATAAAGGTGTTTTCATTTTGAAGTGTTTCACGAGACTGCTATTATGACTGCTGCTTGAATGCGGATTATATGTGACATAGTTTGATGAAGACGCCAGACGGATTAAAAGATTAAAAGTAAAACACTAACGCTGAAGTGGAGAAAATGCTGAAAGATCACATAGTTCGACTGACAGAAAGAAAAAAGGTGCATATCGTCCCATCGTCGATTACCGGCTGCTGATCCAATCATCAAAAATATGTATACCTATTGCTAAGGTCGAGACTGATAAGACAGACCTGGAAAAAACTGCTTTCGTAACATCTTAGGGCCTATGTAAGTTCAAAGTTATTCCATTTGACCTGTGAGATGCTTCAGCCACGTTAGAACGCTTGTTGAAAATCTGCTTAATCGTTTTAATTCAACAAAGTGTCATTGTTATCTTATTGACATTATTATTTTCTCAAAGAGAAATGTTTGATCAACAAGGAGAGGGAGGAGTGACAACTCGCAAAAAACCATGGGTCACCTGGGCCGTGTGACAATACCTTGTAAGGGCCCCTTGCCATGGTTACGGTGAAGTCCTAAACGGTAGCGAAGGCAGAAATGAAGATCATTGGTACAGCTTCCTTAAGTCCTTCGAAATATTACGGAAAAAGTGTAGACACGAGGATTGCTTCTTATTGAAATGACTAAATTAGTCCCAAAAATATTTCTGCATCAGAAGCATTTTACTAACCACAGTGCCGCAGTGGTATTTGCCAATAAATACTTCAAAAATTGCGAGAAATAGGAAATGTAATTGTATTCAGTTAACATAAATGTACTACCTACTCTAGGTCCAACATCGTCGAACATTTTGTTAAACTGAAAGTCAAATCTCTTAAGATATTATTAGGACAAATGTTCTACTTTGACAGTTCGCTTACGAGAGCTGGCACACTTTGAAGACTGGTGACCATAACACAACTCTTTCACAAACTGTATTTAAGATTCAAAGCATAGTAAATTTGATAAAACTGTTGACATGTTCAGCACGAATAAACAGCACGTAATGTCGCTGCTCAAAAGCAGTCTAGAAATATACCATATGCTCGTCTCGAGAATTAAGATTTATTAATAGTTAGTTTCTATGTACGCTGGTATAAAGATTATTAGAGTCGTGGGTTTTTGAAGACTTAGGATGCGACTGTGCACATCGCTGTGTAATGAAAAGCTTCAGTTTGAACATGGGTGACGACGATCCTAAATTGGGAATCGGCTCCTACCTGTCATACGGTATTGCTGGCTGGGAGGCTCCCAGCGGTAGGTTCATCCGATTGGGAAAGTTTCCTTTCTTCCTGCACAACTGCAACTTTCTTTCGCGAAGTGTATGAGTTGCGTCTTGAAAATTTGTAAATATCTATGAAGTTCTGACTGTGACGACTGAGTGTACAGTTACAGAGTCGTGTTCGTGTTGTTGATGACGATGAGAGGCAGAAGAGAAAGGGTGAAAACCGGTGCCTACACATAACCTATTAATCGCGAAGAACGCGGCCCAGTTAATCTCTCTATCCGACTTATGGCTCACCGTCAATAGTATCTTATGCATCCACTCCATCAGGCACTACAGGGAGGTGTGGAATTTCATGCAGACCACTGGTGTAAAATTTGTCTGTCACTTTCTTCCCGCCGCAAACTCTCTTCGCATTGCCGTCCAAATACTGGCGACGAAAATTTTACCAGGTTTCGAACCAGCTACCAGCGATAACAGCACTACGATACAAGTGTGCATTAGCAACGTCTGATATTGATACAGATATTCAATTTCCTATCCTCTCGATTACGAGAGAACCTTTTACTGGCGCTTCACTTCGATTCGGGAAGTTTAAATGAAAAAGGAAGCAGGATCAGAACGATTGTGGATTTTAGTAGACAAATTCTTGAGATTAATATGTAATTTACAAAATCGTCGGTTTTGAAGAACCTAGACTCAGTCGAAATTAGTGGTCTTAGAAATAACCAGAAATGAACCGCACATTTCTCTAGTGCATTTGTTCACCGTTACGCAAATTCAGTAGCTGTATAATTTCTAGTAATTTCGAGATCTGAGATTATTTCCTCTTCACACACTTTTGAATGGTAAGAAATGAAGAATCTTACGTACTATTCCTAGAGTAAACGACAGGATTATTTTCATTTAATTACTGCACACAAAATTCTTGGTTTCTTCACGGAGTCACCATGATGTATACCTGGCGAATATCAGATGTAAAAGGGCTCAGTGATAACGACGCAGAGTGTCGTTTAAAGCTGAGTTATTATTCGAATATCATGCGCCAAGAAAAGCGACAAAATTTTGTCTGAGGCCGAACTGATGTGAAACTCGATGGTTCGACTTAGTTTTCAGTTATACAAGGTGGTCAGAAACAGTCTGAGAAGCTAAATGTTTCGTCAGCGATTACTTAATTTCCGTCATTTCCGCCAGCAGCACCAACACTGCTCAAGATACACAATGTTCTTGTAACATCTCCATCTGATGATGAACTTGCAGTGGCTCGTAAACATGTTCATGGCTGAATAAATCGTAAAAAAGCTACTGGTTGCATATTTAATACCAGATAAACGCCAATTTAAATCACAGTCACAGTTCGTCATCCACAATGGATATAATGAAATGAACTAGTAAATGTTCAGATATCGACAGTTATCGAGTTAATAACTGACTGCTTCATTTTACTTCAAGAACTGGTGCAGCGGAATTTGTGAAGAGATGGTGACGGCACATTTACTAGTCGCAATCTCATGTTTTTGCTCGTAGAACGTGGCAGTTAGAACGAGACAGTGTGGTCACAAAGAATCTGTAACCTGATGCAAAAGTTGTTAGCAGTGGAGTGACAGCTGAGTAATGAAGACGAGCGGGGCGTGTGATTCAGCGTAGCGCGTTCATTAACTCATGCCCGTTTAGCTGCGTGTCAGAGGCTACACTGTTCACCCTTCAGAAACGCCCCGCTGTTTCACAGTGGCCGCATTGTTAACTCCGCAGAAGACTTATGTTTTTTGCTGTAAGTGTGCTTGCTCCAGTGTCCAGGCTCAGATCACATGAAATGTTCACCAAGTTGACATAATTTCTACATCAGCAGCGTTTTACGTTGGGTTTGTGGAGGGGTATTATATGTAAGTTATAGCATATGCATGGGGAAAAAATTACTGTGCAGAGGCAGTCACGTTAAAAGTATAAAATTTTATTCTTGTATGAATATTGACTTACTATTGAAAAGGAATTCCGCCTTATGCAAGACACGTTTGTAGTTTTTTTATTTTTCACCCAGACATGTTTCAGCACATTTTGTAGCATCTTCAGTGGGTTTATTTGTTTATTTTCCTTGTGCAAAATTGTTGTTGCATGTTAACCTTTAAAGAAACTTTCGGTACAAAATATTTTCATTTGTAAAATGAGTGATTATTGTCAAATATTTTACGTTGGTTTGCATACAATAAATAGCAGAGAGACGTATCGACGAGTTGAGGCAAGCTATGTTGTTTATTTATATGTCTAAAGTTTCCAGTTTTGTAGTACATTTGCAAATAAAGTGGATGTATGCGTTTGTTTACGTACCTCACATGAAGCTATTGGCTTTGAGCACTATGGGACTTGACCGAGTGAGGTGGCGCAGTGGTTAGCACACTGGACTCGCATTCGGGAGGACGACGGCCCAATCCCGTCTCCGGCCATCCTCATTTAGGTTTTCCGTGATTTCCCTAAATCGCTTCAGGCAAATGCCGGGATGGTTCCTTTGAAAGGGCACGGCCGAATTCCTTCCCCATCCTTCCCTCACCCGAGCTTGCGCTCCGTCTCTAATGACCTCGTTGTCGACGGGACGTTAAACACTAATCTCCTCCTCCTCCTCCTCCTCCACTATGGGACTTAACATCTGAGGTCATTTAGAACTACTTAAACCTAACCTAACCTAAGGACATCAGACACATCCATGCACGAAGCAGGATTGGAACCTGCGGCCGTAGCGGTCGCGCGGTTCCAGACTGAAGCGCCTAGAACTGCTCGGCCACACCGGCCGGCTGAAACTATTGGATGTTTATGCTAGTATCTTTACGTTTGCTATGCAATCTACAACTTGTCGTCTGCAAACGGCAAAACTATTTTATTTTCATGTTTATCATGTAGTTCCGTCCGAGGATCACTATATATGGTGTTATTTATCGTGTTACTTACGGTTTTTGATGTTGTGGTGTTTCTACTTCGTTTGTGTCTAGGTATCACGCTTATTTTTTCGCTTTAGTCGCTACACACGCATTTTCAAAGATTTCTTCTCCAAGCAGAGAGTTTTCGCCGCCAATACGTGATGTTGTGGCTGTGTAGTGTTCATTTGTTTCGTGGCACGTTAGTCTGGGATGTGGCACGCGGATTTGAAGTGTTGTTGATGTCTGTGGTGTTTAGTTCGTGTGTGTGTGTGTGTGTGTGTGTGTGTGTATATACATGACAGGGAGAGGGGGGTGGGAAGGGAGAAAGGGAGCGAGAGGGAGAGGGAGAGAGGGAGACAGAGAGGGAGACAGAGGGAGACAGAGAGAGAGAGAGAGAGAGAGAGAGAGAGAGAGAGAGAGAGAGAGAGGGAGAGAGGGAGGGAGAGAGGGAGAGAGAGAGAGGGAGAGAGAGAGAGAGAGAGGGAGAGAGAGAGAGAGAGTTGTGGATAGCCATGTGGAGTCAGTGGTGTACTGTTTGGAGAGAAAAGAATTTAATTTTACAGGCCGATCATATTCAGTCTTGGGGTGGGTGTTATTTATATAGTTCTTGTGTTGTCGCAAAGAGGGTTTTATTGCAAAGTAATGTGTAGTCGTTTAGTACTTTCTTTCCTTGAGCTATTCAGTTTTGTATATAATAGTTTTCTCCTAGTGTTAATTTTCGGTAAAGGCTGTTACTACGAGGCGTGTTTTTTTAAGTAAGTACCGTTTTGAAATTAAAAGAAGACGTGCTAAGATATCTCAATAATTTTATTTTTACATGAAAGCCTGTACCTTAATCTACTTTTCTACATAATTTCCGTCAATATTGAGGCACTTGTCATAACATTGTACCAGTTTTTTAATACCCTCCTCATAGAAGTCTGCCGCCTGACTTGTTAACCACTGCATCACCACTGTTTTGACTTCGTCATCGTCTTGAAGACGCTGACCGCCCAGGTGTTTCTTCAAGTGCAGGAACAGATGGTAGTCACTGGGCGCAAGATCGGGGCTGTACGGAGGATGATCCAGAGTTTGCCATCAAAAAGGTGTGATGAGATCTTTGGTCTGATTCCCCACATGTGGGCGACCATTGTCTTGCAGCAAAACGATGCCCTTGCTCAACTTCCATGGACTGTTGCTTTGATTCTGGTGTGACGTAGGCCACCCATGTTTCATCGCCCGTAACAATTTGGCTTAAGAAATCATGACTGTCGTTGTAGTGCCGCTCAAGGAAAGTCAATGCACTGTCTAAACGTTTGGTTTTGTGCACATCCGTCAACATTTTCGGTACCCAACGTGAGCACCATTTTCGGTAATTCAAGTGCTCGGTCACAATGCCATACAAAACACTACGAGAAACATTAGGAAAGTCATCCCGCAAGGAGGAAATCGTAAAGCGTCTGTTTTGTCTCACCTTATTGCTATCATTAACGACCGAAGGACGCCCACTCCGTTGTTCATAATGCACATTTGTGCGGCCATCTTTAAATGCTCTCACCCACTTTCTTACCATTCCATCACTCATAATGTTCTCTCCGTAAACTGCACAGATCTCACAATGAATATCGATCGCTTTTAGGCCGCTTTAGCACTAAGAAATCTTATAACAGCCCGTACTTCACAGTCGGCGGGACTCACGATTATCGGAGGCATCTTAAACACTCAGTACAAAACGTAGACAAGGAAGAATCAGACTGTTGGGGTTGGGTTGTTTCAGGGAGGAGATCAGACGGCGAGGTCATCGGTCTCATCGGATTAGGGAAGGACGGGGAAGGAAGTCAGCCGTGCCATTTCAAAGGAACCATCCCGGCATTTGCCTAGAGCGATTTAGGGAAATCACGGAAAACCTAAATCAGGATGGCCGGACGCGGGATTGAACCATCGTCCTCCCGAATCAGACTGTAATGGCGTCAGTGCGTAGATTAAGGTACAGGCTTTAATGTCAAAATAAAATTATTGAGATATCTTGGCACGCCTTTTTTTTAATTTCAAAACGGTACTTACTTAAAAAACACGCCTCGTAGTTTTAAGGATTTTTAAGTTGGTTTGTATGGTTGTTGGGTGGTGATTCCGTGCTGTTGGGCGATCTACAAATATTGAGGGTGAGCTATTGCTTTTCAGTGCTCTGAAATGTTCTGTATGCCTGGTTATAAAATTCCTGTATGTTCGACCCACATATACGGGCTAACAGCAGTTACGAGTTAGTTGGTATGTATCAGATTGGCTATATTTATCAGTGTTGGTGGTATTCCCTCCAAGTCTGTTCTGTATTGTGTTGCCGGCCAGAGTGGCCGAGCGGTTCTAGGCGCTTTAGTCTGGAACCGCGCGACCGCTACGGTCGCAGGTTCGAATCCTGCCTCGGGTATGGATGTGTGATGTCCTTAGGTTAGTTAGGTTTAAGTAGTTCTAAGTTCTAGGGGACTCAGCAGTTAAGTCCCATAGTGCTCAGAGCCATTTGAACCATCACTCAAGATTTGTTGTTGCAACAGTGCATTTGGAGCACATGGAATGATTACATTTACAGATCAACAGTACAAGCTATTCTATGGTACTAGGTATAGGTTCAAATGGCTCTGAGCACTATGGGACTTAACTTCTAAGGTCATCAGTCCCCTAGAACTTAGAACTACTTAAACCTGACTAACCTAAGGACATCACACACATCTATGCCCGAGGCAGGATTCGAACCTGCGACCGTAGCGGTCACGCGGTTCCAGACTGTAGCGCCTTTAACCGCTTGGCCACCCCGGCCGGCTACTAGGTATAGACTCAAGCTGAAAAATCACTATTAGTACGTGACGTAGCCTCCACTGGAGGTAATGCAGGCGCTCAGTCTGGGAGCCTGTCGATCGTGCAGATGCAAATACTGTCCTGGGATAGTTATGCCACGCCCGTCCGATCTATTCACATAGTTCTGTAAGAGTTGCTGGTTGACGATTCGCACGAGTCACTTCTCGTCCCATCATGCCCCACACGTGCTTGATTAAAGACAACTCCGGAGATCTTGCTAGACAGAGAGGTTGCTGCACTTCTTGCAGAGCACGTTGTTTCACGGGCAGTGTGTGGGTGAGCGTTATCCTGTCGGAACAACACATCACCTTCTTGTTGCAAAAACGACGAAAGAATCAGTCTAACAACATTCTGCACATACCGAGCGCTGGTTAGCGTCCCCTCCATAAACACCAAAGGTGATCTAGAGTTGTGGCTCATCGCACCGCAGACCATAAGGCCTGGAGTGAAACCAGAGTGTCTTGGACGAATGCACTCTATGAGACAATGCTCACTGCGTCTGCGTCGTACCAGTAAACGACCATCACTTGCGTGCAGGCAGAATCTACTTCCACTGCTGAATACCCAGGAGCGCCACTCCATCTTCCAAGTGATCCTCTGACAGTACTAGTCAAACCGCACATGCCGATGCTGTGGTGAGAATGGAAGACGGGCTAGAGGTGTGCATGCCCATAGTTCCACTCATAATAACCAGTTTGCAACAGTTCGCGTTGACACCTCTGGATTCACAAGCCTTCTTATCTTTGCTGTGGTAGCTCTTATAATATGACGATCCTCGCGGGTGTCTGTGGATGCGTGAACGTCCAGATCCTCATCTAAGGGTGTGAGAGTGTTCACGTGCCCACTGACATCAATAACGTTGCACAACTAATGCAGCACTTCGAACATACGAGACAGGTCTTCAGAGGACCATCCCGCCAGTCGGAAGGCTGCGATTTGATCCCTTTCAAACTCGCTCAGTTGGCTGTAGGAAGCACGAGTGCATCTCCGTGACATGGTTTCCTGCTTGCTTCATTCCTTTGCACTACACTGAGCCTTCTGGCTGTGAGCAGATGGTGCTCTGGTACCTATGCCACTATGCTATCCGTTGGTGGAAGACGTTGAAACCATTATCAGTACATTTAGTATCCTCTAGGTTGCATATGCCGTCATCGGATCAAAATCGACATCTTCTTTCCAGGCGTACTAATTTTTTTTCAATTTTTTTCGGGCAGTGTATTTACCTACAATGACATAATCATGTGCGTAAACTGTTTTGCGAAGAGAATTATTACAAAGTATTTCCAGACTCAAAAAGGAAGTCCCAGTTTACTGACAAGCAGCTGTAGGCATTTGGACGGATATTTTCTGTCTTCAAATGTTTCGGTTTCAAATTATATCGCGGAATTCTGAAGTGTATACAATATAAAGGCTAAAGCAGAGCATAAGAGATTTATGCAACGGACGGGGTTTCTGCCAAAGCTTAGGAAGGAATTTTAGGGTTAATAATGCGTCGATAACTAGATCATTGGAAACGGAGCACATGCTCCAAATGGGGTAGTAAATCGGTTGTGTCCTTCTTTCGCATTTGTCTGATTTGAAATTGGGATGGCTGTTTTATGACTTCCAGTGAATGTAATTTTTATTTTTTAATTCAATTTTTTAATTTCAATTTTTAAGCTTTGAAAAGTGAGGTTATTACGAATAGATTATTATGGATTACCGCACTGAATTATTATTGTTGTGTATTTTTTCGATTTATCCGAAAATATCGGCTCTCCCACCACGCCATAAAAACAATTATATGTGGACTAAGTGTACGTATAGGATGGAAACTGGAGTTTTCGCCGGCTTCCTCTGTCATCATCGTTAGGACTTCTACAAAAAAAAAAAAAAAAAAAAAAAAAGTGAAGCAGCCAGAAGACATGGTCGAATGTCAATGTAATTTCGCATATCGGCGGGTAAGTAAATGACTGGAATTTCAGTTCTCTGTGACAGGTAGAATTGCCACCAGAGTGGATTAGTGTGCTGGTAATAAGCATCCCTCGCGTAGAGAAACAACTGAGAGAGTTGAAAACAAATAAGAGACAAAGTCAGGATGGGATCCCAGTACGGCTATTCAAACCGTACTCTACAGCACTGACCCCTTTCCTAGCTCGCATTTATCGCGAATCTCTCGCCCAGCACACAGTCCCAAGCGACTGGAAAAATTCGCAGCTGACTGCTGTACAAAAGGACAAAAGAACGGATACGCAAAATTACAGACCAGAATCCTCTAACACGTTGTCAGATCGAACATAATAACTTTCTTGAGGCCGAGAAAATTATGTCCACGAATCAGCATGGGTTTAGAAAGAATCGATCGTGCGAAACTCATCTTTCCCATTTCTCACATGATTTACTGCGATCTATGGATGGAGGGCAACAGGTAGATTATATATTTCTACATTTCCGGAGAGCTTTTCACACGGTGCCCCGCATCAGGCTATTAAAGAATGTATGTACATATGGAATAGGTTCACAGATATGTGAGAGATTTGAAGACTTCTTAAGCCAGTATATTGTCCTCGACGGCGCGCATTCATCGTAGAGAAGGCTATCATCAGGAGTGCACCAGGGAAGTGTGACAGGACCGCTATTATTCTCTGTGTACATAAATGACTTGGCGCACAGGATGGACAGCAATCTGCAGTGGCTGTGATGAACGGGAAGGTGTCGAAGATGAGTGACTGTAGGATGATACGGCCGCGCGGGATTAGCCGAGCGGTATAAGGCGCTGCAGTCATGGACTGAGCGGCTGATCCCGGCGGAGGTTCGAGTCCTTCCTCGGGCATGGGTGTCTGTGTTTGTCCTTAGGATAATTTATATTAAGTAGTGTGTAAGCTTAGGGGCTGATGACCTTAGCAGTTAAGTCCCATAAGATTTCACACACATTTGAAACATTGTTGAGGATGATACGGGATGACTTATTTCTAACTGATGTCATTAATGGCAGCTGGCTCGAAATGTAGGAAAATGTAAGTTGATAAGGATGAGTAGGAAAAACAAACACGTTCGGATAAAATACCAGCAGTGTCCTGCTCGACACGGCCGTTTAAATATCCGAGCACAACGTTAGAAAGCGATATGAAATCGAATGAGCATGTGAGGATTATGGTAGGGAAGGCGAATGGTCAACTTCGGTGTATTGGGACAATTCTTGGGAAGTGTAGTTCATCTGTTTAGGAAACCGCATATAGGATGCTAGAGCGACCTACACTCCTGGAAAAGGAAAAAAGAACACATTGACACCGGTGTGTCAGACCCACCATACTTGCTCCGGACACTGCGAGAGGGCTGTACAAGCAATGATCACACGCACGGCACAGCGGACACACCAGGAACCGCGGTGTTGGCCGTCGAATGGCGCTAGCTGCGCAGCATTTGTGCACCGCCGCCGTCAGTGTCAGCCAGTTTGCCGTGGCATACGGAGCTCCATCGCAGTCTTTAACACTGGTAGCATGCCGCGACAGCGTGGACGTGAACCGTATGTGCAGTTGACGGACTTTGAGCGAGGGCGTATAGTGGGCATGCGGGAGGCCGGGTGGACGTACCGCCGAATTGCTCAATACGTGGGGCGTGAGGTCTCCACAGTACATCGATGTTGTCGCCAGTGGTCGGCGGAAGGTGCACGTGCCCGTCGACCTGGGACCGGACCGCAGCGACGCACGGATGCACGCCAAGACCGTAGGATCCTACGCAGTGCCGTAGGGGACCGCACCGCCACTTCCCAGCAAATTAGGGACACTGTTGCTCCTGGGGTATCGGCGAGGACCATTCGCAACCGTCTCCATGAAGCTGGGCTACGGTCCCGCACACCGTTAGGCCGTCTTCCGCTCACGCCCCAACATCGTGCAGCCCGCCTCCAGTGGTGTCGCGACAGGCGTGAATGGAGGGACGAATGGAGACGTGTCGTCTTCAGCGATGAGAGTCGCTTCTGCCTTGGTGCCAATGATGGTCGTATGCGTGTTTGGCGCCGTGCAGGTGAGCGCCACAATCAGGACTGCATACGACCGAGGCACACAGGGCCAACACCCGGCGTCATGGTGTGGGGAGCGATCTCCTACACTGGCCGTACACCACTGGTGATCGTCGAGGGGACACTGAATAGTGCACGGTACATCCAAACCGTCATCGAACCCATCGTTCTACCATTCCTAGACCGGCAAGGGAACTTGCTGTTCCAACAGGACAATGCACGTCCGCATGTATCCCGTGCCACCCAACGTGCTCTAGAAGGTGTAAGTCAACTACCCTGGCCAGCAAGATCTCCGGATCTGTCCCCCATTGAGCATGTTTGGGACTGGATGAAGCGTCGTCTCACGCGGTCTGCACGTCCAGCACGAACGCTGGTCCAACTGAGGCGCCAGGTGGAAATGGCATGGCAAGCCGTTCCACAGGACTACATCCAGCATCTCTACGATCGTCTCCATGGGAGAATAGCAGCCTGCATTGCTGCGAAAGGTGGATATACACTGTACTAGTGCCGACATTGTGCATGCTCTGTTGCCTGTGTCTATGTGCCTGTGGTTCTGTCAGTGTGATCATGTGATGTATCTGACCCCAGGAATGTGTCAATAAAGTTTCCCCTTCCTGGGACAATGAATTCACGGTGTTCTTATTTCAATTTCCAGGAGTGTATTTTTGAGTACTGCTCGAGTGTTTGGGATCCGTACCAGGTTGGATTAATGGAAGGCATCGAAGCAATTCAGAGGCAGGCTGCTAGATTTGTTACTGGTGGGTTCGAGCAACCTGCAAGTGTTACGGACATGCTTCGAGAACTAAAATGGTAATCCCCGTACGGAAGACGGCATTGTTTTCGAGGAACACTATTGAGAAAATTTAGAGAATCAGCATTTGAAGCTGACTGCTAAACTATTCTTCTGCTTGCATCATACATTGCGCCTAAAGACAACGAAGATAATATACGAGAAATTAGGGCTCATACGGAGGCATACAGACAATCGTTTTCCATTCGCTCTATTCGCGAGTGTAACAGGAAATGAAATGACTAGTCGTGAAATAGGATATTCTGTGCTACGCGCCCTACGGTGAATTGCGGAGTGTCTATGTAGATGTAAATACGTGTCAAGTGTTGTTACCAGGCGTGGTAGGGACCATTAGAGGCGTAAACATCGTCTGATGTTATCACTGTGCAGGATACGGAGATGCTGGGTACTCACTCAAGAGAGCTGGCAGAGTTTAAAAAGGGGCGTTATTGCGAAGTTTCACTTGGCAAGCAGGGCGAATCGTGCAATATTGAGATCTGCGAGACATTCGAATGTGACAGTGGTCCGATGTTGGACTGATAAGGAACGTGCGGGCAGACAAACACGGCTTCAACTTTCCGGTCGACGACGTCTGACCACCACAAGGGAGGACAGTTGTACTGTGGACCAAACACATGGTGACCCCTTCGTATCACAAAGTAACGGACTCCCTAAACGCTGTGTGTCATCTCGCACCGTTGGTCAGAGAGTCAGCGGCAGCCGAACTAGGGAGATTTTCGTTTCATCAGACAAAATCGTACGTTTATACTTCAAGTTGAGTTCGGCAACTGCAGATTTGTCGAACTCGCGGTGTTTAATGTGGCGTAAGTGCTCTGGGCAAAGTTCTCAAATCGCAAATATAGACTGATCAATGTAACTGCTACCACATTCAACAGTAATGTTATAAATTCGAGGAACACTGAGGTCAAGTCTGTCTTTTACTGGGTGTAGCAGCTCTTTAATTGTCTTAGGTGGGCGAAAAACGGATTGAATACCTTGTCTACCTGGGACTCTGCCTGCTTTATTCGTTGTGACTCAGGAGAAAAGAAGGTGTTCTATAGCTGATCGTCTTGTGATGTTTTCGTTCCTTAGAGATCGCTGACCCAGTATCTCGTTCAATTTAGTCGTTCTCCCGGAACACTTTCTCCAGATTTCGGAGTCCTGGTTGTCTCTTGTTTTAACTCAAGGCATCAGCACGCTTGAAATGCTCTCTTTTGTGCTTGATGATAAAAGCTTTGCGCATTGATTTATATGTCAGTAGTTTTGAGCAGAGTGGCCGAGTCATATATCTAATTTTCGTTCAGCCTGAACGCCTAAAAGGATAATTTTTCTTCTCTCTTTATTTCAGCAGTAAACTTGATTTTAGTTTGCATACTATTCATATAATCAATGAACTGGCGAAGAGCTTCGATGCCATGCGGCCAGAAACCACGCTGATACATAGAGCTAGAAGTGTTGGTGATAGAACCATCTTGTGGTTTCCGAGACCCCTGAATAGGGACGGGGAAAGAAATCGGCCGTGGCCTTGCTGGAAGAATCATCCTGGCGATCGTCTACATGACTTAGGAAATCCACGAAAAACCAAACCAAAAATGTCGGAAGAATATTTGAATATCGCTCCTGCAAATATGAGTCAGTGTTTTACGCACCACGCCCCCTTGCTTTAAATGGGCTGTGAAAATGTCTCTAACTGCATTTTCAACATTATTCAGTTTAACTATAAATAGTATGGCCACCAGAATCACGTCTACCTCAGTAGCTCACATAAGGTTAATTTTATCCAATGGGCTGAAACTAAAATCTGTTAACGTTTGTCCTGGTCGACAGACTATCGATTTTGTGCTGGCAACATCATTATGTTTCTCTGAAAGTTCATTTAAAAAAAAAATCGCTATTTCGGTGTGTGCATTATTATTTACGGAACAGTGAAGACTCTTACACTTTGTCAAAAGTTGAACACTCATACGCACCGTGTTGACTGAGAGTCTATATTCGCTTGTGTATTTTGCCTGTCCGACGCAATGAATTTGTCCTGTCCACTCGAGAAGTGTGCGTTGACCGTCCTGGTGAATGAGGGAGAAGGACAGCAGTCACTTCTAATAGAATGTCTATTTATAAGGGTTCGGAGTAATCCCAAATGCAAAGTACCCTACTGCCATCAGGTTGGTAGATTGGTTGCCCGACAGGCTAACGTGTCCAGCCAACGGACGATTATCATTCCTGATTATTTATATAAACTGAGTACCTGGCGCTGACCGGGTATGTATTTATTCCAGTCTTCTATTAGTCCATGTCCTTTTTCCTCCTCTCTCTGTTCATCTACTCCGCGCCCCGTCTCTGTCCACCTGCCCCCCCCCCCCCCACCTCCCACTCTCAGTCAATCTCCTCTTGCCCCTCCCTTTGTCCATTTTCTCCTACCCCTCACTCTATCTGGTCGTGCCACCTCTGTTCATCTCCTCCTTCCCCCATGTAATTCCATCTCCTCCTCCGTCTCACTGTCCATCTGATCCCTCCTCTCTCCATGACCATCTCTTCCTCCCCCTCGGCCTGTCCATATCCTCTTTCCCCCTCTCGGTACCCATCGCTTCTTCCTCCCTGTCTCTGCCATTTCCTCCTCTTCCATTTCCCTGTCCATCCCATCCTCTCCCCTCTCTCAGTCCATTTCCCCCTCCACTGTCTCTGTCCATCTCCTGCTTCCCCCTGTTTGCCATTCCGTCTCCTCCTTTCTCCGTGTTATCACACCCACCCCAGTAGGAGTGTTATGTTTCTCACCCCCACAGTATTTCTTTCCAGATCGTAACTAACATGTATATAAAATTAGGTTGAAAATGTTCAGGAGGCTTAGGATGAGCTTACTATCAATGGTTTTGTTCGTGTACACATATATAAATTATATTTCACACATACGTGTAATATATTTCACACTTATCTGTATACAAATTTCACCTGTAGGTATAGCGAATTTTGCCCTGCAGTTTTATTTTCAGGCAGCTCAATCTTTATGACGTCGTATTCCTGAACTTTGTGTCATAGAATGATATATTGCCGCGCGGGGTAGCCGCGAGGTCTCTGGCTCCTTGCCATGGTTCGCGTGGCTCCCCCCATTGGACATTCGAGTGCTCCCTCGGGCATGTGTGTGTGTGTGTGTGTGTGTGTGTGTGTGTGTGTGTGTGTGTGTGTGTGTGTGTGTGTTGTCCATAGAGTAAGATAGATTAAGTAGTGTGTAAGCCTAGGTACCGATGACCTCAGCAATTTGGTCCCAGAGGAACTTAACTTTTCTTTTTCTTTTTCTTTTTTTTTAAAAAAAGATATATTTTTGTAGGTATATTCAGGGAGATACTCGAATACTGTCTGCGAAATTTGTCGCGAATAGAGTTACTAGTAAAGAAGTAATAAATTAAAATTTCAAGCTGGACTTTTACTGCGTTAACAGCGAAAATGTAGTAAGCGATAGCCATTTTTCTTAAAATCATTTTGTCGGGGTTGTCAGAAAGAAAACGTTTTGCAAAGATTTGAAATTACGAGTAAAGTTTGCTGCTAGTCGCCAAGCGCTCTTATTCTCAAATACTGGATGAGTAGAGATGGATATTCGAGCGTCGTGGGCTACACTGATTTTGCACCCCCACCCTTTCGATAGGTAGATCGTATATATATACATATCAAAAAAAGTTTTGCATCACCCCGGTTTTCAGAACTCCTGAAGACAGACGTTGACAGTAGGTACTGTACCACAGACACAGTCCCTATGACTGTTCAGAGATGTCACTAAACCCGCCCAAAGATGTAAACAACCATGCATGAGCAGCGCCTGTTAGACGGAAGGGGTCCGACAGCCGATCAGTTCCAGTCATTGTAACAGGAAGGAGGTACACGGCTCGTGCTGTCTGCCTAGACGGTCAATACCGCGGTTCGATCGCCACGCATTGTTACTTTGTGCCACGAAGGGCTCTCAACAAGGGAAGTGTCAAGGCGTATCGGAGTGAACCAAAGCAATGTTGTTCGGACATAGAGGAGATACAGAGAGACAGGAACTGTCGATAACATGCCTGGCTCAGGCCACTCAAGGGCTACTGCTGCAGTGGATGACGGCTACCTACGGATTATGGCTCGGAGGAACCCTGACAGCAACGCCACCATGTTGAATAATGCTTTTCGTGCAGCCACAGGACGTCGTGTTACGACTCAAACTGTGCGAAATAGGCTGCACGATGCGCAATTTCACTCCTGACGTTCATGGCGGGGTCCATCTTTGCTACCACGACACCATGCAGCGCGGTGCAGATGGGCCCAACAACATGCATATGGAGTACATGAAATGATTACATTTACAGATAAATAGCATAAGCGGTTTTGAGGTACCAGGTATCGACTCACGCTGATGTGGTGTAGTCTCCACGAGCGGTAATGCAGGCGCTGACTCTGCCATCCAGGCGATCGTACAGATGGTAAATACTATCCTTGGATACGTTATGCCACACCTGCTCGACGTGTTCACGTAGTTCTGTAGGAGATTTTGGTTGATGAGTCGCTCGAGTCACTTCTCTTCCCATCATATCCCCCACGTTCTCGACTGGAGACAAGTACGGAGATCGTGCTGGCCAGAGAAGTTGCTGCATGTCTTGCACAGCTCGTTGAGTCTCACGGGCAGCGTGTGGGCGAGCATTATCCTGTTGGAGCAACACACCACTTTCCTGTTGCAAGAACGGCAAAAGGACGGGTCTAACAATTTTCTGCACATACCGAGCGCTGGTTGGCGTCCCTTCCAGAAACACCAAACCTGAACTAGAATTATCGCACCCCAGATCATAAAGCTTGGGATGGGGCCTGTGTGTCTTGGACAAACGCACTCTAGACCGAGCGAGGTGGCGCAGTGGTTAGCACACTGGACTCGCATTCGGGAGGAAGACGGTTCAATCCCGCGTCCGGCCATCCTGATTTAGGTTTTCCGTGATTTCCCTAAATCGCTCCAGGCAAATGCTGGGATAGTTCCTGTGAAAGGGCACGGCCGACTTCCCTCCCTAATCCGATGAGACCGATGACATCGCTGTTTGGTCTCTTCCCCCAACCAACCCAACCCCAACCCAAACGCACTCTACGAGACAGCGATTACCAGGTCTGTGTCGTACGCTCAAACGACCATCGCTCGCGTGCTGGCAGAATCTGCTTTCATCGCTGAAGACAATGACACGTCATTCCATCTTCGAAATGATTCTCTGACGACACCAGTCGAGCCGCGCGAGTCGATGCTGTGACTTAAGTGGCAGTCGGGCTGGAGGGGTGCGTGCCTGCAGTCCCACTGCTAATAACCGGTTCGCAACAGTTCGCATTGACACGTCTAGGTTCACAAGCCCTCTAATCTGTGCTGTGGTAGCTGTACAATCTGTCACGGCTGTCCTTACGATACGACAATCCCGGAGAGCGTCTGTACTGCGTGTACGTCCAGAATTTCGTCTGCGGGTGTGAGAATTTACACGTGACTACTGATATCAGCGTCTTTGTGGAACTGGCGCAGCACATTCAACTTGCGTGTCAGTTCTTCAGAGGACCATGCCGCCAATCGGAAGGCCACAATGTGACCCCTCCCAAACTCGCTCAGTTGGCTGTAGGAAGCACGAGTGCATCTCTGTAGCATAGCCGCTTGCTTGCTTCATACGTCTGCACCACACTGAGCCTGCTGGCTGTGAGTATTCCCTATTAAAGGGTAGACATAGATGGCGCTCTGGTAGTTACAGCACTACACTATTTCTTGGCGGACGACGTTGAACCCGTGCTTACTATCCCCAAAGTGGCATATGCCGTCATCGGATCAAAACTGATGTCGTTTTTCCAGGTGTAGTAATTTTTTTTACGGCCGGGTAAATAGATGCCTGAGAAACAGAGTTCTGTAATCGAATTTCGAACTGGAAGAGTTCACCCACACATGGAGCACCATTTCCTTCATCACCACAATGTCGCACCACACACGAGTGCTGCGACGTTTGCAGCAATCAGACGCCCTGCGTTCACGGTCGTCCATTATCCTCTATACAGTCCCGACTTGGGTCCAAATGATTTTAATCTGTTTCCAAAATTTAAAGGATCCCATCGGGGACTTCATTTTGATAGTGATGAAGCGGTGCAAGCAGAGGTGAGGTTGCTGCTTTGTGCTCATCTCTAATGACATGGTTGACGACGTTACGTTAAACAGCAATCTTCATTTCAAGCTGATACACGTAGCCGACTACATGCGCTGGACGGAGTGACTCAGGTGGTTATCTGACTTCTGCGGTGGTTCTGGATGGTGTGGCTACTCAACGGTCGCTGTCATCCGCGGCTGATTTACTGCATTATATCCCGTCTATCATTGTTATGAATCCCGATAATCTTGACAACATCTGTCATGAACGCTTTGTCGCCCAGAGAGTTTGAGTCTAGCTGCAGCTGTTTTTGGATAATTTAATCGGGTATTTGCAACTATAGAAATCAAAAGCGGAACTTCTTTTATCTATTGTTCAGAAGGAGTGAATTCACTCTATTCTTCTTGGGCGATACCTAAATACATGAACATACGTAAGGACTTTGCTTGCTTCTACGAAATGGAAGAAAATTTACATATCTGTTCTGTTAAATTTTTACCACGCCTAAAATTCAGCTCATGTTACAATAAAAATATCTGGAGAAATCAATGACTCTAGGAGAACGTAATACACGGGCGTCATTCAGAATGCTGGTTCATGGGTTTATAGGCAAGAAAAGAAGTGTCTCCAGAGGTGAGAGCACTTTCATTTTTGTTATCCTAGACGCTTTCTCAAAGCATGTGCGATTTTATCTGATATGTCACACAAATGTCAGAGTATTAGCCGAGAAAATGGTAAAAGATTTTATCCAAACTGATAAATCGAATTAACTGATGTCGGATGATCGTCCGCAGTTATGGCCTACAAGTGTGAAGATCAGATCAGACATATCAAGATTTCCCCCATTCTCTGTTGGGTAACCCAAGCGAGCGAGTGATGGAATAATTAAACCAGTTGTGTCGTACCTTTTGTCAGTGGAACCAAGTGATCAGGTTCATGTCTTACGAGTTAATGTTTGAACGGGAATCCACAAATATTATTGGAGAGAGGCGGTGAATCAAATTCTTATTCTAGACGTGACAGAGAAGTTAGCAAAGGCGAGAATGTTAAAGAGAGGCAAGGTGAGACAGAGAGAGAGAGAGCATGATAACAAGGCCAAGCCAACCTTTTTCAGGCCAGGCGACTTGGTGTTGGATAAAATTAAAGAGGTCTCTCGTAAGGTATCCGACGAACTCAAGTCCGCATCTCGTGGTATAGTGACTAGCATTTCTGCCTCTAGATCACGGGGTCCTGGGTTCGATTCCCGGCCGGGTTGGGCATTTTTCTCCGCCCGGGGACTGGGTGTCTGTGTTGTTCTCATCGGCTCGTCATCGGTCGGGAAGTGCTGAGACTGGCAAAGGAAAGAGTTTGAGCTTGTATGACTACGATGCTGAGCGCCCCACAAACCAACATCATCATCAAGAAATCAAAAAGTTTTTACTAATTTATCATGGTCCTTTTATGGTGGGATGCTCATCACATGCCACTGGTTATCGCTTGCTCTGACGTAAAATCCAGAGAGTTTTTGGCTTTAAGGAACGTGCTGGATTTGAAATGGTTCAAATGGCTCTGAGCACTATGCGACTTAACACCTGAGGTCATCAGTCCCCTAGAACTTAGAACTACTTAAACCTAACTAGCCTAAGGACATCACACACATCCATGCCCGAGGTTGGATTCGAACCTGCGACCGTAGCGGTCGCGCGGTTCCGGACTGAAGCGCCTAGAACCGCTCGGACACAGCGGCCGGCCCTGGACTTGAAGAAATATTTTCAGCATAGGGGGTTTTCTGCTCTTTAGAAAGTTTCACATGGGGGAGACTGTGTGCATTCGAACTGTTTAGAATAATTCTTCCTTTCCTTGATCTGATCTTTTCAGTATTCCACTTTCTTTATGGGTGTATAGTGTTTGGTTAACATGGAGTCTTAAGGGATATTGAAATATGGAGAAAAGTGGGAAGAGAATTAGAGTTAAAATAAAGGGAAAAATTGAGTGCTGAGTCGATAACAGTGTAAGACGCACAAGGTATAAATAATTAAATGAGCATGAAGGCGGCGTAAAGAGGAGACTAGCGTGAACTAAAGACAAGAAGTAGCGAGAAAAGTAGCAAATCTGAAATGACGGCAACGACGCCAGATGCTCCTATACTAGTAAAAGAGCGTGGAAAGGTTTAAGTGAAAAGGTTGTGTTAGAAATGGAGGCCAAACGAACATAGGACGTGAAGTTGAGGTAACAATCCGAACTGTATATGGTGTATCAGTAATAACAGTTGTTATTACTGCCTCCATGAAGGCAAATTGAGTATCCCATTGCCGCCACATTATCCCCTACTTTAGTGGTTTTTGTTCATAACCATAACTTCGTCAAGAAGCTCAATCAGGCACGTGCATTAGTTTTTGACTTGATTCTAGACTATTTCAGGTCAAATATACTAATCTTGAATAATGACCATCTATTTTATATGGCCCGAATTGCCGGATTTTACAGATTAGATATAGACTTGTTCATAAGTTCAATCATGAGCATTTGTGTGCTAAGTCAATAGGATGATCATGCGTTGTACCCATAGCTAAGCAAGGGCTTAACAATTAAGTCTTAAAAATTTCTAGACCTAGTCATAATAATGACGATGTTGGCTTTATATTATCCTTTCCACTCCTAAGTTCTCTTTAGGTGATTAAACTTCGTCCTTAAGCACAAAATTTTCCTAGGCAGGCCATACCTTGTAAGCACATGTCTTCCTCATATGATGACTAATGAATACTTCATAAATGTTAAGGCAGTCGATCTAAGTTCGTTCTGTACAGGATAACATATCCGCCCTTTTCCTCAGCTATACCTTTTATTTCACTTTACTAGTAAATTCAAGGTCAGGAGTTATGTTCGCGTCTTGTCCCAACAAGTAACTACACTACTGACAATTAAAATTGCTACACCAAGAAGAAATGCAGATGATAAACGGGTATTCATTGGACAAATGTATTATACTAGAACTGACGTGTGATTACATTTTCACGCAATTTGGGTGCATAGATCCTGAGAAATCAGTACCCAGAACAACCACCTCTGGCCGTAATAACGGCCTTGATACGTCTGGGCATTGGGTCAAAAAGAGCTTGGACGACATGTACAGGTACAGCTGCCCATGCAGCTTCAACACGATACCACAGTTCATCAAGAGTATTGACTGGCGTATTGTGACGACGCAGTTGCTTGGCCACCATTGACCAGACGTTTTCAATCGGGGAGAGATCTGGAGAATGTGCTGGCCAGGGCAGCAGTCGAACATTTTCTGTATCCAGAAAGGCCCGTACAGGACCTGCAACATGCGGTCGTGCATTATCCTGCTGAAATGTAGGGTTTCGTAGAGATCGAATGAAGGGTAGAGCCACGGGTCGTAACACATCTGAAATGTAACGTCCACTGTTCAAAGTGTCGTCAATGCAAACAACAGGTGACCGAGACGTGTAACCAATGGCACCCCATACCACCACGCCGGCTGATACGCCAGTATGGCGATGACGAATACACGCTTCCAATGTGCGTTCATCGCGATGTCGCCAAACAACGGATGCGATCATCATGATGCTGAAAACAGAACCTCGATTCATTCGAAAAAATGACGTTTTGCCATTCGTGCACCCATGTTCGTCGTTGAGTACACCATCGCAGGCGCTCCTGTCTGTGATGCAGCCTCAAGGGTAACCGCAACCATGGTCTCCGAGCTGATAGTCCATGCTGCTCCAAACGTCGTCGAACTGTTCGTGCAGATGGTTGTTGTCTTGCTAACGTCCCCATCTGTTGACTCAGGGATACAGGCGTGGCTACACGATCCGTTACAGCCATGCGGATAAGATGTTTTTCATCTCGACTGCTAGTGATACGAGGCCGTTGGGATCCAGCACGTCGTTCCGTATTACCCTCCTGAACCCACAGATTCCATATTGTCCTAACAGTCATTGGATCTCCACCAACGCGAGCAGCAATGTCGCGATACGATAAACCGCAACTGCGATAGGCTACAATCCGACCTTTATCAGAGTCGGAAACGCGATGGTACGCATTTCTCCTCCTCACACGAGGCATCTCAACAACGTTTCAGCAGGCAACGCCGGTCAACTGGTCAACTGCTGTTTGTGTATGAGAAATCGGTTGGAAACTTTCCTCATGTCAGCACGTTTTAGGTGTCGCCACCGGCGCCAACCTTGTGTGAATGCTCTGAAAAGCTAGTCATTTGCATATCACAGCATCTTCTTCCTGTTGGTTAAATTTCGCGTCTGTAGCACGTCATATTCGTGGTGTAGCAATTTTAATGGCCAGTAGTGTATTATAGGCCTGCTATACCAGCGAGATATGGTTTCGTACACTTGTTTAGGCAAATGCTTGGTTTCTTCCACATTACGGCCTCATAAACACAACGCTCAGAGTTACATTATAAATACACAACGAAAAAATTTTACGTGAATCACAAAAGGATGTCACATGCGATGCTTCTCCACTATGGTGAATTTCGTTCGTGGTGGCAGGATTTAAAAGGATGCATTTGCTGAATCGGACAAACGCAGAGGGAAAAGAATAAGGAGAAAAAGAATGGCAGAGTATACTTCAGCAGAGTATATGAGTTTCTTCCTGAAAAGTGGCGTTCGTTTATCTCTTCTTCTTTCTGATAACAACGCTGGATGTGCAGCCTTAATTATAAGTGGAGTCTATTACAGTAGCATATTACATTAAAATATTTGCTGTCCCGTATCTGTTCTAATATTCAGTGGTCTTTTCTTGGCTTCTTACGAAAGCAGATCATTACGGTGGCAGACCTACATTCACAAGCACTGGTCGTGTATACCAAGGGAAAAATAAATATGCATACCTAGAAAACAGTTGTACGTATACGACATAGCACGATTAAAGGATATACCACACACTTACGAGCAGTGGAAATAATTTCTCCTTGTAGTTGTCCATCTGATGTTAAACACTGAACTTCCCACCTTTCTTCCACCTTACAAATAGGTTATGCTTTTTCGAATCTCGACAATAACTGCTCTAGAGATAACTAGCGACGCGTTACTGTCCATTCAGTACCACTGGACGTCCAGATGTAAATGGATAGCTTTCTTCGACGAATCGCTACAACAAAAGGGAATAAAGGATAATGTTTAAAAGAATAATGTCTCCTCGAAGTCGTTAAGTTCATTTGGCCATTAATTCCTGAATGGAACGTTCAGCCTGTTCTAATTTTAACCCTGTTGAGAATTTGCGATATGGCTTAAGTCGGCAAGTGACTAGCCGAGTTCTCCCTTGTTCACAAAACATATAATGTTTGCAAGTTGCTTCCAGAAGACTCCTGCCTCCACTGCAAAAATCAATAACGCGCGCTAGCAGAGTGGTTCTCGATTCGGAGTTAGCCGGTTCGACTACTCGTGATGGTAGAAATTTTCTTCATCACCATTTGGCCGACAACAGGAGGAGAAGTGATAGAGTGAAGCTGCTCGGTACCAGGCTACAAGCCCACGTACTGGGTTAAAGGTCAAACCTCTGATGGTAGACAGGCATGGGACTGTTGATGAGAATCAATATGTCGTATGTGGGCATTAATTTCGGCGGATACGTTGATGCTATGTGATATGTGCCAGAACCGGCTTTCACCACTGTTGTTTCTCTCATTTGGATAATCATTAAGTGCGGTTCTAGGCGCTTCAGTCTGGAACCGCGTGACCGCTACGGTCGCAGGTTCGAATCCTGCCTCGGGCATGGATGTGTGTGATGTCCTTAGGTTAGTTAGGTTTAATTAGTTCTAAGTTCTAGGCGACTGATGACCTCAGAAGTTAAGTCGCATAGTGCTCAGAGCCATTTGAACCATTTGATAATCACTCATAAGAAAATAAACACAGTATCACACACTGATCAGCCGGAAGATTATGAACACCTACTTAATAGCCGGTATGTGCACCTTTGGCACGGCTACCAGCGGGGACGCGTCGTGGCATGGAAGCAATGAGGGCTTGGTAGGTCGCTGGAGGCAATTGGCATCACATTCCACACACAAGTCACCTAATTACCGTAAATTCCGGGAAGGGGGCAATGAGCTCTGACACCACGTTCAACTAAATCCCAGATATGTCTAATCGGTTTCAGAGCTGGTGAGTTGTGGGGCCAGAACATCAATTTTAACTCGCTACTATGTCCCTCGAACCACTCCTGCACACTCCTGGCCTTGTGACATGGCACATTATCTTGTTGAAAAATGCCACTGCCGTCGGGAAACATGATCGTCACGGAGGAGTGTACGTGGTCTCCAACCAGTGTACAGTACTCCTCGGCCGCCATGGTGCCCTGCACGAGTACCACTGGACCCACGGATGCCCACGTGAATGTTCCTCAGAGCAGAATGGAGCCGCCGTCAGCTTGTCTCCGTCCCGCAGTACAGGTGTGAAGGTGCTGTTCCACTGGAAGGCGACGAATTCGCGCCCTCCCATCGGCACGATGAAGAAGGCATCGGAATTCATCAAACCCTGCAACGCTCTGCCACTGCGCCATGGTCAGGTGCCCATTTCAGTCGTAGTTGCCGATGTCGTGGTGTTAAGAGTGTCACATCCATGGGTCGTCGGCCACGGAGGCCCGTCGTTAGGAGTGGTCGGTGCACTGTGTGTTGAGACACACTTCTACTTTGCCCAACATTAAAGGCTGATGTTAGCTCCACCACAGTTCGTCGCCTGTCCTGTTTTACCAGTGTGCCCAGATTACGACGTCCGGCAACTGTAATGAGGGGTGGCCGACTCACCCCCACGACGTCCGGACGTGGTTCCACTTTGGTTTTGACACGTGTTGAAGACACTCACCACAGCACTTCTCGAACATCCGCAAAGTCAAGCAGTTTCCGGAAAGTTCGTGTCGAGCCTCCAGGCCATCACACTCAGCCCTACGTGAAACTCAGATAAATGGTGCGCCTTTTCCATTCTACACACTGACGGCAAACTCACTGATACTACATGCACCGTGTTTGTGTCTGACTAGCAGTCATTGCTCGCTATGTGACGCTGCAATCGCCTGGAACTGTTTATATCGATAGTAGATCGGTGGTCATAATGTTCTGGCTGGTCATTGTATTTCACAATAACTCTAACCGATGACCCGTACGACACAACACACAATACAGATCTAGCTGAGTATATCCCACGAACACACGTGAAAATCGGTAGTAACTTTTATTCTTATAAAGAATTTGACACGATAATCATATATGACCACAGTTAGTGGATGTTTGTACATTGGTTCATTTGATGTGAACCCTTTGATTGGGCTGGTCACTTTTTTTTAAATAACTGACGAGATCGATCTTATGTTCATATTTCTTACGAATACTGTTGTTTTATTGTATTGTTTTTTATTAATTCATTGTTTATCCTTAAGTTTTTTTGGATTGCAAATGAGCTATGCGGACTTCATAAAGCACTGTTTCATGTATTTTAGTTTATGACTTAAATGTGAAACTGAAAAAAAAACAACTATTGTTTTAGAGCCGGTGTACACTCCTGAAGAAAGAACCAGCCGTCACCACTGAAAGAATGTTTCTCGTATTGCTGTGGGAAAGTATGTATTTCAGTGGCATAGTATGGATCCCTATGTCCACGAACAACTGTGGCAAGATCTGAATCGTTAGCAGACACCTTGAGTTTGGCATGTATTTCTAACACTCAGACGTATGATGAGTCTGTTCGTATACAGAGCTTTAAATGCAGGTAGGAACATCGAAACTGTCTGGTAGGCTAACAGTATAGTGCGTAAGTAACTGTAGTGTTATTTCTGCAAGTGTGATGCAGAAGCACTCGGTAGCAGTTCTAGCGTAAATTCGAAAATTCAGTACGATATCTGGACACTATTCTCAGATAAGAACATAAATATTTTTGGAACTTTTACAGCTATGCGATCTTTGTTGCTCCAATTAAAGGTTATCATATCATATCGAGAAAATTAGAGTCCCAGAATTCACTCTCATAACCGTCTAAATGTTGTATGCGATTTACGAAGTTTTTTCGATGTCAGTGATTGATGGTATGTTCTTCGGTTCCACACGAACTTAGTGTCCTATTTTCATTTACCGAGATGTCGCAGTGGTAAGACAATCAACTCATATTCCAGAATACGACGGTTCAAATCACCGTCTGACCGTCTAGAGTCAGATTTTCTGTGATTCTGTAAATTTCTGTGATCTAAATCTCATCAGGAAAATGTCGGGATGGTTCCTTTGAAATCGTACGGCTAATTTCCTTGTCGGTTCTTCTTAAATCACAGGTTGAACTCCGTTTGCCGGCCGAAGTGGCCGTGCGGTTCTAGGCGCTGCAGTCTGGAACCGCGAGACCGCTACGGTCGCAGGTTCGAATCCTGCCTCGGGCATGGATGTGTGTGATGTCCTTAGGTTAGTTAGGTTTAACTAGTTCTAAGTTCTAGGGGACTAATGACCTCAGCAGTTGAGTCCCATAGTGCTCAGAGCCATTTGAACCATTTTTTTGAACTCCGTTTCTAATGAGCTCTTCGTCAGCATGACTTTAAGACCTAATCTTCCTTTTTTTTATTCCAATTTTGGTACAATATTTCGACGACTGACCAATTCGTTGTCTTCGGGACGCAGCTGGAAAGCTGACAATGAACCATTAGCCTTGGCTAAGGTTTCTCTGTTAAAAAGTGGTGCATACGCCACAGTGCTGCTTTGGATAATTTTTTGACAGTAATTGAAATATTTTCAGGTGTAAAACAATCATACCACTCAAAAGAGAGCGGATAACGTGAGGAACAGAGGCGCCTGGTTTTAACGACAAATATGACTTGTCATATTTAGGTATGAGTGCCTGTCTCTGAAGTTTATGTCTGAAATAACATTTGAATTTGCAAACTTCGTCATTCTCTCAGTAAAGCGAAACACTGATGAAACTGCGAACTTACATACGAATGTTTATTATTAGCGCACTGATATTTCGTTTTTAGGTATGAATCATGCGCGATACTACACTAAGACCTCAGTCTTCGACTCACACATGTACAGGGCTATTACAAATGATTGAAGCGATTTCATAAATTCACTGTATCTCCATTCATTGGCATATGGTCACGACACACTACAGATACGTAGAAAAACTCATAAAGTTTTGTTCGGCTGAAGCCGCACTTCAGGTTTCTGCCACCAGAGCGCTCGAGAGCGCAGTGAGACAAAATGTGGACAGGAGCCGAGAAAGCGTATGTCGTGCTTGAAATGCACAGTCAGTCATAACAGTGCAACGACACTTCAGGACGAAGTTCAACAAAGATCCACCAACTGCTAACTCCATTCGGCGATGGTCTACGCAGTTTAAAGCTTTTGGATGCCTCTGTAAGGGGAAATTAACGGATCGGCCTGCAGTGAGCGAAGAAACGGTTGAACGCGTGCGGGCAAGTTTCACGCGTAGCCCGCGGAAGTCGACGAATAAAGCAAGCAGGGAGCTAAACGCACCACAGCCGACGGTTTGGAAAATCTTACGGAAGAGGCTAAAGCAGAGGCCTTACCGTTTACAATTTCTACAAGCCCTGACACCCGATGACAAAGTCAAACGCTTTGAATTTTCGGCGCGGTTGCAACAGCTCATGGAAGAGGATGCGTTCAGTGCGAAACTTGTTTTCAGTGATGAAGCAACATTTTTTCTTAATGGTGAAGTGAACAGCCACAATGTGCGAATCTGAGCGGTAGAGAATCCTCACGCATTCGTGCAGCAAATTCGCAATTCACCAAAAGTTAACGTGTTTTGTGCAATGTCACGGCTTAAAGCTTACGGGCCCTTTTTCTTCTGCGAAAAAAACGTTACAGGACACGTGTATCTGGACATGCTGGAAAATTGGCTCATGCCACAACTGAAGACCGACAGCGCCGACTTCATCTTTCAACAGGATGGTGCTCCACCGCACTTCCATCATGGTGTTCGGCATTTCTTAAACAGGAGATTGGAAAACCGATGGATCGGTCGTGGTGGAGATCATGATCAGCAATTCATGTCATGGCCTCCACGCTCTACCGACTTAACCCCATGCGATTTCTTTCTGTGGGGTTATGTGAAAGATTCAGTGTTTAAACCTCCTCTACCAAGAAACGTGCCAGAACTGCGAGCTCGCATCAACGATGCTTTCGAACTCATTGATAGGGACATGCTGCGCCGAGTGTGGGAGGAACTTGATTATCGGCTTGATGTCTGCCGAATCACTAAAGGGGCACATATCGAACATTTGTGAATGCCTAAAAAAACTTTTTGAGTTTTTGTATGTGTGTGCAAAGCATTGTGAAAATATCTCAAATAATAAAGTTATTGTAGAGCTGTGAAATCGCTTCAATCATTTGTAATAACCCTGTATTAAATATATTCGCAATTGTAAATATGGACAACCATCAGCTGTAGAATGGAATAACGACAATGAAAATTTATGCCTGATCGGGACTCGAACCGCTATTGCCCGCTCATCGCGAAGTTTCGCCTCACCATTTTACTATCCATGCGCGACTCACGGCCAGACCCAAAGTTCCATGTGTCGTCGACCATGTGTCTACAACCTGTACTCATACATCCATTATGTATATTCCTGTACAGGGAGACATTTTACTTGAAAATTGCTTACCCGTTGTCGTCGAATGAATACAATATTTCCAAGCCTATGTTATTCTGACTTACGATGCAAAGTTCTTTTGGATATGCAATCAGAATAACACAGGCACTGTAATATCGCGTTTATCTGCCGACGCCGGCCGGAGTGGCCGTGCGGTTCTAGGCGCTCCAGTCTGGAACCGAGCGACCGCTACGGTCGGACGTTCGAATCCTGCCTCGGGGATGGATGTGTGTGATGTCCTTAGGTTAGTTAGGTTTAATTAGTTCTAAGTTCTAGGCGACTGATGACCTCAGAAGTTAAGTCGCATAGTGCTCAGAGCCATTTTTTTATCTGCCGACAACGGGCAAGCGCCATTCAAGTAAAATGTCCCACCTGTACTGGAATATACGTAATGGATGTACAAGTACAGGTTGTAGACGCGTGATTGAAGACATACTGAAGTTTGGGTCTGGCTGTGAGGCATTCACGGATTGCCAAATGGATGATCACGGCCTACTGAACATGCCTGCGAATCCCTCGATATCGAGACCTCTTTGCCAACATGCTGAATCTTGTTTTCCGTCGGCAGGGTGTTGGCTAATTTGATTTTCCTGATGACAGGTATTTTCCTTGTTATGTATGTTTCCCATCTGATTTGCTCCGGTTTGTTCTCTCCCAGTTTACCTGCTCGTTTTGCTTAGTGTTTTGACTCAGTATCACCCAAGTTCTATTGTAAAATGTGAATAGATGAAGTATATATACACACGAGCGTATACAATCCGTGAAATCACATTGGAATTTTTCTTAGTTTGCTATTTAGAATATCATATGATTCGTTGTCTTTCTGCTTTTAGATTCTACATAGGGCAAAATAAATTAAAAAACTAAATAAATATAAAAAAACTATAAAAATTGTTTATACATATCAAGAGAGTCTAGTGGTGGATTTTCGGCTATGTTCTCGTTTTTTTTTCTTTTCTCCTTTTATTTTTGTTTTGTTATCACAATTAGTTTTTCTCCCATTTGCAGCTTATATTATATGATGATTTGACTATGGTCTAGTGAAGTTTCATATTGGTACCAAATCACTCTGACAATTAAAAAAAAATGGTAAGGTAACCGCTTGCTATGAGCTGGAAATCCGGATTCGAGCCCCGATCCGGCACAAATTTTCAGTGTCGTCATTCCATTCTAGAGCTGATGATTGTCCATATTCGCAATTGCGAATGCATTTAATATGTTTTGTAACGGCGGTAGTCACCACAGTACCTATTCCTTAAGACATGCACGCATGTCCAAAGGAACTTTGCGTTGTAATTCAGAACACAGGCACTGCAATATCGTATTATACATGTATGTCTCCCTTGGGGATCACCGAAGTCCTCTCAGAACAGTGAACAACTCTATTTGATTGCACTTGTAAGCAAAGTGCTCTCTTCTCCTGCATTTTTGTTTCCTCTTCTTCATATTGAAGTTGATCTACTCTCAGTTCTGTATGAAAATGTGCTGGCGAGCAGCCAAAAAAGCAACGTACAAACAAGCCTCTGCTAAGGTGACCTCCTTCCCTAAATTCTACGAGTATCTCCAGTTCAATTTTGTTTCGGCCGTTCTCGGGAGCTGCGAGAACAGAAGTGTTGTAGGTCGACATAGTCCCTCCACTTAGTTTTTTGCAACTTTGTTGTCTACTTGACAATAATAGTATGATGTTACATCAGACGAAATTGAACAGTCGTCGGAAATGATTTTAATGGAGTAGCGCATGCATTCATGGGAATCTGGTTCGTAATTTTTGTAAAGATAGAAAAATCAGAAATAACTACGTCCTATTGGAAATGGAGAACTCACAGAACCTGAGAATCGGATGATAAAAAAAGAAAAAGTTTCGTTTCTTGTTCATTTACTCTTAATCTGTTATTTTTTGAATAAATCAGACTAAATCTAGCGCAATTTAAGTTATCAGGTGTCGCAGTTGATCGGTAGAGGGTAACATGAAGTACTCGATAATGCGCCCCTTTGATACAAGTTTGTGCGGAGTAATTATGCGTTGAAGTGGTTGATATATTCACATAAGTAGTTACAGTCATACAAATTATCAGACTAGACCATTACGTCTGCTCTGAGATTTCAGCGGAACTAATGATAGATTGCCGTAATAGTGTTTACAGTACAGGAAAGAAATTAGATTGATTTTGTAAACAGATCTACAAAAAACACAATTTTTGACGGCACTCATCTACATAGCACGTAATTTTTTAGCGTTTCTGTTGTGAACAGCAAATATGCAAGTCTATAAATCATAGTCAGAAACATAATAGTATCTGGGGAAATTGAAATATTCTGTGGTATAGAAGCCTTTTCCTTCGTTAACACTTAAGACTCGTAAACCGAAGTTCCCCATTTTTCACGTATCGGATGAAAAACAGAGTCACTTGGACGCGACATATTCGTAACTCTAGTATGCAGAAGCTTTACCATCTCTTTGTTAAAGTTGATATACCAAAATAATGGAGACTCTTGGCGTTTGTTCTTCGCCCCGTATACGGAACACAGATGCCTTGAGCAGTAAAGCGCTACAACTGAAACGTATGTGTAACACCTCTGTAGCAGTTTCCAGTTTCAGAAAGTGACACTTGACACACCTCGCCTAGAAAAGTTGTCTTTCAAGTTTCGGCAGTAGTGTTGCGTGTTCCATGCGGTCAGAGTCATTGCCAAGCGCTCGGGATCCTTCTTGTTTACGAGTTATTCCCAATCTTTATAAACGCTCTAGCACTGAATACACTATAAGGTTACATATTCCACATTTGTAGCTTTTAACGGTTTTAACTTTAGTGTTACTGTTACTGATGCGTATTTAAGTCCTTCATCTTTGCAGTGGTATAATAATTAAACGGCCATAAGATGTAGTCAGATTTGTTCCTGTAGAAATATGAAAAAAAGTTTTAGTTTCACTTGATTAACACCAAGAAGTGCCTGTGAATTAATTTTTGTTTACGGATGGCTATAATACAGAACCGAAATTCCCTGAAAGTTCCATTATAATCCTTTGCCAGAAATCCTTTATTTCAGTCATTAAAAGTTATGCATTCTGCGTTTCCCATATCCCAGTTGTGTGGTAATTTTTAGTGGTTCTTTAACAATGTTCGTGTGCTTCACCAAGTACATTTCTTCTGCTTGACAGTTATTTTTTTATGCCTTTTTCGTTTGGTGTTCTGCAGTTTGTAGAAATTGTAAATATGTCATATTAATAATTAATTGTTTGAATGATGATGCTTGTTGGTAGTAGTTTTGTTTACCGGACTAGGTTTGATTATTCTCCATGATAACTAGTATCTGTATTACGCAAAACACATATGTCTTTCAATACGTTACTTACAGTGCTTTATGCTTATCGGTATGCGATTTTTCAGTTAATTGCAATGTGACTTGTCTTATACATAATGTTCTCTAGCATATGCCAATGACAGTATTTCGTAATATTCATGTAATAATACGATTATATGACTTATATATACATATACGTAATCTGAATAAGGAATTTCTTTACGAAAATGTATGCAGTTGTTATTGGCAGCTGCTGGAAATGCAAAGATTATTTTTGGTGTATATCATAGAGTGCAAGTATAACACTACTCGTACTTCTGATTTCACAATAAGACTTAAAGAACATCTGAACCTAACTGGCCTGCTTTAATTTAATACACACTTAAAAGACAAAATCACACTGCCGAAGACATGACACAATGCCTGTCAGTGCTACATATAGCTGAAACAGGCCTCTTACTAAATATTTGGACAGAAATAGAAATTTTCGCACATATAACGAAACATCTCGACATTATTTTAAATGAATATGACGATTAAAAAAATCGTTGATAATTGCGTTTTTTATTCTTTAATGAAAACACATTTCCTTGGTCTTGTAACAGAGATAATGCATATTAGAAGTAGCATTACATACGAGCTCTATGGTGTATACCAAGATTAATCTTTTCATGTACTTGTTGAGCAATTGCCAGTGATAACTGCACATATTTTCGTAAAAAATTCCTTATGCTGTCTGCATATATGTATATACTACACTTTTCCCCCCCAGCTTCACCTGCGTATGTGTTTGACACATATATTGAACATTCCCGTTCCTCCTCTCCTCCCTGTGTCCACCTCTTCCTGTAACTGCCTGTCTGCCTCATCCTCCCATCTTTGTCTATCTCCTTCTCCCCACTCTATCTCTTCATCCCCTTCTCCCCCTTTTGTCCCCTTCCTCCAATCCCTCTCTTTGACCATACCTTCCTTCCCCCTCCCTCTGACCATATTCTCCTCCCCATCCTTCTTTCCATCTCCACCCCCTCTTTCTTTTCCACCTGCCAACTACCCCTCTACTCCTTCCACCTGCCTCATGTATTCCCCCCTCCTCCTCTGACTCCTCCTCGCTTTGTCCATCCCCTCCTCTGTTCATCTCAACCTGTCCCCAGCCATGCTCAATGACACGTGTATCCCCTGAAGTACGGTTCAATAAAGCAGCCTGATACTACTCCCACAACATGCCTGTCCTGTAGAGTGGGTTACACATCCTGAAAATCATTTATTTGCCCCTGACATGCAGACTGTCACGCAAAAAGGTCGATAAACCAGGCCAATGCTACTCCATCGCAACACGTAAACCATTTCTTGCTCCTGACATGTAGGCTATCCTGCAAAGTGAGTTTATTTTGCAGGCTGATACTCTTCCTACACAATATGCCTGTTGTTTAGGGCAGCCCACATCCCAGTGGCTGGAAAACCATTTTTTTCATGTATCTCTGCTCTTATTGGAGCTACGATGTTATAAACTTCACAGTGTTGATATCTGTTAGGCATGCTGTTTCTGTGCCAAAGTTGTTTGAAATCGTTCCGTTGGTTTGGAAGGAGAGGCACATATACACACACCCTCTCTGTTTTACACATGATGTTTCAAGCCTTTTGGGTCAAATTGAAACATGTGATCGTGGATCCACAGCCGATTATACTGATATAGGGAACTAAAGGTCAGAAATGCATATTTGTTGTATTTTGAACATACAAAGCATATGCAGCATAACAACAATGTAGCTCATGGTAACTGCTCATAGTGATGACCGCAACTCTCAATCCATGCATAGCAATGGTTCATGGACTTCCGTTGCACTCTCTTAGGGATCCCTCGTGTCTGAGGTATTAGGATCCATTTCTACAGGGGTTTCATACACCAACGTCTTCATGTAACTGCGACTGAAAAATTCCAGAGGTATGAGATCTGGTGTTTGTGATGGCCATGGGACAGGATGTCTCTTTCCAATGCAAAAATGAGGGTACATATTGTTCAAGTGCTCGTGATGTTAACATCGAAGTGGGCTGATACACCATTGTGTTTAAACCACATTCTTTCACAAACAACAAGGGGTACAGTTTCCAAGAACTGTGGCAGCACATCTCACAGCAACACCAGGTAACATCGACCAGTCAAATAGGGAGGTGTAAATCAGTCCAATTAGGTGGTCTTGGACATTGACCACCCATATGTTGACAGAGAACTGTTGCTGGTAGCCACTGATGTCAGTGGGATTGTCCTCACTCTAGATATGGCTGTTGAAAACACAATCACAGGTGAATGAGGCTTCATTTGTGAACAATATGAAATGTACAGAGCTCGGCAGTACAGTATTGCGTTGTATAAACAACTGACGGAAGTGATCACTGGGTTCAAAATCCGTTGGTCCCAGTGCTTGCACACGTTCTTTATGTCAGTGGTATAATACCTGTTGCACCAGTACTCTCCACACTGTGTGTGTTTGATGGACAAGTTGATGGGTGCTTATTTCTGGGTAGTTGGCCACATGATCCAACACCATCTCCTTAAAGACTGGTGTTTGGACATGTCTTTGGCAGGAACCTTGACCTACTCCCTGCGGTGTGAACGACCCCTTACCTCGTAAGTTGGTATTCGCAGGGATGAGGCCTGTTGGGAAAGCGTTTTCTGTACATTTGTGCTGCTGTGCAGACACTACATACTGCCGCACCATACATTAAATACATGTCTGCCAACTCTCGTGACGACTAACGTCCGATCTTTGGCTAGTCGTTATCCACTGTACACAGTAATATATCCCACTATGGACACATCACAAGTCGTCTGACACAACGGACAGCTGACACCAGGGATAGTGACGTGTGTATGGCACAGGTTAACTCACCAATGCGATGCATGCGGCCGTCACATGACACACGTTTTACGAGCTAAGTTCTATACAGTATGTCTATTTGATGGTCAGGGGTGTACGCTTTTTATCACTGGCTACCTGTTCCAATGTACAACAGACACCCAGGATCTTCGCGAGAGTTTAGCAAAACGCATGCACCATTGCAATACACCCACTCAGACTGGCGAGCGTCGCTTTGAATAATTACTATAAGCTACGTTGTTCTTATGCGGTGTACACTGTGTATGTCCATGACACAATACATATGCATTTCCGAATATTGATTCCCTATCACAATATAATCTGTTGCTGACCAACTATCATCTCTTTGAATTTGATCCAAAAAGTTTGAGGCACTCTGTATATATGACAGATAAATCATACAGTAGTGTTATTATATGATTATTACGAAATACTGTTATTGGCATATGCCAGTGAACATTATGTATAAGGCAAGTCACATTCCACTGAATTGAAAAAAAAACATAAAGCACTACTACATACACTGTAAGCAATGTATTACAAGAAATACACTGATGACCGAAAACATTTTGACCACCTGCTTAATAGCTTGTTTGTCTGTCTTTATAACTAAATACATAACTGATTCTGCTTATCAGGGATCCGACAGCTTGTTGGTAGGTTTTTGGAGGTATGTGACATTAGATGCCTACGCACAGGTCATGTAACTCGCGTAAATAACGGGCCGATGATTTGCGTATTCGTTGATGGCACACGATAGCGACCCAAATGGGTTCCATAGGATTTACATCAGGCGAATTTGGTCACTGTAATCATCGTCAAACCACTGTAGCACGGTTCTGGCTCCGAGACACGGACAGTTATACTGCTAAAAGATGACATCGCCGTCGGGGAAGACGTCAAGCATGGAGGGATGCAGGTGGTTCACAGCTGTCAGCGTGCCTTCGATTACTCGATTACTACCACAGGTCCCATGCAAGCACAGGTGAATGTCTCCCATAGCATAACACTGCTCCCACCAGCCTGCGTCCGTGGCACGCTGCACGTTTCGAGCCGCCGTTCACCTCGATGACGGCATTTGCGGAGACGACCATCGACCTAGTGTAGCGAAAATGTGATTAACCGGAAGAGCGGACACGTTTCCATTGATCGGTGGTCGAATCCCGATGGTCCCGTACCCACTGCAATCGTAATTGACGATGTAGTTGGTCAACATGTGAACGCGTGGTCTGCTGCGGAGCTCCAAATCCAACAAACTACGATGAACGGTGTTCTCTGAAACACTTGTGCGTACACCAGCACTGTGCTCTTTCGGCAAAGATGCCACAGATCACCATTTACCCTACTTTACAGAGCAGGCAAGCCTCCGAACCCCACGTTCTATGAAGACTCGTGGACGTCCAAACTTTTAGCGGCTAATGGTAGTTTCACTGTCCTTCCACCTTTTTCAGTAGATGCTCGCGACAGTAGCACGTGAACATACGACAAGTTTCGCCGATTTCGAAGTACTCATTCACATGCTTTGGGTAATAATAGATTGCTTATCTCAATGGATTTCCCCATTTGCAGCCCGTATCTTCGCTAGGGTGATCCTCCGTCCTTGTCTGTTGCACTTTTGTTACCGCATCAGTGCCCGCATCGTCACCAGGCGACATCCAAAGTCGCAGTGGGCAGTAGTCAGAATGTTTCGGTTCATGAGTGTATGTGTCTTTTATGTAATACAGATACCGCTGATGACGGACAGTGCCCGAAACTAGACCAGTAAATTAAACTGTTACCAACAAGCAGCTTCCGTCAAACAATTAGTTATTAATACACTCCTGGAAATGGAAAAAAGAACACACCGGTGTGTCACACCCACCATACTTGCTCCGGACACTGCGAGAGGGCTGTACAAGCAATGATCACACGCACGGCACAGCGGACACACCAGGAACCGCGGTGTTGGCCGTCGAATGGCGCTAGCTGCGCAGCATTTGTGCACCGCCGCCGTCAGTGTCAGCCAGTTTGCCGTGGCATACGGAGCTCCATCGCAGTCTTTAACACTGGTAGCATGCCGCGACAGCGTGGACGTGAACCGTATGTGCAGTTGACGGACTTTGAGCGAGGGCGTATAGTGGGCATGCGGGAGGCCGGGTGGACGTACCGCCGAATTGCTCAACACGTGGGGCGTGAGGTCTCCACAGTACATCGATGTTGTCGCCAGTGGTCGGCGGAAGGTGCACGTGCCCGTCGACCTGGGACCGGACCGCAGCGACGCACGGATGCACGCCAAGACCGTAGGATCCTACGCGGTGCCGTAGGGGACCGCACCGCCACTTCCCAGCAAATTAGGGACACTGTTGCTCCTGGGGTATCGGCGAGGACCATTCGCAACCGTCTCCATGAAGCTGGGCTACGGTCCCGCACACCGTTAGGCCGTCTTCCGCTCACGCCCCAACATCGTGCAGCCCGCCTCCAGTGGTGTCGCGACAGGCGTGAATGGAGGGACGAATGGAGACGTGTCGTCTTCAGCGATGAGAGTCGCTTCTGCCTTGGTGCCAATGATGGTCGTATGCGTGTTTGGCGCTGTGCAGGTGAGCGCCACAATCAGGACTGCATACGACCGAGGCACACAGGGCCAACACCCGGCATCATGGTGTGGGGAGCGATCTCCTACACTGGCCGTACACCACTGGTGATCGTCGAGGGGACACTGAATAGTGCACGGTACATCCAAACCGTCATCGAACCCATCGTTCTACCATTCCTAGACCGGCAAGAGAACTTGCTGTTCCAACAGGACAATGCACGTCCGCATGTATCCCGTGCCACCCAACGTGCTCTAGAAGGTGTAAGTCAACTACCCTGGCCAGCAAGATCTCCGGATCTGTCCCCCATTGAGCATGTTTGGGACTGGATGAAGCGTCGTCTCACGCGGTCTGCACGTCCAGCACGAACGCTGGTCCAACTGAGGCGCCAGGTGGAAATGGCATGGCAAGTCGTTCCACAGGACTACATCCAGCGTCTCCATGGGCGAATAGCAGCCTGCATTGCTGCGAAAGGTGGATATACGCTGTACTAGTGCCGACATTGTGCATGCTCTGTTGCCTGTGTCTATGTGCCTGTGGTTCTGTCAGTGTGATCATGTGATGTATCTGACCCCAGGAATGTGTCAATAAAGTTTCCCCTTCCTGGGACAATGAATTCACGGTGTTCTTATTTCAATTTCCAGGAGTGTATGATATACACTACTGGCCATTAAAATTGCAACATCACGAAGAAGCTGGCTACAGACGAGAAATTTAACCGATACGAAGAAGATTCTGTGATATGCAAATGATTAGCTTTTCAGAGCATTCACACAAGGCTGGCGCCGGTGGCGACAACGTGCTGATATGAAGAAAGTTTCCAACCGATTTCTCATACACAAACAGCAGTTGACCGGCGTTGCCTGGTGAAACGTTGTTGTGATGCCTCGTGTAAGGAGGAGAAATGCGTACCATCATGTTTCCGACTTTGATAAAGGTCGGATTGTAGCCTATCACGACATTGATGCTCGCGTTGGTCGAGATCCAATGATTGTTAGCAGAATATGGAATCGGTGGGTTCAGGACGGTAGTACGGAACGCCGTGCTGGATCCCAACGGCCTCGTATCACTAGCAGTGACAGGCATCTTATCCGCATGGCTGTAACGGATCGTACAGCCACGTCTCGATCCCAGAGTCAACAGATGGGGACGTTTGCAAGACAACAACCATCTGCACGAACATTTCGACGACGTTTGCAGCAGCATGGACTATCAGCTCGGAGACCATGGCTGCAGTTACCCTTGACGCTGCATCACAGACAGGAGCGCCTGCGATGGTGTACTCAACGACGAACATGGGTGCACGAATGGCAAAACGTCATTTTTTCGAATGATTCAAGGTTCTGTTTACAGCATCATGATGATCGCATCCGTGTTTGGCGACATCGCGATGAACGCACATTGGAAGCGTGTATTCGTCATCGCCATACTGGCGTATCAGCCGGAGTGGTGGTATGGGGTGCCATTGGTTACACGTCTCAGTCACCTCTTGTTCGCATTGACGGCACTCTGAACAGTGGACGTTACATTTCAGATTACGACCCGTGGCTCTACCCTTCATTCGATCCCAGCGAAACCCTACATCTCAGCAGGATAATGCACGACCGCATGTTGCAGGTCCTGTACGGGCCTTTCTGGATACAGAAACTGTTCGACTGCTGCCCTGGCCAGCACATTCTCCAGATATCTCACCAATTGAAAACGTCTGGTCAATGGTGGCCGAGCAACTGGCTCGTCACATTACGCCAGTCACTATTCTTGATGAACTGTGGTATCGTGTTGAAGCTGCATGGGTAGCTGTACCTGTACACGCCATCCAAGCTCTGTCTGAGTCAATGCCCAGGCGTATCAAGGCCGTTATTACGGCCAGAGGTGGTTGTTCTGGGTACTGATTTCTCAGGATCTATGCACCCAAATTGCGTGAAAATGTAATCACATGTCAGTTCTAGTATAATATATTTGCCCAATGAATACCCGTTTATCATCTGCATTTCTTCTTGGTGTAACAATTTTAATGGCCAATAGTGTATTTACCATTACATTTGTGGAACAAAACTGTTCGGGATTACGATGTGATTGGTGTATTATACGAAGAGCTTCCCTTGTGGTGTTCAGATGAGGTCGATTGGAACTGTGACGATGAGTATATCTGTCCTCACGTTCCCACGCAGTCCAACATCGGGCTGCTGTTACATTTGAATGACCGACAAATCTGGATATTGCGCGAGTCGATCAGATGGCCAAAAAGAGACCTATAATGAGGTCCCTTTGAAACTCTCAGATGTGGAGACGGTATCTCACTCGTGTGTGCTGCATATCCGTGTCCTTCACAGTAGTCAATCCACATCTGACGCTGTTCGTGCCTTTTATGTACCATTCCATGCCTGATAACAACACTAAACGAGAACAAAACTAACGCATTCTGGCGGCCATTCCACCTGCCACAGAGAATTTCAAATCTTATCATTTACGTATCCCCCGATGGCGTGTTCGTGTACAAAGTTACATTGACATCCGACCGTGTCTATTGGGCGATTGACTTCTTTTGTCAGGCAGAATACGTGGACAACTGACATTTCGGATCATTTCATTTCATAGCACCGTTTGCGAGTAGTGGATGGGCATTCATGTAGCACAAGGAACCGACTGCAAGTATTCCATAAACTGTCAGCTACGTAGATGCGTGTATACTGAACCTCTCAGGAAGGAGATGCTACAGCCTTCTACACTATGACGCTCTTCCGGAAGTTCAGTTCGATGCAGGCTGGCTGAAGGTGATGTTGGTCACACTGATATTTTCCGATAATCTATGAGTTCTCTACCTACCATTGTAAGTATGCAATTCGGATAAAGTGGTGTTATCCTGGTGTATACCTTATTCACCGTACGTCTGTACCTTGAGAATTAGTGAGAAGTATTCCAGCTGCGTCAACTTCGATTCAGTTGATGACGTAAGTGGATTTCCGTCTGCAGAAGTCAGTTGATGTTTATTACCAGTTCTTGACACATAGTCGAATCTGCTGGAGATCTGGGTGATCCTCTTCAGTGATGTTTTCTCCCAAGCAGAGAGACATTCGGTAAGCCACTTACACGCTACCAACAGTAGACTGTATGGTAAATGTTCTTTTAATAGACAAAGCACTCTGTGTAGGAGGAAATGGTAAGATGTCAACTGAAGTTGTTTCGGTAATTCGGAGGCAATTTTGGCTGTTTATGGTCCGACAACCTCGCCTCCCAATGGAATGTAGGTGCTCGAACAACACCAAAACAAATTATACCTGCTCTCGAATGATAGCTGCAGCTTCCAGAATGAATATTTTGTTCTCCAGCAGAGAGTGAGTCATTGTGAACTGTCCTAAGAGATTAATTGTGTGCCACGTCGGAACTCGTGTGCAATATTTTGACCGACTAAACGATATTAAGATTTTAGACTGTCTTATACACTGTGAACGCCTCAATAGCTTTACGAGCAAGCTATCTGGCTGCTACAACAGCAGAACACAGACTGATGGGATTAAAGCGCACAGGTAAACAGAAGAATCGAACCTAAATTACGGGTGTGCTTATAGTTGGTATAATAGGGCAGGTATTTGTCGAACCTCTTCTCCTGACGGCCAGACAGTGGTTTGCGGCGCTGTTAATTGATAGTTTTTCATCAAATCCCATACATGTTATGTCGTTAAGTTCTCTTAGAAGCTACTCTGAAGTGCCTCAGAGAGGAGAATGCAGTTCCATAAGAGAAAAAAAAAGAGACGAAGTGGGTGTCGTAATTCGGCGACTATTATAAACGAAAAAAATTACTTGCGAACGTCAGAAACTAAGTAATATTGTCCGCTGTAACTTGGTGAAAACCGAACCTCAATATATTTACTCGTAGTGGATATACACATATCAAAAAAGTTTTGCATCATCTCGGTTCCGAGAGTTCCGGAACCTGTGCAGAAAATTGGAATAGAGATCAAAATAAACGTCATTTCCGTCCTTTTTACTGCTCATGAAAACTACACATTGCATGTTGTACCACCATACAGCAAGACCTTCACACGTGGTGGTCCAGATTGCTGTACACACCGGTACCTCTAATACCCAGTAGCACGTCCTCTTGCAATGATGTATGCCTGTATTGTGGCATACTATCCACAAGTCCATCAAGGCACTGTTGTTCCAGATTGTCCCACTCCTCAACGATTCGGCGTAGATCCCTCAGAGTGGTTGGTGGGTCACGTTGTCCATAGACAGCCCTTTTCAGTCCATCCCAGGCACGTCCGATAGGGTATATGTCTGAAGAACTTTCTGGCCACTCTAGTCGAGTGATGTCGTTATCCTGAAGGAAATCATTCACAAGATGTGCACAACTGGGCGTGAATTGTCGTCCATGGTGACGAATGCCTCGGCAATATGCTGCCCATATTGTTGCACTATCGGTCGGAGGATGGCATTCACGTATCGTACAGCCGTTACGGCGCCTTCCATGCCCACCACCGGCGTACGTCAGCCTCACATAATGCCACCCCAAAACAGCAGGGAACCTCCGCCTTGCTGCACTCACTGGACAGTGTGTCTAAGGCATACAGCCTGACCGGGCTGACTCCAAACACGTCTCTGACGATTGTCTGGTTGAAGGCATATGCGACACTCATCGGTGAAGAGAACGTGATGCCAATCCTGAGCGGACCCTTCGGCATATTGTTGGGTCCATCTGTACCGCGCTGCATAGTGTCGTGGTTGCAAAGATGGACCTCGCTATGGACGTCGGGTGTGAAATTGCGTATCATGCAGCCTATTTCGCAGAGTTTGAGTCGTAACCCGACATCCCGTGGCTGCAAGAAAAGCATTATTCAATATGGTGGCGTTGCTGTCAGGGTTCCTCCGAGTCATAATCCGTAGGTAGCGGTCATCCACTGCAGTAGTAGCCATTTGGTGGCCTGAGCGAAGCATATCATCGACAGTTCCTGTCTCTCTGTATCTCCTCCATGTACGAACAACATTGCTTTGGTTCACTCCGAGACGCCTGGACACTTACCTTGTTGAGAGCCCTTCGTGGCACAAAGTAACAATGCGGACGCGATCGAACCACGGTATTGACCGTCTAGGCATGGTTGAACTACAGACAATACGAGCAGTGTACCTCTTTCCTGGTGGAATGACTGGAACTCATCGGCTGTCGGACCCTCTCCGTCTAATAGGCGCTGCTCATGCTTGGTTGTTTACATCTTTGGGCGGATTTAGTGACGTCTCTGAACAGTCAAAGGGACTGTGTCTGTGATACAATATCCAAATTCAAAGTCTATCTTCAGAAGTGCTGGAAACCGGGGGTGATGCAAAACCTTTTTTGATGTGTGTATTTGGGGTTGCCTTTCTTAGCTGCCTCGCCATGTATAGTAGATATTCTGTAGGGTTTGGAAAGTAGGAAGGTGACGTTGTCTGAGCTGCAGTTGTAAACTATAGTCGGCTAATGATTTCCGCGAGAAACACAAAGCAATAAGCTTGAGTTCAGGGTGGATTGGTAGTTTTGATCTGTCAGGATATGTCACCACCCTCTTCATCGAATTATATCCAGTTCTTTCTCTTACTGGTAAAAATGTTTGTCGTGGTTTTTCATTTTACATTGAGGTGACAAGACTCATGGAATAGCCATATGCACATATACAGATGGCGGTAGTATCGCTTACACAAGGTATTAAAGAGAAATGCGTTGGCGAAGCTGTCATTTTGACAAAGGTGACTCATGTGAAAATTTTTTCCGACGTGATCTTGGGTGCACGACGGGAATTGACAGACTTGAAACGCGGGACAGTAGTTGGAGCTAAATGCATGGGACATTCCATTTCGGAAATCGTTAGGGAATTCCGTATTCCGCCATCCACAGTGCCAAGAGTGTGCTGAGAATACCAAATTTCAGGTATTACATCTCACCACGGACAACTCAGTGGCCGAAGGCCATCATTTAGGACCGAGAGCAGCGGCGTTTGCGTAGAGTTGTCAGTGCTAACAAACAAGGAACACTGTGTGAAGACATTGTGGGATGTACGACGAACGTATCCAATAGGACAGTGTGGTAAAATTTGGCGTTTATGGGCTATTGCACCAGATGAGCGACGCGAATGCCTCTGTTAAAATCACGACATCGCGTGCAGTGCCTCTTCTGGACTCGTGACCGTATCCTTTTGACCCTAGTCGACTGGAAAACCGTGGTCTGGCCAGATGACTACCGATTTGAGTTGGTAAGAGCTAATAGTAGGGTTCGAGGGTAGCAAAGACTCCACGAGTGTGCAAGGTGGTGATGGGTCTACCGGGTGTACCGGTATGAAATGAGCGTTTTTTGTGAAAATGAAACAGTAATTTTGAATTGAAAAGTAAAAACATTTTATTCAAAGTACTGACCATTGCTTTCTATACATTTTGACCACCTTTATGGCAATTTGTGGACACCACGCCAATAGAAATGTTTGTCTTTTGAAGCAAACCAATCAGACACCCAATTTTCGAGTTCTTCGTAGGAATCGTGTCGTGTCGTCGTAACTGCCGTCTGCTGTGCAGCGAGCTACCTTAATTTAAGTACTAACTGTATTTTTCTTACTTGTCACTTCTTCTTCCGTGTGTATTTGCTTTTAGGAAGCTTTAATTGTCGAGTGCTATTAATAGTTCCATAGATTTCGTGTTTGTTTTGAATACAGTCAGAGAGAGTCCCTTTAGTCAGCCATAGTGCCAGTAGTGCTAGTGTTTGTTTTCAATACAGTCCAAAGACAGGTAGTGCTATTTTCATTGTTTTCTACAAGAAGTGGCTAGCAACCACAGTTTAGTGAATAAACAGCCGCCTTTAGTGAATTAGCAGTTTAGTTAAAGGTTGATTAACTCTCTTCAGTAAATTGATTCCTTAGGATGGATAGGATGTGTGACTGCTGTGTACGGACGCAGGAGGAGCTGGCCACTGTTCGCGAACAGCTGAGCGTGTTGATGGCCGCGGTCAGCCGTCTTCAGGCTGCTGCCTCGGAGTGTAGCGGCAGTGGGGAGTCTGGTGCGTCGCAAGGTACACCCCAGGTGTTACATGCTTCACCCACTGTCCCTGCTGTCGAGACATCTTCGCGGGTACCGGGCGCGGTTGTGCCACCCTCTCCCCAAGGGGAGTGGCGGGTTCAGCGGCGTTCGCGGCGCACGAGGCGGAGGGTCAATGTGGAGGCTGGCCGTGTGGCATCGCCCGCTCTGCCTGTGAGTGGACATGTGGCTGCTCCTTCAGCAAGGTCCGAGCAGGCACACGGGGGGAGGGGTTTATTAGTTATTGGGAGCTCCAACTTTGGGCGGGTGATGGAGCCCCTTAGGGAAATAGCGGGAAGGTCGGAGAAGAAGGCCAGTGTTCACTCTGTCTGCTTGCCGGGGGGTCTCATCCGAGATGTGGAGGAGGCCCTACCGGCGGCGATAGAGAGCACTGGGTGCACCCGACTGCAAATTGTTGCTCATGTCGGCACCAATGACTCCTGCCGTCTGGGTTCAGAGGTCATCCTCAGTTCGTACAGGCGGTTGGCGGAATTGGTGAAGGCGGAAAGCCTCGCTCGCGGGGTGAAATCAGAGCTAACTATTTGTAGTATCGTTCCCAGAACCGATCGCGGTCCTCTGGTTTGGAGCCGAGTGGAAGGCTTAAACCAGAGGCTCAGACGATTCTGCGGAGATCTGGGGTGCAAATTTCTCGACCTCCGCTATCGGGTGGAGAAATGTAGGGTCCCCCTGAATAGGTCAGGCGTGCACTACACGCCGGAAGCGGCTACAAGGGTAGCGGAGTACGTGTGGAGTGCACATGGGGTTTTTTTAGGTTAGAGAATTCCCTCCCTAGGCCCGACAAGACGCCTCCTGAGACGCGGCAAGGTAGGAGTAGGCAAAATGCAACAGGGAATAACAATATTAATGTGCTAATAGTAATCTGCAGGAGCGTCTACAGAAAGGTCCCAGAACTGCTCTCATTAATAAACGGTCACAACGCCCATATAGTACTAGGCACAGAAAGTTGTCTGAAACCAGACGTAAACAGTAATGAAATCCTAAGCTCAGATTGGAATGTATATCGCAGAAACAGGCTGGACAGTGAAGGGGGAGGCGTGTTTATAGCGATAAGAAGTGCAATAGTATCGAAGGAAATTGACGAGATCCGAAATGTGAAATGATTTGGGTGAAGGTCACGGTTAAACCAGGCTCAGACATGGTAATTGGAAGTCTCTATAGGCCCCCTGGCTCAGCAGCTGTTGTGGCTGAGCACCTGAAGGATAATTTGGAAAATATTTCGAGTAGATTTCCCCACCATGTTATAGTTCTGGGTGGAGATTTTAATTTGCCGGATATAGACTGGGAGACTCAGACGTTCATAACGGGTAGCAGGGACAAAGAATCCAGTGAAATTTTTTTAAGTGCTTTATCTGAAAACTACCTTGAGCAGTTAAACAGAAAACCGACTCGTGGCGATAACATATTAGACCTTCTGGTGACAAACAGACCCGAACTATTTGAAAAAGTTAACGCAGAACAGGGAATCAGTGATCATAAAGCGGTTACGGCATCGATGATTTCAGCCGTAAATAGGAATATTAAAAAGGGTAGGAAGATTTTTCTGTTTAGAAAAAGTGACAAAAAGCAGATTTCAGAGTACCTGTTGGCTCAACACAAAAGTTTTGTCTCAAGTACAGATAGTGTTGAGGATCAGTGGACAAAGTTTAAAACCGTCGTACATAATGCGTTAGATGAGTATGTGCCAAGCAAGATCGTAAGAGATGGAAAAGAGCCACCGTGGTACAACAACCGAGTTAGAAAACTGCTGCGGAAGCAAAGGGAACTTCACAGCAAACATAAACATAGCCAAAGCCTTGCAGACAAACAAAAATTACTCGAAGCGAAATGTAGTGTGAGGAGGGCTATGCGAGAGGCGTTCAATGAATTCGAAAGTAAAGTTCTATGTACTGACTTGACAGAAAATCCTAAGAAATTTTGGTCTTATGTCAAAGCGGTAGGTGGATCAAAACAAAATGTCCAGACACTCTGTGACCAAAATGGTACTGAAACAGAGAATGACAGACTAAAGGCCGAAATACTAAATCTCTTTTTCCACAGCTGTTTCACAGAGGAAGACTGCACTGTAGTTCCTTCTCTAGATTGTCGCACAGATGACAAAATGGTAGATATCGAAATAGACGACATATGGATAGAGAAACAATTAAAATCGCTCAAAAGAGGAAAGGCCGCTGGACCTGATGGGATACCAGTTCAATTTTACACAGAGTACGCGAAGGAACTTGCCCCCCTTCTTGCAGCGGTGTACCGTAGGTCTCTAGAAGAGCGTAGCGTTCCAAAGGATTGTAAAAGGGCACAGGTCGTTCCCGTTTTCAAGAAGGGACGTCGAACAGATGTGCAGAACTATAGACCTATATCTCTAACGTCGATCAGTTGTAGAATTTTGGAACACGTATTGTGTTCGAGTATAATGACTTTTCTGGAGACTAGAAATCTACTCTGTAGGAATCAGCATGGGTTTCGAAAAAGACGGTCATGTGAAACCCAGCTCGCGCTATTCGTCCACGTGACTCAGAGGGCCATAGACACGGGTTCACAGGTAGATGCCGTGTTTCTTGACTTCCGCAAGGCGTTCGATACAGTTCCCCACAGTCGTTTAATGAACAAAGTAAGAACATATGGACTATCAGACCAATTGTGTGATTGGATTGAGGAGTTCCTAGATAACAGGATGCAGCATGTCATTCTCAATGGAGAGAACTCTTCCGAAGTAAGAGTGATTTCAGGTGTGTCGCAGGGGAGTGTCATAGGACCGTTGCTATTCACAATATACATAAATGACCTTGTGGATGACATCGGAAGTTCACTGAGGCTTTTTGCAGATGATGCTGTGGTGTATCGAGAGGTTGTAACAATGGAAAATTGTACTGAAATGCAGGAGGATCTGCAGCGAATTGACGCATGGTGCAGGGAATGGCAATTGAATCTCAATGTAGACAAGTGTAATGTGCTGCGAATACACAGAAAGATAGATCCTTTATCATTTAGCTACAAAATAGCAGGTCAGCAACTGGAAGCAGTTAATTCCATAAATTATCTGGGAGTACGCATTAGGAGTGATTTAAAATGGAATGAACATAAAATGTTGATCGTCGGTAAAGCAGATGCCAGACTGAGATTCATTGGAAGAATCCTAAGGAAATGCAATCCGAAAACAAAGGAAGTAGGTTACAGTACGCTTGTTCGCCCACTGCTTGAATACTGCTCAGCAGTGTGGGATCCGTACCAGATAGGGTTGATAGAAGATATAGAGAAGATCCAACGGAGAGCAGCGCGCTTCCTTACAGGATCATTTAGTAATCGCGAAAGCGTTACGGAGATGATAGATAAACTCCAGTGGAAGACTCTGCAGGAGAGACGCTCAGTAGCTCGGTACGGGCTTTTGTCAAAGTTTCGAGAACATACCTTCACCGAGGAGTCAAGCAGTATATTGCTCCCTCCTACGTATATGTCGCGAAGAGGCCATGAGGATAAAATCAGAGAGATTAGAGCCCACACAGAGGCATACCGACAATCTTTCTTTCCACGAACAATACGAGACTGGAATAGAAGGGAGAACCGAACTCAAGGTACCCTCCGCCACACACCGTCAGGTGGCTTGCGGAGTATGGATGTAGATGTAGATGTAGAATCGAAGTGTTCATCAGGCAATACATGTCCCATTGATGAAAACAAGTGGTAGTCGGAAGCGGCCAAGTCTGGTGAATACGGCGGTGAGGTAGCAGCTCACAGCCAAGTGTTTTGATTGCATCCTGAACGAGTTTTGCTTTGTGTGCAGGTCCATTGTCGCGTAAAAAAATTAGTTTGCCACGTCTTCTGGCTCATTCTGGTCTTTTTTCGATCAATGCATAGTTCAAATTGATCATTTGTTGTCTGTAGCGATTAGTATTCACAGTTTCGCCGGATTTTAGAAGCTCATGATACACCACGCCTTTCTGATCGCACCAAACACAGAGCATTGTGTTCTTGCCGAATAGATCTGGTTTTGCAGTCGATGTTGTTGGTTGTCTCGGATTAACCCATGATTTTTCCCGTTTAGGATTCTTAAAATAAATCCATTTTTCATCGCCAGTAACAATTCGATAATTGATTTTCTTTCATGTCTTTGAATCAAAATTTGAGAAATGGTTTTTCGGTTTTCCATCTGTCTTTCATTCAATTCATGTGGCACCCATTTTCCACACTTTTGGATCTTTCCCATAATTTTCAAACGGTCAGAATTTGTTTGTTGTGCAACATTTAGCACTGCTGCCATTTGCTTCTGACTCAAAGTATCATCTTCATCCAGTATTCCAGAATGAGATTTTCACTCTGCAGCGGAGTGTGCGCTGAAATGAAACTTCCTGGCAGATTAAAACTGTCTGCCCGACCGAGACTCGAACTCGGGACCTTTGCCTTTCGCGGGCAAGAGCTCTACCATCTGAGCTACCGAAGCACGACTCACGCCCGGTACTCACCGCTTTACTTCTGCCAGTATCTCGTCTCCTACCTTCCAAACTTTACAGAAGCTCTCCTGCGAACCTTGCAGAACTAGCACTCCTGAAAGAAAGGATACTACAGAGACATGGCTTAGCCACAGCCTGGGGATTGTTTCCAGAATGAGATTTTCACTCTGCAGCGGAGTGTGCGCTGAGTATTGCTTGCAATTCGGCGTCATCGAACTTTTTTGGTGGTCTTCCACGTTCTTCATTTCTTACACCAAAATCATTATTTCTGAACCGTTGAAACCATCTTTTGCATGTTGCTTCTGATAGAGCATGATCACCATTTGCCTCGACAAGCATTCGATGCGACTCTGTAGCACTTTTTTTGAAATTAAAACAAAAAATTAATGCTTTCCGCAAATCATAACTTTCTGGTACAAAATTCGACATTGGTAAAACGATGAAAACATACGATGTTGTTTGTTCCGTGACTTGATGTATACTAAATATCTTTGACAGATGTAATACCAACCAAACAAAAAAAAATTAAGGCTCGTTCACAACAAATGTTGCCTACCGACACATTTGTATGTTAACGCTCATTTCATACCGGTACACCTGGTATAATGGTGTGGGCTGTGTTTACATGGATCGTTGACTGGTAATGGTTATGTTCCGCTTCTTGGAGACCATTTGCAGCCATTCACGTAATCATGGTCCCCAGCAACGATGGAATTTTTATGGATGACAATACGCCCTGTCATCGGGCCACAACTGTTTGCGATTGGTTTGAAGGTCATTCTGGACAATTCGAAAAAAATGATTTGGCCACTCAGATTGACCGACATGAATTCCATCGAAAATTTATGGGATATAATCGAGAGGTCAGTGCATGCAAAAAACCCTACATCGGCAATTATGGACTGCTATAGAGGCAGCATGGTTCATTACTTCTGCAGGGGAGTTCCGACGACTTGTTGCGCCCGTGCCACGTCGAGTTGCTGTACTACACCCGGCAAAAGGAGATCAGACACGATAGTAGAAAGTCTCCCACAATTTTTGTCACCTCATTGTAATAGCTGGATAAATTTGGAAATTTGTGATAAGGTCTTATGGGACCAAACTGCTAAAGTCATCGGTTCCTAAGCTTACACACTATTTAATCGAACTTAAACTAACTTACGCTAAGGATCACACACACACACACACACACACACACACACACACACACACACACACACACACACACACACGCCCTGCCTGAGGGAGGACGCGAACCTCTGACGCGGGGAGCCGTTCGGTCCGTGAAAAGGCGCCTCAGACCGCGCGGCAGTGTAATAGCTATTCGCAGTTCGAGAGTTCTCTTTTCAGCATACGGTTTATCTTTTCTTTAACGTAGTGCTACTCAAGATCCCACACAGCAAGCTGACGGTAAGGATAACGGAAGCAGGCAGCTGTTAGCTATGTGGAGAGAGTCTAGCAACAAATTTACAAGCGACCTCAGCCACAGAAGCGGTCAACTACGTAAGTTAGTTATTGCTGGTCGCATAGTCCACGGCGACTAATGAAGCAGCTGCCGCCCAACATCAACGGGTAAATGTTGAAGCACTAGAATTTCTTACACCCTGGAGGGCCTAAGACGGAAAACAGTGGTAGTCTGGCTCAGGCAGTCTGGAGAAAGCCAGCGCTCAAACTCTTAGACGCCCTTGTAGCAGGAGAAAGCCAGTAGACCTTACTATATGTACGTGTACAACAATTTAACACTCTTCTCAGTGTAAGACAGGACTGCTGGTATTGTCACCATATATAAACAGCTTAGCAAGTATGCAGGGGTACTCATAGATCATTCGGTGATGATGCTGCAATCTGCAGGAAAATAATATCGCTAGGTGATGGCACGGATATCAGAATGAGCTATTAATATTTCCACTTAGTGTACTGAACAGAACCACTCCTTAAATGTAAACAAAAGCTACATAATTCTCTTAAAAAAGAGCGAATCCGACTCCAGATTACAACAAAAGGTATTCTTATCACTCGTCAGTACGGAATAAACGAACACATTATGTCACTAATAATGGTGGCGAGTGGCAGAATTAGATTTGTTGAGAGGACTGTGGAAAAGTGCAATAACTTTGTTAAGTAAGCTGCATAAAGTACTCTAATTCGTCCTGTTATAGCCAATTTCTCCAGTGTTTGGGGTCAGGTTGGCTTGAAAGGAGAATTCAAAGACGCTATTGATCGAGAGTTTAGTAGATATGTTCACATCATTTAAATGGGAGCCGGCCGGAGTGGCCGAGCGGTTAAAGCCGCTACAGTCTGGAACCGCACGACCGCTACGGTCGCAGGTTCGAATCCTGCCTCGGGCATGGATGTGTGTGATGTCCTTAGGTTAGTTAGGTTTAAGTAGTTCTAAGTTCTAGGGGACTTACGACCACAGCAGTTGAGTCCCATAGTGCTCAGAGCCATTTAAACCATTTTTTAAATGGGAATCTCTGGGAAACAGATGATGTTGTACAAATGGTTCAAATGGCTCTGAGCACTATGGGACTTAACATCTGGGATCGTCAGTCCCCTAGAACTTAGAACTACTTAAACCTAACTAAGGACATCACATACATCCATGCCCGAGCAGGATTCGAACCTGCGATCGTAGCAGTTGCGCGGTTCCGGACTGAATGATGTTGTACACGCGGAACTGTGTTGAAACGTAAGTTGTGCAACAATTCTGCTACCGTCATTATATATCGCGCGTGGGAGAACGTTGAAAGAAAGATTAGCACGGGTATAGAGCAATGCAGTCAGCGATTTTTCCTCGTTTCATACGAGAACGGGATAAGTGTGCTCAAGTACCCGCTGCCATGCACTGTGCAACGGCTTATGGAATGGACGTATATTATAAATGCAGAGTGATTGGTGCCCTGTTACGGGGAATTAGGAAACCTCATGCTCTCATATCCGGCAGCTGTTAGCCGCCTACCCCCTCTACAAGAAACAAAATCTTCACAGTTCTATCATGCCCCACCAAAGATACAGACGCAGCAGTTCACTTTCAGGTTGAAGGAAGGTAATAAATGTAAAGTGACTACTGTGGTCATGGTCATGGCCATCAGAAATCGTCAGTTATCAAGTTTGTTTCTTCAGAGATACTATTGAAGCTCACATCTACGCCAACAACGTTAACACTAAGAAAGGAGATGTAAAAATAAATGTAAAGTGTGTTACGATGCCTTTCACACCAACGTGAAGAAAACAAAAGCAGCAGAGTCCTCAGCCTGCTCAGCTAACACGCTTTTGATAGCGGCTGCTACTGGTGCCAGCGAAACGCAAGGAAAACTAATCAGTGCCCATTGTTTAAAATGCTAAAATTTCTTCTTATTATTGTATCAATGTAAGACATTTCTCCCCCTTCTGCAGTATTTTGTATTTATTATAAGGAGCGATCAAAAAGTTTCTGTTCGATGGCGGTGCTGCAGCATATATGCTTCGTAGCGCGCTTCCGGTAGGAGTATATAAGCACCGACATGTAGGCAAGGGAGCAGTGTGCCATTCGTGTCTTTTCTACGTGCACGCGATACATGCTGAAACGTGAACTATGGTGACGTTATTATCAAATGCGTCTTTACAGGACTAGCGTTCTATTATTCTTTTCTTTTCTTGTCTGCCTAAGGATAAACACCGGTAGACATCCATCGGAGAAGGACAAACGCCGGTAGACATCCATCGGAGAATGAAGAATGTGTGTGAGGCGGCATGGGTGTCGAAAACCACCGTCGTGGAATTGTGCGCCAAGTTCCACGCTGCTTCCTAACAACCCACATCCCCATATCGCAGACGTCGTAATGCAGATGTTACGCCCACTCATGTGGGAGGCTCTGGAGCACCCGCCTTATACTCCTGACCTCTCCGTATGTGGTCCCTTAAAAAAGGTATCGAAGGGTCAAAGATTTGTGTCGGGCGAGGATGTGCAGCAGGCAGTTACGGGCTTTTCAGGCATCAGGGGACAGTGTTTTACCGAACAGGTATTTTCAACCCAGTGCTTTGGTGGGATGCCTGCCTCAATGCCTACGGGGATTTTGTCCGATTGGCGTACTGATTCTGGACTGTATGACCTTCGAACGGATCTTTTTGATCGGTCTTATATAACACTTTTAATTCCTCGATAGTTAAAATGTGTAAGTAGGCTGTTTAGGTTTTCTTATTGGTAATGCCACGTAGCGCTCTGTATGAAAATTACTGGCTGTGCTGTGTGCAGTCTGTAGCTAGTTTGCATTGTTGTCTGCCATTGTAGTGTTGGGCAGCTGGATGTGAACAGCGAGTAGCGTTGCGCAGTTGGAGGTGAGCCGCCAGCAGTGGTGGATGTGGGGACAGAGATGGCGGAGTTTTGAAATTTGTAATACTGGATATTATGAACTGCTATGTATATTATGATTTTTCAACACTATTAAGGTAAATATATTGTTTGTTCTCTATCAAAATCTTTCATTTGCTAACTATGCCTATCAGTAGTTAGTGCCTTCCGTAGTTTGAATCTTTTACTTAGCTGGCAGTAGTGGCGCTCGCTGTATTGCAGTAGTTCGAGTAACCAAGATTTTTGTGAGGTAAGCGATTTGTGAAACGCATAGGTTAATGTTAGTCAGGGCCATTCTTTTGTAGGGATTTCTGAAAGTCAGATTGCGTTGCGCTAAAATATTGTGTGTCAGTTTAAGCACAGTCTTGTATAATTTTTAAAAGGGGATGTTTCAAATGTTCGTACCTTTTGCTGTGCAAGCAATATACTTATGCTGCAACCTTTACTGACTGAGACTGGACTCTATATATCTATATCACTATAAATTATAAAAATATATGTATGTATCTATGCATTTCACACCTCCTCCTAAACCATTTGGATCGATTTCTACCAAAGTTGGTACACATATAATTTACTATCTGGAAAGAAGCACTTTGTAAGAACCACCTACACTCCATATATGTGGGGATGAAAATGGGGTGACATAGAAGCAAAGCTCAGGAATGTCTGGGGAAATTTCAGTCTAATTTGATATATAATGACTCATTCTTTATATAAAAGTACTGTTGGAACAAGGTATCCCTATATCCCTAGGGATGGGGATGAAGACGAACTAGGAGTGATATGCAAAAATATTCTGAAACGAGTTGTTGCTATTTCTTTCCTGTATTTAGGTGACAGTTCAAAAATCTGAAATGCCATTTGTCTTCCTGCAAACATTCACAAAGTTTACTACCTGATGTTTTCTGCACAGTCGTAACTGCGCCACTAACTGCGCTATGCCTGTCAGTACATACTAACAGTTTTGAGTCCGCACTTCCACGCTTCAATACCTGCCTGACCCGCTGTTCAGGGGAGGATAAGTATTAATGGCCTGATGTTGCCACATGTGCTTGGAGGTACTACCCAACCTAAAAACATACTACTCGAAATAGCTATAATTATTGGTCTTCAAATGAAGTAAATATTGATGTAATGTTGTTCAGTACACTGCCCTCAGTCACCAATAAAAATAGCAGCACTTATACGCCTAATACCCAGTATGTATGTGCAATATATGTGGCATACGTGTAGGCAGCCAAAGCTGTGGGTAAAAAGATAGAATATTATAAAAATGAATGTACGTTCCACATCCTCATGTCAACCACTGGATCGACTTCAACTAAACTTGGTACACCTGCCACTTAGTACCTGGAAAGACACACTGTGGTGATAAGGACCACCTACTTCGCATACGGCTGGGGTTGGAGGCGAGTGGGAGACGTCATAGAAGTATAACACAGCAACGTCTGGCGACATTTTAACCAAATTTTGTGAATATGTGACTCGTTACATGTATTATCTGCATAAAAATACTGTGAGGGTAATATACCAATATCAGCCATAAAGGTAGGGGAGGGAAGAGGTGACGTGAAAAACGTATTCTATAACAACCGATATCAGTGTCGAATACACATTATTTGGGGTCGCTAGGGTCATTGGTGACAGTCCTGGTGACGTTTCACCCCTAGGGGAGGGAAGGGGTGGGGTTGGGAGCAAAGACAAGGACATACCAGCATATCTCTGTAGCATGTGAAGCAATCTTTACCAAAGTTGGTAGAGACACGTATCACGTGCTGTCTCGAATATATATATATATATCGTGACAGTAACATATCCCTATGAGTGAAGGTGCGGTGAGATCGGCTTACGTAAAAGCATAACACAGGAACTCCTGGAACAATTTTAACCAAATTGGATACACGCCCCTCTCATTGTTTTTTATACAAACGCTATGGAAATAAAATACACAGACTACCGCTATGAGAGGGGTTGACTCTGAGAAGGTATGACATATAGAAACGTGCAAAAACAATCTATTCGTGTTAATTTCCTGTAATTAGTTCAAAAAATGGTTCAAATGGCTCTGAGCACTATGGGACTTAACAGCTATGGTCATCAGTCCCCTAGAACTTAGAACTACTTAAACCTAACTAACCTAAGGACATCACACAACACCCAATCATCATGAGACAGAGAAAATCCCTGACCCCGCCGGGAATAGAACCCGGGAACCCGGGCGTGTGTAATTAGTGACTTGGAATACTTTGAAAGTATGAAACGCAATCTGTTTTTCATATAGTTCATGTTGTTCAGTGCACCAACCATGTCATAAGAATGAACACTACTGCATGCCAATAATTTTGTCAGCATGTTTCAGGCCGAATATCATGCCACATGGCTGCATATCTCAGATACATTTAATGTCCTCTCTGGAGTCGCATGGTATAGAACAGCGGAGAACCAGACAGGTGTCAGCATGAAATACGTGCACATGCGGGAGCAGCCGCGGGTAAGAATCTAATATTATGACCTAAAAGTGTTTAATCCAGAACTCTAGGTCACATACGAAAAGTCTAGGATTTTGAAATTCCAGGTTTTGAACAACATCAACAACTGGTAAATCATTAGTGCAAGAGGTTTAACACTTATTGCAACTGGTTTGAAATTAAACATCTCACATGGAGTGAGAGAGAGAAATTAAACTGTAATTTTCATTGCAGAACCATCGCATTGCCGCATGCACTATGTTAGCGTACTGAACGATGCTGGCTCAGAAGTAATGTAGAGTTTCAGGAATTTCCTGGTGCTAGCTTGTTACTGTGACTCTCGCAGTAAGAAAGCCAGCTCTCCACATGAATTTGCCTTATAGTGGAAGAGTTCACAGCTAGCGGCAGTCTTGTTCTTTCCACAGCGAAATTTCATCGCAGCTAACGAAGCTACACCTTTATGTATCACAAACGGTCATCGGGTAACGACGAACACTCGCACTTTGCATACATCAAAGGCACAGGATGTTAACGTATGCGTGTATCGGTGTAAGAAAAAAGAATAAACACTTTATTAATTTTCCATATTTTTGACCTGCATCAGGGACACTATTTCTACTAACGATACTTTACTCGCCGAGAAAACTTCGAGAATCGTACATGATTGCTATATTGACAGAGACGTGGTAGGATGAATTACTTTCGACTTACACAGCTACAATCCCACTTAAGCAATATTTGTCTAAATGTTCAATGATATAGCTACACGTGTCGTTTCCCATTGTAAGTGCTTTTCTATGGTACGCAACAGCTTTATGAGTGTGTCAAATCCGAAGGCATGGAAAGTATCTTCGTCGTAGATTTTCGTCATTCGAATATTCAAGGTCTCCATTCGAGTATTTCACGTCCAGGAAGATCTTTAACGAGGTAATTTCACACATATCGGAGGTAATGGGGCAGTGTGGTAACCTGTTAAAAATAAAATTTCTCTTGCTCGTAAATACGTAGAGTGCACGAAGGGTGGATAAGACGAATGGGAAAAATACGGTTTGATACGCTAAGCTACTTTATGTGTCTTAAAAACAGAATGAGGCAATTACATCTATCGATAATAATGTACCCAATAATACTAGTTAAAATGATTTACTTGTGCAAAATGTTAAAACTGTAAGTTGTATGAGTTGGCAGTATCATTGCCCTTGTTTTTCTGTCCAGGTTCATTTTGAGTTTGCCTCATTTGATCTAACATTATTAATATGAAGGTCTCACATTCTTATGCACTGTTCTGAAAACCACTCACTGTACTGATTTTTTGGTCAGTGCCGTTTGTATTTATTCTGTGCAATAATCTTGGGGTGTACATTTCAAATACCACTCTTTTGAGAATATGACGTACTTTGGTCCCGCTACACCTCGGCTAACCCACATAACTTTGTTAGACTTTTTCACTTGAATTGCGTAGTGCTCCATTCTAAGATGGTCATGTCATTTTGATTTGTGCATGTTGACGATGTGCTCATCAGAGAGAGAGCAAGTTATGATACTGTTAAAACAATCTTTGGTCTTGTTGTGGCACAGTCCTTGCCTCTGCGCAGTCTGACAGATTATTAGCTGAAGTGTGAGGGGTGATGGACGTATTCAGTAGTGCTGTGTTCACTTGTGATTGTATCTGTTAGATGAAGAAAGATTTATTGTAAAGGACACAAAGGATTAATAAGATGTATATACTGGAAAGCGAAGAGTATATAACTTGTGAATGATGCTATTATTTTTGAAGAGAAGATGTTTGAGGTAAGACTGCAGCACTGTGCAGCTAGTTTATAGAATAATTATTGTCAGCTAGTTAACTTGCTCAGAGCAGGAAGAAAAACCACTCCACTTCCCTATGCCATGCAGTCAACTGATAGAAGTTCTCTGTTAACATTGTAGCCTTTCCAAAGCATTGTTTACTCTGTTAAGCATAGTATTGTTCAGAGCAATGTCATGTGAAGATCACGCGAAATTTTAAAAAATGGTTCAAATGGGTCTGAGCACTATGGGACTTAACATATATGGTCATCAGTCCCCTAGAACTTAGAACTACTTAAACCTAAGTAACCTAAGGACAGCACACAACACCCAGTCATCACGAGGCAGAGAAAATCCCTGACCCCGCCGGGAATCGAACCGGGGAACCCGGGCGCGGGAAGCGAGAACGCTACCCGCACGACCCGCGAAATTTTATTCTCTCATTTTGAACACATACTTCAGTCTAAAATCGTTGTCTTGGAAAATAATTTTATAGGAATAGTTACTCTCCCCATCCCACTGTTTAAAAGAATGTTTACTATTACGCATTACGACACTGGTCATGTGGTATGCAATAGTTTCAATACAGTTTGGAAATTTGATTTAAAAATAGAAATCTAGCTTAGCCGCTGTCTGCTTGCTGTCGTGCTTTCGAGAAATATGCAAGAAGACGCGAGGTAAGTGGAAATTTTGATTAGGCCCAGATAATTGTTTTACTTGAGTTGTGCATTTAATATAACGACAAATTGTATTCAGACTAGTTACATTTCAGTTCAAATTAGGTTCTGTTTAGTCAAAGGTTAGCATATGAGTTTAAGATGGGTGCATAGTTTTGTGGGTGCATAGTTTGGCAATACGTAGACTTTTTATAGAGTGGGAGGTAAATTTGGGCTAAATTTCGTACAGAAACATATAGTGGGGACGTTACGCCATCACCACAAACGACGAAGCAGGGGTTAGCGCACGGCACCAGGCGTTTCAAACTTATAAGGACTGCGTAAATTTGTTAGTAGTGTTGGGCCAGACTTACGTCGTTGTTTTCATTGGACTTCGACAGCATTATAGGTTTTCCATTGCCGCTTTAAAGCAACCTTTCAATGTTCGAACGACGAAACATTTGATCGCAAGGTCATAGGTCAACCGATTCCTCCACAGGAAAACACGTCTGATATATTCTATACGACACTGGTGACGGCATGTGCGTCACACAGGAATATGTTGTCGACCCACCTAACTTGTACAATTGGCGAATTGGTAAAAAGATTCTTCTACCTTGCCCGATTTAGGTTTTCTTGTGGATGTGTTAATCACTGCCAAAAAAGTGATGAAAACATAAGGGTTTGTCACATAAACTGAAAATAAAAAATTAAACTTTTCACTTGAGGGAAGACTTGAACCAAGGACCTCTCATACCGGAGGTGCTCACGCTAACCACGGGACCACAGCGCTCCTACGCTCATAGTACCCTTGATGTTGCCTATCTTGCGCATGGGCTACTCAGTTTGTATATTTGTCTTATTTATTTCATAGTTCCACACAACTGCTTCCTGTTTTGTCGATTGATCTGCGTTCAGCTTTTCAAGGCCTATCCACTGCGCCAACTTATAACTAAATCTGAGGGGGGTGCGATGGGGAGGTTCCCTTTTCAGGTATCATCTAATAATGTGTGTATCAATTTTTGGTGGCCTCAGTATATGTATTTTAGCGTTAATTATGAGCGACAGTTGATGTGACATGTACAGGCTACTAGCAAAAGATATAATATAAGAGAAAATTAAGCTGAAGGGTCAGGGAACGCGAATATGATATTGAAAGCATCACTTACCAATGAACTCATTGCGGATTCGAATGCGGTCCTTCAGTTGTGGAGTGGAGATGAGCAGACAGTTGATGAAGGCGACCAGTGCTGTCTGGTAGTCGATAGCTGTAGCATTCTGCAGCTCGGACACGATCACCTTGAGCCGGTAGCGCTCGCCTTTCAGCTCCTGTGGACAAAGCGCACACCAGTTCAGACGCTGGCTCCTGATAACTGCGACAGTCAAGTGCCCCCGTAGCTCTTGCCCCGCTTGACTCCACCTCGCAGAATTGTTTCCAGGAAGCTATCTTAAATCGTGACTGTCTACTTGCGCTCTGGCACCTGTCCACCTCGAGGACAGCGGAGAGTATTTTTGCATGTGTGTGTTGTTTAACCGGTCCCGCTGTCTCGCGAGACTTCGAGGCGGAGTTGCACGTATGAGGTACGTCTACTCCTTGGCTAATAATAGAGTACGTCTCAGTACTGTCTTACTGAGGCAATCAATACTTGTACGAAGTATATTGCCAACGCAAGTACATTTAAACCATCTTTTAAGACTGTGAATGGAAGAAATGGTAGAAACCGACCTCTGGGTAGATCAGTTTGAGTTCAGCAGAAATGTACGAAGACACGTGGCAACACTTAACGCTACGATTTATGTTAGAAGATACGTTAAAGAAAGACAGACCTACGCTAATATCATTAGTAGATTCAAAGAAAGCTTTTGACGATGTTGACTGGAACACACTATTTGAAATTGTGAAGGAAGTAGAGATAAAATACATGGAGCGAAGGGTGTATACAAATTGAACAGAAACCCGACAGCAGTTATGAGTCGAAGGACATGAGTGAGAAGCAATAGTCGAGAAAGGTGTGACACACAGTTCTAGTCTACCTTCGACGTTATTTAATCTCTACATTGGAGAAGCAGTAAAGGATCCAAAGGAGAAATTTGGAAAGGGAATTAAAGTTCAGGAAGAAGAAATAAAAAATGTAACATTTGCTGATGACACGGCAATTCTGTCAATGACGGCAAAAAACTTGGAAGAGTAGTTGAATAGTATGGACTGCTTCTTGAAAAGAGGTTATATGTTACAACAAAAGCGTAGCTGAGGGAATTAGATTAGGAAACAAGAAACTAAAAGTACTAGACGAGTTTTACTGTTTGGGCAGCAAAATAAATGATAATGGCCGAAGTAGAGAGGATATGAAATGTAAACTAGCAAGAAAGCATTTCTGAAAAAGAGGCATTTGTGAACATATAGTACACTTTTAAAACTTAGGAAATCTTTTCTGAAAGTGCCAACACCGGTTCCCGTCAGATCACCGAAGTTAAGCGCTGTCGGGCTCGACTGATACTTTGATGGGTGCCCGTGAGGTCTGCCGAGAACTGTTGACAAGGAGGGTGCACTCTGCCCTTGTGAGGCAAACTGAGGAACTGCTTGACTGAGAAGTAGCGGATCGGATCACTAAAGTTGACAACGGCCGGGAGAGCGGTGTGCTGATCACATGCCCCTTCCATATCCACATCCAATGACATCTATGGGCTGAAGATGACACGGCGGTCGGTCGGTACCGTGGGCCTTCAAGGCCTGTTCGCACTGAGTTTTCTGAAGGTATTTGTGTGGAGTGTAGCCTTGTATGGAAGCGAAACGTGGACGATGAGCAGTTCAGACAATAATTGAGTGTAAGATTTTGAAATGTGGCCCTAAAAAAAAAAGGATGCTAAGGATTGGATCGTTAGATCGAGCAACTCGTGAGGAGGTTCTGAAACGATTTGGAGGAAAAAGAAATTTGTAGTATATTTGACTAACAGGAGGTTTTGAGGCATCAAGGAATGGTCAAATTGGTAAGGGAGGGAAGTGTGCAGAGGAAGAATTTTAGAGGGAGACAAAAGCACGTATACAGTCAGCACGTTCAAACGGATGAAGGTTGCAGTAGTCGTTCAGAGACGAGGAATGAAGATTACAGTTTAGCGTCCCGTCTACTGCGCTTTCATTAGAGGCGGAGCACAAACGCGGAATACTAACTGATGGGAAGGGAAATCGGCCGTATCCCTTTCACAGAAAGCATCGCAGTATTTAATGCGAAGGACAATCAAACAGTTTAGAATCAAAGATGGTAAAATAGTCTATATCAAAATTAAGAGAAAGTCCAAATCCACAATAGCTGTTTTCGCGTTTACGCTGTATGACGACCGGTTTCATACCCTGGAGCTATATCTTCAGGTCATATCTGCATACAGAATAAAACTACGTAAGTAAAAGCACTAGTAGTCGACATAACCTACCCAACAAAATAGACAGTAAAGCGATGTGCTCACAAAACTAATACTTCATTTTTCACGAATTTCAAGGTACAAGTTCGCGTAAAAACATGTCATTCCTCGGTAAAACCTCGGACGGAATGGCAGATGGGCATCCGCGAACCATGCACGATGACTAAAACATCTCTGAAACAATGTCAAAAGACGATCTCGGACAGCCCATAACAATTCAAGTACGACAGCATAAAACCAATGACCACAAAACATTGCAGAATGGACGTAATGTAAATTAAAACACATCTCGCGGTGTCGGTAGAGTATAAAACAGAAGAAACCTACCATCGTCAAAATCCGCGGGAGAAACGAAGAATTAAGACACACAATCGTTGTATTGGGTTGTTATTTAACACGGAGATCCATTTTGTTGTTGTAATTCGGTTTCTACCGCTAGATGTCGCGGTCTTCAACCCACGACAGGGTGGCGCGTGCTTGGCTTCACAGTATTTAGTGTGTGGATAGCGCCGTAAGGAGTAGCTCTATTTGACGGATGCTAATATATTTTAGTATGTTGCCGACTCCCAACGATTGTGTGTCTTTTAATTCTTAGTTTCTCCCACGGATTTTGACGATAGTAGGTTTCTTCTCTTTTGTACTCTACCGACAGCGCGAGCTGTGTTTTAATTTACATTACGTTCATTCTGCAAAGTTTTGTGCTCATAGGTTTTATCCAATCATACCTGGAATGTCATGGGCTGTCCGAGCTCGTCTTTTGACTTTGTTTTTGAGATGTTTTAGTGATCATGCATGGTTCGCGGATGCCTATCTGCCGTTTCTACCAAGGCTTTACCAAGGAGTGACATGTTTTTACGCGCACTTGTACCTTGAAATGGTTCAAATGGCTATGAGCACATCTGAGGTCATCAGTCCCCTAGAACTTTGAACTACTTAAACCTAGCTAACCTAAGGACACCACACACATCTATGCCCGAGGCAGGATTCGAACCTGCAACCGTAGCGGTCGCACGGTTCCAGACAAGCACCCAGAACCGCTCGCCCACAGCGGCCGGCAATACCTTGAAATTCGTGGCAAATGAAGTATCAGTTTTGTGAGTACATCGCTTTACTGTCTACTTTGTTCAGTAGGTTATGTTGACTACTAATGCTTTTGCTTATGTAGTTTTGTTCTATATGCAGTACGACCTGAAACCGGTCGTCATACGGCGAAAAGACAAACAATTTCGGATTTATTCTTCTACTTAATTTTAATATAGACTATTTTACCGTCTCTCTTTTGTTTTCTTTTTTAGTTCTGGTTGCCGGACCTATGAGATTATTTGCATCCAGCTATTTGCTTGGAGCGATTTACAGAAATCACGGAAAACTTATTTCTGGATGGCCGGATGGGAAATTCATCCGTCGTCCTCCCATATGTGAGCTACCAGTGCTGACCACTGCAGAGATGAAGAGGGTTGACAGGAGAGACTAGCGTGCAGAGCTGCATCACACACGAGTCTTCGGAATGAACATCAGAATAACGACAACAACAACATAAAAATGTTAAATGTCTGCCCCTCACCTACAGTTTAAGTTAGGCTGATGAAAAGAAATCAGGTGAGTTGCGCCATTCTGAAGGACACCAAGCCTGTAAAAATTCGAAAACATCTTTCTTGAAGTCTACGTACTTCGTGGGCAGTATGTACTTTCAGCGATGAACAGTTCATCTAAGCAAGGTGCTATCATTTCACATTTTCTACAAAACTTGTATCAGTTAGCTACCATTTTTTAAAGTCTGTTGCAATCAAACGCTACACGTGCCTTTGCACTGTTGCCGCAGTAGATACTGAGTCGCAGCGATCAGTTTAGGACGGAAGAAAATAAAGGAACGGTTTTGAACGGTCAGAAGACTGGCGTGAAAAATACTTAAAGTAAATAAAATCCGAACTGCTCGTGATGAAATAGTGGTGAAAAAAGAATGATCCGGTTTTTTTTCCATCTGACCAGTTGCGACTTACTTCTTTCGTTATAGCTTGACACGTATGTCGCTCTTTCACAAATGTAGCATTTCGCATAGGTATTTGTTTCACTTTAGAAGAGAGCAGGAGATACAGAGCTGCCTTAAAAACACACCACTTCCCAATGTCTGAGGGCGATATATAATTAGCTACTGTAATATGACACTGCATGACCAATTACGTTTCTCTAATTGTCGATTTCTCCGCCGTTCCTTTAGCCATCCCACGACTTGTCCTGACTCTTCCATCTCACGGCCTTTGTTTTACTCTTTTGAAGTTTCTGTTAATGAGCTACATTTTTCAGCTAACAGTCAATTCTGTTTCTACATCCTACTCTGAACGATCTGCAGTGGTACTACAGGCAAATAAGGCACAGAGGATCTCCAATTCATTCGCATAACAAAAATAATGTTTATTGATTTCGTATGCCATATTTATAATGAATTAAACTTTAGGAGAGAAAATATATTTGTCTGTCAGCATAAAGTGAGATAGAGATGTTATCTATGAGTTTATAGTGCCGAAACCCCCATAAACTCAAGAGAAATAGTTACCACATCGAAATGTGTACCAGCAAATCCGGCTTTCAAGCTTTACTACACTTTATGGACTACCACTCTGAGTTTTTCGTGCTTCCAGTAACAAACAAGGCTAATTTCTTCCGAGGAGATTTTTGGTCCAGAAACAGTCGAGATAAAAATGAGAGTGCTACTACTAATTACTGCCAAGCTGGTTTCATTTAAATTCTTGACCCCAGGGCCAGCCACTTCATTTGCGGAGTCCTCGACACCAGACTGTTTCAGGACGTTTACTACTGTCTTCATTTTCCCGACCATGAACATGGAAGCAGCAAAAATTACGAACAGTGACGCATAAATTGTACCGAGCGGCCTATGGCGCTGCAGTCATGGACTGTGCGGCTGGTCCCGGCGGAGGTTCGAGTCCTCCCTCGGGCATGGGTGTGTGTGTTTCTCCTTAGGATAATTTAGGTTCAGTAGTGTGTAAGCTTAGGGACTGATGACCTTAGCAGTTAAGTCCCATAAGATTTCACACACATTTGAACACACAAATTGTAGGGACATACGACTTTGGAGCTCAAAATTCCGTAGTTTTTTGGCAGTTTGAAGTGAGGTAAAGCGCTGCAGTGAAGGGGGGTGTCGTTGTCACTAGCTGCTGCTCCGAGGTAAGTATGAAGGAGCTTTCTCATATGTGGTAGGAACAGGCGTTGATTGTGCACCGTGCATCCCACCCATGCTACATTGATCTTCCAGTTCCTCTAAACGTGGTTGGTTGTTGGCTTTTCAGACATAATTCCTGTGCAGCTGTTTCGTGCATATGTCCATACGAACTCTTGAATGTCTGATTTGGCCGTTCCCAAAGCTGAAATGAAGCTCTGCAAGTTGGTTTATCATTTATTTCGAATATACGCGAAGCAACGGGTTTTATTGCATGTTCTACATCTACATCTACATCTACATCCATACTCCGCAAGCCACCTGACGGTGTGTGGCGAAGGGTACTTGTGTACCTCTATGGGTTCTCCCTTCTATTCCAGTCTCGTATTGTTATTGGTTTATGGGAACTCACTCGGTTCCATTTACTCATTGTCGACTTTTATACCAGGATTGGATAAGAAGTTTATCGCCCTCACACCCTTGCTACCACAATACGGAACATTGTTCGGTGGGGCTAGGCGCTGAATCATCAGCGTTTCCACATTTACTCCATAGATCTCCAAAGAGTGGCGGCAGTCTGAGTTTAGGATTTAACGGCCGTTCTTTGATTAACACACGAAAGACCTGTGTGATTTTCATCAGAACGGAACACTCGTTCAAGTGGAGGGCGATTAGTAAGGGAATCCATACCAACGTCGCCTCTTGAAGACAGCATCTGTCATTCCTCTAAAGTAATTTACGGGAGACCTGTATCAAAACGACGCCCTCTGCAACTGAATGGAACCTAATGCCAACGCTGGGAATATGTTACACTGTTGAAATTTCATTCCGTTAATAAATCAGTGATGCACACTCGTTTTTTTTGAACGTGGCATTTGCACAAAACTGTCGAAAAATTAAGTACATAACCGTTAACATTTATTGTTAGTATCTGTTTTTCGAGTATGAAATTCAGATTCAATTCAATTTTCTTATAACGAGGCCACAAAATTTCATCTTGTCTGTTGGCACGTTTTGCCATAATTTGTTCTCAATCATATTCAGTCATATTACAAAATGTGCGTCTTTTAATGTACTCGTGGGTCCCCGTCTTACAAAATATTTTACAACTTGAGATTTAATTGAGTAATTATAATTTCCAATATTAACTTCAAAAAAGAGTTCAGTACGAAACAAGAGTCAAAACACCAATTGGTTATAGTTCGGTTATTGGAGTATTCTGTCTTTCGATCGTTAAACTGCAGTTATTTTTCTTAAAGTTTCCAATTGTAAGTACGAAGATCACAAAACTAACTGCACTGAAGCAACCAGAGCAGTTGACAGTATGCCCATAAAAATTTCCATGCTAGAAATCTTGAAACAAAAGTGCTTGTTTCTGCACTCCACTACCCGTGAGACCTATCACAATTGAGTGATATCTGAATACCATTGAACCAAGCGCCATACATGGTCTTTCAATTTAATCTCTATTGCAGGTAAACTAAATGTGTGAAGTATTTATCTTACAACCCGCATTCTATCAGTTTTACTCTTCAACTCTACTCCAGTTCAAATAAAAAGAATATGAGTCCTTAAATTAGTTGTAAACACAAAAGTATAAATAAAACAGGTTAAATGCCACATTTATTGACTTCCAGGAAGCTTTCGATGTTGGTCTCCATACTCGCCTGGTAAAGGAAGTACGATTTTACGTAACAGCAGAACAGATATACGATGGGACTGAAGATTTATTGACAACCAGAACTCAGTCGATCATTCTGAATTGGTATATATAGCTAAAAGCGAAATTAACGTACGTTGCGCCTTAGGGTTGTATGACAGGACCGTTACTGTTCACCACATGTATTGACCACGTGGCTCTTCGAAGTTCTTCACAGACGATGCTGCTTTGTTCAAGGGAGGGAGTGGGGGCTAATGTTGTTAGGAAATTGTCACTAATGAAAAAGACTAGCAAACTATCATTGTCTGATGCAAAGACTGACAACTGACCCTAAATATAATTTAATGAAATGCAATGCTCGTTAACTAGTCTTAATGCCCCGGTATTGTTTGATTTCACTAGCAAAGGTGATACACTGTAATCAGCCGTAATCGATAAAATTTCTATCCGGAACGATTTAAAATGGAGCAAATACGAAAAACTTGAAATGGGAAATGTATATTCCAAGCAGACTTTTCAGAATAATGCTAGGCAATGTAAAGAAGACCACAAAAAAAACCTCTTTCGACTACTCCTTGACTACTTTTAGTCTGCCTGAGATCCTTACCCGGAATTCACGGAAGAAATGGAGAAGTTTAGCAGCACAACTGCAGGGTATGTCACATATTTGCTCAACGAGTGAGCGTCATAAAAACGTAAGTAGGAGACACTACAAGAAAGTTACTTTCCTCAAACACACAGATAGCGTAATGACTTCAACGATAAAAGTAGAGAAATATTTCTTCTCGCATGCCATGCGCGAATGGGATGGAAAGATATATAATGATTCTGCTACATTAAGCTCTCTCCACTACACGGTAACCTGCAGGAAGAAATATAGATGAACGTGAGAAACACTATACAACGAACGTTTACGGTGTACATTCGTTAATCATTTTCTGTATTCTTTGATGAAAATATTATAATAGGTAGCTCACTGTACAGGAACACGTTAGCTTACCCTTCTCGAACTAAATTCAGTATGAGGTTTAAACAAGATCGTAGAGGTTAACGGTACTGGTAAAAAGGCTCTCAACTTCATGGTACAGTTTTTCCGGGAGTTTCTTTGTACATAGAAAACAGAAAATTTTGCATATAGAGGAAGGCGAAATACTCTGACGTCAAGAATGATGTACACTCTAAGACAAAAGAAAGACGCACTACGAAGGAATTCAGGGAAAGAGCTACACAAACTGGGCAAGTCGGTAATGCATTGACTGAAGGAAGGGTTTGGCAAGTGCTGGACAAGCAGAAGAAACACTCGCCTGGGCGTACCCAGACACGTCTTCACTGGTCATCAGGGTTAAATTCGAAGCGGGACTCATCACGGAAGACAATTCTTCTCCAGTCAATGAGATTCCAGGCCGAAGACGTGTCTGGAGACGTCCTGGACGGCGGTTGGTTATCTAACTGACCGTCGCCCGCCATACAGCGCGACAATCAGGAGTGTTGGTCTGGAGTGCCATTTCCTTTCGGTTGTCGTCCGTGGCTTCCCTACAGTACAATGGTACGTCGACGATATTCTGCGTCCCGTTTTGTTGCCTTTCGTGGCAAGCCATCCTGGGATTACATTTCAGCAGGATAATGCCCGCCCGCACACGGCGAAAGTTGCTGCTGCTCGTCTTTGTGCTTGCCAAACCCTTCACTGGCCAGCAAGGTCGCCTGATCTCACCCCAATTGAGAACGTATGAAACATTGTGGGCAGCGTCCTCGAATAATTTCGGGATTCTGACGAGCCAACGGGCCATTTAGACAGAATCTGGCACAATATCACTCAGGATGACGTACAACAACTCTGTCAATCAATGCGAAGCCGAATAACACCTTGCAGAAGGATCAGAGGTGGACCAACGCGTTATTGAGTTGTTCAAAAAATGTACAATTGTGTGTGAAATCTTATGGGACTTAACTGCTAAGGTCATAAGTCCCTAAGCTTACACACTACTTAACCTAAATTAACCTAAGGACAAACACACACACACCCATGCGCGAGGGAGGACTCGAACCTCCGCTGGGACCAGCCGCACAGTCCATGACCGCAGCGCCTCAGACCGCTCGGCTAATCCCGCGCGGCTGAGTTGTTCAATTTGTGAAGCTCATTGTCTTGAATAAATCGTTCAATTATTATGATATGAACCATTTTTTTTCATAAACCATAGTTATAAAATACTGACACGAATTATTTATAGAAGAACAGAAAAAGTGTGGCAGATGCAGACCTTGGAGAAGATCAGGTCGTGTTCCGGAAAAACCTAGGTACACGCTAGTCAGTACTAACCCTACGATTAATCTTATAAGATAGACTAAAGAAAGACGAACTTAAGTTTACAGCTTCTGCAAATTTAGAGAAACACTTTTGACAACACCAACTGAAACATTCTTTGACATTCAGAGGGTAGCAGGGACAAAATACAGTGAGCGATAGGCTGTCTACAGCTTGTACAGAAATCATACTGCGGTTAGAGGAGTAGAAGGGTATGAAAATAATTAAGGAGGGGAGTGGCCCAGACTTGTAGCCTCTTCGCTGAGTTATTAATTCGGTACATAGAGCAAGCAGTAAAGAAACCGAGGAGCTATTTCGAAAACTAGAGATTTGCCAATGAGACCGTAATTCTTTCAGAGGTGGCAAAGTACTTGGAAGAGCAGTTGAACGGAAGAGATAGTCTTCTGAAAAGAGGTTAGAAGATGAGTATCGATAAGAGTAAAACAAGGATAGTAGAAAAGAATCGAAATAAATCGGGAGATGCTGAATAAATTAGAATAGGACGCTTTTGCTAAAGGTATTTGTCTGCAGTGTAGACTTGTCGGAGTGAAACTTGAACAATACACAGTTCAGACAAGAACCTTTTGAAATGTGGTGCAACAGAAGAATGATGGAGATTAAATGGATAGATCGGATAAACAATATAGACGTTCTCTTTACAAATGGGGAGAAAATAAATTTATGTCATAACTTGACTAAAAGATGGCAGCGGACACATTCTGAGACATCAAGGAATTGTCAGTATGGTTAAGGGGAGAAGTGTGGAGGGTAAATATTTGAGCTGGTGCCCACGCATTGACTATTAATAGCAACTTCAAATAACGTAGGTTGCAGTATTCATGTAGAGACGAAGGTCCTTTCAAGGACTAGACTAACGTTTAGAGCTGCACGAAACCAATTATCGAGCTGGAGGACTACTACAGCAAGAATAACGCAATAAATTAGTAACATTTTCTAAAACGGAATCTTCTAAAATAGTGTACAAGTTTCGAGATAAATTTGTTGTGTATAGGGAGTCGCATTTCCGGTTTACTTTTTGACGTATCATCACTCAGTACCTTCTAATGAAGGTAATGTGCTATAGAGACTGTCCACCAGGTCTACGTAATACTACGAAGGTAGTTGTGTCTGAAGAAACACATGGCGTGCCTCCCAACACGCAGCTGGGCGGCGCTCGTATTTACGGGCAGAGAGCGGTCACATTTGGTTTCCTTTTAACCTTTTTCAGCATTGTATGCGTCCCCGGCGCGGCTCGTTTATTTGCAGCAGTCCGCGTTTACGTTGTTCCGACAGGGCCACCGCTGCCGCAAAGTCGCGCAGGCTGTACTCGAGCGACTGGGTGCATCGCTGGAATATAAATGAGCGGAGCGGCATACGTGCCCGCGCCACAAGGTCGCCTTCCCGTGCGACGGCGAACGCTCGCCTGCCGCGGCCTCGCCGCCTTCAAAAATGTCTCACCGGCTCATTCCGTCGCTCATAATCAGGTTGCTGCAAACGTTTCCGTAGCAAATTACAGCAAATCTGTACACTGGTCAGCCAAAACATTGTAACCACTGCACTCGGCGACGTCGGATGTCTCCCGGTGGGGTTGCGGGCACGTGACGTGGTAACAAAAGTACGTAAGTAGAGCAGACAAGGACGGGGTATCACTCTGGCGAAGATATGGGCTGCGAGCGGGGAAATCTGTTGAGATAAGCGACTTAGACAAAGGGCAGGTTATATTATGTGGAGCCTGTGAAGGAGTATCTAGAAAATGGTGAAGCTGGTCGAACGTTCACATGCTACTGTCGTGAGCATTTACGAAAAGGGATAGGACAGTGAAACTAGCATTAGGCGCTAAATGGTTGGACGTCCACGAGTCTTCAGAGAACGTGGGGTTCGGAGGCTTGTCTGCTCTGTGAAGTAGGACAGATGGTGACCTGTGGCATCTCTGCCGAAAGAGCACAATGCTGGTGCACGCACAAGTGTTTCGGAGCACACGTTCATCGTACATTGTTGAACACGGAGCAGGCCACCCCTACGTGTTCACACGTTGACCCAACGACATCGTCAGTTAAGACTGCAGTGAGCACCGAGCACGGGGTCCCGGGTTCGATTCCCGGCGGGGTCAGGGATTTTCACCTGCCTCGAGATGACTGGGTGTTTGTGTTGTCCTCATCATTTCATCATCATCCAGGAAAGTGGCGAAATTGGACTGAGCAAAGATTGGGTAATTGTACGGGCGCTGATAACCACGCAGTTGAGCGCCCCACAAACCAAACATCATCATCGTCATGCAGTGAGCACGAGATTCGACCTTCGATCAATGGAAACGTGTCAACTCTTCGGGTGAATCACATTTTTGCTATACTATGAGACATTCTCCTGCACTTGCATGGGACTTGTGGAAGTCATCTAAGACACGCTGACAATTGCGAACCAACTGAATTCCTTCATGCTTGATGTCTTCCCCTACGGCGATGTCAACTTGCAACTGTATAATTGTCCGCGTCTCGGAGCAAGAACCGTTATACAGTGGTTTGAGGAACATTATACTGAATTCACGTTGATGTCTTGGGAACCAAATTCTTCTGATATAAGTCTTGTGGAACCCCTTCTGGGTCACTATCCGGCGCCACGTGTGCGTACTCAAATCACAGGCTCGTTATTTACGCGAAGCAGAATCAGTGGTGTATTTCTTTCCAGCGACGGAAAAACAAGCAAACAAGCATGTAGTTATAATGTTTTGGCTCCTAAGTGTAAGTTGTCCGTCGACTTCTGATGCTTTTGTTTACTGTTCATGTGCTTGACGTGTTGTTTGTAGTCGTACTGACTCTGCCTATACGGAGACAGCATTTCCGGACGTCCTATTATCGAGCTACACTATACACTGAGGTGACGCCAGCGGTGGTGACCGAGCGGTTCTAGGCACTTCAGTCCGGAACCGCGCGACTGCTATGGTCGCAGGTACGAATCCTGCCTCGGGCATGTGTGTGATGTCCTTAGGTTGGTTAGGTTTAAGTAGTTGAAAGTTCTAGGGGACTGACGACCTCAGATGTTAAGTTCCATAGAGCTCAGAGCCATTTGAACCATTTGAACTGAGGTGACGAAAGTCATGGGATAGCGATGTCCACATATACAGATGTCGGCAGTATCACATACACAAGGTATAAAAGGGCAGCGCGTTGGCAGAGCACTGAACGACCGAGAGGAGTGGCGTATGCGTGGACTTGTCAGTGCTACCAGACAAGCAACACTGGTGAAATAACCACAGAAATAAGTGTGTGACGTACGACGAACGTATCCGTTAGGAAGTGGGGCGAAATTTTGCGTTAACGGGCTATGGCAACAGACGAACGACGCGAGTGCCTTTGCTAGCAGCACTGTATAGCGTGCAGCGCCTCTCCTGGGCTCGTGACCATATCGGTTGGACCCTAGACGGGGAAAACCGTGGTGTGGTCACATGACTCCCGATTTCAGTTGGTAAGAGTATATGGTAGAGTCCGAGTGTGGCGCACACCCCACCTAACCATGGACTCAAGTTGTCCAATTAAACCGATCATTGACCGGAAATGCATATCTTTGGTTAGTTGGAGACCATTTCCAGCCATCCATGGAATTTATTTTTATGGATGACGATGCGCCATGTCACCGGGCCACATCTGTTCGGGATTGGTTTGAAGAACGTTCTGGACAATTCATGCGAATGATTTGGCTTCCCAGTTCGGCCCACATAAATTCCATCGAACATATACGGGACATAAACTTGAGATCAGATCCTGCACCGGCAACACTCTCGCAATTATGGACGGCTATAGAGGCAGCATGGCTTAGTATTTCTGCAGGGGATTTCGAACGACCTGGTGAGTCAACGCCAGGTCGAGTTGCCGCACTACTCCTGGAACAAGAAGGTCCGGCACGATATTAGGAGGTATCTAATGACTTTTGTGTCCCGAGTGTAGTAACTTCCGCAACTGTGTGCCTGTGCGATAGCTCTCCTCTCGATCTGCTACATTCACTCTTCAGTGTAACCGACTCAAATAAACAAGCTGTGTTGGAAAAACGGATCTTTACATTAAACAGTTTATCATTAACACTGGGTTTATTATATCTTGAATTCATGAAAATGTCCTTATGTCGATCAAACGTACAATCTCAGTACGTGAACATACACACTATTCACATGTTCACTGAAGTTAGCCATTGCCTTTCAGCAGTCCGTTCGGTAGCCACAAACAACAATGTAATTTTCCAAACTGCGCGATAACCATCAAAAATAAATACTTCGAGCCTCTTTTCGGGCCAACGTGGGCCGCGTCCCGTCTCGTGCCTATTCACACCACGAGCTGATCTGGCTGGCTAACAAATTAAATGCCTTTTCTGCAGAAGCTCACGCCACTCGCTAGCAGATAGAGCATCCTCGCACTATCTGTGGTCTTTGGTCCAGCAGAGAAAGGTAAGGGCAAGATTTGATGTATTGCAGCGGTATCACGATCTATATCCCCAAAAATCCCTAAATTCCGCCTTGATCAATGTCAGAACAATTTTTAACACTAGAAAATTTTATAGTGACATTCACAACATCGTTTTCAGCGCTTATGTGCACGTGAGTATGCCGTTAATAGTCTAAAAAGTATTATATTATTATTATTCATTATAGAAAGCAGAAGAAGGGGGACTCAAACGGACGGAGAAATTTAAACATCTAGGAGAATAGCTATATTTCAATATCTCTGAGAAAGAGGAGTTTGAATCACGGATCAGGGAGACGGAAACGTCATACCAACTAAGCAAATGTGTCTACAAGATATCAGTATCCATTAACGCCAAGATATGACGTTACTGCATACTAGCACGACCAATGATCCTATATGCTGCAGAACTCTTTTGCTTTGAATAAAAAAAGGTCTGATCGACAAATTAGAAATAACAGAAAGACCGATCTTGTGAAAAACTTTAGGTTTAGTCAGATAAAATGGTGAATTTAGAGGATGACACAACCGTGAACTCTAGATACAGGTGGAAAAGATCACAAAGAAAATTTGTAGAAGAAGGATCATTTTCTGTGCCCAAATTGCACTCAATCTATGGGTGACGTTTGGCCTTCTCTTCCAATCCTTCACTCTCCCTCCATTTTAACTCTTCCTCTATCTTTGTTTGTTGTTTGTTCGCCTTGATATTCGTCATTTCAAGAACCTTCAACATCACTATCTGTGTTTCTATATCCTTGTGTTTTTATGCTGGAGATTTTAGTATATTGAAAAATGGCTGGCTCATCCTTTCTTTATTCTTACAATCGGCGATCCCAGCTCATCTGCTATATTACTTTAATACCTTCTACAGTTTTTTTCCTTTTAGTGCACGTTTTCCCCTTTTTGCATGCTTCTTTCGTTTTCTCTTTCAGTATAGTTCCCAGTTAGGTCTACGCCATTTTTACTTTCCCAGACTCTTTTGGGAATGGTTTTAATCGAAGAGGAAAAAGGGACTGATGACCCTGCAGTCTGGTCTCTTTACTCTCCAAACCAACAAACCATCTAGTAGGATCTTCCACTATTTTATCAACAAGAAACCAAAGGAAACGTCGTTCATAGAGATAGAGAGAAACCTGCAAGAACTGCGGAAAACAGAAGGATATCCAAAAATGCATTCTGCTCAAGAATAAACTCCAGGAACTTCTTAGTTTCAAAGGAGAGTCAAAACAAAAAATGGCAAAATGTACAATAAAGTGGGGAAGGAACAGCATTAGAGACGTTTGTGCAAAAACTGGGTTCAAGTTAAAACCCACACGCACGGGCAAGGACAACAAAAGTGGAAACAGCATAATAAGTTTGTTTATGAAATATCTGTTTACTGCTGTCAGTCACGTTTTTTTAATTTATTTGTTATACGGTGCGTTTCAGGAAATGATTACCTATCTCAAGTGCGTTTTTCGTGTGTTATGACATGTTTTTGATATGTTAGGTGCTGCATTGTTCTGTTGTACCGAGCATGGTAGAGCAGTGGTTAGCGCAAGGGACACGCATTCAGGAGGACGACGATTCAAACCCACGCCCGGCCTTCCCGATTTAGGTATTCCGCGACTTACCCAAATCGCTTCAGGCAAATGACGGGAGGTTCCATCGAAAGAGCACGGCCATTTCCCTTCTCCATCCTTCCCTACTCCTAGATTGTGCTCCGCCTCTGATGACCTCGTTGTCGACGGGACGTTAAATACTAATGTCCTTCTTCTTCTTCTCCTCCTCCTCCTCATCCTGTTCTGTTGCCTTTACTGTAGTATACAAAGACGCGCAATTTTGGAATTTAAGTTGGATCTTTATATATAGTTAATGGCGAAGTAATTAAAAAAAGGTTTTACTTACTGTTTTCTTGTAATCCAGTTGTGCTGTAACACAGAAGTCAAAAACTACAGCCGTTCTAAAGGAATCAATTTTTCAGATATCTGATCTCGGAATTCAGGTGGTCCTTACCAGAAACAGTCTTAACTCTACGTACCAGCGTGTTTAGAAATGCTCTTTTTTGGGCTGGGCGAAGAAAGTTTTGCGCACTGAGGTATAGGTCAGTACGTATTGACTTCCGGTAGACAGAGTGACCAAGTTCTCCATTTAATTTTAGTTCAGACTAAATAATTATTAGCACATCATTTCCCTCCCGAAAATATAAAATTGTTTCTTCATACGTTGAGGACTATCTACTTTTTGTATCCCGGTAAATTTTATGGGGTGTCTGATGAAATAGACATGGCTTCTTCACTGTCTCCGGCAGTGGTTAATTAACATATTTGTGGAGCATTTCGAAGGAAACGCTTGAAATTTAGTTCTAATTTCTCATTTTCCTTCTGTAGTAATGTTGACGACACCTTTATGATCGACACATGGGATGATGCTCTTCATCTGTTCATTGACGATATGATTGATCATATGAACAGTACTTACACTAATATCAGGTATATATCTGAGATGGAGAGATAAGAACAATTACTATTTTCAGATATTGAGATGTTTTATCATGTAGGATCGGAAGATTGTAAGCTGACGGCTACGGCAAAGTATAATAGTTGGACGATCTTAAGGGTATGTCGAAAGACGGATAAAATTTCCACTTGGCATAACGAATAACAACTCTTTTTAAATATGGATAAATATTAGGTAATGCCTAGAACAAAGAAAAGGAACCGTTAGTATTTACAAAATTAATGGTGAACACCTTGAGGGTTTAATCTTGCACAAATATTGTGGAGTAATATTTAGAAACGGTATGAAATTGATCACGTAAAATCGGTATTAGGGAATGTGAATGGAAGACTTCGATGTATTGGTAGGGTTATGGAAATTTGCAACGAATCTGTAAGGGAACTCGCATACAGAACGCTGGTGAGATCAATTCTAGACTACTGTTCCAGTGCTTGGCCTTATCAAGTAACCTTAACGACAGATATTGAACAAATTGAGAGATGCGGTCCCAGTGTCGCAACAGGTAAGTGCAGTCCATATGAACGACTACAGAGATGCTGTGCGAACTTACATGGTATTACTTGGAAGGAAGATGACGTAGTTCTTGCAAACCCTTGTTAGGTGTGTTTAGAATAGTGAGTGAAAATTCTGCTGCCACTATCGTACATCTCACGTAGGGATCATGAGAATCAGGTAAGTGAGATTATAGACCGTACGGAAATAAAGAGACCGTCATTTCTCTCTTTGCTGTATACGAGAATGGAATACGACAGAAATTCGCTAACATTGTCCGAAGTACCCTCTAATATGCATCGTAGAGTGGCTTGTGGAGTGTTTATGCAGATGTAAATCAGATATCTATTATCAACCCATAACTGTAACAAAATGTAACAATCCAGAGTTGGCTGCATAACAATAAATATTTCTCCAATTATCTTCATTCCCGCCACACGTCTTTGGAAGGAACTACCCAGTAGTAAGAGTAAGATAAGGTCTGGCTGTGTTCGACAGGATTATCTACTCTTATTGATGTAGTATACTTTCTGACTATCCGTTATCCGTTGAACACCAAACCATCATCCACGTCCTACGGGCACCAACTCTATAAAATATCCTCATCCCAATCTCTCCCCCATCTTTTTCTCTTAAGTATCCATTACTTTTTAATTGGATCTTCTCTGAGCATTTTGTTTTATTTCCCGTCTTTTCAAAGAGCGATTAACTTCTTCTTTAGATCTCATTCCTTCTGTGACAATGGCATGTCATTATGTTAGTATATCATTATACCTATTCGATGAAAGTTTATGTTACCTACACTAACAGCAAAAAATCACTACGCCAAGAAGAAGTCGTGCGACACAAACGAAAGTTGGTACTCGTGTTTTTTCGTCTGAGAGATGATGTTTATTCAAATTGACGCTACTTGCATCACTATAAGGATGCACATCAGGTTTGCTTTAAATACACGCTATAACGGTTGTGAGCGTTAGTTACCTTTCAGGTTGGACGTGGTGAACTGATGTTAGTCAAGAATGCCTTTAAGACGACAAAGACGCCATTATCAACACATTGCTGAGGTTGAACAAGGTCGTGCAATAGGGGTGCGAGAAGCTGGATGCTCCTTCTGCGATGTTGCAGAATGATTTGACAGGAATGTAGCCACGGTACAGAATTACTGGCACGGTGGTCGCGAGAATGTGCGGTTGCAAGAAGACCGGGCTCTGGAAGGCCACGTGGCACTACCGAGAGGGAAGACCGCCGTGCTCGGCGTATGGCTGTGGCTCATCGTACTGCATCTGCAGCACTATTTGGCACCACAGTGACACAACCAACTGTTACAAATCGGTTACCTTCAAGTACAGATCGGTACCAGACGCCCTGTAGCGTGCATTCCGTTGACTTCAAACCACCACCATTTGCGACTGCATTGGTATCAAGCGAGAAGCTCACTGGGGGCGCAGGGTCGAGGTCTGTTGTGTTTTCTAATGAGAGACGGTTCTGTCTCTGTGCCAGTGATGGCCGTGTGTTGGTTATAATGTGCCCAGATGAGGGACTGCAACCAGCCTGTCTCCGTGCTACACGCACTGGATCTGCATCTGGAGTTATGGTCCGGGATGCGATTACGTATGCCAGCAGGAGCACAGTCGTGGTTATACCATGCGCCCTGCCTGAAAATTTGTACGTCTGTTTGCTGATTCAACATTCCAGGTTTTTTTTTCCAACAGGATAACTCTCATTCACACACAGAGTTTGTAATTCAGCATGCAGTACTGAGTGTCTACACGTCGTTTTGGCCTGGTCGATCCCCACATCTGTCTCCAATTGACAACATATCGGACATTATCGGACGACAACTCTAGCGTCATCCACAAACAGCTTTAACAGTTCCTGTATTTAGCGACCAAGTGCAACAGGCATGGAATTGCATCCCATAAAGTGGCATCCGGCACCTGTGCAACACAATGCATGCACGTTTGTATGATTAGCCGCAACATTCAGGCGGCTACCCTGATTGTTAACGTACCAGCACTCCACATTTGCAATGGCTTATGTCGCGCGTACCTTAAATTGTGATATTGCTATGTTAATCAGTTAAATATGTTACCTAGACGAACATGGCGCGCGGGATTATCCGAGCGGTCTGGGGCGCTGCAGTAATAGACTGTGCGGCTGGTCCCGGCGGAGGTTCGAGTCCTCCCTCGGGCGTGGGTGTGTGTGTTTGTCCTTAGGCTAATTTAGGTTAAGTAGTGTGTAAGCTTAGGGACTGATGACCTTGGCAGTTAAGTCCCATAAGATTTCGCACACCTTTGAACGTTTAGACGAACATATTCCTGAAATTTCATTACACTACATTAATTATTTTTTGGTACGGCAATTTTCTTCTTTCAGTATATGGAAGAGAATGCTGGGATGATTACTTTGAAAAGGAAACTATCGATTTGTTTGCCCATGATTGCCCTACCCGAGGATGTGCTGTCTCCAATGACCTCTTCGTGAATGGTAAGCCCCAATCCTCCTCTCATCCTATTTGACAGGTATCTTATATTTTGATAATTGTACTTACGACAATATTAATGACATGATGTTACCGGCGCATTTAACCTTCACTATTATAATGATTTTCATTACAACTACAGTCTGTATAACTCATTTTCTGTGCAGATAAAATAGATGCATTAATGAAATAAAAAGTATGTTTTTCAGTAACTCTGATGCTGCATTATTTACCTATCGCAACTACAAAATTGCACTGATATCTGTCTCTTGTAATAGCCAACTGATTAAAGTCAGTTACGTTTTATAGAAGAATCACCGATTCGAAACGGTTTTACTCAGTGTTTTAGCATTTATGTTCCTCGATTCTGTTCATTATATAGAAAATATTATTCGGGAAATCGATTTCCTCATTGTGGTATTAATCGATCTGAGAGGTATAATTTGTCAGTTTGTTCACAGGCGAAGTTGCACTACTTCAGTTACGAACTTCGAAAAATTTAGCTCGACCTCTAGATTTCCTTCAGCGATGGATTCAGTCACGGCTGATAAGTCACCTCATATCTGGAGAGGATAGACTGTCCCCCTCAGATAGTCTCCCAAAAATTATCAATTCTATCGATTCAGCGTCCCACAAATGTACAAGAACGTAATAACTAAACAGCAGCTGCATTTCCACTGCGTAAAAAAGCACCTTGTATTTGAAGAAGCTTTTTAATTATTCATTATATCCATTGTGGCTGTCGAACTTCAACTGTGATTTAAGCTGTCGGTTTATGTATGTATAATATGCAAATAACCACTTTTTGTATTTTAATGTTTACGAAACAGAAACATTGCTAACACACACGATGCACCTTGTTTCACAGTAAACAAAACACTAAACGTTTGCATAAACAGTATGAAAATGCTACGTATCATGCTTTGACACATCGCGATCTTCGTCACGAGATGCATTAAATTACAGAATAAAATATTTATACGGTGTAGATAATGAATGCCGGCCGGTGTGGCCGAGCGGTTCTAGGCGCTACAGTCTGGAACCGCGCGACCGCTACGATCGCAGGTTCGAATCCTGCCTCGTGCATGGATGTGTGTGATGTCCTTAGGTTAGTTAGGTTTAAGTAGTTCTAAGTTCTAGGGTACTTATGACCTCAGATGTTAAGTCTCACAGTGCTCAGAGCCATTTGAACCATTTTTAGATAATGAAAGTAAGTGACTACTGGAAGTTGCAGATGTTTCCAACCGTAGCCGATACACATGTACATATGTAGACTATTGATGATGTGATGATAAGCCTGCAGTGGCTTGAAAAGTATAAGGGGTGATCAAAAAGTTTTGAGTTCGGAGGGCGTACAGTCGAGAATCGATATGCCGATCAGGCTAAATCGCCTCGAGCATTGAGACAATCGTCCCACCGACGCACCAGATTGAATATATCCGTTTTCTAGATCAGCGTATCTTGCTGTGCGAAGTATTCCGCAAGTGCCTGCTGCTCATCCTGTTCCGACGGGGATCCTTTCAGAAAGGAGCAAAGGCGTGATAATCGCGTGCGGAGAGAGCACAACTCGTCTCCCACATGAACTGGCGTAACTTCTGCGTTACGACATTTGCAATATAGGGACGTGCCTTGCAGCAGCACTCCTTGGTCGCTCACCATTCCACAAGTGTTTTCAAACAGACATGCTGCCCCATACACATTCTTCATTCTATAATGGATTTGCAGCCAAGGAAAGAAAACAATGTGTTGCCCTCGATTGGAAGCATTTACCAATAACAAGGCCATAGTTCACATTTCCGAAGTTACAGTACACACGTCGAAACGACACGAATGCCATACTGGTCCCATTGGCTGCAGGTCACTGTTTACATACCCGCATCGGAGTCGCGCTCCGTTGCATATACTCCGCAGCAATGCCCTCGAAAATGTTGTTCTCCCGTTATAGTCAATGGTACAACAAATACGTATCAACTTCAAAAAGCGACCGGTTTGACACTATACCTACATACCGCTCTTTAAATTATTGCAGTCTCTGTTACAGAGTCGTTAGATGCTGGGAGATTTCTACTGTTTGGCTTCCACCGTCGCGGCATTTCGTCGATATGAAAGCCGCCGACCTCGAATACTGCAGCCCAGTGGGACAGCTGGAGGCTCAGCCTGCCAGCCGAGACCGCGGCCGTCCGCAAGCGCCCTCTGGCATCGAGCTGCCACCGCATATTCATATTAAAATCAACGCCCATTCTATGTCTTTATAATCGCCTTAAGACTATTTCTGCCCTCCTGACCTATGTCACTCAGAGATTATGGTAGTCATTAACTGTTGAAACGTATGCTCTTTGTGCAGATGAAACCGTAAGTAGTGTCAGATTCCAAATAAAAATCATGTTAGAATCATAATTCGAAAATAAAATTTGCATCAACAAAAACGATTCAAGGAAATCTATGATATCTATCAAGTTACAGAAAATGATTGCAGACACCATCAGGAAAGGGCGACTACAGTTTTACGATCATCTGTGTAGAATCACTAATATATATAGGATCACTAAGAGAGTTCAAAACTTAGCCTAGTCGATGAAGAACTAGAAGAGCTGGTTACCAAAAGTTACCGAAGACCCAGAAGAGAGCCGGTCGCTGTGAACCTAGTAGGGAGTGGTATTCAGGAAGAAATCATTCGAGGCAAAACGAAATTTAGAAATCTAATTCACAAACACAAGTCTGGTGAGGAGCTTGCTCGACAAAATTCAAGAGGGACATAAGAACGTAAAAAGAGACACAGTGAACGAATGCAGAGATACTGGGAGGAAAGCAAGGAAAAGTTCTAAATAAGTTCAAACGTACTCTTTATTTTTGTACAACAAATAAAAATTGTAATGATGTAAACTAATGGATCGTAACAAGAAACCCTGTTGCTAAATTTAAATATCGGTAATTTTGGCTCTTATTATTACCCAAAGCATTTAAATAATTTATGAACCTTGGCAGCCACAGCTAAAGTAATTATACATAACTGATTGGCCAGGTCATACAGCATAACAAGTGTTTACATATAGATGTTAAAACTATTAAAATATAAAACTGAATGAAATTCCAATAGTCCGCTGTGTCTGTGTTCATTTAAGGCGATTAGAAACCCACACAACCGGTTTCGCAACTTTTAAGTTACGTCTTCTGGTGTTTATAATGCTGCGTATGTCACATAGAACAGTGAGCTATTACACAATGCCGCAGAGTAACAACTGGCGTGTCCAGTGTAAGTTCAGGGTCCTCCTCAATTGATAAAAACTATCATCAATGATGAATGTCCAGTCTGTGTTAAAATCACGAAGTGGCATCACCTTACCGATTAAAACATGTTGCTGTGTGCCCATGTCAAGTAACTGACTATACCCGTCGTAAATGTTATATAGGAAAATATTGGATGATGTGCTAAAATCATGAACTGTCATCATTTTACCTATTAAAATATATTCCTCTGAGCCTATGTCAAGCAACGGACGATGCTCACAGGAACATATTTCAATCGGTAAAGTGACGACAGTCCGTGATTTTAACACAGCACCCAGTATTTTCCTAGATACCATTTACGAGGGTCATCGTCAGTTGTTTGACATGGGCCCACATAACATATTTTAATCGGTAAAGTGATGACACTTCTTGATTTTAATACACATTGGACAGTCATCATTTATGATGGTTTTATCAATTGAGAAGGGCTGAGAACTTTGCCTCGCCTAGCCGAGGTTACTCTGCGACATTCTGTAATAGCTTCCTATAGCATGTGACATAGCATTATATGCACAAGAAGACGTAACTTAAAAGCTACTGTGGATCTGTAATCGCCTTAAATAAATACAGATACAGCGGACTATTGGACTTTTCATTCAGTTTTATATTTTAATAATTTTCACACCTATATGTCAATACCTGTTATACTCGTATGAATTGGGCAATCAATTATGTACCAAAACATTTATCTCATATGGTGAATAACACAAGAATGTTCCATTTAATGTTCTACAAATCTGATTGGTAGCAGATTGTTTTTTTGCTTCCTGTAAAAACCAGTTTAGGAACTAGAAAGAGAAAAATGGTAAGTATACGATGTATATCGTTCGGAAACGGTAGGTCTAATCTAATAAAAATAGCCGTACGCAGCATAATACTGCCTGCTTCATTCCCATTTGTTACGTTAAATTATTTCACAACGTGGGCCAAGACAGCTAGCAGCAGTCATTGTAGTATGTCTGTGCACACGATAATGCTGACGCAGAGGTAAAAAATTTCCAGCCGAACTTCCGGTTTCATTACATTTTAAATTATAATTCAGCTTTTTCTGAGTTCAGACGCTAATGCTTTGGCGTCCTGTGCTTTTAGTGCCAATGTTAATATCTGTTGATAAGATGCTTGTTTAAGATGGGACGCTAGAAGCAGCTTCTTGGCGACAGCAGGCCAGAAATATCTCACCCGGCAGCTTTAACATTTCTCCACTGACGCTGGCATTGAACATTCTTTTCCTTGCTCTCCTGATATCAACTATTCCAAATTTATGTCGTGGCCGGAAGTGCAAATTGGGACCGTCACTGAAGAAATGTCCTGGAAAATAACGTATACCGCTCTCGCAGCCTCCCTGACCCAGTTAAGCGCAGGTACGTCTCGTGGTCCGAAAATATTATGAACTGCGAGAAGAGTAAGAAGTGATTAATACTTGGTGCAAAGGCCTTGAAAACACATAAATGCATGATAATTCTTATTAATAGACGGTACGACCCGATATCGTTAACTAAATGTTCGACGATCAATCAGAACCAACTAATATCTACAAGTTAATGTCCAGCGGGGATTAAAGCGAAATAAATCTAACCTAGGAAAAATGTACGGTCCCAATACAGTTACTTGACGCAACCGCAAAGAATGTTCTAGAAGCTACTACAAAACGCTTGCCATCCTCTACATCACCAGTATCTACAGAGGTTGTGGAAAACGGCCTACAAGTCCTGCTCTTCCTAAATCCTGATAAACTACCCTCGCAGTCCTTATCCTCCCGACCTTCCAGCCACACGTCCATCCTCACCCGATGAATCCATCAGCACCTTCAAAAACACCAACCCATCCCCATCAGCCAGTGTGGCTTTTGTCCCAACTGATCCGTCGACAACCAAATTCTTGACTTTACGCACCTTATTTCTCATCAACTAAATAATCGAAAATCCGCCATATTAATCTCCCTCACCCAAAAGGCCTTTGACTGGCTATTGCATTCTTGATTGCTCTCCAATCTACAAACCTATGGACTCGCAGTTATGTTCGCCTTAAATTTTTCATTTGTGTGGCCATATTGTCCGTTGGTTTACAATTTCTGAGGATATTCTTGTTCCGTCGTTACAAATATAAGACAATGCGTGTTTTTCTCACCAGACGCTTTTCGCTGTATTGAAGTAAAGCATCATCAGTAGTCTGTAATTAAAGATATTTACTATTTACTTTATTTTCTAGATCGAAAACAATTCTTTAAATTATTGGTTTTTACTTACGGTAATTTCTGCATGGTTTTTGCATTTCCTGATATAGACGAAAAACCAAGCAGAAATTACCTCAAGTAAAAGCCAACAATTTGTTAACGAACTCTTTTTCGGTCTATAAAACAAATCAAATTATAAAAAACTTTAATAACAGACAATTGATGATGCTTTATTTCAATAAAGCGAGCGAAACGCGTCTGGTGAGGAAAATAAGCATTCTCCTGTAGTTGTAACGACGGAACAAAAATACCCTTAGAAACATGTCCGCCTTCCTACACCACCATCAGACCACCACCCACACATACCTACCGTAATACGCTGCTGACACCGCCTACCTAGCTACTCACCACACCCTCCAATTCTTCTACGTCTTCCTCCAACGTCACTTGAATCTTCTGGTCGCGTGGAGTAGTATGTGGAAACCTCAAGCGAAATCCTCAGAAAAGCCAAGCCATCGTCTTTGGCCGCACCAATCAGCGTTTCTGTCGTTACCATCTAACACAACGCCTGAGACAGACTAAAACTACTAAATATACTAGCAGGCCACACCTGGGATCTGCAGTCTTCTACCATATCCTTACCTATAAATCCTTCGTCCGCCCAATCCTACCCTCTGTCAATATTGCCTGGCTCCCCTAACTTTTACAGTTGCCTTGAAATCCTGGAAGGACATCTACTCCACCATGTCTTTTGCATCCGCCAACCTTCCCCATTTCATCCTATATCAATTAATTCACTTCCCACACTTTCTTCTCTTCGTTGAACTCCTTCGAATCCAACACATTAGTAGCCAAACCCAGTTGCGACATCCAGTATTCTACCAGTCAGCAATCCAGAGACCCTGATGCCCCTGCCTCCATATACTTTCATGTGTTATTCATCCTCTCCTGCCGGTGCGTCAGGCAACTCCCCTATCAAGTCCATCCCGAGATACACCCTTGTTTCCATCGCTCGTCACAACGCTTCACCATCCTTCCATTTTCTTCCCTCCCCCTTCGTCCACCTGTCACTTTTAGTTGCTACCTGCGGTTCCGCGGAGCCCCGTAATTACTCATCACTCCACCTCTGTGACGATTTTTATCACTTTCAAGCACCACAAGCAACGCCATTGTACTATAGCATCAATAACATTATCAGTGACTTTATTTTAACTGTAATATAAAATCATCTTAAAAGTTTCATAACTCATAAAAATCCTCCACCAATGAGTCTAAAAAAGTTATTTATTGTCATTTGTCTTTTTAAATGCGTATAAGCTTTGGGTGAAGAGCGATTTTTTCCGCTGCCAGACCGCCCCTTCGTCTAGAGTTGAAATAACAATAAAGGCGAGAAATGCGAAAGCATTGTAAGGGCCACAAATGGGGAAATTCACTGAAATAAACGACTTATATAAAGGGCAGATTGTTATGGCATGGCGCCCATGTTAGAGCATCTCGGAAACGGCGAAGCGCGTTGGCTGTTATCGTGGTACAATTGTGCGCCTCTATGGAAAGTGGTTGAAGGATCATGAAACCACGAAGAAGTGACAAGGTGTTTGACGTCCATAGCTCATCACATAAGAAGGAAGTCGGGGGCTACCCCGGTCTCTAAGGCAGTAAAGGTGCCGATCTGTGGCAAGTTTGATGACAGAGTACAGTGCTGGCAGTGGCACACCGTTCAGCGTACACTGTTGAACATGGGGCACCATAGCAGACTGTCACTATGTATTCTCACATTGACCCAATGACGTCGTCGAGTTTGACTGCATTTGGCACGGGACCATCAAGACTGGATCGTAGATCAACGGTAACGTGTCACTGGTCGGATGAATCACGTTTCTTTTTTCACCAGTTCAATGGTCGTGTCCTTATACGCTGTGATCCAGAGAACGGCTACTTGAAATATGCATCGTGACATGGACGAAACCCGGTGTGGGCAGTACTATGGGGAACATGGATATGGGCTTCTATGGTACCTGTAGTAGTGATAGTAAGTACCCAGACAGCTGTGGACTGAGTGAACGTTATGCGGACCACCTGCATCCCTTCACGTTTGATTTCTTCTCCAACGGTGATGGCATCTTCCAGCAGGGTGACTATCCCTGTTACAAGGCCATAATTCTGCTACAGTGGTTTGAGGATCATTATAGGGAACTGACGTTAATGTCTTAGCCACCAACTTCGCCTGATTTGACCCCTATGGAACACCCACTGGCCCCTAATTTACGGGAACCGCGTGACCTGCATGTAGACATCTAGTGTCACAGACTTCCAGAAACCTACCAACGACTTGCAGAACCCACGACACACAGGATCGCTGCTGTATTGATTCCAAATTAGGACCTACACACTACGAAGCAGGTCGGCATAATGTTTTGGCTCATCATTGTACATATGTATGGTGCCAAAAAACTGCATATTCAAAACTTTAGAGTGTTTACAGGAAACAAAAAGAAACATCTAGTTGGCGTTACAAAACTGTCAAGCGTGCACCGTTTCCCCGCTAGAGGTCCGTGATAGTTTTGATGCTAGTGATGTTCAGAGAATGTTCGCAGCTCATGGTCTAGTGGCTAGCGTTGCTACCTCTAGTCCACGGGCTTCTGGGTTCGATTCCCGGGCGGGTTGGGGATTTTCTCTGCCCGGGGACTGGATATTTGTGTTGTCCTCATCATCATCATCATTCGTGACAGCGGCTAGGAAAAACTTGGACTGTGTAAAAATTGGCACTTTGTACGGGCGCTGATGACCACGCAGTTGAGCGCCCCCCAAACAAAATATCATGTTCAGAGAAGGTGTTCGAACTGATATGTGATGAATATTGTTTTAGAGATGTTTCTGACCTCCTATGGATTTCTTTTTGTGGGGGAGATGAACCTTTTGTGTATGAGGTACGGATGGACACTTCAGAAGAGCTGGTTGTCCATTTGGCTGAAACTGCGGCCACTATTCGTGTAAAACCTAGTCGTTTCGAGCGTGTTAGATAATGGTTAGCACGCACATGCTAGTTGTACATTAACGTAAACTGACAATAACTTCAGCAACATCTCTAAAACATCCGTAGAAATAATCAGCAACCAGTTGCATGAAATAAATTTATTTTCTTAACCGATTTTAGGCACTTATGGCCCTTCTTCAGAAGGTTATAAATAATAATAATTTTTTCTTTTATTCAGCTGGTTGTTGATTATTTCTATATATAGAACTACAATATTCATCACACGGCAGTTTGGACACAGGGGAAACGGTGTACCTGCGTTTCTTTTTATCTCCTTTAAAAACTTTACGATTTTGTTTATATAATGTTTTACATCCTGTCTAGCGAACAATAAACGTGAACATTCCTATAGCCTGTTTTTAAATGCTTATGAAATGTATTCAAGACAATGAGGTGACTCAACCACCAACAGATATACTTTTACTGTATGTTTCACATTTTCACAATTTCACTTCTGATTAACGTATGTTTCGTTAATGGAACTTAGTGGACTACAGTTGATATGACAGTTAATAAACGAAAGTGAGCCTCATCATCATATGGTTGATCGATCGAGTATTTATTTATTATCGATATTCACATGTTTTGTAAGGTATCAGTATACAAGTCTTCGTACACCTCTTGCGAGTAAACATTATAGGAGTAACGAATTTGAGAGATTATAATAGATTCCCGCGATATACATGGTGTAATGGGTATACATAGCAGATTTTTTATAGGTACCTTAATATGTACACACATCAGTGGCTGGTTGGTTTTTCTCCTCTGGGTCTAACGGACAACCCGCAAACATGTCATATAATTTACTGCCTCATGTTTTTTTTTTGGCACGATTGTAACTGCACCACTAAGTGGACTACGGTTGTCAGTATAGACTTACCATTTTCCATCCACGTGTCCCACTTGCTGCCCTGCGGAAAATAAGCCTTAATGGCTTGCTCTTGCCACAAGTTCTTGGAGCTGCTAACCGACCTAAAACCATACTACTCCTAATAACTATAATTATTTGTCTGCAAATGAAGTAAATACTGAAATTACGTGTGACAGGCTGAGAGTTTCTTGACACCCTTTACTCTGAGCTCATCCTCAAGCTGGACACGAGAAGCTCCAAAATTCCTTTAAGCGAACTTAAGAGAGCCCAGACTAAGCAATACCATCGAATTGAATAACAGCTGTGGTTTTTACTGCTACAAATTCAATGGTTATCCTTTGTTTTCTGGATAGAAAAAATGAAGTAGAAGCAAGAAGCTAACTGCGAACTTTCTTAGACGAGACTTGCACGCACGCTGGTTTCCACACGATGGTTTGATATTCCGTCCGGATTTTGTGTTTAGTATAGACATCTGTCTCTGAACACAAATAATTGTAATGTAATGCTCATAAATAAGAGATCTGATATCGTTTCCCCATACTATCTGGCCAGTCTCTGGAATGATACACAACCTTCGAGTATCTGTCCTGAGCGATTTAGGACGTCAAGAGTATACTAATGTAGCTGTGGAGAAGCCAGATGCCGGACTCAGTTGCACTGGAAAAATCCTGGGGAAATGTATTGCACATACGAAACACGTTGAATACTCGTATAAAAACTTCGTTCTTTTAATTTTTGAATATTGTTAGTCAGTCTGGGTCCCTGAAAAATTTGGATCAAATGATGAGATTGAGAAGATTCAAAGAAGAACTGCACCGGTTTCTTTAGTCAGCGTAAAATGCCACAGAGATGTTCAGCAAAACGCTGTGGAAGACGATGGAAGGAAGGTGTTGAGCATCGTGGAATTCCTTCCACACCGAATTCAGAGAGCTTACGTTACAAAGTGAGTCAAGGAACATATTTCCTTCAGCACACGTGGTGAGCCATAAGACCTCCAGCGTTTTAGAAGACGACTGCTTGAAAACTAGAAGACATACAGAAAAACGATATGTATCAGTGAGCACGGCATCTCTCCAAGTTTCGATACGTAATATGTGCAGACGCGTAGTTACGCTAGAGGCCAGGGGTGTCACAGTATGTAGACAAATTATCCGCTCAGTATTGTCACATAGAATTAGTTTGCACCTGCAGATAGGTAACCCTATGACGAGATTTCAAAGAGGGGTGCTGTCCCGCCATCCGTGTCAGCGACTTCAACGACTGCACACACGTATTGACGTTTGCCGCGTCACGAATGTTGCCCATATTAAGCACCTGTAATATGAATTAAGAACTCGGAGAGACGTTCTATCGACTGACGTGTGTGCAATTTTCAGACAGTCGTCTTCTAAAACCCCAAAGATACTTGTGAGTAAACCCTATACGTCTCGCGTAGTCATCGAGACACTCAGATGAGAGAAATTCAGACTTATGCAGTACAGTGGCGACGGTGTTTCTTCCTGCATACCATCCGCAGAAGACAAAACTAGGGAAGGTGGAGGGGGTACAAAACTGGTGCGGTATGCACTCATCACACTACAACGTGCGATGGCGGGCAGAGCTCAGGTATAGATGGAGATTTGTATATTTTACGCTAATAGAAGACAACACATCCGAAACAGAAGGCTTGTTGCCCATTTGGAGAGGCAAAATGTTGAATTAACGGACATATTGATGTTTCCCTCACCTGCACACAGAAAACATTAAATCAGCAAAAGATTTCGAACTATACTGCCGTTACATGAACCGACAGCTTAGAAACTACTTCAGTACTGTTAAATTTCAATGTATCTACGAGAATGAGTCAATAAATAAGTCAAAAATGGCAGGATACCGCATATCGTTTTAAACTTCGGGGCTATACGTATCTAGAAGGTGGCAGCACATGTCGTGTGGAAGGTAGTCGATACACAGTATTCTGCAGCTACTGTTTGATGATCTGCAGTCAGACCAAAATGGCAGGTGTGCTACAGGTGTGTACCCGACTAGAACAACGCGATTTTCTTGAGCCTAGGCACTGTCCGTAGAGCACGTCCATAGCTAAATTCGTCCCATATATGGTTAGAAATTTATTTCATGGAAACTTGTGTTCAACTGGATTGAGGACTTCAGCAAAGGACACGTACAAGTCACAACCAAGAGGTGTCCTGGCCGCTCTGGGTATCCAGTCATGGGACATTGTTTCCCCGTCTAGGTGTATTTAGCTACCCACCAGTACACAGCGGTCTTGTGGATTGCAGCTATTTATGGAACCAAATAAATTCGTTATATCCCAAGAGGTCATCATTGGACGTGAAGGCTGCCACAAGAATTCTCTTCTGCAGGCTTTTGACGTCTCGTCGAACGATGGGATGAGTATTAAAGTTTACAAGGCGAATATGTTCCGAAGGAAAATAAATTTCAGGCTGGTAGACTCGGCTATGATGCCACTATCCTTGTTTACAACTCACTTGTTGACTCATCCTCGTAAAATGTGTGTTATGCAGTGCAGACTCTCACTTTTAAATATCAGCATGAAAAGAAATAAAGCTAGTGTGTACCTTCAGTTCACCTCGAAATGATACGACAGCTTAAGGAGACCTGAATTTTGATCTTGGAGGCATGTTATTTTTGGCATGTTGTTCAAATCAGCTGGGAATATTTAAAGTGTAGCATATTCTTCAGTTAATTTTAGAAGCTGATCAAGGTTTCCAGATATTCAGCGTGATAGACGTATTACGGACTATAAGACCAGCAACGAGTCACAGGGGCTTCTTTAAAAGATAAAGTCTTTTCGTGTAATTAAGGCTTTTTCATGCAACACCGAGAGTTTACCGAGTGAGGTGATGTAGTGGTTAGCACACTGGACCCGCATTCGGGAGGACGACGGTTTAAACCCGCGTCCGGCCATCCTGATTTAGGTTTTCTTTGATTTCCCTAAAACGCGTCAGGCAAATGCCGGGAATGGTTCCATTGCCAGGGTACGGCCGACTTCCTTCCCCAATCCGATGGGACTGATGACCTCGCTATTTGGTCCCCTCCTCTCAAATCAACCACCAAAACCTGCCGCAACCGAGAGATTTTCACTGTGCCAAGATCAGCAAGTTTAAGAATTGATATGTATCGACAGCTAAAGCCTCATGTGTAGTTTAAAAAGTTGAACTTTTGCATCAACTGGATAACAATATCTGGACAGGCTCTTTTACTTCATGAAAAGTCTGCTAAAGAAAGCTGACTCCGATCGGCACAGTGGCATGGAAAAGACACTCACAGTCAGTCTTCAGGCTCAAGATCTGTCCCTTCGTCATTATTAGCAGACTCTAACACGTCCCTCCAATGAAATCCATTCCGTTTCAAGCTTCTTTGAAACGACCGAGATGTCGAATTTGCTCGACGAACGTTTGCCTCAAGAATTCTCCATAAGTAACTGTTGAGAAAACGTTGGAGATTGTGTTCGACAGAAACTGCGCGCATCAAACGCGTTGTTCTTCTAGTATATTTCAAAGCAATACTGAGCACACGCGCATCCTCCAAGCACCCATCTACAATGGCGAACCGGGCCGCATTACATCGCCTCCTCAGCCTAATTAACCAAATGTGACTAGTAAAGTCGAGTCTAGCCGGTTGCCTAGCGAACCCTTACGCGTTATCACAAACAAAAGTGTAACAATGCAGAGTGATATCATTTCTCTCGTAGTTAACGTAATTACGTTTAATTTACTTCGCTGATTCTTAGTGATGGCTGATGTTATTAATTATACACGGTGGCGACTACGCCACCAATGTAATGTTCCGCTGCCGTGGTGAATTTACATGCGTGTGATAGGCAATATTTTACTGTTCTTCAGAAATTTATAGGTATGGAATACAGGGTTCATAGCCATCTTTACATTACTCGTCACAAAATGACGATAGCAGAGAAAGTACGGAGTGTCATCTATTGTCCGAGCGTCTCGCAAAATCTACATCACCAGGGTCTCATTCGATGCGTGACATGCCAATACCGCGCGGGAAGGAGAGAGAGAGAAACGACTTTAGTTCCCTACAATCAAAAGCAATATCTTCAAACCTGGAACCAGTCTTTCTAGCACCTGATATATTCTGAGTTCTCAGAGCTTGTAATTTCATTCGCTACTAGTTGTATATTTATCTCTAAACTACCCACATTCGTAGCCGAGGTCAGAAACGCACGCTTGCACGTTGGTGTCCGACATGTGAGAGAGACGATTTGAATATAGTTACGGTACGTTAGCCATAGAACTATCTTTAAGTGTACCCTTATCTTTGGTTCAATCATGCGTGTTTTGTACACCGATCAGAACAAATCGAAACAGCTGGCGGCCATCTCATATATCGTTATGCAGTTATTTTAATAATTCCCATTTATAAGAAGGTTTGTGTTCTCTTATTTAGGTACCTAAAACCACATTCCACGCGAACAGACCATGAAGGCCCAACGCTACCGACCGGCCGTCGTGTCACCCGCACAGTCGTCACTGGACGCGGATATGGAGGGGCACGTGGTGAGCACACCGCTCTCCCGGCCGTATGTCAGTTTACGAGACCGGAGCCGCTACTTCTCAATCAAGTAACTCCTCAGTTTGCCTCACAAGGGCTGAGCGTACTCTGCTTGCCAACAGCGCTCAGCAGACCGGATGGTCACCCATCCAAGCGATAGCCCAGCCCGGCAGCGCTTACCTTCGGTGATCTGTCGGGAACCGGTGTTACCACTGCGGCAACGCCGTTAGTTAGGTGCCACATTCGGAAAATATTTGAACCTGAGGAGTAATATTTAAGGGTTATGCATATAAAAAACTTAGTTCTTCTAAGATAACTGAAACCAACAAAATATATTTCAAGTTCATTAAAATTAGCATAACAAAATAGGCGTGAAGTCCGATTCCTATTGTGTGACGAAAATTTCACTTGTATGTCATCTAGTTTTTCTGCCGACAATTCTAGACACACGCCTCCAGCGCTAAACAGGAAAATATTTGAACCTGAAGAGTAATATTTAAGGGTTATGCATATAAAAAACTTAGTTCTTCTAAGATAACTGAAACCAACAAAATATATTTCAAGTTCATTAAAATTAGCATAACAAAATAAGGCGTGAAGTCCGATTCCTATTGTGTGACGAAAATTTCACTTGTATGTCATCTAGTTTTTCTGCCGACAATTCTAGACACACGCCTCCAGCGCTAAACAGTTCTTGTGTCAATTTCTAATTGTGCTGAACATCCGTCTTCAGTTTTTGCCAATACTTTTAAGGTTTTCGGTTCTGCTTCCATCTGAAATACTTTATATTCCACTTACTTCGCAGTCTATGTCTCTTTACTGCGAAGTTTTGACAAAAAAGCGCGTAAGCCACCTGATGATCAACTGATAAAAAATCGTAAACGGTGATTTCCAAATAAATTGATTACGAACGGGACTGTATATTAGTGCTGTTTCCCATTAAAAATATTGCGTATTACGTGTCAGACACGGTTCTTAAGGAACGTAGTTATCTGATAAAGTAACATATTTTTAAATAAAAATATATCAGCGGGAATATTCTGCACTAATGACAGAAAAAAGAATCGTCATCAGTAACAAGCCAGCAAGGGGAGGAAGCGTAGTGGAAGAAAGTTTCTGACAAGCAGCCAGTGCGGCAAGAGCGGAGGATTATCCTACACCTCGCAGAGTGAGGGCATGCGATACTGTTGATGTTAATCCGTCTGCCGCGTGGGGCTTTAAGCTCGATAGCCTCCTTGATGATATTCGAGACGATTAGAAGAAAAGAAGGTTAGCGTCTTACGCCATCTCAGCATCAAGATCGTTAGAGCTGGAGAAAAAGCTTGTAACGGACAAGGCTGAGGGCGGCAATCGGCTGGGTCTTTACATCTACATCTATACTCCGCAAGCCACCTGACGGTGTGTGGTCGAGGGTATTTCTTGTACCACTAATGATTCCCCCTTTCCTGCTCCTTTCGCGAATGGCGCGCGGGAAAAATGATCGGCAATAAGCCTCCGCATCAGTTCTAATTTCTCGAATGTTCTCGTTGTGGTCATTTCACGAGACTTATATGGGAGGAAGTAATATGTTATCCGACTCTTCCCGGGATGTACTCGCTAGGAATTTCCATAGTAGGCCTCTCCGTGATGCACAATGCATGTGTTGTAGCGTCTTCGTGACGCTATAGCACCTAATAAACGATTCCCTGACGAAACGCGCCGCTCTTCCTTGTATCTTGTTTATTTCTTCAACATCGTAGGGGTCCCAGGCTAACGAGTAATACTTAAGAATCAGTCGAACAACTCTTTCGTGAAACATTTCTTTCGTGGATGAATCACATTTGCTTAAGATTTTTCCTATGAGTCACTGTCTGACTTCTGCTTTTCCTTCTATTTGTTTTATGTATCGTTCCACCAAAGGACACTACGAATTGTTACACTTAAATATCTTACGGTAGTTACTGTTTCCAGCAGTTTATCATCGGAGATGATAGATAAGCTCCAGTGGAAGACTCTGCAGGAGAGACGCTCTGTAGCTCGGTACGGGCTTTTGTTGAAGTTTCGAGAACATACCTTCACCGAGGAGTCAAGCAGTATATTGCTCTCTCCTACGTATATCTTGCGAAGAGACCATGAGGATAAAATCAGAGAGATTAGAGCCCACACAGAGGCATACCGGCAATCCTTCTTTCCACGAACAATACGAGACTGGAATAGAAGGGAGAACCGATAGAGGTACTCAAGGTACCCTCCGCCACACACCGTCAGGAGGCTTGCGGAGTATGGATGTAGATGTAGATGTAGATCAAATGTGTAATTGTATAGTACTGAATTTCTTATCCGATTTATGCATAATATGTTACATTTATTTACGTTTACTTCAACTGCCAGCCCCTGCATCATTCATCAGTCCTCTGCAGGTCTTCCTATAAATCACTACAACCTTCTGGCGTTGTTTCCTTCTTATACCTAGCAGCATCATCTGCGAGCAACTTTATGGAAGTTCCTGTCTACTATATAATTTATATATTGCATAAACATTAACGATCCTATCACATTTCCTTGTGGTTTTGAAATTACCTTTACATCTGAAACTTCCTGGCAGATTAAAACTGTGTGCCCGACCGAGACTCGAACTCGGGACCTTTGCCTTCCGTGGGCAAGTGCTCGCTGGAGAGCTTCTGTAAAGTTTGGAAGGGAGGAGACGAGATACTGACAGAAGTAAAGCTGTGGGGACCGGGCGTGAGTCGTGCTTCGGTAGTTCAGATGGTAGAGCACTTGCCCGCGAAAGTCGAAGGTCCCTAGTTCGAGTCTCGGTCGGGCACACAGTTTTAATCCGCCAGGAAGTTTAATAACAGCGCACACTCCGCTGCAGAGTGAAAATCTCATTCTCTACCTTTACATCTGTCGATTTTGTTCCCTTAAGATCGAAGTGTTGAGTTCTACCTGCAACGAAGTCTTGAATCAGTCACAAATCAGCTTCGATACTCGGTAAACTCGTATTTTTTTCACTAAACAACAGGGCGTGACTGTGTCAAATGCCTTCCTGTTATCATGGAACATGGCATCAACCTGAGCGCCAAAGTCTATGGCGCTGTGGATCTCATGGAAGGACAGAGGGACCTGAGTTTCGCAACATTACTCTTTGTGGAATCCATGTTGATTTTTACAGAGGAGATTTTGATTTACAAAAGAAGTCATAACGCACGTGCATAAAGGATGTTGAATAATTCTTCAACTACTTGATGTCTCCGATATAGGCTTATCATTACGTGCATCCGTCCTAGGACCCTTCTTGTAAACGGGAATGACCTGCACTTTTTTCCAGTCTCTGGGTGCTATTCGTTGCTCCAGCGACCTGCGATAAGCTGCTGCTAGAAGGGGAGAAAGTGATTTCGCATAATCCTTGTAGAATAATACAGGCGTCTCATCAGTTCCAAATGCCTTTCCGCTACTAAGAGATTGTAGTTGTTTTTCTATTCCGCAGTCTCTTATCTCAATATCTACAAGTTCTGCATTCCTACGATGACTGAACGGCGAGATCGTAGTATGATCTTCCGCGCTGAAAAGATTTCGGAAGACCGAATTCAGTATTTCGGCCTTCTCTCCGTTTCAGTGTCACTGTGTATACGCAAGACCAAACTTCTTAGGGTTTTGGTCAGATAGATTGGCAAAATTTTATTTCCAAACTTTCTGTTCCTAATACTATCTCGGCATTATTACCTTTAATAAACGACATTAATTCAGGTACCCCATCACGGATGCTCCTGCAGTTTGAAAATATCATGTTAATCTATCCCATTTCCGATCCGCGAGGACAACCATTCTCTGAATTTAAGGTAGCCGATACGTCTTAGATTTCGGCAGGAATCTAACCACTGATCCCAAGGGGCGGGCCACACCCACGTGCATCAAACAGATCAGTCAGAATTAACTGAGGATAACAAACAGACCTCAGCCAGAGCTAAACTTACCTGACTGTGGCAGTACTGAAGTTGGGATGTACACGATACGTCAATGAGAAGATGAATCAATCACTGAAATGTACTTTGCAAAGGTACCGCTATACCGTACGGTCGCAGAACCCGCAAGCTGTTAAAACAGCAATAAATTGCACGACTGAAAACAGATGTATCAACAGTTACAGTTGCAGCAACAACTAAAAAAACGTGCCAAATTTAAACAGACGCAAAATCTTTAAGATTGGCAATCTTCTACAGAAGCTCGAAGTTTAGCCCAGACTTCAATGCGAGTTGCTCATAATAATTTCCACAACGAAACTTGGTCTCGAAACCTGGCAGAAAATCCAAAGAAATTCTGGTCGTATGTGCAGCAAGACACAGTCAATGTCTTCTCTGCGCGATAGCAATGGAGATACTATTGAAGACAGTGCTGCCAAAGCAGCATTCCGAAATGCGTTCACAAAAGAAAACGAAGTAAATATTCCAGAATTCGAATCAAGAACAGCTGCCAACATCAGTGACGTAGAAGTAGATATCCTCGGAGTAGTGAAGCAACTTAAATCACTTATTAAAAGTAAGTCTTCTGGTCCAGACTGTATACAAATTAGGTTCCATTCAGAGCATGCTGAGGGAATAGCTCCAAACTTAACAATCATATACAACTGCCCGCTCGACGAAAGATCCGTACCCAAAGACTGGAAAGTTGCACGGGTCACACCAATATTCAAGAAAGGTAGTTAAAGTAATCCACTAAATTACAAACCCATATCATTAACGTAGATATGCAGCAGGATTTTGGAACATATATTGTGTTCGAACATTATGAATTACCTCCAAGAAAACAGCCTATTGACACACAGTCAACACGGATTTAGAAAACATTGTTCTTGTGAAACACAACTAGCTCTTTATTCGCATGAAGTGTTGAGTGATATTTACAAGGGATTTCAGGCCGATTGCGCTTCGTGATTTCCTGTTAGAGAGGTCACAGTTCGTAGTAATTGACGGAAAGTAATCGAGTAAAACAGAAGTGATTTCTGGTGTTCCCGAAGGTAGTGTTTTAGGCCCTTTGCTGTTCCTTATCTGCGTATATAAACGATTTGGGAGACAATCTGAGGAGCCGTCTTAGATTGTTTGCAGATGACGCTGTCGTTTATCGACTAGTTAAGTCATCAGAAGATCAAAATAAATTGCAAAAAACTATTTAGAAAAGATATATGTATGATGCAAAAATTGGCAATTGACTCTAAATAACGAATAGTGTGAGTTCATCCATATGAGTGCTAAAAGGAATCCGTTAAACTTCGGTTACACGGTAAATCAGTCAAATCTAAAGGGCGTAAATTGCACTAAATACCTAGGAATTACAATTACGAAAAAATTAAATTGGAAGGAAAACATAGTAAATGTTGTGGGGAAGGCTAATCAAAGACTGCGTTCTATTGCGAGCACACTTACGAAATGTCACAGATCTACTAAGGAGACTGCCTACACTACGCTTAATTGGTGTCAATATTTTGCACCAATGTCTTACTAAACTCATGTTTTGGTAGTATTCACAACTGTCAGCATCTGTCTCCTTTGGTATAAGAAGTATTGTATTCTTACTGATACGTAAGAGAATTTCGCATGTCTCATGTATCATGCACACCAGGTGGAATAATTTTGTCACGGCCGGCACTCCTAAGGAACTAGAGAATTCTGAGGGAATGTTGTTTATTCCAGGCGGCTTGTTCCCAGTTAGGTATTTCACTGATCCATCAAATTATTCTCGCAGTTTCACGTGTCCTAACTCATTTACATCTACTTCCTCTTCTCTATCATTCCAATATCGTACAGCGCTCGGAAAAAACGAAGACCTATATCTTTTCGTACGAGCTCTGATTTCCCTTATTTTATTATGATGATCGTTTCTCCCTATGTAGGCCGGCGTCGGCAATACATTTTCGCATTTAGAAAGAAAGTTGGTGATTGAAATTTCGTGAGAAGATTTCGCCTGTTTCGCCTGATTTCGTCTGTTTTAATGATGTCCATCCCAAATCCTGCATCAATTCAGAGACACTCTCTCCCCTATACCGTGATAATAAAAAACGTGGTGCCCTTCTTTGAACTTTCTCGATGTACTCTGTTAGTCCTATCTGGCAAGGATCCCACACCGTGCAGCAGTATTCTAAAAGAGGACGGACAAGCGTAGTGTATGCAGCCTCTTTAGTAGATCTGTTACATTTTCTAAGTCTCCTGCCAATCAAACGCAGTCTTTGGTGAGCCTTCCCCACATCAATTTCTGTGTGTTCCTTTCAACTTAAGTTGTTCGTAATTCTATTTCCTAGGCATTTGGTTGAATTTACGGGCTTTAGATCTGATTGATTTATTGTATAATCGAAGTGTAACGGATTCCTTTTAGCACTCATGTGGATAACCTCCCATTTTTATCTATTTCGTTTGTAATATAGTCCTCAAGTTTGTTTCCCATAGGCCGGCCGCGGTGGTCTAGCGGTTCTAGGCGCTCAGTCCGGAGCCGCGCGACTGCTACGGTCGAAGGTTCGAATCCTGCCTCGGGGATGGATGTGTGTGATGTCCTTAGGTTAGTTAGGTTTAAGTAGTTCTAAGTTCTAGGGGACTGATGACCATAGATGTTAAGTCCCATAGTGCTCAGAGCCATTTGAACCATTTTTTGTTCCCCATATACAGACCTCTTCAGAGGGTATGAGGGGTACAGAGACAAATACTGTGATCATTGGTACCTTAATACACTGACGGAAGGAAATCGCAATACCAAGAAGGAGTTGTGTGACACAACGAAAGCCAGTAGGCGTGTTTCTACATCTGAAAGATGATGTCTGTTCAAGATTCACGCCAGTTGCATAAGAGTCGCGCAAGTAGCACCACTATGACGATGCAAATCAGGTTTGCTTTAAGTGAACACTGTAACGGTCATGAGCGTTAGTTACCTTTGAGATTGGGCGTGGTGAGTTGATGTTAATCAAGAATGCCTCGAAGGCGAGAAAGACGCCAGTTTGAACGAGGTCGTGTAAAGGGACTACGAGAAGCTGGATGTTCCTTCTATGATATTGCAGGGAGACTTGGCAGGAGTGTAGCCATTGTACACGAGTGCTGACAGCGTTGATCACGAGAATGCACGATCGCAATAAGACCGGGCTCTGGACGGTCACGAGGCACTACCGAGAGGGAAGACCATCGTGTTCGGCGTATGGCTCTGGCGCTTCGTACTGCGCCTGCAGCAGCAATTTGAGCAGCAGCTGGCACCGCAGTCACACGACGAACTGTTACAAATCGGTTAATTCAAGGACAGACGCCCTGTAATGTGCATTTCACTGATGCCAAACCACCGCCATTTGCAACTTCAGTGGTGTCATGCGAAAGTTCATTGGAGGTCAGGGTGGAGGTCTATTGTGTTTTCTGCCAAAAGCTGGTTCTACCTCCATGTCAGTGTATTGATTAGGAGGAGGCCAGTTGAGGACCTGCACCAAACATGTCTGCGTGCCAGACACGCTGGATCTACACCTGGAGTTATGTATGATCTGAGCAGCACTCTCGTAGTTATCCCACGCACCCTGATTGCCATTCATGAACAGCATTCCAGGGAGTGTTTTCCAACAGGATAACGCCCGCCCACATACCGCTGTTGTAACTGTAACCCAACATACTCTATAGAGCCAGAGTCGTCGACAACCAGCATTAATTGTCCCTGTACTTATTCACCAAGTGCGACAGTCATGGAACTCCATCCCTCAAACTGACATCCGGCACCTGTACGACACAATACCGGGTGATCAAAAAGATGGCGCTTCATCTGATCAGAATAGCAATAATTAGCATAACAAAGTAAGACAAAGCAAAGATGATGTTCTTTACAGGAAATGCTCAATATGTCCACCATCATTCCTCAACGATAGCCGTAGTCGAGGAATAATGTTGTGAACAGCACTGTAAAACATGTCCAGAGTTATGGCGAGGCATTGGCGTCGGATGTTGTCTTTCAGCATCCCTAGAGATGCCGGTCGATCACGATATACTTGCGACTTCAGGTAACCCCAAAGCCAATAATCGCACGGACTGAGGTCTGGGGACCTGGGAGGCCAAGCATGACGAATGTGGCGGCCGAGCACACGATCATCACCAAACGATGCGCGCAAGAGATCTTTCACGCGTCTAGCAATATGGGGTGTTTTTTTTTTTGGTTCTAATAAAACCCCATGTCATTCCAAGCATATGTGTCAAATTTTACCTCTCTATCTACATTATTCTGTGGTTCATTAAGTTTTCAACTTTATACTGACTTTTTGATCACTCGGTACATGTTCGTTTGCATGCATACATTCAACATTCAGGCGGTTATACCCTTTATTAATGTAACAGCATTTCACATTCGCAATGGCTTACCTCGCGCCTACATTTACCTGTGATCTTGTAATGTCACTCACTTAAAAATATTACATAGACAAATGTATTCCCGAAATATCATTACACTACATTAACTGATTTCTGGTGTTGCGATTTTTTTCCGTCAGTGTCTGTACCAACCTCGGTGTGTAAGTTATTTTCGCTCTGCGTATAACAGTCTTCCCGCAAACACATCACTTAATTTACTACGTGATGTTTTCTGGACGGTCGTAACTGCACCGCGATGTAGACTACACCCTTCAGTACATACTATTCTTTTGCCTGCACGCATTCACGATTCAGTACCTGACCTGCTGCCAACGGAAAAATGAACTTTAATGGCTTGCTAGTGTCTGACCAAACTGGAAACATACTGCTCGGAACAGCTATAATTATTTGTCTGCAAATGAAGTAAATACTGGTGTAACGTTATTCAATACACTGTACGAATATCTGCACTTACAACCCCAACACCCAGTGTAATGCTTCCACCTTCCATGTTTCTCTTCTTTGCTTAGTACTGGCTGCCCATCTAAGCTCTTGACGTTCCTTTTCCCCCAGTTAGGCATGCTACTACAGTGTTGCATTTGTTGTCTAACCATTTGTGCTTAGACATTGAGCACTTTCTGACAATCTCATTTTTTAGACGTTTTAATCTCTTTCGTCTACTTCAGTTGCAGCCTTTTTATTTTTCTCATTTCATCAATTAAATTCGAACTCTTCTGGGTTATCAGGGATTTATACTAGGCCTCGTCTTTTTAGCTATGCGTTCTTCTGCTGCCTCTCATATCTCATTTCTCGAACTTACCCATACGTCTTTTGTTGTGTTCTTCCCCCTGTTTCAGTTCAGTGTGGCCTAAAGCTCCCTCTGAAACTTATAAAAACCGCTGGTTCGTTGTGTTTGTCCCGATCGCACCTCCTCAACTGCCAACCTTTTTGCAATTTCTTCAATTTTATTCTGCCATTCATAACCGGAAAATTATGGTCGTATTACGCATCTTCCCCTGGAAATGCCTTACTGTCTGATATCTGGTATCGAAGTATTTCTCTTACCATCTTATAGTCAATCTGAAACCTTCCCGTGTTCCCAAGTCTCTTACACATCCACCAGTTTCTTTCATTATTCTTAAACTAATTGTTAGCAGCAAATAAATTACTCTTTGTGCAAAATTCTACCAACAGGCTTCCTACTTCATTCCTTTTCCACAATCCACGTATTTATACTATTTTCCCCTCTCTTCCTTCTCCTGTTACAGAAGTCCATTCATGCATCACAATTAAATTTTTGCCTCCCTTAACTCTCTGAATAATTTCCTTTACGCCGTCATAAATTCTTTCAATCTCTTCTTCATATACGAAGCTGGTTAGCATGTGAACTTGTACTACTGTATGAGTGTGGTCTTCATGTCTGCTTGGCTACGATAATGTGTTCACTATGCTCTTCATTAAGGCTTACCATCACTCCTGTTTTCTTTTTCTTCATTAGTCCTAATCCTGCTTTATAGCTGTTTGGTTTTGTGTTGATATCCCTGTACTGACCTGACCTGAAGTCCTGTTATTCCTGCCACCGCACTTCGCAACTTCCCACTATATCTAACTTCAACGCATCGATTTCCCTTTTTAAATTCTCTGACCTATCTACTCGGTTATAGGAACTAAAATTCCACGCTCCGACACATAGAATGCTAGTTTTGCTTTTCCTGATGACGACATCCCCCTGAGCAGTCCACGTCCGGAGATCCGAATGGTGGATTATTTTACTCCCGGAATATTTTACTCTATACAGTGGAGCTCCACGCACTTGGCAAAAAGTTAGTGGCTGTAGTTTCCACAGACTTTCAGCCGTTCGCAGTGCCAGCACAGCAAGGCCATGTTGGCTAATATTACAAGGCCATATCAATGAATCCGTCACCGAGGCTGTTGCCCCTGCAACTATGGAAAAGTCTGCTGCCTCTCTTCAGGAACCACGGGTTAGTCTGGGCTCTCCACAGATACCTATCTACTGTGACTAAACCTACGGTACAGTTATCTGTAGTGTTGAGGCACGCGTCGCTGCGGTCCGGTCCCAGGTCGACGGGCACGTGCACATTCCGCCGACCACTGGCGACAACATCGAAGTACTGTGGAGACCTCACGCCCCACGTGTTGAGCAATTCGGCGGTACGTCCACCCGGCCTCCCGCATGCCCACTATACGCCCTCGCTCAAAGTCCGTCAACTGCACATACGGTTCACGTCCACGCTGTCGCGGCATGCTACCAGTGTTAAAGACTGCGATGGAGCTCCGTATGCCACGGCAAACTGGCTGACACTGACGGCGGCGGTGCACAAATGCTGCGCAGCTAGCGCCATTCGACGGCCAACACCGCGATTCCTGGTGTGTCCGCTGTGCCGTGCGTGTGATCATTGCTTGTACAGCCCTCTCGCAGTGTCCGGAGCAAGTATGGTGGGTCTGACATACCGGTGTCAATGTGTTCTTTTTTCCATTTCCAGGAGTGTAGTTGGCGCCTGCTGTTATTCTCTGGTAGATGTGGTTGCCGGTAGGGGTCTCTATGGTGCAGCTCTCTCTCTCTCTCTCTTGTCTCTCTCTCTCTCTCTCTCTCTCTCTCTCGTTCCTTACACTATTATGCGTTGAGTCGAGATAGCGATAACATGATAATGAAAGGCGTTTCACGTTTTCTATTTGAACAGGCGCTATTCAGTTACAACTGTGCGACGTGATGTTCGTTGAAGTACACTCCATCTCCTACAGCGGAAAGCATTAAATGACGACACCATTAGTTTCTAGTGTCCGGTTGCTTGTGAATAAGGGAGTCGACATTTTCCCAGTGTGTTCATTGACGACATAGAGCGTATTCAACAGAGTTTTTGACGTCGTCCGCAGAAGTGTTTCGTTCCATTTAAGTGAAAAAGTGAACCGCCACAACGTAGTAATATGGGGAACACAGCAGCCACGTACCACAGCCGACCATGAGAGAAACTCTCCAAGGCTTCGTACATCTTATACCATTTCCAAAAATGTACACTGCCGGAAAAAATTGGTACACCCTTTTAGAGATTTCCAATTCACTCAAGATTTATTGTTGCAATAGTGCATATGGAGTATATGAAATGTTTACATTTACAGATCAATAACACAAGCGGTTCTGAGGTCCAAGGTATCGACCCACGCTGAAACACCTATATTAGTACGTGGTGTAGTCGCCACGAGAGGCAATGTGCGCGCAGGCACAGATCGTACAGATGGCGAATACTGTCTTAGGATATGTTATGTCACGCCTGCTCGACCTTTCCACGCAGTTCCGTAGAGTTGTTGGTTGACGAGTCGCACGAGTCACTTGTCCCATCATATCCAGCACGTGCTCGATTGGAGGCAAGTCCGGAGATTGTGTTGGCCAAAAATGTTGCTGCACGTCGAGTTTCATGGGCAGTGAGTGAGCGAGCAGTAACCTGTTGGAACAACATATCACCCTCCTGTTGCAAGAACGGCAAAAAAAGGATCTAACAACATTCTACACGAACCGAGCCCTGGTTAGAGTCCCCTCCAGAAACACCAAAGGTGAACACGAGTTGTAGCGTATCGCACCCCAGATCATAAAGCCTGGGGTGAGGCCAGTGCGTCTCGGACGAATGCACTCTACGAGACAGCGCACACCGGGTCTGCATCTTACGCGCTAACGACCATCACATGCGTGCAGGCAGAATCTCGTTTCATTGCTGAAGACTACGACGCGCCATTTCATCTTCCAAATGATCCTCTGACAGCACCAATCGAGCCGTGAACGTCAATGCTGTAGCGTGACTGGAAGAAGGGCTAGATGGTGCGTGTCTGAAGCCCCACTGCTAATAACTGGTTCGCAACGTGTGGACGCACAAGGCCTCCTATCTATGCTGCCACTGCTGCCTTTACAATACGGCGATCCCGGCGGGCGGCGGCGCTGCACGGACGTCCACAACTTCGTGTGAGAGAATGCACGTCACAACTATACCTCCACCGTTCCAGAACTGACGCAAGTCCAACTTGTGCGGCAACTCTCCGCTAGGACCATCCCGCCGCTTGGAAGGCCACAGTTTGACCCCTTTCAAACTCCCTCAGATGATTGTAGGAAGCACGAGTGCGTCTCCGTGGAATGGTTACCTGCATGCTTCACACGTTTGCACCACACTGAGCCTTCTGGCTGTGAGCATTCCCTATCAAAGGGTAGACAAAGCTAGTGCTCTGGTACCTATGCCACTACTCTATCTGTTGGTGGACGACGTTGAAACCGATATCAACATCTACTGTCCCCCAGGTGGCATATGCTATCATCGTATCAAAATCGACGTTATCTTTCCAGGTGTACTAATCTTCTTTTCCGGCAGTTTATTTAAGGCCCACTGCATTTTGCGGCAAAACGCTTGCAGGGATCACATAAGCGAAAATTTGGTGATCTGGTTCGTTTCTCAATAGGCCGTAGCATCCCCGCACTAGCCCCGAAATGTAAGAACATTTCTTAGCAATGAGCTGACGCAAGGGTGAATGAGTCGTCAGGGCCGTGCACCATTGTCTTCCGAGGTCGCCAAATCTCAAAATATTTAATTTTTTTGAGGGGTGTGTGAAGTTCTTCGTCTATGTGCCTCCTCTGCCAACAACTTTTTAACAAATTCTATAACGCGTATCAGCGGCAGTGAAAGCAGTAGCTCCAGAAATCTGGCGAAAGTATGAGACAAATTTGCCTGCTGTCTGTATGTTTGTCGTGCGTCCAGCGATGGGCACCTTGAATATTTATGAAAGTTAAATTAAAACTTTTTAACCTAAAAGTAATTGCGAAAAGTACACCAAGATTGCATGTACATTCATGTAAAGGATATAATCGTGTGCAAAACTTTGAAGCCCTGGCTTTTTCACCTCCGATTTTTACCTTCATTTATATAAACGGTAAGGTTTGATGAATTAAGACGAATGTTTTTGAAGCAACTTTTATTACTGTGTATTATGGTGATGCAAGGGGCAATGGAAAAGACGCCTCTCGTGTCTGCTAGTATCTGCTTCCTTGTAGGAGACATCCACACCTGAATACCATTCCTGCCTTTATCGACCCGCACCAGAAACAGCCAATCTTCGCCCTGCGAAGATTACAGGTAGAAGGTGTGATTTGACATCTTAGATTTTTAGGGTACTGTGGTTGAGTGGCTTAGTAGCGCTCCTTTAACCAGTTATCGTGCCATGATGTATGTTATGGGTACAAATCGTAGTAGTACAGCCTACAAACGTACCGCTTTCAGAAGGTGTCTGCAATATGACAGTCCGATTTGTGTAGTCGTTTCTTTATCAAGTAGCTAATTATGTTGCCTTCAAGAAACATTTGTTGTTCGCAGATGAGGCATCTTTTACGCGAGCCAGTTATTTTCAAAGTGGGAGTAGCCACTTCCGGTATTATGGTAACCGACACGAGACCGCTGTCAGATCTTACCAACGTAGATTTTCCGGAAACATTTGCGCAGGTACGGGAACACTTGATCTGCTAGTTCTCTCTGTATGAACAACTTAGATCAGTTTATTTGATATACCATATCTGAGCAATTTCTGGACACAGTATCGTTTCCTGTGATCATCAGTCTCTAGTTACAGTACGGTGTTGCCCTAGCACATTACAGAGTTTGTGCCCGAGCATAGCCAATTAGAGTAATTGAGGAACGCTGAAGACGCCGTGTAGTATCTACTGCGTGGGCAGCGCATTCGCCTGATTTAATGGCCCTAATTTTTTTATTTCGGAGCAAGTCAAGAATGTGGTATACATTACTACCCTTTCCACCAAAGTGGATCTGAATTTCCGAATCAATGATGCGTTTCACGACGTGAAACATAAACCTGCCACTGACTTGTATGGTCATTGCTGCTAAGATATCGAGCATGTAAAGAGGCTCAAAGCAGACTGTTGGAACAAGCTTAGTAAACTTAATTGAATATAATTCTAATACAATCAAGTTGTGTACAATTACAGTTATTAGTTATCTGTAACTTAAGGACGTCTCGAGCAAACAACACGCAAATGGCTAGTTAACCCTGTGGTGCAGTTGTCCACTGCAGTGGACAGCTGTTAACGTCGCTTCCTTGGTGATGTTTATCAGTCCTGATGCTGAAAATGCATGAGGGCACAGTACCAGTAGTGAGTGTCCACTGGAGTGGACTGCGCCCATTTGCAGCCTCACGACTGATTACAAACGCCAAAGAAGCGACATTAACAGCTGTCCACTGCAGTGGGCAACTGTATTACAAGGTTAGAAAGAAAAATTTTGTATTTTTCTCTAGATCAAATTCAGTTACATACTTGGTGCTGAGATAGGGAAGCAGGATGGAAATTTCACACTGTCTTAACCGCAAAATATACTGTTAGTGGTTTGTTGGTCTTTTACAATTCCGTCTCTAATGACCACGCTGTCTATGGGACGTCAAACCCTAATCTCCTTCCTTTCTTCTTTTACTCTTCACCGTTTGTGAATGCTGAAGTGTCCAGCGTGTTTCAGATGACTGTGATTAGCAGTTGTGCGCTATTGAGTTTCTGTTATTATGGATGAGGGTGGAAACAGGAACGACATTTCCTCAGAATCACTGAAATCCTGTCCTCCCCCGATAGCTGAGTGGTCAGCGAGACAGAATGTCAATCCTAAGGGCCCGGGTTCGATTCCCGGCTGGGTCGGAGATTTTCTCCGCTCAGGGACTGGGTGTTGTGTTGTCCTGATCATCATCATTTCATCCCCATCGACGTGCAAGTCGCCGACGTGGCGTCAAATCGAAAGACTTGCACACGGCGAACGGTCTACCCGACGGGAGGCCCTATTCACACGACATTTAATTTCACTGAAATCCTTGGACGACCCAACCATGACATAATTCCTCCATGTGGTGTGCAGGCGAAAAACCTTTACATTTCAGAAAGAATGAAATAATCCTAATTACAAAGAACGTTGCTGCTAACAATTGTGAATATTGCCGAGCTATCAGTTTAATACGTCATAGTTGCAAAATACTGACACGAATTACGTACAAAAGAACAAAAAACCTGGCGGAAGTCGACCTTGAGGAAGATCAGTTCGGTTTCCCAAGAAATGTAGGAGTACGCGAAGCAGTTCTGATCCTGCGATTTATCTTAGAAGATAGGTTAAAGAAAGGCAAACCTGTTTTCATAACATATGTAGACCCACAGGAAGCTTGTGACAATGATGACTGAAGTAAACTGTTTGAAATTCTGAAGGATAAAATACATGGAGTGAAAGGTTATAAACAGGTTGTACAAAAGCCTTACTGCAGTTATAAGAATCGGAAAACATGAAAGGGAAGCAGTAGTTGAGAAAGGAGTGAGACAGGTTTGCAGCCTATCCTCCATGTTATTCAGTCTGTACATTCAGCAAGCAGTAAGAAAATCAAAGAAAAATTTGGGGAAGGAATTAAAGTTCTTAGAGCCTAAATAAAACAGTTGAAGTTTGCCGACGACATTGTAATTCTGTCAGAGACAGCAAAGGACTTGAAAGAACAATTGAACGGAATGGGTAGTGCCTTGAAAAGAGGTTACAACATGAGCATCAACAAGAACAATGGAATGTAGTCGAATTAAATCAGGCGATGCTGAGGGAATTAGATTAGGAAAATACACACTAAAAGTAGTACACGATTTTTACCATTTGGGGGCAAAATAGCTTATGATGGCTGGAGTAGAGAGGATGAAAAATGAAGACTAACAATAGCTTGAAAAAAATTTCTAAGATAAATGAATCGGTTAACATCCAATATAAATTTAAGTGACAGGAAATTTTTTTGAAGCTATTTTGTAGAGTGTAGCCACGTACGGAAGTAAAACGTGGACGATAAGCAGTTCAGACAAGAAGAGAATAGAAGCTTTCGAAACGCGGCGCTACAGAAGATTGCTGACGATTGGATGGGTACATCTCGTAACTAATGAGGAGGTACTGAACGAAGTGGGATGAAAAGAAATTCATTGCCCAACTTGACTAAAAGAAGAGGTCCATGGGTAGGGCACATTGTGAGATATGAAGGAATGATTAATTTGGTGTCGGAAGAAGGCGTGGACGGTAAATATTGTAGAGGGGGCCAAGGGATAAATACAGTAAGCAGGTTCAAATGAATGTACGTTGCAGTAGTTATTAGGAGGTGAAGAGGTTTGCACAGGATAGGCTATCGTGAAGATTTTCATCAAAACAGTCTTTGCCTGACAGTCACAACAACAACAACAACAACAACAACAACAACAACAAACAAATGAAACTAGGAAGCAGGAAAAGTGTCAATTTCGTAGTCATCACGTGGTTTACTACACTCGAATAGCATCAAGGAGGCCGCCAAGGTTAACCTCGCGACTCGACGAACTGATCACCATACGACCATTATTCCATGACAGAACGGAGATGTGTGGAATATAAACAGCTTTGTGATCTGCAATCAAGGACTGAAACACACTTTCACACTTGAAGCTAAAATATTTTAATGCAATTTCTTGCACCACCAGCGTCTAATGTATCTACACTGAAGGAAAAAAAAAATCACAACACCAAAATAATAATTAATAAAGATCAATAAAAGTTTGAGAATACATTTGTCTAGGTAGCACATTTAACTAGTTAAAGCTACAAGATTACAGGTTAACGTAAGCGTGAGATAAGCCATTGCAAATGTGAGACGTTGGTACATTAATAACCAATGTAATCTCGAAAACGTTGAAAGAAAGTATGTAAACGTGCACCCATTGTGCTGTACAGGTGCCAGATGTCAGTTTGTGGGATGGAGGTTCATGCCTGCTGCACTTGGTCGGTCAATACTGAGACGGTTAATGCTGTTTGTGGATGACGCTGGAACTGTCCCACATGTGCTCGACTGGAGACAGATCTGGTGATCAGCGGTATGTGGGCGAGTGTTATCCTATTGGAAAACACCCTCTGGATGGCAGCACAACAGGTCGAATCCCATTACTTGATGGAGAGGGAGGCGACCATTCACATTTGGCACAACTTTGAAATATAGAATGATCTTCATCGTACAATTCTTTTTTAAGCGTTAAGCGTTTCAGAATTTCATCATCAGACAAACTGTTGAATAAAGTGTACAAGAAAATTAGTAATAGAAAATACGTACATAATAAAACACACAGGCCGGCCGGTGTGGCCGTGCGGTTCTAGGCACTTCAGTATGGATCCGCGTGACCACTACGGTCGCGGGTTCGAATCCTGCCTCGGGCATGGATGTGTGTGATGTCCTTAGTTTAGTTAGGTTTAAATAGTTCTAAGTTCTAGGGGACTGATGACCTAAGATGTTAAGTCCCATAGTGCTTAGAGCCATTTGAACCATTTAAAACACACACACACACATACGACATAGATACAATTATGTTACTTTTATGGAGGAGAAACTCATATATTGACAGCATCTATGTGGGTTTTATGTTTATCTTGTACCACACTAGTTACTGGCTGCAAATATGTCTTCCGTTCGGATTACTGACTAACGATTATCTGTGTAGCGTTGTTCACGATGCTAACTAACGACGCACATTTCACGCTCCTCCATAAAAGTAGCATAAATGTATCTTTGTCAAGTTGTTCACGACGTTCACACATGTAGTTAATCGCAATGCATAGTTGTTTGTAAAGTTACTCTTTGACTTCCTTTCTATGGTTAATGCTGGCGCCACCTACTGGCCTTCGTTTACTTCTTTGACAACTTAATCGCCAGACTCAGTTTGCCACTGATTCTCTTCGAATAGACAACTGCACTGTAAAATATGCCTACATGACACGAGATCTGTATTATATTCAGTCTATGTGCTCACTTTCTTGAGCTTTGTACTATTCTTTGATTTAAATGTAAGTACGATACTAACTGAAATTTCTGTGTATGGAATACTAAGATGTATACTTATGTTATTATATACATATTTGCTATCGTTAATTTTCTTGTACTCTTTGTTCCACAGCTTCAACGTGATGATGAAATTTTGAAATGCATAATACTTAATAAAGAATTGTGCGATCGAGATCTTTCTGTATTTCAAAGTTGTGACAGGTCGAATCAACAGACTGACGTGCGGTTTTGTAGTGAGGGTGCGTGGGATAACCACGAGAATGCTCCCGCTATCATACTAAATCGCATCCCAGAGCATAGCTCCAGATGTAGATCCAGTGTGTCTAGCAACTCGACAGGTTGGTTGCAGGCACTCAACTGGCTTCCTTCTAAACCCACACGAATATCACTGGCACCGCGGCGGAACCAGCTGTCATCACCATACACAACAGACCTCCAGCCCGTCGTCCAATGAGCTCTCGCTTCGCATCACTGAAGTCGCAAATGGCTGTGGTTTGGGGTCAGTGCAATGCACAGTACAGGGCGTCTGTCTCCGAATAGTCCTTGAAATAAACGATCTGTAACAGCCCACTGTTTCATTGTGGTGCAAACTCCTGTTCAAATTACTGCTGTAGGTGTAGTACTATGCGCCGGAGCTATACGTCGAACACGACATTTTTCCCTCTCGGTAATGTCACGTGGCAGTCCGGAGCCCGCTCTTCTTGCGACTGTATATTCTCGTGACCACCACTGTGAGAAATCATGCACAGTGATTACATTCCTACAAAGCCTTTCTGTGAGATGTAGAAAGACGCCTACCAACTTTCGTTTACGTCGCGCAACTCCTTCTTGGTGTTGCGACTCTTTTTTTTTTTTTGCCTTCAATGCATCTACGTGTCGAACGGCACCGTACTGCTTGCAGTCTACAGAATGTGCATGAAAATAACGGTCAGGTATCTCGCTGAAACACTACTATCGAGCAGTGTTTGTTTTGTAACAGTTTTGAACGTGCCAGACAGCACAGAACTGAGTGAAGGCAGGTTGAAAGTAACATTCACTTCGAGGGGTGTGGGGCAGGGGTATGAAACCGAGGTGTGGCCGGCTTCTCGCTTTCGAATGAAAGACGCGGCGCATTGCTGCTTAAAGTGCACTCCCACCGGCGGCCAACATCAAAGCTGTTTGCGCTCCTAGAATTCCACGAGAAACATGGATATTCAAGTGGAGCAGCTTCTACAGAATACAATGGTTGCGTGGAGCATGCGTTGTCAAGACGTGAAAGAATTTAATACGAATCTGTGTAGACCTTGATTACAGACACTTGTAGTGTTCGCTCCCTGATTCCGTATGCGTGTTCCACGCAGGCAACGCGGCAGTAATGAGGATTACTGTGTTGTAATAGTCGAGTCTTGTGTCTCACCTCCCTCTTCTGAGTGACCCGCGTTCAAAGGAATAATTCTGGTACGTCTCTTCAAATTGTATGTCCTGCTAAGGCTGTTGTCTGTCAGTGGCGGTAACAATATCTACGAATCATTTTTCTGTAATATAATTTTCGCATTTAGCTGCAACCGTCGTAGTGCGTAATTGCAACACTCTGTTATTTCTGATGTATATTCACAACTGAAAATATTACTCATTGAACAAACGGATTTCTGAGATATACGTCTTCACAAGAGGAAAATATACTCAATGAACAAACGGGCTGCAGACGTAGGAGTTTTAGATTATTTAAGGCATTTACTGAGAGCACACGATGTTTTCTGGTCGCTGTTTCAATCCAGTGACTGATTTTAGAATCACGTGATGGAACGTGCACTAGAAACCGCCATAAGAAGTTTCAGGTATTTTCTAATTTCTCTGTTGTTCTGAGGCATGAGGCTGTGTTTTGTGAAACATTTGTAAATTCGACGATGAGTCAATAAATATGTGACAAACTTAAATAGAGACACCAGGGCAGCGTGTACCAACCGGAAATTTTTCATTTCCAGCATACACCCCTTATTAACTTAAACACTTATCCCATCGTTCGCCAAGGCGTTAAAATCTTGCAGCATAGAATTCTTGCGGCAGCTTTCGCATCTAATGAGTGACCTCTCGGGAAAGAACAAGCGTTTGGTTCCTTACATTGCTGCAACCCTCAACACTGATGTGTCGTGGGGGTAGCGAAGTATCACCTTTGCTGAAGTCAATCCATTCAGTTGAACACAACTTTCCATGAAATAAATTTCTAACCGTATATGTGACGAATTTCGCTATGGACGTACTCTGTGGACGTTGCCTCGGCTCACGAAAATCGCAATGTTCTAGTCTGGTACACACTTGTAGCACATCTGCCATCTTGGTCTGACAGGTCATCGAGTATTGGCCACGGAATACTGTGTATAGGCTACCTTCGACGCGACGTCTGCTGCGGCCTTCTAGATATGTATAGGCGCGAAATTTGAAACGATGTGCGGTATTCTGGCGTTTGCGACTTATTTATTAACACCCTCGTATTACGAGTCCTATGTATTTAAGCGCTGTGTAATATACACTCCTGGAAATTGAAATAAGAACACCGTGAATTCATTGTCCCAGGAAGGGGTAACTTTATTGACACATTCCTGGGGTCAGATACATCACGTGATCACACTGACAGAACCACAGGCACATAGACACAGGCAACAGAGCATGCACAATGTCGGCACTAGTACAGTGTATATCCACCTTTCGCAGCAATGCAGGCTGCTATTCTCCCATGGAGACGGTCGTAGAGATGCTGGATGTAGTCCTGTGGAGCGGCTTGCCATGCCATTTCCACCTGGCGCCTCAGTTGGACCAGCGTTCGTGCTGGACGTGCAGACCGCGTGAGACGACGCTTCATCCAGTCCCAAACATGCTCAATGGGGGACAGATCCGGAGATCTTGCTGGCCAGGGTAGTTGACTTACACCTTCTAGAGCACGTTGGGTGGCACGGGATACATGCGGACGTGCATTGTCCTGTTGGAACAGCAAGTTCCCTAGGAATGGTAGAACGATGAGTTCGATGATGGTTTGGATGTACCGTGCACTATTCAGTGTCCCCTCGACGATCACCAGTGGTGTACGGCCAGTGTAGGAGATCGCTCCCCACACCATGATGCCGGGTGTTGGCCCTGTGTGCCTCGGTCGTATGAAGTCCTGATTGTGGCGCTCACCTGCACGGCGCCAAACACGCATACGACCATCATTGGCACCAAGGCAGAAGCGACTCTCATCGCTGAAGACGACACGTCTCCATTCGTCCCTCCATTCACGCCTGTCGCGACACCACTAGAGGCGGGCTGCACGATGTTGGGGTGTGAGCGGAAGACGGCCTAACGGTGTGCGGGACCGTAGCCCAGCTTCATGGAGACGGTTGCGAATGGTCCTCGCCGATACCCCAGGAGCAACAGTGTCCCTAATTTGCTGGGAAGTGGCGGTGCGGTCCCCTACGGCACTGCGTAGGATCCTACGGTCTTGGCGTGCATCCGTGCGTCGCTGCGGTCCGGTCCCAGGTCGACGGGCACGTGCACCTTCCGCCGACCACTGGCGACAACATCGATGTACTGTGGAGACCTCACGCCCCACGTGTTGAGCAATTCGGCGGTACGTCCACCCGGCCTCCCGCATGCCCACTATACGCCCTCGCTCAAAGTCCGTCAACTGCACATACGGTTCACGTCCACGCTGTCGCGGCATGCTACCAGTGTTAAAGACTGCGATGGAGCTCCGTATGCCACGGCAAACTGGCTGACACTGACGGCGGCGGTGCACAAATGCTGCGCAACTAGCGCCATTCGACGGCCAACACCGCGGTTCCTGGTGTGTCCGCTGTGCCGTGCGTGTGATCATTGCTTGTACAGCCCTCTCGCAGTGTCCGGAGCAAGTATAGTGGGTCTGACACACCGGTGTCAATGTGTTCTTTTTTCCATTTCCAGGAGTGTATTAAAGCTGCTTCTGTCGTCGATAAGTGACTGTAAAAGGATACAAGATAACGCAGACCAAATTTCTAGTTGGTATGATGAATGGCAGCTAGCTCTAAATATAGAAAAAAATGTAAGTCAAAGCTGATGAGGAGGTTAAAGAATCCAGTAATGTTCGAATACAGCGTTGGTAGTGTACCGCTTGACACAATCTTGCCTACTAATATCCGGGCTTTACATTAAAAAGGTGAAATGAACGAGCGCGTAAGAACTGTATTAGGGAAGGTGAATGGTCGACTTCGGTTAATAGGGTGAATTTTCGGAAAGTGTGGTTCTCCTGTAAAGGACACCGCGTATAGAACAGTAGTGCGACCCGTTCTCGAGTACTGCTCGAGTGTTTGGGGTCCCCACCAGGTCGGATTAAAGGAAGACTTCAAAGGAACTCAGAGGCCGACTGCTAGATTTTTTACCGGCAGTTTCGATCGACAAGCGAGTATTACTGAGATGCTTCGTGAACTCAAGAGGGAATCCCTGGTGGGAAGACGACGTTCTTTCCGCAGAAACCTACTCATAAAATTTAGAGAACGGACATTTGAAGCTAACTGCATAACATTTTCGCGTAATCGCCACGAAGGCAAGGGAAATTACGGCTATTGCGGAAGCGTGTAGACAGTCGTTTTTCCATCGCTTTACTTGGTGGAACAGGAAAGGAAATGAATGCTAGTGCTACAAGGTACCGTCGACCACGTGACATACGGTGACTTGTGGAGTATGTGTGATGATGTAGATGTTTTTATGATACTTTTAATTCTTAAATTACAGAGTTTTACGTCAGTAAACTTATGAATATTATAACTACTCATTCAACGCGTGGACGGCTAGCTCATACTTCGTCGCTCTTGCATAATCTTGTTCCTTGATATGGAAGGAGGTCTTCTGCATGGAGAATGCGATATTTGCAAATGAACTGTGTTTCTTTAATGCCTTAACGATTTCTCCTGTTTTGACAATGGACATTTGTGTTAGTTTCCAATAGCTCCTACTTCAAAATGCTTTTAACATGTTTCAGGGTGTTTTGATAATACTTCTTATTAATTTGATTTCACTTACTGATTACTGGAGTGTATTAGAGCAATAATGTAACATATAGACTATTAAATGCAGCATCGGCAAGATTTTGTCGACTGCGACACCTTTAAATTCGAATGATATATCTGTTCCTATGTACACCGTGGAATAAGTTTCCTCATTTGGAACACCCTTTGGAGGACGGGGCGTGAGTCGTGCTTGGGTAGCTCAGTTGGTAGAGCACTTGCCCGCGAAAGGCAAGGTCCCGAGTTCGAGTCTCGGTCCGGCACACAGTTTTAATCTGCCAGGAAGTTTCACCCTTACTTTTACGGAGTAATTTTTCTATTTTCAAGGAAAAGACTGAAACACACGTAATGTGAATGCTACTAGTTCAAATCTGAATAAGAAAATATATTACACTTCTATTACAGGACTGGCTAGGGAGAAAGTTTGAAAAGTGTTCCAGGGAACAAAACTCTTTCTTGCTGCAAGTATACACTTCCAGTTGTGTGAACATCCGCTCTGATGTACATGGTCCACTGAGAATTACGTTATTTAATATGGAGTACCTAGATCGATGATGCACTGCTGACTAGTTACTCTTTGATGTACATACGTCTAACGTTATATCTGCCAACGTTGACGGACTCCAGCCTGAATGGAAATAACACAAATGTACTCATTTTATTGATAACAACGATGACTCTATTATTATGAAAAGTGACACAGCCCTCCAAGAGTATTTGTAAACTATTTCTATCCCATAATACGACATAAAATCTTGTAAACTGACTGAAAATTTGTTGCACATACTATTATTCGCTTATTTTGTTTTATTAGTTCGTTGTTTTATATCTTTGCGAATGCTTGAAAATGGAATAAAAGCCGAAATTACAACAACAAAATGAATCAGTTCCAAATAAAGGCGAAAGTGGCTTCATTTAAAGGATTTACAGATGCTGTGGACCGTATTACAAGAAGTTAATGTATAGGTACCATGTGTTGAAAACTATATGACGTACATATTACGTAGTGTGATCAGTTCTTACAATGCAGAAACCTATGTATAATACAATGTATTAAGTTTGGAAACCTAACAATGTGTGTTCTTTTAAATTGTGTAACCATATTATAGAAATTTTATAACACTGTGCAAAGTGACCCATCGCCTATAGAATCTACATTTATATCTTTGTACGTAGTTCATGGCGGACGGTGATTTGTACCGCTAGTGATTCCATTTCCTGTGCCACTCGTAAATAAATCGAGAGACAAATAATTGCCTGTATGTCTCCGTAAGAGGTCGAAGAAACCTTATTTTGTTGCATGGTCCTTCCGGGTGATGAACATTAGAGGGTGTAAAAAAGTACGGCAGCCTCTGGTGAATGTCGCTTCTCTCAACTTTCAAAGTAGTGTTTTTGCACTTTTGTGCATATGGATGGTGTAGGAGACACATCTGACGTATGAGGCCTCCAAGAGAGGACGATGCATCCACTAGGTCCCACTCAATCGCTTAAGACGAATGTCGGGAAGGTTCCTTTGAAAGAGCGCGACCTATTTCTTTCCGTAATGCGAGCTTGTGCTCCGTCTGTAATGAACTCGTCGTCGACGGCACGTTAAACCGCAACCTTTATTTCCTACATTTCTCGCTCCAAGCATTCTCACATAAGCTCACGCAGTATTTCTTGTACTGGTAGAACCGATCGGTAAGAAATCTAGCAACGTGCCCTTGAATTGCTTCGCTATGGTTCCTTAATATGTCGGCAGGGAGTATGTTGACCATTAGAATATCTCTTCATGAATTTGCACGTGTGAGTCAGCAAGATTTAACTGCTGTCAGGTACCGAGAGGAGATATTTGGATCTCACGCGCGGGTTTTGCGAGGTGCTGTGGGCCCAGACTTCGTACTGATGGACGACAATGCTCGACCCCATAGAGCTCGGGCGGTTGATGTTGTCAGAATGTGTGTGCAAATCCGTTAAGTTGAAGAACAAAAACGAAGAACATTTTGTCTACCGTTATGCATGTTGTAGTTGTTTACGTTCTGTATTCTTTACATTGTTTCTACTTTACTATCACCTGTTTTGTTTTGTGGCAAAATAAACGCAACCTTGCAAAATTTCTATTTGTTGCTTTAAATTTGGACACCAGCATATTTAATCGACGTAACTGAGTCAAGCAGCATACCATTAATACCGTATTCGAATATTACAGTTATGCTTGTCTGACCCGTCCACACTAACGTATCTTTAGCCACATTCAAAGCAGGCTACTGTCACCGCACCAAATACAAATTCTGGTCAAGTCATCCTGACTGTACGTATCACCGAAAGGCAACACTTTTCCGTACACAACGGAGTCATCAGAAAAAATTCTCATGTGTCTGCCCACCCTTTTCGACTGTTCGTTCATATTCGCGGTAAACAGGAGCGGTTTCGTCACACTCCTAATACGCAACTTTGTCTCTAATGAACACTCTCCGACCAGAACAACGTATTGGGTTGTATTACTCACAAAGAATTAGAACAGGTGACATATATGACAAAATAAATCGTAGACTTGCCGTTTTGCAACCACTTTGTAGTGTGATAAATTGCCGAACACTTTCGGGAAACCCAGGAATATAGATGTTAGTCTGCATCCGTCGTTAGCAGTGTGTGTGTGTGTGTGTGTGTGTGTGTGTGTGTGTGTGTGTGTGTGTTCTTAATCAGGCTGACGTTCAGTAGGTTTACATCTGTACGTATATCTAACGTAAGTGCCCTGCCGCGCTTTTCTGTCTGCATGTGAAGGCTAAGCTCAAGCACTAATGCAGGGATTTTCGTAGGGTTTTCACTGTTAGACAGACTGATTCACGAGCAAATTTGTGAATACAATTGATTACCGCAACGGCGATACGTAGCCCTGCCGTAGATACTCAGTGGTACCAGTGCGAAGCCGGGGCGTGTGACTGGCTGGTCTGTAATTTCACGCGTCCCTTCTTTTGTCCTTTTTGTAAATGAAGATATCCTACGTTTTTTCTCTGTTAGTTATGAGTGCTGGTTGTGTGAGAAGTTAATGGAAATTGCGGCCAAAACAAGCAGCCAATACTGACTTCTATAGACATTCTTGTACCACGTAAGTCTCAGCCTCTCAATCAAGTGCTATAACCCCTATTCCTCTCCTAGTACAGAAACCTCCACAGACCCTATATTAATGAAAGTGCATTTATGGCACGTAAAGAAGACTGTAATAAACAGATTTATGTAGGCTACGAGTATTCGGCAGAGTTTAAATCTGCAGTGAAGTTGCTATTGGTTTGGGAGCTGTTGTCTAAAATGTCTCTCGAACCACATCGGGTCTTTCCCATTCATCACAACTTTGCTCGGTGCATCCTAAGACGTATTGTACAATATTTATGATCTTTGCTCGTTTACATTCCTCATTTTCAGCTTCAGAGATAAATATTTAATTTTGACTGCTCCGGTTATCTGAAGTTTGTTCCACGTCACCTTTGTACATAGCTGTTCTTCGTACCCTTCGTTGGACCATACATAGAGAGAGCTGTTTCAGTATAGTGCAGAAGGTAGCTGAAAGAAACACTCAAAGAGACGAAAAGGCATGAGGCTATTAACTCAAAGGCAATAACTACACTCAAGTTACCGCTGTATGTGACGGTCCCCTGAGCATTACACAAGGTACACTATATGATCAAAAGTATCCGGACACCCCAAAAACCTACGTTTTTCATATTAGGTGCATTGTGCTGCCGCCTACTGCCAGGTATTCCATTTCAGCAACCGTAGTAGTCATTAGAAATCGTGAGAGAGCAGAATGGGGCGCTCCGTGGAAGTCAGGGACTTCGAACGTGGTCAGGTGATCGGCTGTCGCTTGTGTCGTATCTGTACGCGAGATTTCCACACTCCTAAAGAGATCCCTAGGTCCATTCTTTACGATGTGATAGTGAAATGGCAACGTGAAGAGACACGTACAGCACAAAAGCGTACAGGCCGACCTCGTCTGTTGACTGACAGAGGCCGCCGACATTTGAAGAGGGTCGTAATGTGTAATAGGTAGACATCTATCCAGAACATCACCCAGGAATTCCAAATTGCATTAGGATCCACTGTAATTACTATGACAGTTAGGAGGGAGGTGAGAAAACTTGGATTTCATGGTCGAGCTGCTACTTATAAGCCACATATCACGCCGGTAAATGGCACACGACGGCTCGCTTGTGTAAGGAGCGTAAATATTGGACGATTGAACAGTGGAAAAACGTAGTGAGGAGTGACGAATCATGGTACACGTGTGTCGATCGGATGGTAGGTGTGTGCATGGCGAATGCCCGGTGAACGTCATCTGCCAGTGTGTGTAGTGCCAACAGTAAAATTCGGAGGCGGTGGTGTTATGGCGTGGTCGTGTTTTTCATGGAGGGGGCTTGCACCCCTTGTTGTTTTGAGTGGCACTATCACAGCACAGACCTACATTGATGTTTTAAGCACCTTCTTGCTTCCCACTGTTGAAGAGTAGTTCGGGAATGGCGACTACATCTTTGAGCACGATCGAGCACCTGTTCATAATGCACGGCCTATGGCGGAGTGGTTACACGACAATAACATCCCTGTAATGGAGTGACCTGCACGGACCTGAATCCTATAGAACACCTTTGGGATGTTTTGGAACGCCGACTTCATGCCAGGCCTCACCGACCGACATCGATACCTCTTCTCAGTGCAGCATTCCCTGAAGAATGGGCTGCCATTCTCCAAGAAACCTTCCAGCGCCTGATTGAACGTATGCCTGCGACATTGGAAGCTGTAATCAAGGCTAAGCGTGAGCCAACACCATACTGAGTTCCAGCATTACCGATGGAGGGTGCCACGAACTTGTTAAGTCATTTTCAGCCAGGTGTACGGATACTTTTATTCACCAAGTGTAGGACACGATTCTTAATATGTTGCATGCATGCTCTGCAACGCGCTCTCATGCTGGCCACAAGATTGGTAAGTGTGGTGTCACCGCCAGACACCACACTTGCTAGGTGGTAGCCTTTAAATCGGCCGCGGTCCGATAGTATACGTAGACTTCAGCTACGTCATTTGCTACGACCTAGCAAGGCGCCATTACCAGTTACTATTGATGCTGTAAAACATGTACCGTCAAGAGCGATGTTCACCATTTATGGATTAAAGTTACGTATTCTACAGCTACGTCCTTTTTTGCTAGTCTAATTTCCTTGACCTGTTCCAGACCTCACGACAGCCTGCGTGAGCTAAAACGCGTGCATTTCGGCTTCCTCTCATACCGGGTTGGCTCTTCTGCCAACCCACAACAGTAAGGAGTTCCTGTGGTAGGGTATTCCACTCCGGTTGACAATTTGGGGGGTTGTCGTTGGTGCATATGGATGTGCGGCGATACGTCTCCGCAACGCATCCCACACGTATTCCATGGGATTTAAATTTGGGGACGCGCAAGCCAATTTATTCCGCAGTATATTCTATCTTTCCCCGAGCTCCTCCACCTCCGCTGTTCGTTGCTGTCACGCATTCTCATCCATAAAAATGAAGTCAGGGCCGAACGCACTCCTAAGAAGAATAACATGGCGAAGTAGTATAGTGTCACAATAACAGTGACCAGAGAGTGTACCGTGTTCAAAGACCTGGAGGTCAGTACTTACGTTCAACATTATGCCTCCCCACATCATAAATAGCATGTATGGCACATGAAGTTGTCACAGTAGACTTTTTCGAAAGTTCACTTAATTTTTCCGCCTAATAATTCTCGTGAAAATGTAATTTATAATGTTATTCACAGTTTTCACTTTGTTTCAATTTTTGTGCAGACACTGTGAAGATGGTCCATGGTCAAAACCGGTAGTGAATATATGTATTGTAAGACAGCACAGTGTGTATCACACTTATCTCCTAGCACATCATAACACCTGGATCACCAAAACGGTAATGCTCTTCAGTGTTCCTGAGTATAATACACGTTCTTACCTCTCGCCATATGAGGGTACGTCCACCATTGTCGAACATTAGCACTTTGGTGATGCTTCCTGCCAAATAATTTCTCTGATTAACTGCTTATAATTTTCAGATAAAGCATTTAGAACAATTTCACGTGGTCTTCTGTCCCTAACCACTTGAGTTTCCCAGTCTATGGGTAGTAACTTAAAATTTCCCCTTAACGAGCAGGAAATTTACGCATCCCCTTGTCTAAGTTTTCCATCAAATGTTCCACAACTACTGCTCCTGAGGAGAGCGTCTATAAAAGCATCCGAAAACCAAGTTTGATTCGCCTTTAACACTTAGTTTTACCAACATTATTTCGCATTCGGAATATGTAGTGTATGCTACGACGCGTATTAGGAAAGTAAGGTTCGATTAGGCGCGAAATGGAAACCACTGTGAAAATCCTATGGAACTTTACACAGATGCGTTGGCAGTGTCTTTAGTGTGCCTGCCGATCGCTCCACGTCGCTGTTTTCGGTTCAGAGAGCAAAGTGATCTCGTAGAAATCCTAAAACAACAGTGTCTCCCGCCAAGTGTGTGAATCTGGTGAGAGATTTCGCCTGAAGCTATACAGCCCACATAACATAAATGTCATGCGTTTCTTTATTCAAGACAATTTTCAGTCGCATTCTTCAGATGCCATCAAGACGATCCTGCAGCGTTTTCGATGGAAAGTGTTCGATCACCCATAATACAGCCCTTAATTGGCTCCCTCCGTTGTTCATCTCTGCTCACATGAACCGCTTGCTACGAAGACAACATTTTGGCACAAACAACGAAAGGCAGACCGGCGTAGAGAATTGCGGAAAGCACTGGCGGTTGCTTTCTGTGACGAGGGTACTGCAAAGTTTGTACAACGCCACGACAAATGTTTAAGTCAGAGCGGCGACTATTTAGTGAGGTAGCTGGAACGTGTGGCTAACTGTTGCAAATAAGAAATTTTTGATTTTCACTGTGATGTTGACTTCGCGACCGATCGGACCTTACTTTCCGAATGGTCCTCGTATCTATGCTACCGTATTATTTGGAGTTGAGAACACGGCTTCCCCCAGGGCACTCAGTCGGTCTTTGCGATATACATTCCAGTCAGAATTTAAAATTTCACTGCTCTTATCGTCTGGTTTCATCCAGCTTTCTGTCGCTAGGAGTATGTGAAAATTATTTCCCTTACAGGCGAGACTATTTGTGGGACCTTTCCATGGACACTCCTGCAGTTAACTAATACTATATTAACATTTTATTTATCCTATGTGCCATGAAGAATGCTACTCTAATTATTAAATGGGTCTAATTTTCTACCTTCTCAGGAATAAGATCGAAATATATTGGCCTTGCGGGAGGATTTCTATATCCTAAAATACCACATGTGCACGCCACACACAATTTGCTACCCTGTAGGTGGAGTCACGAACGATAGCGGTGGAGTTTAGGCTTGTTCTGCGCACCTATGTCACGTATGCTCCGACAACCAATGAGCGTTCTGTATGTTCTGAGCGCTGTGCAGTGAATGCCGTAGCCAATGCGAGCGTTAAGCGTGATCGCAGCGAGTTGTTTAGCTAATTTGGATCCCATTTGTTGCGAGTTGTCATCGCTGATTGTGGTGGTAACTGATAAAACATGCATAAAGAAGCGAGATATATAATTTGCAGGATATACGCTTTCTTTAAGCGATTTCCATACACAAACGAAGCGATGACAGCCAATATTAAAGACTTCTTGGAAATAATTTTAGCTTCTTTGTTCAGTTTCTCTACCGTGAGAACGACTAGATATGCCAGATAACGTAGCTGCTTAATTAGAAACGAGATTCAAGATTCGCAGATGGTGTACGTAACCGTATGATTGTAACAAGCGAGAATCTCAAATTACACTCGTAAACGAAAAAGAGCTCTTAAAACTAATAGTTCACCATGAATTTCTACGAGTTGGAATAAAAAATACGTCAAAATAAATTTTCGTTGTTCCATCATGTCTTATTGCGAAGATGTGTCGATAGTAATTATGGAGTGATGCTGGGACACATTTATTACTATTTTTCCTACTCACCATTACGAAGGTGGAACGAAGAGACTAAAAAATACAAAATACGGAATCCATCACAGAAATATGTGATTTCGATCTCAATAGTGATCTCGTGGTAACTGTAGAATGGATGTATTGGCTTTAGAAATAACATAAGATGCGCGAAATGATAATTTACAAATAATATGTTCACATGATGTTTGATTAGTCCGCTTCAGACGGTAGACAATGCTTATGACGGTGTCATGTGCAAATCCCTTAAAGCCCTTCCTCGCAGATAAATGCTGCTTTTGCCAGCTGCGTAATGTGACTTTCTCCTCTGGCAGAGCTTTCATAAATCCAGAGACGGGCTACATTCTGGAAGACTGGACTCAAACCCTTTGCAGCCATCCAGATTCAGATTTTCATTGGTACGCGACAAATATTATAGATGCAGTGCAGCCTTCTACAGCGTCTTTTCAGTGGACGTACAGTGCTTGAAAATAAGATAGTATGGTGGAACTTCGGTTATTACCTTAGTTGAGCAGACTGGTTGCGATATTAATGTAAAGGGCGCAGGTGATTCCAGCATTCGCGCTTGTGTAACGTTACTCCTTTAACTCCTAATTAATTTAAGGACTTCCTCAGAGTTGATTTTACACATGTATCAGCTCATTGTGTATTGTGTCCCAGAGCATACTGTTGAGCTACATGACGCAGAACAACTGAGGACCAAATAAAGAAATAAAAATTTTTCCGTGATTATTTTCTAAATTCTCTGAGGAAAATGCTGGAATATTTCTTTTAACCGAACACAGCCGATTTATCCCCTTTTTGCCAAACCGGCGTCACTGACTGGAAGTCAAACTCTGATATTACTGTACAAACAAGTTCATTAAGGCACTGTGGTTTTAGAGCCAACCTTCGTGTTGGCTTTTACGATGTAGCATTCGAATTTTCAACATGCGTAGAGATTGCACAGAGCTCTTTAGAGTTGTCCTTCTATCGGTGCCGTAAAGAATAAATTACCTATCACTGTTCTCGCAGTATACTTCCTTAGCTCTATAAATCAAAAGTGCTTTCTGGTGCGAGCAATTTCGTTTGCACAATTTTTCTGAGAAACACATTTTTGTTTAGCGATGTAGAAAAAGCCAGTTATGACAAATCACCACACTAATTTCGTTATTGTAGTGTAATTACCTTCAGTAGCGTGCAAGAAAATTATATACACTCACAGTGTACGTAACTGGCGCAAAAACGACGTTTTAGTAACATAGAAAATTTGACATTTGAAGCTGCTCGCTATACTCCAAGTTGATGTGCCAGGTTATTGCTACGTAAAAATGCCATCCCCTACATAGCTCTAACTTTGCGATGTGATGACTTAATAAACAAAGGTACTAGCAAAACGAAGTTGGCGTTAGAACGTACATTTCAGAGAGTTGTGGATGTGGCGTAATCTTCCTTTTGCTTCTTACACGAACACTATCTTCATATGTTGGATTTTCCTCTCGTACACGTTTCTAGTTTCCCTAAGACCTTTCATGATAACGCATTGTGCTCTTCTGGAGGGATCATTCTACTAAGATATCTAGAAATAAAAACTTAATAGACAAAAGTCCAGGTGTCCAAAATCATATCCTCAAGCATTTGTGAAGAGCTCGAAGATGTATAAGAGTTTATGTTTCTTCCAAATATCAGAATATGTGATGATACTGCATCGTCTGCATGACTAGTTACTTAAGAATTTTGGCATGTTCTTTCTTGTGAAGTCCATAAGAATTGCAGGACCACGAATAAATAAATACACAAATAATCAGTAATATGTGCCTCGTACTCATAGAGATGGAGCCACATGATTCATGTTTCGCATTAACAATCATTTTTGCGCGCAAAAGTACTGCATTACTGTGCCCTCTCCCCTCCCGATCTGTAAAGCAGTTTATGTGAAACATGATGACAGTGGGTGATGCGTCTTAAAGCGTTCAGATACATCGCTTTTATGGCCCTTGCAATGTCGGTTCTGAATTAGGTGGTTTATAAAAAATGTTGCGTAAGGTAATAATCTTCAAATTACTAAACCTAAACCTTATATCAATAAAGTACAGGGATACCATTCAAATTAGTACGTTTGGGCACGTGAAAGACGTAAGAATGTAGGACGAAATAAGTATAAAAATTACAAATCAACAGTCTTGGGAGTACACTCACATATTGTCCAGGAGAGCACCTCTGATCTAGTGAGAAAACAAGCCTCTATTTCAATTTTACTGCTACATCAGATGTTAGACAAGGAGACGGCGTACCCAGAGTACTAAAGTTATTCCACGTAGGCGTTATCAGCCCGGTATAAAACTACTCATTTTCCTTCTATTTTTCGCTGTGATCCGTAGCAATTAAAAATAGGAAATTCTATTAGCTCCTCAAATATGTTGCCAAGAGCGTTTCACCATTGTTGAATCGTGTCGTCACAGGCTGAACACAATGTCAGGTAGTCGCTTGCACGATATTTCATTGCAGTTTTCCACGAGAACCTCTGAGACTTCTATGCCTGGTTTGTAGCCGTGAATCACACTCTCGTTTAACAAGCTTAATTAACACAGTGAAACTTTCTCTCATTTCCAACTGTGTAAAAGAAGAGGGAAAGCGTTATGCTTCCCGTACAAGAAGAACAATATCAAGCCACCGGAAACTCGAATGAGTTTCGCCCATTAGTACTCCTCAGCAGACTGCATGAGTGTATTAATTTAGTAATGCCGTAGTTCATTAACATAGTCACATGCTGTTTGGAGTTTTACAGTGCAACACTTTTCTTTTAATAGATGGTGATTCTCTCACTCTCAGTACCCGAACAGCTCTATTGCCTTTGGGATGTCTCATTTCTGTAGGCAATGAGTAGTAAGTCATTACCGAAATGGATCAGTGATTTCACCCATATTATTATAGAGCAACATTGTTTCACACGAAATTTTGAAAGATGATTGTCTAACGCGAAGCTTACAAATTTTCGCACTTAATTAACTCGAGTAATGTAATCAGTTTTCTAAATTCCTTAAGAATCAAACTGCTATTTTCAGGGGAGGCATCTACAATGACAGAAATGTGAAAATCACTGAATGGTTACGGATTAAGAAGTTGTAAATATGCTCGGATGAACAACTAGTCATTGTCAAGAATAGTACAAACAGTTATCAACACCCGAGCATAAATCATAAAACACTACGATAGTAAATAATAAAAAAGGAGCAATGAATTCTGCCAAGAACGTTTGGGTGGGTTACCAGGAATTAATTGTAAAAGTCTCCCGCTGAACGCACGTGTTCCGTCAGAGCTACCGAAAACGCAGAGAGAATACTAGCCACAGTCAGTGCATTCATTCCAGTCGCATTCCGATGAGCGAGTGCAAAAAAGTCACTAGTGTGACAGAGTAATGGCAGGTCCCAGAGCGTTGGAATGCGAAACAAAAACTCTTGAAATTCTCTCATTTGAAAAGGATAATACACTACATTTTACATTCCTTTTTTTGTAATGTCAACGATGTGTTTGATCGGCGAGTAGTCTGCTGAATGTGAAAGGGCTAATATAAAAAAAATTCACGCAAATAATCATGAACAAACGAAGTGACGCTTTCAAAGAGAAATTATGAAATTATAATACTAGTATGTATATGGAACTTGCTGTCTAGCGACATCGGATATACAATGAGGTGACAAAAGTCATGGGATACTTTCTACTACGGTGTCGGACATTATTTGCCCGGTGCAGTGCAGCAGTTCGACTTGGCATGGACTCAACAAGTCGTCGAAAGTACCCTGCAGAAATATTGATCCGTGCTACCTCTATAGCTGTCCATAATTGCGAAAGTGTTGCTGGTGCAGGATTTTGTGCACGAACTTACCTCTCGATTATGTCCCATAAATTTTCGAGGGATTCATTTCGGGAGATGTGAATGGCCAAACCATTCGCTCGAATTGCCCAGAATGTCATTCAAACCAATCGTGAACAACTGTGCCCCAGTACCACGGCGCATTGTCATCCGTAAAAATTTCATCACTGTTTGGGAACATGAAGTCCACGAATGGCTGCATATGGTCTTCAAGTTGCCAGACATAGCCATTCCCAGTCAATTAGTTCAACTGGACCATAGGACCCAGTCAACACAATTTAAACACAACCCAGACCATTGTCGAGCCACCACCAGCTTGCACAGTGTCTTGTTGACAAGTTGGGCCCACGGTTTCGCGGGATCTGCGCCGCACTCGAACCCTACCAACCGCTATTACAAACAGAAATCGGGCCTTATCTGACGAGAGCACGGTTTTCCAGTCGTCTAGGGTCCAACTGACATGGCCACGAGCCCAGGAGAGGCGCAGCTGGCGCTGTCGTGCTGTTAGCAAATCCACTGGCGTCTGTCGTCTGCTGCCATAGCCCATTAACGCTAAATTTCGCCGCACTGTCCTAACGGATATGTTTGTCGCCCACATTTATTTCCGTGGTTATTTCACGTAGTGTTCCTTGTCTGTTGGCGCTGACAACTCTACGCAAACGCCGCTGCTCTCGGTCGTTAAGTGAAGGCCGTCGGCTATTGCGTTGTCCGTGGTGAGAGGTAATGCCTAAAATTTAGTATTCACGGCACGCTATTGATACTGCGGATCTCGGAATATTGAATTGTCTAACGATTTTCGAAACTGAATGTCCAATGCGTAAAGCTTCAACTACACTTCCGCGTTCTACATCTACATCTACATCCATACTCCGCAAGCCACCTGACGGTGTGTGGCGGAGGGTACCTTCAGTACCTCTATCGGTTCTCCCTTCTATTCCAGTCTCGTATTGTTCGTAAAAAGAAGGATTGTCGGTATGCCTCTGTGTGGGCTCTAATCTCTCTGATTTTATCCTCATGGTCTCTTCGCGAGATATACGTAGGAGGGAGCAATATACTGCTTGACTCTTCGGTGAAGGTATGTTCTCGAAACTTCAATAAAAGCCCGTACCGAGCTACTGAGCGTCTCTCCTGCAGAGTCTTCCACTGGAGTTTATCTATAATCTCCGTAACGCTTTCGCGATTACTAAATGATCCTGTAACGAAGCGCGCTGCTCTCCGTTGGATCTTCTCTATCTCTTCTATCAACCCTATCTGGTACGGATCCCACACTGCTGAGCAGTATTCAAGCAGTGGGCGAACAAGCGTACTGTAACCTACTTCCTTTGTTTTCGGATTGCATTTCCTTAGGATTCTTCCAATGAATCTCAGTCTGGCATCCGCTTTACTGACGATCAACATTATATGACCATTCCATTTTAAATCACTCCTAATGCGTACTCCCAGATAATTTATGGTATTAACTGCTTCCAGTTGCTGACCTGCTATTTTGTAGCTAAATGATAAAGGATCTATCTTTCTGTATATTCGCAGCACATTACACTTGTCTACATTGAGATTCAATTGCCATTCCCTGCACCATGCGTCAATTCGCTGCAGATCCTCCTGCATTTCAGTACAATTTTTCAGAGCCTGTTAATTCCCGTCGTGGGGTCATAATCAGGTCGGAAGCCTTTTAACATGAATGACAGCTCCGCCAATGCACTGCCCTTTTACACCTGTGTAAGCGATCCTACCGCCATACGTGTATGTGTATATAACTATCCTATGACTCTGGTCAGCTCAGTATGTGGCGTAGGCAGAGGAGGAGTGATGGCGTCAGGAAGGCCATCCGGCCACCAAGTGTCGCTGACGCGGCCAAAACCCATGTCACAATGCCGAGATCATAGGAACAGAAACAGGGAAAGGCAAGGAAGAAGCAGTAGACGAAAAAGAAGAAGGAGAACACGAAGAAGATTAATGAAGCCTTAGCGAAAATGTTCACTAATACTGAAGTGAGTTAATGCTTTGCAGACACGGAAAGATAAATCGACTGATGAGCTATGAAAACAATAACTAGATTTCTTAACAAATAAATATTAACAAGTGTATGACGAAAATTTTGAAAAGTCAATTACGGATTCGAACTGCAATTTTTTTTTCTCCTTGTATGCACATTAATAGCCTAGATGTACTGAAGCTGTCGATTTTGATGCGTTACATAATAATGGAAATGAAGTATCCGTTCTTGTAACTCAGTGCAACTTGTCATTTATAGTTGCAGCAGCTAGTGAGAAAGTCTTATCGTTAAACAATATACATCTACATCCATAATCTGCAAACAACTTTGCAGTGCATGGAAGAGGGCACTATCAAGTATTGAGATTTCTTCCCCTTCCATTCGCTTATGGAGCGTAGGAAGAATAGCTATGTAAGTGGCTATGTGTGCTTTATAACTTGTCTATGAGGAGGTATTGAATAGAATTGAGGAGAAGAGGAGCTTGTGGCACAACTTGACTAGAAGAAGGGATCGGTTGGTAGGACATGTTCTGAGACATCGAGGGATCACCAATTTAATAGTGGAGGGCAGCGTGGAGGGTAAAAATCGTAGAGGGAGACCAAGAGATGAATACACTAAGCAGATTCAGAAGGATGTAGGCTGCAGTAGGTACTGGGAGATGAAGAAGCTTGCACAGGATAGAGTAGCATGGAGAGCTGCATCAAACCAGTTTCAGGACTGAAGACCACAACAACAACAACAACGAGACTTTGTAACAATGTAACCAGATGTGGCTTGAGTTCAGAGAAATAGCACTGACAGCAGTTGAGAGATTTATACCAAATAAATTAACAAAAGACGGAGCTGATCCCCCATGGTACACAAAACAGTTTAGTACACTGTTACAGAAACAACGAAAACAGCATGTCAAATTTAAAGGAATGCAAAAGCCTCAAGTCTGGCGATCTTTTACAGAAGCTAGAAATTTAGTGCGAACTTCAATGCGAGATGCTTATAATAGTTTCCACAACTAAACTTCACCTCAAAACCGGCCAGAAAATCCAAAGAGAATCTGATCGTATGTAAAGTATGCTAGCGACAAAACACAATCAGTGCCTTCTCTGCACGATATAAATGGAAATATTATCGATGACAGTGCTTCTAAAGCAAAGTTACTAAACACAATCGTACGAAATTCCTTCACCACAGAACCCAAAGTAAATATTCCAGAATTCGAATCAAGAACAGTTGCCAACATGAGTTACTTAAAAGTAGATATCCTCAGAGAAGTGAAGCAACTTAAATCATTTAATAAAAGCAATTCGTCCGGTCCATACTGTGGACCAGTTAGGTTCCTTTCAGAGTATGCTAATGCAATGGTTTCATTCTTAACAATCATATACAACCGCTCGCTCGACGAAAAAGTTGCACAGGTCACACCAGTATTCAAAAAAAGTAATCCACTGAATTACAGGCCATTATCATTAACTTCGATATGCAGCAGGATTTTGGAACGTATATTGTGTTCGAACATTATGAATTACCACGAAGAGAACGGTGTCTTGACACATAGCCAACAAGAATTTAGAAAACATTGTTCTTGTGAAACACAACTAGTGTTGTGTGTTATCCATAAGGGATTTCTAATTAATTCCGTATTTCTAGATTTTCACAAGGCTTTTGACACCGTACCTCAAAAGCGGCTTGTTATCAAATTGCGTAATCTACATCTACATTTATACTCCGCAAGCCACCCAACGGTGTGTGGCGGAGGGCACTTTACGTGCCACTGTCATTACCTCCCTTTCCTGTTTCAGTCGCGTATGGTTCGCGGGAAGAACGACTGCCGGAAAGCCTCCGTGCGCGCTCGAATCTCTCTAATTTTACATTCGTGAAGGGGGAAGCAATATATTCGATACCTCATCCAGAAACGCACCCTCTCGAAACCTGGACAGCAAGCTACACCGCGATGCAGAGCGCCTCTCTTGCAGAGTCTGCCACTTGAGTTTGCTGAACATCTCCGTAACGCTATCAGCTTACCAAATAACCCTGTGACGAAATTCGCCGCTCTTCTTTGGATCTTCCCTATCTCCTCTGTCAATCCGACATGGTACCGATCCCACACTGATGAGCAATACTCAAGTATAGGTCGAACGAGTGTTTTGTAAGCCACCTCCTTTGTTGATGGACTACATTTTCTAAGGACTCTCCCAATGAATCTCAACTTGGCACCCACCTTACCAACAATTAATTTTATATGATCATTCCACTTCAAATCGTTCCGTACGCATACTACCAGATACTTTACAGAAGTAACTGCTACCAGTGTTTGTTCTGCTATCATATAATCATACAATAAAGAATCCTTCTTTCTATGTATTCGCAATATATTGCATTTGTCTATGTTAAGGGTCAGTTGCCACTCACTGCACCAAGTGCCTATCCGCTGCAGATTTTCCTGCATTACGCTGCAATTTTCTAATGCTGCAACTTCTCTGTACACTACAGCATTATCCGCGAAAAGCCGCATGGAACTTCCGACACTATCTACTAAGTCTGGAATATCATCCGACGTCTGGAATATCATCCGACGCCAATGCCTCACCATAACTCCGGACATGCTTTACAGTGCTGTTCACAACATTATTCCTCGACTACAGCTATTATTGAGGAATGATGGCGGACATATTGAGCATTTCCTGTAAAGAACATCATCTTTGCTTTGTCTTACTTTGTTATGCTAATTATTGCTATTCTGATCAGATGAAGCGCCATCTGCCGGACATTTTTTGAACGTTTGTATTTTTTTGGTTCTAATAAAACCCCATGTCATTCCAAGCATGTGTTTCAATTTGTACCTCTCTATTTACATTATTCCGTGATTTACTCAGTTTTCAAATTTATACTGACTTTTTGATCACCCGGTAGAATTAGTTAACTGCAGGAGCGTCTATGGAAAGGTCCGGGAACTAGTCTAGCTTATAAACGGTAACAATGCTCACATAGTACTAGGGACAGAAATCTGGCTGAAATCAAATGTAAATAGCAATTAAATTCTAAACGCCGACTGGAATGTGTATCGTAAAGACAGGTTCAACGCTGGTTCTGGAGGGGTATCTACAGCAATAAAAAAAATACTATAATATCTCATGAGATTAGTATAGGTTCAGAATGCGAAAAAATTAGGTGAATATAAGTGTTAAATGTGGCTCAAACACGGTCGTCGGACGATTTTATTGATACCCTGCATCAGCAGCTGTAGTGGTGGATCATGTGAGGGGAAACTTGAAGAACATTTCGCGAACATTTCCTGGTCATGTTTCAGTTTTAGATCGAGATTTTAATTTATCAGCTATAGACTGGGAGTCTCAAGTGATTACGACGTGTAGTAGTGACAGGAAACCGTGTGAAACTGTTCTGTATGTCTTATGCGAAAATTACCTTGGGCAGTTAATCAGAGAACCGACTTGTGAAGGTAACAGCTTAGATCTGATAGTGCCAAACAGATCCGAACTTCTCGACTCAGCTCAGAACAGGATCATAAGGCCGTTACAGCATCACAGAATAGGGCTGTAAATACGAGTACGATGAAAGGCAGGAAGATCTTTTCGTTTACCAAGAGCGGCAAGAGACAGATTTTATATTACCTGAAGGGTAAATTTCATGTCCAGCACTGACACTGTTGAGCATCAATGGACAAATTTCAAGAGCATCGTATAATACGCTCTAGCCAAGTATGTAACTGGATGGGAAAGACCCACTGCGGTTCAACAACCGTGTTAGAAAGCTGCTCTGGAAGCAAAGAGAGCTTCACTGCAAATTTAAACGTAGCCAAAGCCTCACACACAAAAACCAAGAGAAGCCAAAATTAGCCTAAGGAGGCAAAATTATGTCTACCTCCTTAACAGAAAACTCTACAAACATTTTGTCCTACGTTAAATCAGTAAACCGAGCGAAGCCTTCTGTCCAGTCTCTGTGACCGTAATAGCACTGAAACAAGGACTGACACGAAAAACTACACGCGTTTTCCAAAACTATTTCACAGAGGAAGATCGCACGGTAGTTCCTCTTTTAAATAGTAGCATGAATGACAAAATGACAGATATAGAAATAAGAGATCAAGCAATAGAAAAGCAACTGAAGTTTCTCAACAGAGGAAGGTCTACTGGATCTCACGAGATACCAGTTCGATTCTACACGGAGTATGCGAAATAACAAGCCCCTCGTCTAGCACCAGTGTACAGTAGGTCTGTAGAGGAGTGAAGCGTTCCTAATGATGGGAAAAAAGCACAAGTCATTCCCGTTTTCAAGAAGGATCGTCGAACACACGCACAAAACTATAGGCCTATTTCCCTGACGTCGGCCTGTTGTAGAATTTTCTAACATGTTTTATGCTCACAAATAATGACACTTCTGGAGACTGAACTCTCCTCTTTTGGAAATCAACATGGGTTCCAAAAACGATGATCACGTGAAACCTGCTCGCTCTCTCCGTCCACGAGACCCAGAAAGCAGTAGGTACTGGCACACAGGTAGATGACGTGTTCCAGGACTTCTGGCAGGCGTTCGACACAGTTTCGTACTGCAGCCTAATGAACAAAATACGATCCTACTGAATGTCAGACCAGCTGTTTGACTGGATAGTAGAGTTTCTAGCAAACAGAATATAGGATGTCTTCCTCAACGCATAGAGATCTTCTGACTTAAAAATAACTTTGGTTGGGCCCCAATGGAGTTTTATATATGTATAAATGATTCAGTAGATAGTGTCGGAAGTTCCATGAGGCACTTCGCGAATGATGCTGTTGTATACTGTCGTAGCGGTCCCTTAACAGTTAGAGGACCCGCACAACAGACAAGCAAGGTGGGCTGCCGACTTCTCTTTAAGAGCTCATATCAAAACATCGTCAGTGGATGTAAACATCAAAAGACTTTCCGCATAAACACGGCATTACTTCGTGAAAAGGCATGGGGCAGAGACCCACCAATTGTAACTAATGAGAGTAAGTGTAGCACTCCGTAGAATCGGTGTTATAAGCATGCCAGCAGAATCAGACCAGCAGTGTGTACCTACAGCTAGGACAGTTTCGGCCGATACCTACGCCGGCTCTAGCCCAGTAGACACTCGCCCTAGTCTTCAGTAGAAAGTTGTACCTTGTTGGGCGTAACGCCACTTTGTAATTGTGTACCAAAATATTTTGGTTATTATTTCTATTCACTGTCTTGTACTCTTGTCTGGCTTTTGCCACCACAAGAATTGTTGTGTTTATTGTTGTTCTTGCGTTTGAAAATTAGTGCACGCTAAGAAGGCTTGTTATTTAAATAAAGTGTGTTCAAACTTGATCGTTAGTTCCTTCCTGCCGATATCAGAACACTACATATACAGACAAGTTGCAACGCTAGAAAATTGTAGCGAAATGCAGGAGGACCTACAGAGGGTCGACACTCGATTGGCAGTTCACCCTCAACTTAGACAAACGTAACGTATGACGAATACATAGATAGAAAGACCCTTTACTCTATTATTACACGTATGCAGAATAATCTTCCATAAAATATCAAGGACTATGCGTATGGAGCGATTTGACGTGGAAGACAGACTACATAAAATTAATCGTGGGTAAGGCAGCTGCCAGACTGAGATTCAGTGGAAGAATGGTCAGGAAATGTAGTCCAGCAACAAAGGATGTAGCTTATAAAACACTCGTTCGATCAATACCTGAATATTGCTCATCAGTCTGGGATCCGTATAAGATAGGACTGATTGAGAAAGTAGAGAAGATCCAAAGAAGAGCAGCACATTCTGTTACGAAAGCGTCACGGAGATGCTTAACCAACTCCAGCAGCAGATGCTGCATGAGAGACCTTCTACATCACGTTGTGGTCAACTACTAAAGTTCTTAGAGCTTACGTTCCTAGGAGATTCACACAATATATTGTTTCCTATTAAGAATATCTCGCGAAGAGATCATGAATACAAAAATTAGATTCAAGCCCACAGGGAGGCTTAACAGCAATCGATCTTCCTTCGAGTAATACACGACTGGAACGGGACAATGGGCAACTGACAGCGGAGCACAAAGTACGGTCTAGCATATACTGAAAGGTGGCTTGTGACGTACAGATTTAGATATAGACCTGCCTTCCGATTTGGATTTGATTGTGATTTTGACGTGATATTGTTTGATGGAGACCCAAGGTATTTCAAAACATCTTCGTCACAGCCGCTCCGATTACGCAAAGTAACAGCAGTGGTCGAAATGGACAGGTCACGGGATACAAGTAATACACCGTTCCTTTTTGGAAAATGTGTACTTTTACTTGGACATCACAACCCAGCAGTGATTCGAGAACAACGCAGAGGAGTTTAACAGCTGAGACACATTCCAGATTTACCCAAAGAAAAAGTTTCACGATGAACAGCAGCAAGTCCGCCTAGCCGAAAAACAGCTGAAGATATGGCCAACGTCATGCGGAAACGACCTAGTCGTACATACATAATGTTTTGGCCATATACCAAATTGTGAATCCGAATATGATACAGGCTGACAAAATCTCACGCACGATGAAAGGAGATGGACACGACTCTTCTAGTAAAAGACGTTACAACGGCAGACGAATTCATCGAGTAGTGACAGTGAATCAAAAAAAGAGATGGATGAAACACGTACGATCGACTCCCGGATGAGGTCTCTATCACAGCTGTGGAAGACAATAATGAGCTCGCCCGTCTCATACGCCAGAAGTAAGAGAAGAGATATAGCTGTGTATGGCATCCATAAATGTCAGACAGAGTACTTAAGAGATAGCAGTCATGAATATCGACCGATACAAAAAAGAAATGACCGTGTAGCATTGTTGGCCAGGAGGCCCCAAACGGGGAAGTTCGGCCGCCGGGGTGCATGTCTTATTTAAGGTGACGCCACATTAAGCGGTGATGATGAGGACAACACAGCACCGAGCCCACGGGGGGAGAAATTCTCCATCCCGACTGGGAATCGAATCCGGGCCCACTCCGTCGTAGGGAAACACGTCACCACTCAGCTTCGCAGGTTGATATCGACTAGTACGTGAAGCGGTAACAGGGAATGTCGAAGAAGACGTGTATACATGCCCAATGACCGCTATCAGCTGAACGCGCCAGGAAGAATGGACTCGGCCAACTCAGACTTGCGCGGTAGCCATCAAATGACAACCGAACGCCCGACCAACGCAGGTACAATCAACTCCTACGCCAAGTATAACGCACTGTGGAAGAACAGACATTTGGACTACAGATGGTAACTCGTCGGTGTGTTTCCACTGTGGATGCACTGGACACTACAGAGAAATAAGGTGAGTTTTTGACGACTTCTACGCCGCCAGGCGCCAACCATCACAACAGTCCTATTCCACACAAGTCAACCGTAGACGATTATAGTCTACCTGTAGGACGAAGTACACCGTTGTACCCTGGACGAGGGCTGTTCGCTTGTTGCCCATCGCCGTACAGAGGTACCTGCCTAGCCCCCTACTTCAGGAAAATTAAGCGAGGTTACCATCTATGGAGGTGAGTCGCCAGAGATGCAAATCCTCTGTGGACGACAGTCACCAAGAAGTCAGGGAATCCCATCGCCGTCATCACTGTCCGTAAACCTGTACGGGCGCTGGTCGAATCAGCGGCTTCATATTGTGAACTATCAGATCCTTATCGTCAGAAGCCAAAGAAGACTATTTTCCGCGATACGAAAGCAATTGTACTGAAAGTCGCAAATGGGAAATACACCCGACCGACAGAAACATGTACTGCGAGAGTAAATATCAATGACAGAAACAGCCTCCTGAATTGCTCGTTTTATCAAAATGTCGTCATAGAGTTACTCTCGGATGGGACTCTAGTAGGCATCACAAACAATCATAGACTGTGGAAGATCAGAGCTCCAAACTTATGAAGCTACTAGCTGAGTACCTGGCGTGGCCCAGATGTGTATTGATTGAAATCTTCTATTAGTCCATCTTCTCTGTGTCTATTACGGCCTTCCCTACTGCCGGAGGTTCGAGTCCTCCCTCTGGCATAGGTTTGTGTATTGTTCTTAGTATAAGTTAGTTTAAGTAGTGTGTAAGTTCAAATGGCTCGGAGCACTATGGGACTTAACTGCTGCGGTCATCAGTCCCCTAGAACTTAAAACTACTTAAACCTAACTAACCTAAGGACATCACACACATCCATGCCCGAGGCAGGATTCGAACCTGCGACCATAGCGGTCACGCGGTTCCAGACTGTAGCGCCTAGAACTGCACGGCCATTCCGGTCGGCGTAGTGTGTAAGTCTAGGGACCGATGACCTAAGCAGTTTATCCCTTACGAATTCACATACATGTGAACATTACCTCCTTCACTCCATCTCTCTGCCCACCTCCGCCATCCACACTCACTGTCCATCGCCACCTGCCTCTTTCTCTGTTCATTTGCTCCTCTCCACTCTGTCAGTCTGCTCCTTACTCTGCCTGTCCATCTCCTCTTGCTTTCTCTCCTTGTCCAACTCCTCCCCCATCTCTGTCCAGCTCTTCCTCCCCCTCTCTCTGTCCACCTCCTCCTCCACCCTCTCTCTCTCCATCTCCTTCTCTGCCTCTCCCTGTTCACCTCCTCCTCCTTTTTTCTTTCTCAGTCCATCTCCCCCTCTCATCTCTCTCTGACCATTCCCCCTGCCCCTCTCTCTGTCCATCTCGTTCTCCTCCTCTCCCTGTTCACCTCCTCCTCCTCCTCTTTTCTTTCTCAGTCCATCTCCCCCTCTCATCTCTTTCTGACCATTTCCCCTGCCCCTCTCTCTGTCCATCTCGTTCTCCTCATCTCCCTGTTCACCTCCTCCTCCTCTTTTCTTTCTCAGTCCATCTCCCCCTCTCATCTCTCTCTGACAATTTCCCCTGCCCCTCTCTCTGTCTATCTCGTTCTCCTCCTCTCCCTGTTCACCTCCTCCTCCTCTTTTCTTTCTCAGTCCATCTCCCTCTCTCATCTCTCTCTGACAATTTCCCCTGCCCCTCTCTCTGTCCATCTCGTTCTCCTCCTGTCCCTGTTCACCTCCTCCTCCTCTTTTCTTTCTCAGTCCATCTCCCCCTCTCATTTCTCTCTGACCATTTCCCCTGCCCCTCTCTCTGTCCATCTCGTTCTCCTCCTCTCCCTGTCCACCTCCTCCTCCTCTTTTCTTTCTCAGTCCATCTCCCCCTCTCATCTCTCTCTGACCATTCCCCCTGCCCCTCTCTCTGTCCATCTCGTTCTCCTCCTCTCCCTGTCCACCTCCTCCTCCTCTTTTCTTTCTCAGTCCATCTCCCCCTCTCATCTCTCTCTGACCATTCCCCCTGCCCCTCTCTCTGTCCATCTCGTTCTCCTCCTCTCCCTGTCCACCTCCTCCTCCTCTTTTCTTTCTCAGTCCATCTCCCCCTCTCATCTCTCTCTGACCATTCCCCCTGCCCCTCTCTCTGTCCATCTTGTTCTCCTCCTCTCCCTGTTCTCCTCCTCCTCCTCTTTTCTTTCTCAGTCCATCTCCCCCTCTCATCTCTCTCTGACCATTTCCCCTGCCCCTCTCTCTGTCCATCTCGTTCTCCTCCTCTCCCTGTTCACCTCCTCCTCCTCTTTTCTTTCTCAGTCCATCTCCCCCTCTCATCTCTCACTGAACCATTCCCCCTGCCCCTCTCTCTGTCCATCTCCTCTTCCACCTATCTGCGAACATCTCCTCCTTCCCTCTCGCTGTCTGTCCATCTCTTCCTAGTTCCTCCTCTATCCACGCTATTGCGCTCACCCCGATAGGAGGCTGTTGTTTCTTACCCGCACAGCATTTCATACAAGACTGTAACTAATATATCGACCAAATTTTGTTGAAAGCGTTCCAGGGGTTTAAGATGATCTTTTAACCCGTGGCTTTGCCCGTGTATGCACATGCCGAATACATTTCATATATATTTTCAATATTTCACGCGTATTTGTAGACGTATTTCACCTGTGTCTTTAGCGAAATTAGCTCTGAAGTTTCATGTTCAATCAGCTCAATGTTTATGACGTCGAATCTCCATAACTATGTCCTGTAATGATATAATTTTGCAGGTACATCCAGTGGTATATGTGACTACCACCAACGAAATGTGTTGTGAATAGAATCAGTAGTAAAGAAGAAATAAATTAAAATGCCATACATGATGCGGCAGTTTTTCACGCATGTTTACGATGACATATCTCGTATATTAAGTGTCGTATAATGATGCATTTTTGTAGGTACGTTCAGCGTCAGATTGGATACTGTCCGCGAAAATTATTTCGAATAGAGGTAGTAGCAACGATGTAATAAACCTAAACATGTTGCATGATGCGATCGTTTTTCACGCACTCAGTGTTTATGACGTAATAGCTCCTGAACTATGTGTCATACAATGATATAATTTGCTGGTACATTTTGGATATTATGTGAATACTGTCTGCAAAATGTGTTAGGTATGCAGTTTGTAGTAAAGAAGTAATAAATTAAAATGCCACGATTCATGCGGCGAAAATGTAGCAAGCGATAAACTTGTTCCCCTTCATCATTTTGTGTGGGTGTCAGCGAGAGAAAGCATTTTAAAGGTTCGAAATTATGTATAACGCATTTTGTAAGTCTCTAAGTGCTGTCATTCTCAAATACTGTATGAATACAGTACAGATACTCGTGCGTCGTGGGCTACACTGCTTTTTCACCCCCACACCTTTGATAGGTGGTTTTTACCCTTAAAGCGATTATCTCCAGACAGTAAGTGATATGAGTACAATGTTGGGTTGAAATCGGTCCAGTGGTTTAGAAGGAGATGTGGAACATACATATACCAGTGGAAAAATGCTCCTGTCGGAGCACAAAAATTGCGTATATGTTCTGTTTATCTAAAAGACTGAGTGAAAGGTGGGGTACCACGTGCCCCATTATACCTTCCTCAGCACATTTAAAATTTTGGCATGCCAACATATTAATGTTTTTCTAAACATGCAACGCACCACAAGCTCCTCTAACTGTAAGTCACGCACACGCACTAGTCCATCGGTCGCTCATATCCATCCACTCGCAGGTGCCCTTTCTCATGCACTCATTCAGTTCAATTCACTGTCACTAACTCTTTGTTCCTGTCTCACAGCCGCCGTTCCCTACGTTCTGTCCTACTACTGCAGTCTACTTTCACTGCCACTATGTCCCTCCTGCTGTCTCTTACTTCTAGTATCTCATTCCTCCCTTCCTACTGCTGCTGTCCCTTTTCACTGTTGTTATCTCTCTCTTCTTTTTAGGAATACATCGTAAAAATTTCATCCATTTTCTGTGCATAGCTCTATTGGAATCCTGGGCTGGGTTTTGGTCCGCGAAAATATAGTAAAAAAACCATTTTGTGGGGTTTTCCGAGAAACCGCTCGTGAACTAATGGAGCCTCCGCAAGTTCGATGAAACCCACAGTAGACTACAACGAATGCAAAAGGGCCTGCCGATTTGCTAAATTTGCCTACGCAGGAGGAAGTGTGTTATATTCATATTTTGACCCCGTGCTGTTGGGTAGTGACATTAAGACGACCCTTCTTTTCGGTAAACCGATGGTACCCAGCCCAAGGGCTATCCAGAGCACTTGACCCTACCTTCTTATCATCAACAGAACCCGAGGGGCCGCAGCTCGTGGTCGTGCGGTAGCGTTCTCGCTTCCCACGCCCGGGTTCCCGGGTTCGATTCCCG